>NC_137770.1:151261209-151905376 GCF_963455305.1 Plecotus auritus
AGGGCCCTTGATCAACTATGACCTCTGCTCTCTGAGGTCGGCCAGGTGCATCCTCCCAGTGGCCACAGAGCCATGCTTTCAACCAAAACCAGAATAAGAAAGGGAGCACGAGGAAACTTTGGCACAAAGTCAGATCTAACATAAGAGGAAGTTATATCCATCCCCCCGAGGGCTCAGTTTTGTTCTGTCAATAGCCATTTCCTGTCTTGTAAAGGCAAGGACTAAATTAGGGCTGGTGTCTATCAATTATGCTAGTTGCTGGTTTGACTTCACTCTCTTACTTATGGAGAAAGGTGGACTGTGCAAATGTTTTTATGAGATGGCTTTTGTTTTTAAAGCTGCTTCAAATGGGGTCTTTGCATGTAAAGAAGCTGATTTACAGGGTCCTAGCCCATTTTGCTTAGTGGGTAGAGCATCATCCCACAGACTATAGGGTCCCAGCCAGGTTCAGTTCCAGTCAAGTTGCAGGCTTGATCCACAACCCCGGTTGGGATGAATACAGGAGGCAACCAATCAATGTGTCTCTCCCACATTGATGTTTGTCTCTCTGTCACTCCCCTCCTTTCCACTCTCTCTAAAAATCAATGGAAAAATATCCTTGGGCGAGTGTTAACAAATGAAAAAGAAGCAGAGTTCCAGGACCTTGATTCTGCCATCGGAAGCCCTCTTTCACCCCTTCTGCCATCTCATAGACTGGGCTTTATCTGCTATATCAGAGTTAGCAGAACCCAGCATAAGCAAGTTCTGGGTAATTCTCAGTATCTGCTTTCAGCAGAAAACACAAGAAGCATAACACTTGATTAAATCTGTTCAACCTACCTGTTCCAATGGCTCCAATTTCTTATTAACAGAGGAATAAACATGCACAAACCACCCACCGGTGTGCATTCTTCACTTGAATCCAAGGTGAAAATCAAGCTCAGGTTTTCCTAACAGATGCTACACACGTTTCTGGAGTGTAACACGTCCGTGTTTTTCTATGTCAGCTCTGGTTCCTAATAGGATGCTGTGATGAGGCAGGTCATGAAATTTTCATAACCAACCCCCTCCAAGTACATGCACGAAAGCTGAGATAGCCCAGGGAGAGAAACAACTAATGCACATGCGATCTGAAGTGTTTCTGAATATTGGTGCTATTTTCCCAGTGCTTTGAAATTGATAAGTGCAGGTGGCATTTACACAATTTTTTCTTCAGTCATTCATTCAAAGATACTTACTGAACGTCTATAATGGGCAAGCTTTTTTATAGAGAATTCAGTTAAACCAGAGACACTGATAGACAAGAGGGTAGGGTTCAGGGAGGTAAATGGAGTTTTACATTGATTTCTGTGACAAGGTAAAGAAGAGAACTACCATATAAGCAGTACCTTAGTCTATGGTAGGAAGACTGCAAGACTAGTTAGTCATGGTATATCTAACTAGGTAAAAGAGTAACTTATTATTTTTCCTATGTAGTTTGTGATTTCCTGAGAGATACTAGATAAGCTAGAAATAGCCCACCCACAGATGGGTTGGGACCTTTGCAGTAGTAATGATCAAGGAATAGCCAGATATGCTAAGATCTACATGCTGCAATGCAATAGCCCCTTCCACATGTGACCAGTGTACGCTTGCAATGTGCCTTGTCTGAACTGAGGCTCTCTAGGTATAAAATAACCCCTGGATTTCCACAACCAGGCTGCTCTAGACTGTAAGCTTCTAGGAGGTGGGTAATCGTATTGTGTCCTTAGGACATAGCACACTTTCTGCAACTTATGAGATGATCTAAGATGTTTGTTGAGTGGATGAGTGTGAGTTAAGTAGACATCAATGCTGTCACTGATAGTAAGTGATCATTTATTATCTCACTTATCACCCACTCTTAGTATCCCATTCATTCTCCATCCACAACACTTTGTGGTTTCTGACAAGTCTACTCAGAACTTGGTCTAAGGTGTTCAATAGGCAGATGGCCATCCCAGATTCTGTGCTAAAGCCCCCACGCATGTGCTAATCCTGGCAGCTTAAATAAGGGCTTGCAAGCAGAGACACCTACCTGCAGATCTGTGGGATACAGAAACTGAAGGGGGTTTAGCTCTACATACTCAGCTTTCCCTCCCTGCTTTCCAACCACTTAAATTTCTCAAAAAATTTTAGTTGATCCAAAAGAAATGTGTTCCATCCTTTCTTTTCTCTGGTGATTTTATGGCCACCCTTCTTGCTTGGAGTCATTCTTCTGACTCTCCCTCATCATCAGGTTTCAGTGGTCATTTCTCCCTGCTCTTCGTGGGTCATCTGCCTCTCCTAAATTATAGGCTGTAAAGGAATGAGGGATGAGGAAACAAAAATGGGAATTTTAGAATTGTGCCTAAAAATAAGAATAAATCTGTTCTGAGTGAGGGCGTGCGGGGCCATCCTGCAAAGGATGGACATAGGTTTTGGAGTATGGACTTTGTTCTCTGTTTGCTGACTCTCCCCAGGGCTTCCACCTCCTGCTGGGCCCTGGCTGCATTTGAGGTGAGTGGTGTTGTTACCAGGAAAGTGAGCTCTGAAAAACGAGGTTAAGTTGTATCTAGGATAGTGAAGTATTTGGAAAGTTAGAAGCAATTGGGGTGAGGTTAAGATAGCATTTGGCCCTGGCCAGTATTGCTCAGGAATTAGAGCATCAGGCCATGAAACAGAGGGTCATGGGTTCAATTCTCAGTCAAGGACACATACCTGGCTGCAAGTTCCATCCCCAGCCCCAGTTGGGGTGCATGTAGGAGGCAACCAATCCATGTGTCTCTCCTCTCTCTCTCTCTCTCTCTCTCTCCCCCCCCTCTCCCCCCTCTCCCTTTCACTCTCTCAAAAAAATCAATGTAAAAAAATATCCTTTTGTGAGGATTAACAACAAAAAAATATAGCATTTGGCCAAGGCAATCAGATCTACCCAACCATACCTACAAATGCCTATTTTTGGAAAACATATGCACAGAAAGCCAAAAGCAGGACTGGATAGTGGAAAGGCTAGGGCTTGCCCATAGAGAGGAGAGCCAGAGGAAAAGAATAAGGAAGAACAGGGAACAGATCTCCTCAAGTCTGTGTGGAGCTTGCCCAAGCCATCCTCCCTAAATTTTGTTGAATACACATCAGGCAATGGGCAGGGGAAATTTTTCAGAGAAGCCTTGGGGAGAAGACAGATTTCCAAAGCATGCTGAACTTTGAAAGAACCACCCACTGAAACTGTAGCACTGGAGTCTGGCCACCCCAGTCATTCTCAGCATCCTTGGTGATAGATGAGTTGGGGTGGTATGGAGTACAGAAGAAGAGACCTTTTCGACCTGAACTTGAAGGTCAAGAGGTCTGACTCCAAAAGAATTCAGTAGGAAACAAAGATGTTCTCTTCAATAATAGAAATTTGCTGAAGCGGAAAAACAAATATATACATACATATATACCCATATGTGCATTTCTAATTAAGGCTTTAATAATTAGGCTTTGATTTGGAAAATCTGAAGAAATGGGTAACAAATGATTTCTGAAAATGGGTTGACTACGTATACTTATATATTTTAAAGGAACATTTAATTCGATAATAATAATGACATATGGAAATGAAAATCAATACGCTATACAGCATTCTTTGAGCTGCTTTTCCCTTAAACTATGCCAAATTAGTGTAATTAAAAATGATTTTAAGTACAAATCTGTACTAGATACAAAAGCTCTTCTTCCTCCCACCCCCAGTCTTTCAGGCAGCCCTCTCGTGTGCATTTCACAATTAGCATACACTTAAACAGAGCCCTTATTTAATAACCTCTTTGTATGTCTCTTAGTTATATTAATTACACCCACTAAGTGAAGTTGAAGGTGGAAGCATAAAATGGATGTCCTTTTGAATTTGAAAAGAAATAAAGTTTAATCATGACCTTCCTGTAAGTACAGCCGCCCTAAAGTGTGAAGATGGTGAGGCCCCAATGGAGCTATTGCTATCTCTTAAAGGCCATCTCATTCTTTTGAAATCAATTGAGAGAAAGTGCAGACAGGGCCCCGTTGAAGCTGCACAAAGTGTTCTTAACAGCTCTCTCTGTCTTCTGCTCTCTTCTCTGCACTCATCCATCGCGCATACCTGCCACATTAATTCTCCTAAAATGCCACATTAATCATGTTACTCCTGCTCACCCATCTTCATAGCTCCTAATTACTTAGAGAATTCGATTCAAAGACCGAGTCAGTTGCTTGAGGCTCTCCCCAGCAGGGCCCACGTTTTCATAGCTGACTACGCTCTTCAGGCACCTCCATGCCTGTCCCCTTCCTTCTGAAAACCCAGTCTGCTATGTTTCCCAAATAATTCATGACCTTTCCCATCATCAAGCAATTACTCACACTATTCTCCAGGCCATAATCTCTTTCCTCATTCTCTTTGTCTTTTCCTTCCTTTCTTCACTAATCATTGAGCACCTGCCGTGTATCAGGAGCTGAGTGTGAACCCTACTGTCCACTCCACCTCCCTGCAGGATGTCCTCCTTCTCCAGAGCACATAGCACTTAATTTTTTGTCATTAATTGTTAATCAATCATAGAATCCTGTGACAGTCTCTTACACTTACTGTATACAGTCTCAGTCAGTTCAGGCAGCTATGGCAGAATACCATAGACAGGGTGGCTTATAAACAACAGAAATGTATATCTCACAGTTCTAGAGATTGTTAAAGTCCCAGACTGAGGTGCTAGCCAATGTCAGCAGCGTCTGGCAAGGGCCCCCTTCGGGTTCATAGCCAGCTGTCTTCTTGTTGTGTCCTCACATGGCAGAAGGGGCTGGGGAGCAAGCTGAAATCTCTTTCATAAACAAACTAATCCCATCACCAGGGTGTCACCTTCATTACCTAATCACCTCCCAGGGCCCACACCGAAGATCAGATTTCAACATATGAGTTTTGGGGAGAAGCAAACATTCAGTCTATGGCATATACTATTTTTTTTTTAATGTGTTTACATCATCTCTCAATAAGATTTTAAGGTTCTCAGTGGAAGGATCATTACTTACTCTTTTTGGTACTTGACATAATGCTTTGCTTGTGGTAGGTATGTTTAGCAAAATTAATTGGTAATGATATTTATACTCAGATCTTTACCACAGTAGACCCAACCATAGTGCTTTTATTTTTTGGTGGTTTATTTTTTTAGCTTTTATTTGTCTTGTTTCCCATTACTTTTGCCTCATTTTCTTTTCTTTTCATTTTTATTATTGACACTACTAGAGGCCCAGTGCACAGATTCATGCACCATTGGGGTCCCTCGACCTGGCCTGTGGGGATCGGCCAAAACCGGCAGTCCTACATCCCCAGAGGGATGTAGAAGTGTGTGAAGCAGCAGGCAGCTGGGGAGGAGCCCGAGCCCTGGCCTGGTGATGAGCTGCTCCTGCTCTCCCAATACTGATGCTGGTCCCAATCCCGTCCCTATCCCATCCCGGTCAGGATGGGGAGGGGCGCACAGAGGGAGTGTCTGTGGGAGAGGCTCATGCCGCCACAGCTGCACTTGCCAGCCATGAGCCCGGCTTCTGGCACCTGTTAGTCAGTTGAGCAGTGCTTCCGCTGTGGGAGCACACTGACCACCAGGGGGCAGCTCCTGCATTGAGCATCTGCCCCCTGGTGGACAGTGTGCATCACAGCTACCAGTTGATCAGTTGACTGGTCGCTTAGGCTTTTATATATATAGGTTACAGATGCCCTCCATTCTTCCTTCTTTTGCCCACCTCCACCCAGCCCCACCACACCTCCTCCAACCATAGTGTTTTAAGCGTGGATATTCCTTCAGGAAGAGAAGACAGTACTGCTTGAGTATCCACTGCCTTCAAGGAAGGACTGTGTAAGGAAGAGTAATCCCTGAGCTAGAATCTGTGCACTTTGTAAACTATCCAATGGCAACAAACCGTAAGCCAGATGACAGCTTGGGCTGCTATCCCAGCGTTCTCAATGGACCCTGCCTCAGAGAAACTTAAGGTACAGGGGCTGTGATTTTAACAAGGGGACATAAATAAGAGTTAAAATATTGCCTATGCACCTGGAGGTCACTGTGCTAAATGAAAAAAGCCAGTCACAAAGGGACAACTGCTCTATGATTCCACTTACATGAGGTTTCTAGAATAAGCAAAACACACAGAAGGAAAGTAGGACAGTGGTTTCCAGGGGCTGGGGGAGGGGAAGTGGGGGGTTGTTCGATGGGGACAAAGTTTCCGTTTTGAAAAGAGTTCTGAAGATTGTTTGCACAATAATGTGAATGTACTTAGTACTACTGAACTGTAGCTTAAAAATAGTTAAGATGGCAAATTTTATGTTATGCGTTTTTTATGACAATTTAAATTTTAAAAACCTTTAAAAAGGAAAACATGAGAGACTTCTGAGATCTGTGTTTGGCAGAATAAAATAATTTCAATAATGGCAAAACAACATTTCCTATGTATTGATTATCAGCATAACAAAGGGATTCAGAGGTTTTTTTTTTTTTTAAATATCTGAGATATCTGCTTGAATATAGTTCAGGTGACTAAATGGGCCCTTCCTTGGACAGTCTCCAATCTTGCCTCAAAAAAAAAAAAAAAAAAAAAAGATACCTATATCATAGTTGTCCAGAATGTTTATTTTTGCATTCTCTTTTTCAGTATTAAAAAAGGAAAAAAATCTTATGAATCACCTTACAATTTATAAAATCCCTCACAATTGCTGTTTTCAAAGACATCTTCAGCACCCCATTTCCATATTTTCATTGTGGTCAAGAGGGGTTTTTCTCTTTCTCTCAAATAAATTATTTTTATTTTTTATAAACCAATTTCTCCTTATTTGGCCTTCTAAACCACACTGAAAGGGCTTAGCAGACTTTTCATATAATCCTTATACTTCTGTAGTTAAAAGCAGTGCTTGTAAGAAGTAGAAACAGTGAAGACGTTTAGGCACCATACACTGAGCAGCTTGTGTCAGTTGTCAGTGAATTTTGTACTAACTTACCTGGCAGCTTGCACACAAAGGGAAACATAAACCATTATGTGTTTTGTTTTTCAGCAGTAGAATATGTTCAAATTTAAGTGTACCCCAAAACAGTAATGAGACACCTTCTACTTTACTATTATTTTTTAAATCCTCACCCAAGGACATGCTTTCATTAATTTGAGAGAGAGAGAAAGGGAGAGGGAAAGAGAAACATTCCTGTGAGAGTGAAACATCAATTGGTTGCTTCCCATACATAGGTGCCCCAACTGGGGATCAAACCCACAACCTGGGTATGTGCCCTGACCAGGAATTGAACCAGTGACTGTTCGATGTAAGGGACAGTGCTTCACCCAGCAAGGGCCTACTTTTACTTTCTTTAGAAGAAATAAGCATAATTCTGTTTCCCTTTCCTTAAAACACTAATTTCCCACCCTTTAAGTTCTCCTTTGCAGATCTTTTACTTTCTTTGTCACTTCCAGAACACAGTGAACCAAGCTGAACACTGCTCTACTAGACAACTGACTATGGAAAAAATAAGCTCCTCTCAGCCTGTGCAGGGTACAGTATCTCACCCATTGTTATGGCCTCTGAGATGTTTTTACGAAACCATCATTTTCCCAGCCCCTATTTATTATTCAATCCAGAAAGTACATGAATACCTACTAGTCTGGAGGCTGTGGAGCTTGAGGTACCTTGCACTTGATGGGAATATAAATTCGTGCAGCCACTATGAAAAATAGTACGGAGGTTTTTCCAACATTTAAAAATAGAACTACCATATGATTCAGCAATTCTACTTCTGGATATTTATCTAAAGGAAACAAAATTGCTATCTCAGAAATATATCTGCATCCTCATGTTCATTGAAGCATTATTCACAATAGCCAAGACATGGAAACAATCTAAGTGTCCACTGACAGAGAATAGATCAAAAAGTTGTGGCATATACACACAATGGAATAGTATTCAGCAATGAGAAAGAAGGAAATTCTTCCATTTGCAACAATATGAACAGACATTGAGGGCATTATTCTAAGTGAAATAAGTCAAACAAAGATAATTACTATATGATCTCACTAATATGTGGAATCTAAAAACATCAAACTCATAGACACAGAGTAGAATGATGGTTTCCAGGGTGTGAAGGGTGGGGAAAATGGGGAGATGTTGGTCAAAGAGTACAAACTTTCAGTTATAAGATAAGCAAGTTCTAGGGATCTGAGGTACACATGATGACTTGAAAATTGCTTTGACAACAGAGCTTTAATGTTCTCACTGTGATAAGAACAACATGGTAATTATGTGAGGTAAAGGTTGTATAAACTAACATTATTGCGGTAAACTTGCCATATACAAGTTGTATACCTTGAACTTACATAATGTCAATTATCTATAAATAAAGCTGGAAAAAGTTTTTAAAGAGGTGATTGAGAACACCTTCAGTTCTTAATACAACCCATTCCTTGTCTGTCAGGCTCTGTGTTAGGGGCCAAGTGGTGGGTAAATGGGACTTTTGAGCTGAGACTAAGGATGAGAGGGAGTTTGCCATGGAATGATGGGAGGGCACCCCATGCCCAGCAGTCCTGCCTGCAGTATGGAAGAGTGTAGTGTAACTGAGGTTGGGGCCATTGCCCACAGATACTCCTGATTTTCTCTCCTCAGAGGCCTTCTAAGGACAGTCTCAGCCCTGCTCCCACAACACAGAACTCAAAATCTTGTAAGATATGTACACATATAATACCTTAATAAAAAAAAATAAAAAATAATAAAATATATATTTTTATTGATTTTTTACAGAGAGGAAGGGAGAGGAATAGAGAGTTAGAAACATCGATCAGCTGCGTCCTGCATGCCCCCCCACTGGGGATGTGCCCAAGACCAAGGTACATGCCCTTGACTGGAATCGAACCCGGGACCCTTAAGTCTGCAGGCTGACGCTCTATCCACTGAGCCAAACTGGTCAGGGCCAGAACTCAAAATCTTTTAAAGGCCACTGTTCTGACAGGATGTGTGAGCTGGTTTTGTTTTCCCCTTACAGGAGAGGCACAGGCAGTAAGAACTATAGTACTAAGTTGAACCACAGGACCTTGCCAGCTTCTTGGGTCAATAGTGATGGACTCTCAGCAATTTCACATGTTCTAAACTCATTATTTTGAGTATTGGGACTGGCCCATGGGGACAAGAGTGATTGGGAGGAGTCTCTTGCTTTATGTCCCTCACTTTTCTGCACAGGACAGGCCAGGGTTACAGCACAGACTTGGAACCTGAGGGACTGAGTGAGACCCTTGTGCAGCACAGTGACAGGGAGGAGTGGTTGGGATCTTATGACATCGCCTTCACTTTCTGGGGAGCGGACCATCTTGGAGAAGAGAAAACCTGCTGAAGGCACAGATGAGGGTTCTCAACTTGAAGCAATTCTAGTGGCAGAGACTGAGGCCTGTGTAGTTTGTATTATTCTCTAGGACAGAGAAGTGAGCATCACGTCTCTCTGGCATGAGAATGGTGAGAGGTGCTTAGTATGGAAAACAGAATGAGAAAGACCTTTCTTGGAGCTATGTTTGCTTCATTTCACAGCAAGGAGGGACGAGAATGCTACCCTACTTTACCTATGGTTGGTTGGCTTAAGCTGAACAGGAATTGTTGAGTGTATGAAACTCTAACAGCTTGGACTGAGTTCCATCATTTCCAATTCAACATTTCAACATCATCTTTATGAATTTTGGAGTTTTAAAAAACTTCTAGGTGTTATTATAGAAAGAAAGATAGATGACAGGAGGGAAGGAAGGAAGGAAGGAAGGAAGGAAGGAAGGAAGGAAGGAAGGAAGGAAGGAAGGAAGGAAGGGCAGAAGAAAAATATCTAGGTGACCTTCCAAATAATCATTCCAAATAAATTTCTGGCCCATGGAGTAGAGAGGCAAGGTAAGGCCCTCTCTCTAGAGCAGCCATGGGCAAACTACGGCCCGCGGGCAGGATCCGGCCCGTTTGGCTGTTCTATCCGGCCCGCGGAGCCGAAAGAGCGGAGGGTTCTCTTGCTCTCCCCTCCGCTCCTTCACCAGCAGCAGTGTTAACATGGCAACGTCGGAAACAGGGCCGCAGCTCCTTCTTCTGAGTGGGCGGATTTATATCCGCCCATTCAGTAGAAGGAACAACCTCTCAATCTTCAGAGGCTCCTTGTAATGCCCAGGGACGCGTCCCCCGACATCACCCTGGGAATGCATAGACACATTATCATGGTGATGTAGGGAGACACGCCCCTGGAGAGCACAGTATCAGAGCATTAACTAAAAAGGAGACCAACAACACTGTTCCCACTGAAGTTGATGTTTTAAAGACCAAAAACCTTTCAACCCAGTCTACATTGCCATCTACATCTACGTCCTGGGCATAATTTGGAAGTTGCACTAAAGAAAATGTTTAATTTACTGTTTACACATTTTGTTCTTTTCTATTTGTTTTAGTTTTAAATTATTTTATTATATTTAAGTTTAATTTGAAAGGCTTTTGTACCTTTCCTTTGTTAGGCAATTTTATTTTGCCTTTGCCATCTTCAATATAAGGTATGTTATTGTACTATGATTCCTCCATTTTTTGAAGTTTCAAATTATAATAATTAGTGTTTACATTCTTCTTGTTTAAATGTTTGAAATGAATAAAACTATTGAAATAAAAAAAAAAGACCGTACCCTTTTATGTAATGATGTTTACTTTGAATTTATATTAGTTCACACAAACACTCCATCCATGCTTTTGTTCCAGCCCTCCGGTCCAGTTTAAGAACCCATTGTGGCCCTCGAGTCAAAAAGTTTGCCCACCCCTGCTCTAGAGAGTACTGTCTTAATTTAGCAATTGCATACTAATTTATGTACTATGTAATTTATGTATCATGTAATTTAATACTGATTATGTACTAACCTGATATTTGAAAGATAATGCCATGGCTGGGTTGCTCAATTTGTTAGAGCATCAAAGTTGCAGGTTTGATCCCTGGTCAGGGCACATACAACAATCAAGCAATGAATGCATGACAAAGTGGAACAACAAGTTGAAGTTTCTCTCTCTCTCTCCCCCCCTCTCTCTCATCAATTAAAAAAAGAAAGATAACAATTTTATCAGTTAGGTTTCCATTCAACTGAGTATAATAGAAAAACTAAGGCTTACCAGGATTAATAACAAGTGGTCTAAATAGGATAAGTATTTACTTCCCTCTGAGGAAAAAAATATCTGCAAGTAGGCAGTCCAGGGCTGGGATGGATGCTCCGTGGTTAGCAGGGACCTAGCCTCTTTTTTTGTGGCTCCACTATCTTCAACATATCACCTCATGGCCCTAAATGGCTACATGAGATCGAAACATCACATCTGCATTCCAGACTGCAGTATGGAGTAAGGGGGAGAAGCCTCTGACCCGCCTGTTTAAGGAGACTTTCGTCAACATCCCATTAGGCAAAGCATAGTCACAGAACATGTCTGCATAAGATGCATATGTATCCCCTTTTAGGTGGGCTCATTGCCGATCTGATTAAAACACATTTTGTTACATGGAGAAGAGGATAGAATAAAGCAGGCTTGGGTTGACACTGCAGTGTCTGTCATCTTGGCAGTGCAGTCTGCTGTTGTCCAAGACAGCTGTGTAAAGGAGAGGCTTATGTCAGGAAACCAAATATGGAAGACACCCGGGAACAAAAACTAAATCATGTCATGCTCCTCCTCCACATTTTTAAAGGTGCTCTTGATTTCCTATGGGCTGGTTTAGAATTTTAGAATATAAAGCTTCAGGAAGTTGCTGTGACAAGTTGCCCTGTGTGAAACCTCCCATGCACATAATCACTGTACCAGATATAATTGGGAGCTAATTTCATATTTCCTGCATATCATATTGGAAAATTGAGCTGTCAGATCTATTTAAGGGCTACACACCAAATGCAAACACCCAAGCCCTGCTCTTTTAAAGAATATATTTCTAGGAGACTTCTTTTTCTCTCTTTGAGACTTAACAATAACATTATACTAGAAGCCAAATCCATCTAATTAAGCCTTCAAAGTTCAGCTATTTGCTGTGTATAAAATTTAGAAAATTTACAGATGGCAATATAGCTGAGGGAACTTTTTCATAGGTATCCTTTCCCATTGAAAACTCCCTTAATTTCCAAAGCTTTTAAAATTGTGGATTGTAATCCAGTAGAACAATATCTTAGGCATTATGTGAGGTTCAGTGGGGTCTAGATAATCCACAGTCATGATGCATTGGACATAACTGGGTAATCAAAGCTTGGTTAACAAGAAATGAGTGGGTACTATTCAGCCTGCCTCTGGAGAGAGATTAAGCTACATGCTATGAATGTATATTACTGAAGTCATGTTGCTAGTATAGTGCCTTTGATTCTCTGACTTATCAAAGAATCTCCAAATCAGTGGACAATACCACCTGAATTCTTTTCCCATAGCTTTTTCTGATCTCTTTTACATCATTTTTTAAAATATGTTTATCTGGGAGGAAAGCTGCATCCTCTATTCCCTAACGTCCATGGGTTGGACTTCAATCCAGTAAAAGCAGCTTGATTTTCTCATTTCATTTCTAGAAATAGTTGAGAGATAGAGAGATAATGGTGATCCAACATCTGGTGGAGATATGTCTAAAATTAGATAAGATGACTGTGGATAGAAAATGCTAAAATGAAGAGGGAAGGAGGAGAGAGTCAATTTACTAATGTGATTCACTCTGTGAATAGTGGATGGGCATTACTTATGAGGAGAGATGTGCTGTGTGGTGTGGTGTGGTGTGGTGTGGTGTGGTGTGGTGTGGTGTGGTGTGTGTTGTGAGCAGGAGAAGCCAGGACTGGGATGCAGACGTTCCCAAACATGGCGATGGTGTCCACACGGTCCAGGTAGGGAATGAAACAGGAGAATGTATCGTTGGTTGTCTAGCTCCTTTCTTCACCATTTTGCCCTTTATCTGCTGCCCTTTCTCCTTCAATTCCTGGTGTCACTTTTTCTTCTCTTCTGCAGTCTCAGAAAGGTCCGTCAAAATTAATTCACACCTAAATTGTAATGAAGTGTAAATTGATTTCGTTGGAATTTCAGACAGTAGTGTGTATGTGAAGAGGCATCTTTGGAGCAGCAGATCACATTGGCATTTTTTTAACCTATTCATAAAACTGACTGTCCAGCAAGTAACTCTTTCAGGGCAAAAGCCTGAGAAATGTTTTAGCAAAGTTAACTATTGCAAGTCAGTCCTATTGTCAGCTCATTCTCCCCCAAGGAGGATAATTGTAGGAAGCCCTGGGAAATCCAATCATTTTCATGAGCTGGAGGATTGATGAAAGAATTATGAAATCACAGGTGAGAAGCTAACTTCACCTAGCTATTACCTAGCCCAGAGGTTTTCAAATTCTTTTGGTTCTGAGTGGGTTATTTTTAAATAAAAACATGGAACAGATAAAGCAGAGCAGTTTTGGTAGAAACCTAGGTGGGCATCAAGGGGGTGGGGAGGGAAAGCCCGAGGCTCTTGCAGACACCCCTGACACTTGGGGTCTGGAGTCTAAACACCACTGTACCATCCAAGCCACCCCTTGTGAAAACCTAGGGGCTTGGGCTCTGAGATGTTAAAATACTTGTCCAAAGTTATACAGCCAGGATGGGAAAAGTTACAACTTGGATCCAACATTCCAAACGTCTAGGTCAGAGCTTTCCCACAACAGTGATCAAATGACTGATTTTCCCTTCGATGTTTATTTTTTTCTGATTAGAAAATCTAAAAAGTGTAGCAAGTATAGAGAAAAGATGAAATCCACCTAAAATCCCATCAATCAAAAAATTCTATGCTATATTTCCAGCATAAAAAAAACTTCAATAAACTTAACTTCAACAGTCTTAGACAGATTTAACTTTTCTTGTATTGATTCAAATGGGTGGTTGTTCCTGAGACCCAGTGAGCATATAAAATCAAATTCTACGTCATAAATGCATACAGAAAGTTTGAGCTATTTCATTTACTTAGATTTTTAGGGAGGAGAAATATATGGTGGAACAGTTCTCTTAAAATATCTCTTTCTAATCAGGTTTGCCAGAACCCAAACCCAGCCTATCCTTGCTGATAATGATAGAATAATGTAAAAACGTTTGCCACAGGGAAATTTTCTCGACCTTTCTCCCCAAATGTCTGTGAGTGTCAAACTCTGGCTACAGCTGAATGTTTCTAATGAATTCTTTGAAGCACCAGCATGGATGCTACTTCCAAATAAAAAAGTGATGACAAATGAAATGCTTATTTTACTTATGTGCATTAAATAATTTTAACTTCATAGTTCAGGTGAATCAAGAAGAGAGTGAAAATGATGATGATAGGGTAACCCAAATACTGCACCTGGCTATGCTGAGCTGACTGGATGCACCGGCAAAGGCTGGCATATTCAGGGTGAAAATCAGAGATCAGTGCTCCACCTAAGAGTTTCCATAAATGGCTGGAGCAGGGAATCCAGGGCAGAGTCATACAGTGGATGGAGGGAGAAGGTGTTTACCCTAAAGCCAGATTGCCTTGCTTCAAATCAGGCTGTCTCTAGCCTTGGCTGGTGTTGCTCAGTGCTTAGAGCATCAGCCCTAGAATGGAAGGGTCACAGGTTTTATTCCCTGTCAAGAGCACGTACCTTGGTTTTAGTTTTGCTCCCTGCCCACCCAGGGTCTGGGCACATATGGGAGGCAACCAGTTGATGTGCCTCTCTCACATTGATCTCTCTCTCTCTCTCTCTCTCTCTCTCTCTCTCTCTCTTCCTCCCCACCCACCCCCCTCCCCCGCCTCCCTTTTATTCTCTCTAAAGAGCAATGGAAGGAATACCCTCAGGTGACAATTAACAACAAAAAATCAGGCTGAGTCTCTGACAATTAACATCCCCATCTATAAAAGAGGGACAATAAAAATTGCACCAATTTTTTTTTTAAGATTTACTAAGCATATCCACATACATCACTTAAACCAGGGTCTCACACATAGTATTCAATGATTATTAGCTATTTTGATAGTAATTATCATACAACTTATGGACTTTTACCCTCTTTAACTTCCCATCCCTCTGCTAACTCTGTTCTGTAAATTTAGACTATAAGGATTTTTACTGGATGCATCTGGGATTCCAAAACAAAGCTGACTTTTTGACTTAAGCCAAAAGTCGGGCCTGAATTGGACATTAATGGAATATGAAGCTCAATTGAGACAGAGAAAGCCCTGTATGCCTGGGCACCCCCTGAAACACAGATCTCAGAAAGGGCAACGGATTTCCCAAGGCAAATGAAAGTAGCTTCCATTTACTGAATACTGTGCGTCAGGCACTGTGCTAAGTGGAATGCTTTGTTTCATGCTCTCAACAACACATGTTTCAGGCGAAGGAAACAAGGTTTAGAGAAGTTACACAACTAGTCCAAGGTCACACAGCTGTCAGGTGGCAGAGCTAGGAATCCAAACCAAGTACAGTCAACTTCAAAGCTTGTATTCATGCCCATTATGCTGGACTGCCCCCTGAAGGCAAGCCAAACTGGGAACATAGCATGAGCAAGTCTTGGACTTTTTTAACATTGAACAAAGAAGGTGTTCAAATGGGTGTGAGGGATGTAACAGGAATGAGTCAGGGTCATGAGGTCCTTGAGCACCTTATGCAGAAGTATTTATCAGTCAAGTGAAGGGAGCCATTGAGAGCTTTGGGGTATTGGAGGCAATGGCATGCCTTGCATTTTAAAAACATAACTCAAATGGCAGCTCCTGGGGATAAATTTGTTTAAGCAGAGACAGGAGTCGGGAGTGACCAGTTTGAAGACTATCACAACATATCATTGAGAGCGTCCTGGGCCAGGAAAATGGGAATAGGAAGAATATATAAGAGACATAATATACCCATAAGCATAGCAACTAAGGGCACTGGCTTTGGAATCTGACCATCTAAAGGCTGAATCTCAGTTCTGTCATATAGTAATTGTTTACCTTGACATTCAGCTTCCTCCTGTTTACATCTGAGAGAATGATTGTCTTAGCTAGTTTGAGCTGCTATTACAAAATATCCTAGACTGGGAGGCTTATAAACAACAGACATCTATTTATCACCCACCTTTCTGGAGGCTGAAAGTAGGAGATCAGGATGCCAGCAGGGTTAGGTTCCGGTGAGAGCTGTCTTCCAGGTTACTGACTGCCAACGTCTCATTGTATCCTCACATAGCATCTGGGGTCTCTTTTATAAGGGTACTAATTCCATTCATGAGGGGCTCCACCCCCTTGACCTAACCACCCTCCAAAGGCCCTGCCTCTTAAAGCCATCACAATGAGGGGTTAGGATGCAACAAATGAATCTGAAAGGGACACAAAAGGGTCAACCCACTGAAGTCATGTTAAGATTGTGAAAATTAGGATTAAAAAGATGAATCACTTAAAAGCAGTTATAATACAGTTGCCTAGCATTATTAATACAGTGCTCAATAAATACTAGCTACTTTATTATCATTATAATAATTAACATTCCTACTGTCTTCATCCTTCCTGTCAACCAAAGAATAAAAGTCTACAGAGAATGAGAATAAATGAATTTTTAAATTTTTATCATGGCCTCATTAGACAATTGAAAATTTTCAAAAACTATATTTCTAATGTTTCTTATGCACCAGTAGGGTAGAGAAATTGTGGTGTGTAGCATGGTGTTTTCCACAAATAGACAGGATTTTGTTCTTTAGTGAATGAAGAAAATGCAATGCAGCTAAACAAGCCACATAGCTAATGACTTCCACTGGATGGACAGAAAACCACACATTTCTCAACTTTTTCATTTCACTGCCTCTTTGGCTCAGACCCATGTGTCCTTCCTGGGTGCCCACTCCTGCACAGCAGGGTCCGGGTCAGTGTGACTCTTCTTATGGCCAAGCAGAGTGAGCCCCACACAAACTTAGCTACTTAAAACTTATCTTCTTTAAGTGAATATCTTTTGTAACTTTGAATGGAAATATCTAATATTTTAAAATGTACTTATTTGCAAAGTTGGGTTAAGAAGCAATTTTTCTCAACGGTGCCCAGAGTATTCCAGTTAAGTCAACTCCCTACATCTGGCAGGATTTGCAGATCACAGAGTCAATCTACAAAGTTGCTGCCAGAGAAAGGGCTAATTAAGAGGGCTTGGTACTGTGTTCCCCAAGAACAGGATGTTGAGGGTATTTTTACAGCCCCCCTCAATTGGACACAGATGTCCTAAATTCACACCTTACCGCAATGTTCCAGTTTTTTATTTTTACTTCTCAAATCTTCTTTAAAAAAATTTTTAAAATATGTTTTTATTTATTTCAGAGAGGAAGGGAGAGGGAGAGAGAGATAGAAACACTTATGATGAGAGAGAATCATCAATGGGCTGTCTCCTGCACACTCCCTACTGGGGGTCGAGCCCGCAACCTGGCATGTGTTCTGACTGGGAATCAAACGATGACCTCCTGGCTCAAGGATCGATGCTTAAGCACTGAGCCACACCGGCAGGGTCTCAAATATTCTTGTTGTTCTCCTAGTTTTATTGATCTAAGTGAGTGTTCTTGTTGTTTTGCATTGGTGCATTTTGAGCTTGCCCTGAGGTGGGACTGCCAAGCTGCAGAAGAGGCCCAGTGCAATTAAGCGCTGGAGGAGCTGGTTATTGTTCAGAAAGCATGTTAGCTGTGCGCAACTCTGTGTACATCATAAATGGGCTAACACCTACACATGTAGTCTTTGTTTCATTGCTTCACATGGAATAAGGGTTTGATCCACCATGCAGGATAGGAACAATGGTTTTGGAAACATGGGTCCAGTGAGCCACACTGGCCCACAGGCCACAAAGTGCTGAAGTTGAGATTATGTTTAGAAGTACATTTATACTGTCATTTAAACTGAGTGATCCCCTACTATATGCTCTTTATGCATTTGCTCTATCAATAGCTTATGTCCTCACAGAGAGTGCAAGCATTTCAATTCAATTGTAAATTATAATACAAGTAGCATCAAATCAGTGAATGGCCCCATGCTAATTGCTATCACCATTTTTCCCATGGGCAAATCTGGCTGAGTGTAAAAGTGATGGCTAGCAAGAGGAACTCAGTTACAGGCAAAATCCTTTAAAACTTGAACTAATTCCTAGACAGAAAAATATTTACACTTGGTAGATACCTGGGGGAGAGATGTCATGAGTTGAATGGTCAGTGATCTTCTGAGTAAACAAATAAATCTTAGAGTTTCATTTTGGTCTCAGTTATTAAAATCATTGGGTTCTTTGTCTTAGTTTCTTACCAACTCCTTAACTATCATAGTCATTAAAATTCACTCTTCAGAGACAATATACAATAAGACAATGAGACTCAATGTCATTAGCCCCTTAGTATTCACACATGCACACACATATGTGCCCACACATGCATATTTATATGCACTCACATCACACATACATAGCCATGCACATACACACATACAGATACACACATTCCAACTGCAGTAGTCACTGCAAATCTTCAGTGTTCCTCTCTGGGGAGCCACACAGGCATTACTCCCCAAACCTGAGCGACCCTCTCCCCAGCATGTGCATGGATCCTAGGCAAGGCTGAGGACTCTTGAAATCCTCAGAGAGAGGCCAGGTGGATTCAGAAGCAGATGGGATCTCCCTGGGAAGACAAGACTGAGCCACACAGGGCTCACTGAGTCAGCATCTGGGTCCAATTCTCATGCAGTTTGTGTGTGGAGTGATGAAGGAAGATGCATCCTTTCAGTGTCCAGCGACCCTGCATATGGGGTGTAGGAGGTTACCCTTCCTCTGGATTTGGAGATTACAGCCTTTGTGTTCACACTGAGGGGACATTGGCCAGAGGTAGGGTGTAGGAAAGCTGCCCACTATTACATTTCCATTAGGATTACATTGCCTTCACTTCTGGGATCGTCCCCCCAGAGGGGGCTCATTAGCATAGTTTTAATGCCTCGCATGTACAGCCTCCCTCATTCCAACCGCCCTTTTTGTATACCAAGCCCCTAACATCTGCAGGGGGCGGGCAATGCGACAGGGGGCCCTGCGTTTGGGTTCAACCAAGGCGCAATCAAAGACACAGACCTATGCTGTGGAGCCAGCCTGTTCTGTGCTGTGCTGTCAGGAATTGCTTCCCCAAGCTGCTCTTTCCAGAAAGCTCCACTGGATGGTGGCTTTGTTGGTGTGTTACGCTCCGAGGGGTCCAGTTCATTATCCACAATGGCTCTGGCTCTTTTGGCAGGAGCTTGCACCTTCCTCCTCCAGGCACCCATTATGATTCAACAATTGCAGTCACTGGTTAAAGCTGTTGCCTTTTTTTAAATTTTATTTTATTGCTTAAAGTATTATAAATAGTAGTACATATGTCTCCTTTTTTCCCCATTGACCTCTCCCTCGCCCCCCCAACCCCCACCCAGCACAAAGCTACAAAGCTGTTGCCTTTTAAAAAGCATTTCCTTCCCAGCTATAGTTTCTTTCCCAAATAAGCACGCTAGGTGGCAGTGAGCAGTGAGAGAGGAGGGCTGCTTGGGAAAGGCATTCTGAGGCAAGTGCAGACCTACAGGCCCTGGATGCAAAGAATCCTTCCGCGAGGTGGGCTCTGTTACCCATGGAAGACCAACGGCAGCTTTAAGGGCAACCTGTAGTTTTTACTAAATGATGAAGGGCAAGATTTATTGTCAAACCTCTTCTTATTTGTAGAAGTTTGATGATAATTTCTGTTCTGGTAGTATTCATAATATTGTCAAAACCAGAGACATTTATTTATAGCCTATAAGCATACTTCCTTCACAGAAAATAATGATTATAGCTAGGTGATACTCATTCAGTCAAAACTTATAGTGTGAGTGGGTATAAATGTGTTTTCTTTAGAAGGCAGGAGAGCTTCATGATCACTTCAAGTATTTAAGTGTTACTGTTCTTTCTCTACATAACCATCATCTCCCTTTTTCAATCAAGATGGACATTCCTGCCCTGGCAGGTGTAACTAAGTGGTTAGAGCATCATCCCACACATGGAAGGGTCAAGGGTTCTATTCCCGGTCAAGAGCACATACCTGGGCCTTAACTGGTTTGGCTCAGTGGATAGAGCATCAGCCTGCGGACTCAAGGGTCCCAGGTTCGATTCCGGTCAAGGGTATGTACCTTGGTTGCGAGCACATACCCGGTGGGGAGTGTGCAGGAGGCAGCTGATCGATGTTTCTAACTCTCTATCCCTCTCCTTTCCTCTCTGTAAAAAATCAATAAAATATATTAAAAAAATATATATCTAAAAAAAAATACCTGTGTTGTAGGTTTAATCCCCTGCCACAGTAGGGGCAAATGCAGTAGGCAACCAATTGATGTGTCTTTCTCAAGTCAATGTTTCTTTATCTCCCTTCCACTCTCTCTAAAATATCAATGGGAAAAAATATCTTCAAGTGATGATTAACAAAAAACAAAAGAAGGACCCCCCTTTTACTATCTTAAACTCAGAGTCACAGCTTTCTCAGCAGATAAAGCCTGGAGTCTTAGATTGCCTCTGCTTAGGGAAGACTTTAAAACTTGAAATGTAGGAAAGGACACTAAAATCTTAGTTCATACACTTAGTTCATTTATATTCTGCCTGTTTTTTAACCTGAATGCACTTTGTTCAGATGGGAAGAAAACACTTGCAAATCAACTGGCAAGGTGGTTTCCGTAACCTGAGTCTTGTCTGCGGCTGGGGAGGTTGACCTCCCCCCATCCAGAAAGCAGGCACTGTCCCTTCAGCACCTTTGGCCCCTCCTCTCCAGCCACAGCCCTGCCCTGCCCTGGCCTGGGGTCCTTATCAGAAAAGATGCAGCGAGCTGTTTCTAGCCAAGCATTCTTGGACACATAGCATCATTGCACCAGTCGTGTTTCTGTTCTAACCCTGATCTGAGTCTCCAGCTCTCGTGACTTCTGGGTTCTTTTCTAGGTCCAGGTCTCTGCTATTCCCTTGGCTTGAGCCCCCATCTTAGTAACGAGTCGACCCCCTCTGCTCTGGCTTAGCTCTTGCCAGATACTCTCTAAGGTTTGAAGTCCTTCCCCTGGGGCCCCACTATCAAGTGACAGACCCTCTCTCAACTGCATGCCTCTGATTGATGGTTAGTTCTAACTTCTGAGTCCCCCACAGTGTTCTCCACTGAGCTGTCTAGATACCATGCAATTCCAATAAGAATTGCCATTAAAAACACTTCAGCTTTTGCTGATGTCTGCACTCAACAAACACTTATGCAGGGTTACTGTGTGCTCCACGCTGGGCAGTGGAGACATAGTGGCTATAAGACATGGTTCCTGTCCTCCAAGTGCTACATCTTACCTTTAGATCCCTGTTCTAGCTCAGCACCTTCTCCCAAGGCCAGTGGCAGTCTGCTCCCAGCTCTGCCCACCTTTGCAGGAAGTTCCTTCTCTAGACCAGTCACTCCCACTCGGCCTCGTCCTATTGCAGCAAACTGGGCCATGGCTGGCTGTGCCTGAGGTCATCAAAGTGTCCTGCTCAGTTTCGGGTGACATTCTTTCTATAGCTATCCACAGGCAGGTTGAGGCTACCTTTATTCAAAGGGAGAAGGGAACTAGAGTGCTGAATTGTCAGGGTGTCACTGCCTTCTTGGATCTGTGCCTCCACCAAACAAAGACGACACAGAGCAGACACAAGGAATCTGCCTGGCTTGAGGTGTGAAATCCTGAGTAATTTGCTGTAAGAGAGATCAGTGTGTTAGTGTGTCAGGAACAAAAAATCGCCTCCTCCTTCACTTAATTATGTATATGACCCAGAGACCTTGAGGTGGCATTGAGCAGAGTGTAAGCTCTACCTTGCTAAGAAGATAAAATCATTTGAAGCTATATCCATATGCAGTGAACAATTGTACCTTCTAGGAAAGCTGTGCTTCTGATACTGTGTTAATTACCTTGTAAGTGAGCAGTGTGGGTAGTTAATAACGTTGGTGATTCCAGCTGAGGACTTAAAGATAACATAATACATCTTAGTTATCTACTGGCTGCAAAGCAAGTAAGTAAATGTCAAGCTCCGCCTTGGTCCTCTCATTGAGTGAGGCAGATGTGAAAAAATACCCTAATAGGGAAACTAGGGTGGAAACATCTGTTCAGGAAGGGATGCTCTTAAAAAAAAATCTTTAAGAACATGCCACAATTTTTATGCAGTTATTTTCTCTAAAATTGGGTGTTGTTTTTTTTTAATTTTCTTTGGGTGATATCTTTTCCACTGTATACATATGTATGCACACACATACCACCTAATTGCTTTTTAATTCATTTTAAAAGATAAAGGACTTACTTAAGAAATTAGGTTTACAAGGAAATCCTTTTGAGGAATCTAAACATTCTTCCTGCTCCTTCTTGAAGTATTTTTCATGCCTCAAAGTTCTAATCTGTCTGGTGTCATTTCGTGTTTTGCTAGTCTGTGCTGTGGAGACCTGGGGGTAGGGACTTTAGCGTTAGTCTGGATACTTAATTTGGGTACTTCCCTTTAGTGAAAGAATTTTTAACAATGACAAAAGATTATTGCAGAGTATGGAAGCCATGTTGCAAAGTGCTTTTGATGTAATTCATAAAGGTAGAAATATGGGGAAAATCATAGATAGTACCCAGGCCTGGTTGCAGTATGGTTCCAGTGTTAACTAACAACCCTACTCCTTAGGGCAGTTGGTGAAGGCATTAGCACAGAGTGGCTGGCTGCTGCACCCTGATTCGACCCCATTCTCCTAGACCCAATTCTACATTTCCTGCTGTGCCCTGCTCAGGTCCCTGCAAAGTGGCCCCTCCTGGGTGCCCACTGTCCTGCTGATTGTAGTGTCCCCAGGCCCTCTAACTGCAATTTTGCAGTGTGCAGAGCAAAACTCACCAATTATGCTCCTAATAATCTTGCTACTTCTCCTCCCATTTCCAATCCCTGTGTGTCAGATCTGTGCAGCACAGAGCTATAGGAGGCATAATTTTTGTGCACCCTGTGAATACCACAAATATTCTTTCCTGGATGGCAGCGGTCGAGGAGCCCTCCGGGACTTCAGATAGGAGCAAGAATACCTTCCAGATTGAGTGTTACCTTGGCGACCCATCTCCTATTACTTAGAGGCTTTTCCTTTACAGTTATTTCCTGCTATAAATATCCTCCCGGCAGCCATCTGCCCCTGCGGCAGAGTTTTACTATTTCATGCTTGCTGTTTGGATTACACCATCACAGTACTGCATCCCTTCTAGAGACATTGCAACAATTCCTGTCTCTCCTAAAGAATATCAGCCCTGCTCTACCAGGACAGAGCAAGATTTATTTTAGTTTCATTAAAAAAAAAATCTGTGCAATTTGAACAAAGCAATCAGGAGCTTGTTGGCCCATGAGGTTTAATCCATGGACTCATACAGGGGACGGAGGAAACAAAACAAAGCCTGGAAAATACCTAGACATCTGGACTGTGAGCTCCTGCTCCATGGAACAGGTGCAGACCCTCCAACAAATCCAAACTGTTGGTGATGGCATCTCTCAAGGGGCCAGGTAGCTATTTTCCCACAAGTGAAAAATTTCCAGTGAAACTAGACCCTGTTTTGTTTTCTTTTTAAACTTGAGAGGGTAAACTTTCATTTTCAATCCACAATAAATAAGGTGTTTTGAGGCCAAGACCCTAATGAGGTAATCACCACAAAAGCTGCCACCGAAATGAGCATGTTTGAAAACTTATTGAAAACCTAGAATGGGCTGACCCTGTTCCCAGCATACTGGCTGAGAGATTGGGGGAGGGGGTCTTTGTTGTCCTTGTAACAGGTGACAATTCAGAGTAGGGCCAGCCCATCCTCTGTGGGAACCTTACCGATACATGTTTGAGGGGCTGGTTGGAGGCTCCAAGAGGGGAAAGAATGAATAATAAGTGGGAGGTCAGCCAATGGCAGTCACACTGTTCACTGTTCTCTCCCATGGAAACACAGCCTTCCCAGAGCCATTGCCAGGGGCCTGTGGGAAAATAGGTAGAGTCGGGAACAACCTTTGTGACACTAAAATCTGCTGGAAAGTAAATGGACTTCAAGCGCTGGGGACATTCCAAGAGAGAGGCTTTGAAGCAGTGGAGATCAGGAGTCAGCTGACTAGCCCCACTGGCTTTCTCATAAATGGGGACTGATCTTCAGGGCCTTTCCCATTGCCTCCCAGCCCACCCTGCCCTGGCTTTTGCCTTTGCAGACACGTTGGGATTAGGCTCACTGTCAGAGCAGCCGGGAGCAGTGACAGCAGCCCAGTCCCTAGCACACTTGGGGCCCACGCCCCTGGCCCTGCACACAGCTGTGAGATCTTGCATTGTGACTCACCCTTCCTGTATCTCTGTTCCCTCCTGGGCAACACTGACTGGCTTGGCAGTCCTTCCAGAAGCAGACCCTGAACTGAGGATCTGAGTGAAAGGAATTTGTTGAGGAAGTGTTTCCAGGGAAAACCAGGGAAGGAGCCGGGTGAGCAGGATAGATGGGCAGAGAAGCCGTGAAGTGTGGGATTGCCCATCCAGGGCAGCTCTGTGGTGTGAGCTGAGTGTCTCAGAGTTTGTGCCTCTGGAGGAAAGGGACCCAGTCTCTGTTCCCTCTCAGCAGTCCTCATTGCTGGCTTCCTGGTGGAAGGGGGCGAGGGGCGGGGGCAGGGGGGCTTAAGTTCTCACGTACCTCTGGCTCTCACTGTTTGAGCACAACAGCTCCCGCAGCAGCCTGTACGCAGCCCTCTGACGGAGGCAGCAAGTGAGCTGTTAAACCCACAGGAGCTGTGTGAACATGAGGTGGAAGGAGTCACAGCAGCAGGCACCAGCAGAGGTGTCCTTTACACTGTGGGATAAGAGCTCTTATTGCACAGCATTAACATGAGTATGAAATGACTGGCTGGGTTCCTACAAAGTGCTTACATGGAACAATATACAGTGAACTTTCAATGACTTTCTAGTTTCCCCCAATGAGCATCACACTCATTATCCCCAACCTCTGACGCAGCGTGCTGGAACAGGGCCAGCCCAATCCATGTTCTTAAACATGCTGGTTTCAGTGGCAGCTTCCACAGTGATCGTCTCCCTCATAGCACTGCTCCTCAGTTGTGCGCTGGGAGACGACACAAGCTGGGAGCAGAGGGGACTCTGTTGGTGACAGGATGAGAACCTAGAAGGACCACAACAGGCTGGAGCAGTGGGATGAGCATGAGAAAGAAAAGCGCACCAATCCTCAGTGTACAGTAAACTATGTGGAGAAGGCACAGAGGACATAATCAGCTATCAATAAGCTCCCCATGAGTCAACACACAGCGGAAACTATCAAAAACTATCAAATACAGACTGGCTCTATTCTTGGAACTGTTATTTTTTGAACTTTACAAGTAGCAGTTTCATCTGACTCCAAGTTTTATGGGCAGTTCCCATCACTGCCCTCATGCACATCTGGACTATTGTATTTGGATCAGGCAGAGTTGGTTGAACGGACCATGTGTGCTTAGCTAGACAGGAAAAGTTCAGGCCATCTCCACATACATGTAGAACTGTCATGTGAAGAAAGCTGGGAAGCTGTGAGGGGAAGGCCTGATGTGAGGAAGTTACTCGAAAGTTCTTCACGAACTTTCCTTCTCTCTACATCTTCCAAGACCACTTGAATTCCCAGGGGGTGTGGCAGGACAGAGCCTTCCCATTACCCAGGGCATTGGTGCAGGTGCTGACAAGCAGTGGAGGAGATTCAGACATGCAAGGGAGACAGACCCCTTCCCCCATCTTCAAGACCATAGAGTTTATCAAGGGTCAATAAGAAATGGATAATAGATGAATGGTAGTCAGATTGATAGATAAGTAGATATATGGATAGACAGATAAACATATTGACAAATAGGCAGGCAGAGATGGGTAGGTAAGTAAGTAGGTAGATAAATAGAGAGATAGATAGATGAATAGATAGACAGATGGATAGATAAACAGATAGATGGGCCCTAGGCAGTTTTGCTCAGTGGATAGATCATTGGCCTGCGGACCAAAGGGTCCCAGGTTTGATTCCAGTCAAGAGCACATACCTGGATTGTAGGCTCCTCCCCAACCTGGGCCCTGGTCAGGGCACATGCGGGAGGCAACCAGCCTCTTTCTGGCTCTCTGGCTCTCCCTGAATCTGTCTTTCTCTATCCCTATCTCTCTCTTCTCTCTCTCTCTCTCTCTCTCTCTCTCTCTCTCTCTCTCTCTCTCTCACACACACACACACACACACACACACACACACACACACACATCTCCCAATATAAGGTACCACATATTCCCAGAATTCTGGAGTTGGGAAGGGCTTTAAGACACACTCGAGAAACCAGGATTCTAAGCTGGCAAGCAATGAAATCATTTATCCTACTGGAGTCAGGGCTGGGATCTCCTGAGTCAGACAGAAGAATGAGAATGAGTCTACTCAGTGATGTTTCTTTATGCCATGGTGATTGCCCCCAAATCTCAAAAAAAAAAAAAAATACATTATATAAACAAACTCTCATAGGGGAGTTACATATAAAAACTTGTGAACATAGGCTTGCTTGGCAATGTTATACTATACTCTGGTGAAGGGCTACAACTTTGCCCCCCCAAAAAATCCTGAAAGAATAGTAAATCTATTAAATAAACATTGGAAACAGCCATTTCCCTTTGAGCTGAAAATTAGCAGGTTTATCAAACTTGATTATCTCAAAATAGGAAAATAGCCATATTTTCCACTTATAAAAGGTGAGATGCAAATCATAAAAAGTAAATTATGAAGAATTTTTTAAAATAAGTTATTCCTAACCTTTGTTTAGAATGCTTGAAAATTGATTCAAATCTTTTATGTTGACAGATTTGATGTTCATATTAGTGAATTTGAGGCACTGTCAAAAGCTGAATTATCAAAGATTAATCAAATGTTCAGTCTATGAAGGGAAAAAGACAGGCTGGTACATTTGGTATATATTTTTGTTAAAGTGGTGACATCCACACTAAGCTTTCTGTTTAGCCTTTAGTTAAATAGATAATTAAATTAATTGTTATATTCCATTCTACCTTATTAGTTTTATTTCTTTGTAGATAAGTAGAAAAACATATCACTTTCATTTATTTTACAATTATACTAAATGTATACATTAACTAGAGAAATATATATACAGGGTAGAAATACATGCCTTTATATATGACTAGAGGCCCAGTGCACAAAATTCCTTCACTGGGAGGGTCCCTAGCGGCTGTCTGCCAGCTGCTGGCCAGGGCCTCTCTTTCTTCCCCAGGCTTCCTACTGCCACCGCAGGCCAGGGCCTCCCTCCCTTCCCGGGGCTGGCCCCGCCCCCTGGTTGAACTTCCTGTCTAACTCCCCATTGAGGGGACAATTTGCATACTACGCTTTTTAAAAATATTTTTATTGATTTCAGAGAGGAAGGGAGAGGGATAGAGAGATAGAAACATCAATGAGAGAATCTGCAACCCAGGCATGTGTCCTTGGCTGGAATTGAACCTGGGACCCTTTAGTACGCAGGCCGACACTCTATCCACTGAGCCAAACTAGCTAGGGCTACGTTTTTATTATATAGGATAGAGGGCTCTTGAAAGACCTAGCTACAAAAGGCTTACTGCCAACCACATTGAAGTTGAAGGCAGAGGATTTTGCAAAAAGGAGAAAAATTGGTTGCAATGCTAATCAAAATGGCAGAGCCATGCATGCCTGCTACAGTCCCAAAAACACTGTGCCGATTCTCAAAGCTATGAAATGAATTGATAATTCCTGCTGCTGAATTGAACAGTGAATGAAATCCCTCCAAGTTCATGAATCACATTGGGGACCAGACAGATGGTCCTTCCCCCAAATCATGACTTCATCAATTTCACAGAGAAGAGGTTTTCACAGAATACTGAAAGCAAATGAATAGGCGGGAAAATACATACCTCAGCTCCCACTCGTCCCACAGGCTGAGCTCTCGCTGGCATGTGATAGTGTCTAGCATGCGAGGCAGTCTCTTTTCCCAGCATACCCATGGGCATGGAGTTAGTTCATAGGCTAGCAATTCTGAGACCCGCTCAATCTCTCCGCTGCAGAGAGAATGTCTGATCAGGGAGCAGACTCCCTGCAAAGTATCAGAGCTTTGCCCAGGGGTTGTACCAAGGTTGCATATGAACCTGCACTTGCAGGCAAGTTGTTTGCTACCTTTAGAAATCAGTTAATCTGGGACAAGCAGTCTGTCCTCCAGTCCATGAGGCACCAGGATTTCAACACCTCACAAAAGATAGAAAATAAAAAGTACAATCAACACAAGAGACACCTAAAACCCCTCTGTTGGAGAAAATAATAACCACTAACAGCTACCCTTTGTGTAGTGCTAACTGGAAGCCAAGCAGCGTGCTGTGTTCTTTACATCCACCACCTCGTGTAAAACCCAGGACTGTGGGAGGTGGAT
Organism: Plecotus auritus; assembly: GCF_963455305.1. NCBI lineage: Eukaryota > Metazoa > Chordata > Mammalia > Chiroptera > Vespertilionidae > Plecotus > Plecotus auritus. The sequence goes on from NC_137770.1 coordinate 151,289,554, forward strand.
ATTCATTCCCATTGGCATCTACAGATGGGAAAGCTGAGACTTCAAGGGAATTCCTGCACAGTCACACGGCGAGTAATAGTTAGGGTTCAACCACTTCTCGGTCTCCAGCATTCGCACACTTAACCACTGTCCTGCAGTGGCGAGGGGTAACCTCTCTTGTAAGATGACTTTCAGGGCTTGTGAAGAACACCTCTTGATTTACAAACAGATGGAGGAATGAGCGCCTTAGTAAAAATTAGGAGAACTTACCCTGGCATCTTAGGAAGGAAGTGCTTTAAATGGTACCCAGGGGTTTGTTTTTATTCAGGTATGGTAAGGACATTGGAAAGAGAGTTTGTTACTACTCACCATCACCAGGAATAGGGGAACACCATGCAGGGCCACACAGGGAAGCACTGGGCCATTCAGGAGGCAGACGAAGCACGGAAAAGGCATGGGCAAAGCCTTTATTATGGTCTTTCATGGGAAAGGACAGGCAAGGCAGGGTAAGCTGCTGAGTAGGTTTAGAATTGGGTACTTCCACTAATTTGGGCAGGCTCTGAGCTGTGGAGGGGGTCTCTCATCACCTGGCCCTGGGTGATGTAGCACAGGGGACAGTATTCTGGGCTGCAGGAACCTGATGAAAGGAGGTGGTGGGGGTATGGACTCAGAATCGGTCAGTTTGCATGTGAACCTGCGCTTTCAGGCAAGTTGTTTGCTACCTTTAAAAATCAGTTAATCTGGGACAGTCTGTCTCCAGTCCACGAGGTGCCAGGATTTCAACACATCGCAAAAGATAGAAAATAAAAAGTACGATCAACACAAGAGGCACCTAAAACCCCCTCTGTGCAAGTGCTGTTTTACTCGCCCCCGTGACAACATAAGCAGCAGTCATGGCTACGAATGTTTTACGGGACGATGTACGGTTTACAGAGCACATTGCATCTGAGCTGTTTACCGGTCTGAGACGACTGAAACATGGCCCGTTTACACTTTTTCTCTGGATGCAACCTCTCATAAAATGAGTCTCTTAGCTCAGCTGCTTGAGTCATGGAAATATTTCTTTAGAAATATGATCATCTGCTTCTTTAGCAACCAGAGTTTTTATTAACCGAAGTTTCAGTTGGACAAAGGTAGGGAAGAGACGCCTAACAAAGTTACTGATGTTATTAGCTTTTTAAAATATGATGCTCATACCAAGTTTTTCTGTTGTTTTTATGTCCCTTGCAATTGTCTGTCTGCTCTGCTGCTATAAATGAAGGAATTGTGCCTGAGAGAAGAATCTGCTCCCAATGTCTCCCATCCATTGGTGAGCACTAAACAGCAGCAGCAACATGAGCAACTAGAGACCCTGCCCAACTCTCCTGTCACTTCACAGCTTGGCTCTGCCCTTATGTGTGTCCCCAGCCTGAACCCATGCCTGGGAGGGCCGTCTTCGTCAGCCTTTCCTCCATCTGGAGGCACCTGAGGATCCAGTGCCTTTTATGCTAAGACAAAACCGAGAAGAGACAGTAGCAGTCCATCCAGCTCCTTCCCCTATCCCTCCTCACCCTCCTGGTTAGGGAGCCTAGGGACAGTTGGGTTCCTCTTCTGACTCAGACCAACTCGATGACCAGGGCTGGTCACCTAACCTCTCGAGCTTCAGGCTTCCTGTCCCCCGCCCCCCCAATCTGTAGAATGCAAGGATAATAATAGGACCTATGTTATAGGGTTGGTGAGAGGATTAAATAACTATTCCATGGGCAGAGTAAGGACTCAAAGATGTCAGCTGTTTATGAATGAACTTCAGAACAGCATTTGTCCAAGTGTGGCCTGTGTTCCACCGGCACCAAAATCACCTACAGGGCCATGACCAGGGTCCTACCGAATCGAGATCTCTCAGGGAGGTTCCAGGAGTCTGTGGCCCTGCCAGTTCCTACACATACTCAGCCCATTAATGTATGAGAGCTCACCTTAGAATTCAGGGCTACAAAATGGTTGAGGCAGGGGCATTGCAGGCAGACAAATCTAATTTTAAATCTTGCCTTATCTTTTAGATCTGTGTGATGCAGAACAGTTTATTGGATTTAACTTCTGGGACCTGCTGTTTTAATAAATTGATATTAACATCTACCTTGTTCAATAAATATTTGTCAGTGATGCTATGTATATGACAACCTACTAGGGGCTGGGGATATAATAGTGAACATTCTTTAAAAATCTATTTATTTGGATCTATGCCAGACCTTCGCATGGGACTATAAATAATTCACATTCAAACCCATCCAAATTAATGGCTACCTATCATGATTATTGGTAGGTCTGAATATGCCATGGGAGAGATGATATATAGAGTCAGCTTTGGGCTACAGTGCCATTTGGTTTACATTTTAACAATGTCCATGAAGATCAGTCACTAACTCAGATGCACTTGAGTTTCAGATGCCTTCTCCTCACCCAGCTGCAACCCTGGGTCCTGTCTCTCTGCAGCCCACTCAGCCCTAGAGATAGCATAGCATGGAGGAAGGAACAGCTGGGGCTACAATAACCAACACAGTTCTGTCACCAGCTGGCCAGTGACCTTGGACATAATACTACAAACTCCGTGAGCTGCTGAACCCTCATCTGTAGAATAAGGGTTTGGGGTTCCAAGAACTCTACAATCTTTTCTAACTTTAAGAGACATGGGAAATCTATTCCAAATGTCATTAAGAGTTCTAGGCCTCGCCTCAATAATCTGTTTCTAGGATACCCAATATCTACTCCTCATTTCTCATCCAAGTCTATGTGTCTTCTAGTCCTTCTTGGGAAAGAAAGGCTGAGTTCTGTATGAAGCTTCTGGCACTGGTTATCAACAAAGACTGCACATCTTTTGCAGAATACAAGACTGAAATATTAATGAAAAAACCCTAGGTTATATCTGTGGGTTTAACAATTAGTAGAAAATGTTTGAAAAGTATGGTTTGACTTAAGACAGAAACACCTTAATAAAAATTACAAGTGGAATGTGTAATTCAAATACAAAACCATGACTGGCCCATGACTGGAGCCAGATGACCAGCACTGAAAGTGTGAACTTGCCACAATAAGCAAGCTATGCCACCTCAAAGCAGTTACCCAACACTCTGGGCCCCATGAAAGTGATATTTTGCCTCTTAAAAGAACTGTGGGGATAAAAAATAATAACAAATGTCTAGTGGTTGGCACGGTGTCTTACATGGTAAAAGACACTCTGTATATGATCATTGTTGTTATTATTATACTAGAGGTCTGGTGCACGAAATTCATGCACGGTGGGGGGGGGGGGGGCAGTGTCCCTCAGCCCAGCCTGCACCCTCTCCAATCTGGGACCCTTGTGTGTTGCAGTGATGGTCAATCTGCATATTACTCTTTTATTAGATAGGATAGAGGTCTGGTGCACGGTTGGGGGCCAGTTGGTTTGCCCTGAAGGGTGTCCCAGATCAGGGTGGGGGTTCCCTTGGGGCATGGGGCGGCCTGGGCAAGGGGCCCACTGGGATCGGGCCTAAATGGGCAGTTGGACATCCCTCTCACAATCCAGGACTGCTGGCTCCCAACTGCTTGCCTGCCTGCCTTCCTGATTGTCACTAACCACTTCTGCCTGCCAGCCTGATCACCCCCTAACCACTCCCCTGCCAGCCTGATTGATACCTAACTGCTCCCCTGCCAGCCTGTTTTCCCCTAACTGCCATCCCCTGCAGGCCTGGTCACCCCTAACTGCCCTCCCCTGCAGGCCTGGTACCCCCCAACTGCTCTCCCCTGCAGGCCTGGGTCCCCTCCCCCCAAATGCCCTTCCCTGCAGGCCTGGTCACCCCCAACATCCCTCCTCTGCTGGCCAGGTCACCCCTAACTGCCCTCCCCTGCAAGCTTGATTGCCCCCAACTGCCCTCCCTCCCTTGCAGGCCTGGTCCCTCTCAACTGCTCTCCCCTGCAGGCCTGGGTCCCCCCCCAAATGCCCTTCCCTGCAGGCCTGGTCACCCCCAACATCCCTCCTCTGCTGGCCAGGTCACCCCTAACTGCCCTCCCCTGCAAGCTTGATTGCCCCCAACTGCCCTCCCTCCCTTGCAGGCCTGGTCCCTCTCAACTGCCCTCCCCTGCTGGCCTGGTCACCCACAACTGCCCTCCCTTGCAGGCCTGGTCCCTCCCAACTGCCCTCCCCTGCTGGCCATCTTGTGGTGGCTATCTTGTGTCCACATGGGGGCAGGATCTTTGACCACATGGGGGCAGCCATCTTGTGTGTTGGAGTGATGGTCAATCTGCATATTACTCTTTTATTAGATAGGATAGAGGTCTGGTGCACGGTTGGGGGCCAGCTGGTTTGCCCTGAAGGGTGTCCCAGATCAGGGTGGGGGTTCCCTTGGGGCATGGGGCGGCCTGGGCGAGGGGCCTGGTGGTGGTTTGCAGGCCAGCCACAACCCCCCGGCGACCCAAGCAGAGGCCCTGGGATCTGGGATTTATATATCTTCTACAATTGAAACTTTGTAACCTGGAGTGGAGCCAGGCCTTCTGCTCCCTCTGTGGCAGCAGCCATTTCTGTTGGGACTTATTTATCTTCTATAATTGAAACTTTGTAGCCTTAAGCAGAAGCCAAGGCAGGCCAGGGTGTGTGGAAAGCTTGGCTTCCTCCATCGCTGGGGGCAACCCTAGCCTCCTGCTCTCTCCAGCTCCATGGCTGCCACCATTTCTGTTGGGATTTATTTATCTTCTATAATTGAAACTTTGTAGCCTGGAGTGGAGGTCTGGGCCCACCAGGGTGTGCGGAAAGCTTGGCTTCCTCCATTGCCGGGGAAACCCAAGCCTCCCTCCTGCTCTCTGTGGCCACAGCCATCTTGGTTGGGTTTATTTGCATATTCGCTCCTGATTGGCTGGTGGGCATGGCTTGTGGGTGTAGCGGAGGTACGGTCAATTTGCATATTGCTCTTTTATTAGATAGGATTACTAGGGGCCCAGTGCATGAATTCATGCACCTTGAAAGGAACTGTGGGCTGAGAGGTTGCCATGGGCACAGGGGTGGGTCTCGGCCCATCCTCTGCACCCCCGTCTGGCCCCTCCCGCTGCTCACCCCCACCCCCAGGTCCCTTGTCTGCTTGCAGCCACTCCTACCACTGCTGCTCCCAGTGCTGAAGGCACCAGGCCCGCTCACACCCGTTGACAGCATGGAGCAATTGGGCCCAGCCCCAGCAGCAAGTGTGAGCTCCTGGCAGGACTGTGGGAAGCAAGAGCAAAGCATTTTCAGTAACCACCAGAGACTCCCCTGGATAACATTGACCATCGCCTGCCTTGGTCTGGCGCTCCTGCTCACCTGCTCCACCATCCTCCTGCGGCCGACTTCCACCATGTTCCCTGTGCGCCTGCTGGTGGTCAGTGCCCATCATAGTGACCGGTTGTTTGGTTGTTCTGCCATTTGCTCTATTTGCATATTAGCCTTTTATTATATAGGATTGTACTTTACATTTTCCATGACACAGAGCTTTCTCCTGCGCTTTCACCTGTTTTACCCTCAATCACCCATATGAGCTATGCAGAGCTGGTATTATTTTTAGGGAAGCACTTTCTGGGTCAGCCATGATTCCCACCCAATTCTGCTTTAGAAGATTTTAATCAGAGGTGGCTTCCCTATCTGCTCTTCCAGATGAGCCACCCGGCCAGCTGCTTACAGGTGGCCAGACCTGGGAGAGGCACATTGGCATTAATCCAGTTGCCAGCAAATGTCTCGTGGCCTGATTTTGTTTTGTTATTGGCCTTTCCCCTTCATTGCACACACATACAGAAGGGAGTCAATATCAGAAATGTCACTTTTGCACAGACCGAAAATTGACTACTGTGGTTTTACAAGTCACAGAGAGTTTATTAAAAACTAAATTGATAGCTAAAAAAGACTCTGACTAGGAGAAGCCCATAAACTTAATGGCATTTATTAATTTATGGGCCATTATTACAAAATGAGTAATATTTATATAAAAGCAGCAAAGAGCTGTGATTTGGTTAGGATACTTGCTGTCTCCCCTTACAGAGATGATGACTACTCAACCCTCAAGTCCGAGCTGGCTTTGGCGCCCAGCAGCACCCTCCCACCTCACCCTGAGTTCCTTTTCTCCAGGCCTCTCCCTGCCTTAACACTGTTATCTCAGTCCCTTACCCTGAGGACACAAGCTTGGCAAATGATCAGGAAGGCAGCAGATGAGGCATAGAGATCCCGGCTGGGTGCTGACGACCCTTCTTTCCCCAGTCAGCCTCCTGCAGGCAGGACATCCTCTCTTTCAGGCTTCAGTTCTTTACCTTCAAAACGAGGGGCTTGCATGACTGCTGTGCAATGTCCTTTAATAGTTGTGAGCCATGCCCAGGACCCAAAAGGCCAGCTGGTCCAGCAAAGTGTTGTCATGCAATCCGCAGCCCAGGAGAGGCTTATTATCTTGGCCCTGGGCACCAAAGTGGCATGAGGAAGAGGAGGCACCAACAAAGAACACTCCCTGCTTGTCCAGTTGCTCTTCCAAGAAAGTTGAAAGAAAGAGGGTGTGAGGCACTGGAGGGCTATGACATCTGGGTGGGGCTCCCTTCCTAGGCTAAACTTTGCTAGAAAGCCAGTTACAATGTCTGCAGGCTGGAAAAATGTTGAGGAAAGGAGAGAGGAATGTAGAACATCACAAAAGCCTTCCATTGGTATATGAGGCACAAATTTAAAAGTGGAAAAGTAGCAGAGAAACTGGATTGTTTGGTAATGTCACCCTATCAGACACTCCAGGTACAGGGGGACAATGGAGTACTCAGTGGCTGAATGCTATTATCAGACAGCCTTGCTAAATACTGGGGACACACAGAACCAAGGACACACAGAACCAAGTCTATATAGCCCGTTAGTTACTCTCTGGCCACAGTAAATTCATTGCCTAATAGCCCTGTAGATTTCACCTGTTCCATTGAATACCATCACTATGTAGGCTTGATTATCTGAAAATTGATGCTGGCTGTTAAGATGGGATCAGGAATCATAATTTTCATTAATGGGTATAAAAGAAAACATTTCTATCACTTTTATCTCATTTACTTTTCTTTCATTTAAGAGACATCAATATACCTAATAGTTATTGAATGCTTGCTCAGTACTGGCCCCTGTGGTAAGTGCTTTCTGTGGCATTACATGTTTAATCTCTGTGCTGACCTCAGGAAGTGTCTGCTGTTGTTATCTCCAATGTGTAGGTGGGGAAAATGAAGCACTGGGAGTTCCCATACACAAGTGATCAGAGGATCAGGGATTTGAACTACCTGCTGGGTGACTCAACCTCTCACCCACACTGGGGACAAAGAGAAACTGGATTGTTTGGTAATGTCACCCTATCAGACACTCCAGGTGCAGGGGGACGATGGAGTACTCAGTGGTTGAATGCTATTATCATACAGCCTTGCTAAATATTGGGGACACACAGAACTAAGGACACACAGAACCAAGGACACATAAAACCAAGAAAACATAGAACCAAGGAGAGGAATATAGAACATCACAAAATCCTGGAGGAAGTTCACAGAACATCTCTAAGGTCACTAGCTAGCTGGTGACAGAACTGGGTTGGTTATTGTAGCTCCCTGGTGCTCCTTCCTCCATGCCAAGGAGAGGAATATAGAACATCACAATGGGCCGCCCCTTCTTTGAAGCACCACTGGACAGCTGGGGTCAGTGAGAAGGAAAATGAGGTGTGTTGGTGCTGTGGACACACTGAGATGACCAAACCCTGAACTGTTCCGGTCTCTAAGGGAAGTCCTTCAGGACCTAGCGATAGAGCGATAGTCATATTCCCTCTTCCAGGGGGGAATTCTTAGGACTCATCCAGCATATGGAGCCTCAATATGAACAGCCAGCTGGAAAGCACTGAATACAGATGCGCTTGTCTCCACAGAAAAGGAAGGTGGCCCAGGGCTGAGGGAGGTGGACATAGTAGAATGGGAAACACGTGTGTTCAGAGCCAGAAGACCTAAGCATCAGTTTCTTCACCCATCATATAGGGGTCATGACCTCCTCCATATCCTAGCATGTAAAGTTGTCATGTGGGTCACAGGAGAAAACAGATGTAAAGTGCTATAAAATGCAACATATTCCAGAGAGCACCTCGCATATAATAGATGCTCAATAAATGATGGTTGAATAAGGTAGTTTCCACTCAGGCAGTAGATCAGCTGAGCCAGGGCCTCTTTTGGAGGGGAGAAAAGTCAGCTTTCTTCTGTGTGCCACCAAAAATGAGTCCCATTGCCCCAGATGTAGTCTGGCCCTGACGAAATGTAAGATACATGTAAGATTTGACACACAATAGGAAGACTTTTGAGAGCCATGGTAGTAAAGTCTTAAGCATGTTCTCACAGGGGTATCAAAGTGGTTGCTACCCACTCTGGTCCTTCCTACCCTTGGTATTCCAAAAAATGAACCTGAGAACTGTGACCAGAGCTGTTGTTCACTTAAGATCCAGCAAAGCAGAGTGGAAGATGAACCTCTGTCTTATATGTATTATGTTTGTATTTATTCTGATGATTCATTCATGGGAATGGTCCCCTGCAATGAGGTGCTTTCTGCCTCAGAAATCTAATGACAAGGGTCATTAATCCTTGAGGCCAGGGTGACTGTCAGGTTGATTAAGGCTGAAAATACTCACTATCGTGTAATGTTTTGTACAATTGGGTTCATTTTATAAGACATTTTCTCATCATCTTCTTTCCTGCCCTATATCTTACTCATGCGGGTGAGTGTGCATGTGCACGCACACACCATGAAACACAGATATCTCCTAGAAACAAGCCACAGGAATACCCGAGATGGATGTTGAGCCTATATGAGAATGGAAAGCTTTCTGGGTATTTCAGAAGATGCAGTCTATGGTTTAATTATGTAATCCTCTGAGAATTAGATAGAAGAGCTCAATTCAAACAGATCTGCTTCCCCTTGTGTTTACTTCTGAAAATTAATGCATTCTTCAAAACTTCTACAAATGGATCACTTCTCACAAGATGCAACATCAAACTCCCATGTTGCAAAAGGCCTCTCAGAATTGACACCAGTGACCTCTTAATAGCAGGCGAGGGAAGCCTTTCCATCAGTGGAAGGGAATGTAGAAATGGACATTTTGCCAATACTGATAATGATGACTGCACACTTCAGTGTTTACAAAGCACCTTCACATGCATTATCCCCTCTGAGCCTCATAACAACCCTGAGAGGTCAGTGGAGCAGGCATTATTGTTACAATTATGCTCATGATTAGCCTTACCTAATGAATGAGAAAGCCAGAGTTCCAAGATTCCACAGTCATCAAGCAGCAAAAGAAGGACCCACATTTCAGCTGACCAAGTTCAAACCTTGCATACCAGTAAGTAAGAAGAGCTTTTGATAGAAACAATTTGGGCCCCTGAGTAAAATTCTTATTACATGTATTTCTTGTATAATGGAGTTCCTCAGTCCCTAGCAGCATTTTTAGTCCCATTGGTTTGTACCTGGTGCTGTGGCAGAACCTGGATTCCTGGCATCTCTTCACTTCCCCAAATGTTTGAGTGACACAGAACTGTGCCCTCTGGAAACTGCAAAGTTCACTTAGACCCAGGCTCTCCATTAAGAGGACAACCAGGGTTGTCTAGTGGTTAGAGTATCAGCCCACACACAGAAGGGTCATGGGTTCGATTCCTGGTCAAGGGCACATACCTGGTTTATGGGTTCAATCCCCACCCCCAGTTGGGGCGCATGCAGAAGGAAACTAATCAATGTCTCTCTCTCTCTCTCCTTCCCTCCCTTTCACTCTCTCTGAAAAGCAGTGGAAAAATATTCTCTGGTGAGGACTAACAAAAACACACACAAAAAAAAAAAAAACAAAAAAAGGATCAAAGCTTAAGGCACCAAGGGCTGCCTCCTCCATAAGCCTCCAGACTCTTCCCTCTCATCAACACACATAATCTGCACACCTCCTCTCTCAGCTCAAGAAATCTCCATCCCTCGTTCTCTCCTGTCTCCCTTACTGCAGAGCTCTATGAGGACAAGGACCATATCTCAGTCAGCTTTGTATCCTAAACAGGTCATCACAGTTCAGGGTATAATGTGTGAAGTGAACAAATGAAGACATTAACTAACTAATTAATTATTAGGGAGAAATATGAACAAGTGTTAGTAAAAAGTAAATTAGTGGATTTTGTCCATGCTGATACCTTTTTTCACCCAAAAGCAATTTGTTTGACAACTTTCCACATTTTAGCTTCTTAAAATGACAGCTTTAACCCAACCCCAGAAAAGACAAAATAAGCCTGAGCATGTTTTATACTTTAGTCATACTCAAAACCTCTAGGTCTTTAGTGAGCATTAGATGGGCTGGGAGATACTGGCAGGGATTCAGGCACAGGCCTTCATGACACCACTGAGGGCTGCTGCATTAGATCCATAAAACATATGTATATATTTTTCTAGTAAACAGGAAAGGGGCTCATGTTGGGTGCACAGTGGGCCAGCCTCATAGCAATGAGGTGGTTTTACAGGGGCTCAGACGTGGCAGACAGACCCAACACCAGGTAACCATCCTACTAAGGTCAGATTCTTCTGGTAAATATTAGTACAGTGTCCTTCTGAGGTGAGAGGTGGGTGGTATATTACAAGTAAAACAAGTTTTAGGTGAAATTCTGCCCAACGTACAAACATTTGTCAACAAATAGGCACCAACAAAAAGTCCTGTAACTTGGGGAAATACCACTTTCCATCTTTATAAATATGCAGCAATATCATTAATTCAGACTGTGGCATTCTGCCACCCTCCTGCTTTCCACTGCTTCCTATTTTGCTCTGTTCCCTGAGATCCCATTCTATAACCTGCACCCTTACAACTCACCTTGACTACTACCATTTTACTAACCACCTAAGTATTTTGTTGGTACTATAGTACTTTCTACACAAAATTTAAAGGGAACTTATAGTGACCCAACTCACACAGGGCAACTTCCAACCTTCCAACACTTGAGTTATCAGAGACTTCAATTTGACCACTTGGGTGGTCATAAATAATAGGATCATGAAAAACCCATGAAGATGGTGTACTCTTTTCCCTGAACTGCCCATCACTTTATGCTCCCTTCAACCCCCAACAGCAGTCCTTGGACAAGGTAAGATACCACAAACCACATCAGCCATCATGTGAGGTCTTTCCCAGCATGGACACCAGCCATGTAATATCTGACCTCAGGCCCCAGTTATATTTTGGTTTTGGAGTGTTTATTTAAGGTCCTGGGTGTTTAATTTCAACCACACCACCACAAAACCAACCATATAAAGATGATGGGCAAATTTAGTGAATCATCTGAGAACTTGAGGAATGTTACATTTCTTGCTGACAACCTAATGAATTAGTTCTTCATGACCTAGAACACCTCATTTCATACAAAGATGCCTCCAAGATTCATCCCATCAAATTCCTTGCATCCCTTCCCTCACATGAACAACTCAACATGCAGGTCACCCCCACTCGAAGTCTACTAAAGGGATTGTAACCAGTACACCAATCAGCAAGATCACAAGGGAGGGCACATGAATAGAAGATACTGCCTGGCATAACATCTGAGCCAAGAGATGGGAGGCACCGTGGGTTGCCTGGGAAGATGGTATAGGTAAAGGTTATAGAGTATCCTCACAGAACAAGCCTTGTCTTTATTTCTTTTGCTGTTGTTTTTTTTCTGCTACTAAGTTATTTTTTTTTAAATTCTTATTCTTTGGCTCTTTCTTTCCCTTCATATAAATTATAAACATATGTATATATTTTTCTAGTACTCAGTATCCCTAGCTATACATTACTAAGACTTGAATTGAAGAAACATACCTCATGGCTGGAAGGTGCAGAGTTAGGGAAGGATAGAAAGCTATTTTCCAGAAGCATGTTTCATTAGTTTTATGACTCAAATATCTCCATCTCACCTCATTTTCCTTTAAGCCTAAATATATAGCAAACTGAGATGTACTCATATGGGATCTCAGTGGGGAATGAGTGCAGACAAAAAGCTTATTAGAATAGTTTCCTGTCTTCTAAAAAATCCTCCTCTTTCCAAAAATAACTGATAAATGATCCTTTGTGGTGATGGTTGTGGTGCTGCTTCTATTGCTGTCAAATGCCTACATCTTGCTGAAAATTATAGCCTCCTAGGTCTGGACAGCAAATGTGGATACTTGCATGTTGGGGTAACGCCACTGGGGCTCAGAAAGCACTAGGTTTTTGAAAACAACTCCACTACAACTCACAAAATTTTAATTTTAACAATATTTTAGATTTTTAATTTTCCAAAGAATGCTTAGAACTAAGAAGAATGAGGTTATGTAAATCCTGAATTGTGCCCCACATTGCATAGCCACAGTTGTTGTATTTGGCTTATTCTTCCAGATTATCTCCTTTGCTTGGAACTTTGAAGACATTATGCCAAAGAAGTTGAAACTTCTGACTTCCCAAGACCCCATTTGCACCCAAATTCAGCCCAGCATCTCTTTGGCCCTAAATTGTGTTGCCTCTTCTTATCTAGTTGGCAATCAAACTCTCATTGTTTTTGCTGGTCTCAACTATATATCCAGAAGAAAGCAGTGTTATTAAACATTCATGGTAAAAATGATCAATTGATTTGAACCTTCCCAAGAGAATTATTTTTATTTTAAGGAGGAAGTTGTTAATATAAGTCAATGTCCAGTGGCTGGAATTTCAGGTTTAAACTCAACATTTATTGAAGACGTATTACATGTTGGTCACAGACCTTTGTGCTTTGTGGTAAAGCCACAAAATTAAGAGAAGCAACCTTGCAAATGCAAATACATCATTCCCAATACTTCTTTCTTTTGCTCTCCCTCTAAGCCCAGCCACCAATTCCCACTTCATCCAAGTGTCCACCCCAGTGTCCACCATCACCCAGTCTTGGCATCAAGACTTAATCTCCTTCATTCAATACTTACCTTGGAGAAGATGCCCAGTATACGCATCTTTCCACACACTGGTCTGGTCATTTTCTCTGACTATTTTTACCCATATCTTAAGCTACCAAAAGCACCAAGCTTCTTGTCTCCTCACCTCCCAAGAACAGAGTTTAAAGAGTAATAATTTGGATGTTAACCCCCCACCCCCGCCATTCCATCCTTATATCTTCCTCTCCTGATTTAGAAAAGTGTTCTAATCCAAAGTAGGTATTTCCCCTCTAAATTGTTTTTTTACATAAAGTATTTTCAGATTATTTAAAAAATCACTGAATTATTTACAAAGAAAATTTTGCCATTTAAATATTTTTCTTTAAAATATATTTTATTGATTTTTTACAGAGAAGAAGGAAGAGGGATAGATAGTCAGAAACATCGATGAGAGAGAAACATCCACTGGGGACGTGCCCGCAACCAAGTTACATGCCCTTGACCGGAATCGAACCTGGGACCTTTCAGTCCGCAGGCTGACGCTCTATCCACTGAGCCAAACCGGTTTTGGCCCATTTAAATATTTTTATGTAATTCATCTCCTATGTTTTGGTGGCATAGGCATGAATATGAAGGGTAAACTTACCTTCCAGCTGAAAAAGCAGGGTTTACCCAATGAGCAGTGTTAATATGAACAGTGGTTAAAGGTTATCAGATTTAGCTTCCTCCCAGCCAAATGAACATGACAGCCTGATATAATTTGGTCTGTTGGAGAATTTGTTTTTTTCCCTGAATATTGCATTGTATTTTGGGGGTCAGGGGAACTAAATTTGCCTTCAATTTATGTTTGCTCTGGACTGACTTCTGAAAAATGGAGATCCAATGCCCTCATAGATGGAATGGCCACATGGAACAGCAGAAAAGCAACTCAAGAAAGTGAGGACACAAGTGTTTTGGGAGCTGGGCTCTTTCCCTAGAAAGGGGTGTGTTTGCCTTGGTATATTAGTCAGCTCAGTTTATGCCTTTCCCTAGAGAATAATTACTAAAGATTCACAGTATGCATCTTGTCTTACAACCCTTCAATTTCCTTTGATTAGTGCATCAATATTGGCCTGAAATCCTTGCATCTACTTAGAAGAAGTTAAGGAAACTTCTTGTGGCAATGAATCTGTTGACTCAGTTATCTTGAAACACACCCTTTCAATCCTGCTGATTCAGTGGCAGTCTGAGCAGAATATTTGCAGAAACCACATCTGCATGTATGCACTTTTGCACCCCATTGCCTAGCACGGCCTTTAGTACACAGTAGGCATGCAATGGCTGTTAAATAAACCCATGAACCAAGATATAACATAACAACATGTACAACAGCCCAAGGATGCTTCAGAGCCCTGAAGTAAGTGAGAGGTGCAGTGCTCCTAAGTCCCAACTGACAGTGCTCCATGTCAAGTCCATTCCTGCCCAGACAGAAGACCAGCTCTTTCTGTCTCTGCCTCTCTTCAACACTTACCCTCCCTGACAATTTTGCTTTCATCAAATTTTTCTCCAGTGGGTGGCCCTACTATATTGCTAATAAAATGTTGGTAGAGGAAAAATACTAGGGAGAAAACAAATTAGTTGAGAGATTAAGATGAGGAATGTAGTTGCATTTTTCAATCTCACTTATTTGAACCGTACAATAGTCCCTCCTTACCTGTGGTTTTGCTTTTCATGGTTTCAGTTACCTGTGGTCAACTGCAGTCCAAAAATGCTAAATAGAAAATTCCAGAAATAAACAATTCATAATTTGTAATTGTTTTGAGTAGAGTGATGTTTTGAGTTTTGAGAAGCGTGATGAAATCTCCCACCATCCCACTCCATTCTGCCTGGGACTTGAATCATCATCCCTTTTCCCATCATCTCCATGCAGTACACACTCCTTGCCCCTTAGTCACTGAGTAGCCATTTCTGTTAATAGATCAACTGCCTCAGTATGACAGTGCATGTGTCAAGTAACCCTTATTTTACTTAATAATGACCTCAACAGTAGTGATACTGAAAATTCAGATCTGCCAAAGAGAAGCCATGAAGTATATGTATCTATGCATAGAAAAAACACACAGCATATATAGGGCTTGGTACCTTGTACAGTTTCAGGCATCCACTTGAAACATATCCCCTGCAGATAAGCGGGGATAACTGTAACTTCCATAATAAGATAGATGGAGGATTTTATCTTTCAAAATTCCAGGAGGACTGCTTAGGGGAGGAGACATGGAAAAGGGGGTAGAGTAGACACTGGAATACACCCAACACGAATCTGTGCAGGGTGGAGGGCCCCAAGGGAGGAGCACAGGATGAGGCATGGTACCAGTTTCAGAGGAGGTGGAGCATGCAGGGGGAGGTTGGCAGTAGGAGAACAGAGGGACAGAAGCTGAGCATTTCTGGTCAGTGAGAGATTTGAGGGGAAGGAAAGTCTAAATACGCTGTGATGTGTTGTGTGAACCATCCCTTCAAGAACAACCACAACAAAGACTATTCATTCTTCAAGACTGATGGCTATTGATTTGTGTTGAGTAGACTGGCCCTAGAGGCAGCCCAATGATACTTGATTAATATTACTCTCAAAATAGCCAAAGAGGGACAGCAAAAGTTAGAGGTGAAAATAAAGGGCTAGCCTAATTCTCTATAAAAGCTGTAATTCTCAAATATTTTGTTTCATAGGCCATGCATTCTTTTTAATTTATTGATTTTAGAGAGAGGAGAGGAGAAAGAGAGACACTGATTTGTTGTTCCACTTATTGATGCATTTATTGGTTGATACTTGGATGTGCCCTGACCAGGGATTGAACCTCCAACCTTAGTGTATCAGGACAATGCTCCAACCCACAGAGGCACCCAGCCAGAGCATCATAGGCCATGAAATTTTAAAAAGTTTTTAGAACCTGACTTTTAAATTTTGCCAAGGGAAGCCACTGGGGCAGAGGGAGGTTGACTACCCTATTAGCACTAGCAGAATAGAAAGCTGAACACCAAAAAACTGTAAAATACATACTTTTAAAATAAAAGTCTTTAAATTTGAATATGTTTTATTTTGGTGAAAATGCCCTTACAATTGATCTTATTTTTCCCATTTCATCAAGGATCAAAGAAAAATTCTTCATAGGTCCCCAGACCAATGTTTATGAAGGTCGAGTGCATAGAGGCTTCCATGAACTCTGATGACATTCATAAACCCTCTCTAAAGAAAATGAGCATGTGCACACATGCCTTTGCAAAGAACTTCAGAGAGTTTATCTCTAAGATAAGCACTTATGCTCCAGAGAACCCTTTGCACTGATAGAGATCTGTCATTTGAATTAAACATATCATGGCCGGTACTCTTTGCAATCTTATCTTAATTTTTATAGCAGTGAATGCCAAGGCATGGAAGTTCTGTCACTTACAGTCTATCACCATGTGAATTAGTGGCAACCTAAGGAATAAAATTCACATGACCTAAGTTCAACATTAACTTAGCCAAACTATTTAACACTCCTAAAATATAACATAGAGGACAAATGATATTTCCACAAAAGTACAGAAAAGTAAGTCAGCAAATCCACTTTCTCTCTCCCCTGGAGTCAGGAGTGGGGACTGGGAGTTGGGGGAGGAGGAGTAATTGGAAACAGTGACACTGGAGAAAGAACAAAAGCAAGTCTCTGTGCCATGAGAGAATAATACACCCTCAACCATTCAGTGTATTTTTAAGAGAAAGAGAGAGCTGACTAAATAAGACAGCTTCCTTCATCTCACTTAATGGGGGGAGTGGGGAAAATAGACAGGAAACAATTCCAATTAACCCTAATAAAATTAGCATCCTAATATGTGAAAATCCTGAGTTCAGCTACTACCCAACAGTCTATGGAAATATATGTGTGAGAACTTCAAGCTTACACATGAGTAAGTGATATCAAATGTAAAGTATTATTGTTTCTGCACATTTTAATAATTTTCAATGGGAAGGAGTGGCAAATTGTCCTCCTACCCCCACCCTACCCAGAACCTTTTTAATTCAAGGTTAAGAATTCTGAGTTCTTAGCTACTTAGCACAGACCAAAGTCAGATTTAATTACAAACATGATGAACAAAATATAGTAATATATAAATATACTAGATTGTAATTAATCAAACCTTTATTGAACTAGAATTTTTCTGCACCATGCTTAAATGATAAAATCACAGGGAAAGCAATGCATATTGGGTGTCTGGACTATATTATCCTTTCTTTCTTTTCTTTTTTTTTTTTTTAATCCTCACCCGAGAATATGTTTCTGTTGATGAGAAAGAGGAAGGGGGGGGGGAGAGAGAGAGAGAGAGAGAGAGAGAGAGAGAGCATTATCCATAGGTTGCCTCCTGTATGCACCTTGACCATGGATCAAACTGCAACCTAGCTATGTGCCCTGACCAGGAATTGAACCCACAACCTTTTGATGCACATGATGATGCTCCAACAAGCTTAGTCACCAGGTCAGAATGATATATTACCCTTTTTTTGGTCATAACTGTTTTATTCTCCCAAAAGTCCCCGTCAGATATGTGGTATAATCACCACTAGGGAAGCAATCTGCAAACTGGCTCACTGTTCCTTCCACTGACACTATTTGAACCTTCCTCCACCTCAGCACCTGAACCTAGAAAAGTTAACTTTGTGATATGACCAGGATTCTAGCTAACGTGTTAGTGACTTCATACCTTACTCCTCTCAGGCATATGTATACTCCAAAAAATAATCCTAGAAAGCACATTGCTTCATTTATTAAAATCTTACCTAATAATAGAGAAACATGTAAATTGACCGTACCTCCACTTACACCCACAGCCAATCAGAGTGAGTATGCAAATTAACCCAACAAAGATGAAGGTTAATTTGCATACATACCTGGGTCCGGGAATCTCCTGGCACCCAGGTCACTCCCAGCAGGCCATCAGAGGGGCCAAGCCTGCGATGGGGGGCAGGGGGAGGGGGGACGCGCTTCCCAAGCCTAAAGCCTGGGACTTGGGAAGGGGCCGAGCCTGCGACCAAACACAGACCATCCGGAAGTCAGCGCTGGGTTGCCCAGCTGCAGCCTGGCGACCCAACACTGACTGCTCAGGTGGCTGAGACCCAGAAAGTGAGTCAGGGTCTGATCTGCAGCCTCAGTGGAAGCTGTTGATCAGTGTACTTACCTCTCTCTTTCTCTCCCTCTTTCTTTCTGATCTTAGCCAGCAGCCAGGCTTTTCTTTCTCTCCCGGCCTCTGCAGTGGCTGCTGTTAAGCCCCGTCTCTTTGATCAGGCCCAGAGATAGGCCTGGAGATGCTGACTGGCATTGAAACCGACCAATGAGAAACAAAGGTGGGTGCTGTGGGGAGCCAATGGCTATCTAGGAGGAAGAGCTTTTGACGCTGACTGGCATAGGAACCGAACAATGAGAACCAAATCTGGGTGCTGTGGGGAGCCAATGGCTGCGTAGGAGGTGAAGTTTTGATGTTGGCATAGGAACCAACCAATTAGAACCAAATTGGCCAGCAGAGGAGGGCAGTTGGGGGTGACATCAGGCCTGCAGGAGAGGGCAGTTACCGGTGATCAGGCTGGCAGGCAGAAGCAGTTAGGGACAATCAGGCAGACAGGTGAGAAGTTAGGAGCCAGTGGTCTCAGATTGTGAGAGGGATGTCTGACTGCCAGTTTAGGCCCAATCCCTGGGATCAGGCTTAAAATAGTAGTTGGACATCCCGCAAGGAGTCCCCAATTGGAGAGGGTGCAGACTGAGTTGAGGGAATTTCCCCTCCATGCACGAATTTCGTGCACTGGGCCTCTAGTGGACTTCTAATGGTAGAATTTCAGATGGGACGGTATCTAGATGGAGAAGATATTTGGAGTGGAAGGAAACTTTCCCAGCACAAGTTAAGTCTTGCTATGGTAAATATTATTTTTGATGTTTAGAATTAGCCCTGGCTCTGCTCGTGTTTACTACAACCAATGAGATGACTCTCCTTGTGTATATACATATGGGTGTGTATTCATGTCAGTGTTCTTAATAAGGCAGCAGGCCAGGAAACTGTTATGTTTGTGTTATTTTCTAATTCTGCAGCCGTAAATAAGCCTGATTTTTATAAGTTTAGCTTTTCTTTTATTTAAGTGTTTTTATATAGTGTTTTCATTTTCTTTTTTTCTCTTCAATACTGGTTATTATTGTTTAAACTAGAGGCCCGGTGCACAAAATTTGTGCACAGGTAGGGTCCCTAGGCCTGGCTGGCGATCAGGGCCGATGGTGTCTTCCAGCTGCCAGCAGGGGCCTGCCTTTGTTCCGTGCTGCCCCTGGTGGTCAGTGCACATCATAGAGAGTGATTGAATTCCTGGTCTCTCAGTCTAACTCTTGAGAGGACACTTTGATATTAGCCTTTCATATATATAGATGTTTTGTTATTAATGTCTATAAAAGATGTATTTTTGATGTGATTTACTGTATTACAAGTTTTTGTATGGGCTCAGAGAGAAAGTTTATTCCCTGAAGGATTGAAGGTTAATTGTACATCTGTTGATACACCCCCATGATTGTTAACATTGTTTCATTATTATTTGTTGTTCAATCAGTCAATAACAATAATGTTCCTTTCAATTTCTTTTATATTTTTTATTTATGTATGTTTATGTTAGGTTATTTGTTACATACAGTTTCTTGACTTATTGTCACTGTAGATTCTATGTCCTTTTCCAGTACGGGTTGACCTTCTTAGTCCTTTGTGAGTCTTTATTGCCATGAACTCAGTGTGCAGCACACAGATGTAGGCTCTACCTCTGAATCCTTCAAATGCTGGATGATCCCTGTTCCTTATTCTTCTGTGTCCTTTTTTTATAGTCCTCTCTCCACTTTCAACACAAATACATGTAATTTTTATCCTCTTCACCCATCCTCTCTATTCGGACTCAACGCATATTCTCATTTCATTAACAAATATCTACACTATAAGTAGGCTGGTTCCTGACCTTAAGGTGCTGAATCAAGAAAACAGCTGTGTACCCATCCATACTCTGAGCACTCAGGCAGGGCCCCAGTCACCTTCATCAGAGGGAGATGTGGTATGTTAGCTCAATTGTATTTTATGGGGTGGGCAGTCCCCCATTCTGATCTCCAATAAGAATAGCAGATCAAAGTGCACAGCTCCTCACCCAACTCCTAGTGCAGCGCTATTATACCAAGATGGGTCCTGTCCTCCTTAGTTGCCCATGTTTCTGCAACTCTGAATCAATGGAGTCTTTCTGAACATTCTTACCCCCTGTGTGTTTCTAGCAGCCTCTGCCCATTATGCTTCGTGTTAGAAGCTGTACTTCCCAGAGGCACTGACCCCAATGCCCACCAACATACGCACATGCCCCCCACTCCCCACTTCTTGTTTCCTCTTTTGTTGTTTTCTGAAAGTCACAAGATGCTTGTACAGTATAATTATGTTAGCAGGGAGAATTAAGGGCTAGGACTCTTGTCACCTCTAAAGCATTCTGTGGAGAAAAAAGTACTATGACCCTTTTCATGTTTTATTTAGAACTGAGCCTGGGGGGCATACCATGGAGGGACAGCATGTCTTTCTGTCTCCTTTCAAGGGGGCAGGGCTTTTTTGTTTCATAACATGAAGCATGGTTATTTAACATTGATTCCAATAGCCTTTCAAATAGTGGAAATTTCTCTCAGACTCTGTTTCTTGATATTTTGGTTAGGGGTACTTGGAGTTCTTGTCATTTTGTATGACTCAAGAATTTCAGTGAGGAATTGGGAGAGACTGCATTGAGGCCTCTACGTAGATGCTACTTCAAATGAGAACTAGAAAAACAAAGTTTGACAGAATAGGGGAAAGCTACCATTCTCCATCTATCTCCTCTTGCTAGTGGTAGGATCAAACATCAGTGATAGGTGTGAGCAAAGACCCTAAGTGCCCACAATAGGGAGTTGGCATACTCATCCATTCAAATTAGATGATACTATGAAGATGCTTTAAATGGTACGATACATGATAAAAGGTTGGTGGCTTTATTTTAATCCAGGGTGCCTCCCCCCTGAAAATGTATACATACTTTAACAGTTGATAGCTAAATTTTGAAAATTAAATGTATTTTAATAAATACTGCTGTTATAATTTATTCAAAGTGTGTGTACACATTTTTTGGGACAACCTATATATAATTATCACTGCAGTTTTGCATTCTAAAATTGCCTCTGCTGCTGTTTCAATGAGTGATCTATTTCCTCAATGTTAAAAATGAGCATAATATTCTGAGGGCTGCATTTCACCAGAAGTGCCACAGTAACAGGCACCAGCAAAGTGCCTTTCAAAGTTCACGCAGAAGAAATCATAATTTCCTGAGAATAAACATTTATTTTATTTATTTTTATTTTTTTATTGATTAAGGTATTACATATATGTCCTTATTCCCCCATTACCCCCCACCTCCCATTCATGCCCCCATGCCCCTGTGGTCTGTGTCCATTGATTAGGCTTATATGCATGCATATAAGTCCTTTGGTTGATCTCTTCCCTTACCCCCCTTCCCTTACCTTCCCTGAGGTTTGACGTTCTGATTGATGTTTTTCTGTCTCTGTATCTATTTATGTTCATCAGTTTATGTTGTTCATTATATTCCACAAATGAGTGAGATCACGTGATATTTATCTTTCTCTGCTTGGCTTATTTCACTTAGCATAATGCTCTCCATCTCCATCCATGTTGTTGCAAATGGTAAGAACTTCTTTTTTACCACAGCATAGTATTTCATTGTGTAGATGTACCACAGTTTTTTAATCCACTCATCTGCTGATGGGCACTTAGGCTGTTTCCAAATCTTAGCTATTGTAAATTGTGCTGCTATGAACATAGGGGTGCATATATCCTTTCTGATTCGTGTTTCTAGTTTCTTGGGATATATTCCTAGAATTGGGATCACTGGGTCAAATGGGAGTTCCATTTTTAGTTTTTTGAGGAAACTCCATACTGTTCTCCACAGTGGCTGCACCAGTCTGCATTCCCACCAGCAGTGCACAAGGGCTCCTTTTTCTTTGCATCCTCGC
This sequence comes from Plecotus auritus, assembly GCF_963455305.1. NCBI lineage: Eukaryota > Metazoa > Chordata > Mammalia > Chiroptera > Vespertilionidae > Plecotus > Plecotus auritus. Next base: position 151,311,475 of record NC_137770.1, read on the forward strand.
CAGCACTTGTCATTTGTTGACTTGTTGATAATAGCCATTCTGACAAGTGTGAGATGGTACCGCATTGTTGTTTTGATTTGCATCTCTGATGATTAGTGACTTTGAGCAGGTTTTCATATGCCTCTTGGCCTTCCTTCTGTCTTCTTTCGAAAAGTGTCTATTTAGATCAGTTGCCCATTTTTTGATTGGGTTGTTTATTTTCTTTTTGTTAAGCTTCATGAGTTCCCTATAAATGTTGGAGATTAAACCCTTATCATTGATATCATTGGCAAATATGTTCTTCCCTGCAGTGGGCTTTCTTGTTTATTGATGGTCTCCTTTGCTGTGCAAAAGCTTTTTATTTTGATGTAGACCCATTTGTTTATTTTCTCTTTAGTTTCCATTGCCCTAGGAGCAGTATCAGTGAAGAAATTGCTTCGGCATATGTCTGAGATTTTGCTGCCTGTGGATTCTTCTAGTATTTTTATGGTTTCCTGTCATATGTTTATCCTTGATCCATTTTGAGTTTATTTTTGTGTATGGTTTAAGTTGGTGGTCTAGTTTCATTTTTTTTCATGTATCTGTCCCATTTTCCCAACACCATTTATTGAAGAGACTGTCTTGACTCCATTGTATGTTCATGCCTTCTTTGTCAAAAATTAATTGAGCATAGTGATTTGGGTCAATTTCTGGGTTCTCTATTCTATTCCATTGATCTCTATGTCTGTCCTTGTGCCAATACCAGGCAGTTTTGAGAACAGTGGCTTTGTAATACAGCTTGATATCTGGTATTGAGATCCCACCTACTTTGTTCTTCTTTCTCAGGATTGCTGTAGCTATTCGGGGTCTTTTTTTATTCCCGATGAATTTTTGGAAAGTTTGTTCTAGGTCTGTGAAATATGCCTTTGGTATTTTAATGGGAAGTGCATTGAATTTATAGGTTGCTTTTGGTAGTATGGACATTTTGATGATGTTGATTCTACCCATCCATGAACATGGTATGTTCTTCCATCTGTTTATGTCTTCCTCTATCTCTTTTATCAGTGTCGTGTAGGTTTCTGCGTATAGGTCTTTTACCTCCTTAGCTAAGTTTATTCCTAGGTATCTTAATTTTTTTGGTGCAATGGTAAATGGGATTGCTTTTTTAGTCTCTCTTTCTGTAAGTTCATTATTGGTGTATAGAAATGCCATAGATTTCTTGGCATTAATTTTGTATCCTGCTACATTGCCAAATTCATTTATTAAGTCTAATAATTTTTTGATGGAGTCTTTAGGGTTTTCTATGTACAGAATCATGTCATCTGCAAATAAGGACAGTTTTACTTTTTCTTTTCCAATTTGGATGCCTTTTATTTCTTCTTGTCTAATTGCAATGGCTAGTACTTCCAGTACTATGTTGAACAGGAGTGGTGAAAGTGGGCATCCCTATCTTGTTCCTGTCCTTAGGGTAAATGGTTTTAGTTTTTGCCCATTGTGTATGATGTTGGCTGTGGGTTTGTCATATATGGCTTTTATTATGTTAAGGTATGATCCTTCTATTCCCACCTTGCTGAGAGTTTTTATCAAAAATGGGTGTTGGATTTTGTCAAATGCTTTTTCTGCATCAATTGATATGACTATGTGATTTTTATCTCTCAATTTGTTTATGTGATGTATCACGTTTATTGATTTGCGAATATTGTACCATCCTTGCATCCCTGGGATAAATCCTACTTGGTCATGGTGTATGATCTTTCTGATGTACTGCTGGATCCTATTTGCTAGAATTTTGTTGAGGATTTTGGCATCTATGTTCATGAGGGATATTGGTCTGTAATTCTCTTTCATTGTGTTATCTTTATCTGGTTTTGGTATTAGGGTGATGCTGGCTTCATACAAGGAGCTTGGAAGTGTTCCTTCCTCTTGAATTTTCTGGAATATTCTGAGGAGGAGAGGTTTTAGTTCTTCCTTGAATGTTTGGTAAAACTCCCCTGTGAAGCCATCTGGCCCCAGGCTTTTGTTTGCTGGAAGCTTTTTGATGACTGCTTCAATTTCTTCCATAGTTATCAGCCTATTGAGATTTTTAGATTCTTCCTGATTGAGTTTTGGAAGGTTGTATTTTTCTAGGAATGTGTCCATTTCCTCCAGGTTGTCTAGTTTGTTAGAATAGAGTTGTTCATAGTATTTTTTAATAATCCTTTGTATTTCTGTGGGGTCTGTTATTTCTCCTCTTTCATTTCTGATTTTGTTTATTTGAGTCCTCTCTCTTTGCTTCTTGGTGAGCCTGGCTAGAGGTTCATCAATCTTGTTTATCCTTTCGAAGAACCAGCTCTTGGTTTCATTGAACTTTTGTATTTTTTTTTGGTCTCTATGTCATTCATTTCTGTTCTGATCTTTAATATTTCCTTCCTTCTGTTCACTGTAGGCTTTTCTTGTTGCTCTCTTTCTAATTCTTTGAGTTGTTGAGTTAGATGATTTATTACCATTTTTTTCTTGTTTTTTGAGGTAGGCCTGTAGAGCTATAAACTTCCCTCTCAGGACTGCTTTCATTGTGTCCCATAGTATTTACATTGTTGTGTTTTTATTGTCATTAGTCTCCAGGATGTTTTTAATTTCTTCTTTGATCTCATTGATAACCCAATCATTGTTTAATAGCATGCTATTCAGCTTCCAAGTGTTTGAATTTTTTGCAATGTTTTTATTGTAGTTCATTTCTAATATTATGCCATTGTGGTCTGAGAAAATGCTTGATATGATTTTAATCTTTTTGAATTTGGGGAGACTTTGTTTGTGACCCAATATGTGGTCTATTTTTTAAAATGTCTCATGTGCATTTGAGAAGAACAAATATTCCGTGGCTTTGGGGTGAAATGCTCTGAAGGTGTCAATTAGATCCATCTGATCTAGTGTGTCATTTAGAATTGCTGTTTCTTTGTTGATTTTTTGTCTAGAGGATTTATCCAGTGATGTCAGTGGTGTATTAAGGTCCCCTACTATGATTTTATTGTTGTCTATCTCTCCCTTGATATCTTTCAGGAGTTTTTTTTATGTATTTGGGTGCTCCTGCATTGGGTGCATATATGTTTATCAGGGTTATATCCTCTTGTTGTATTGATCCCTTTATTATTATGAAGTGGCCTTCCTTATCTCTTGTTATGGCCTTTACTTTGAGGTCTATTTTGTCAGAAATAAGTACTGCTACCCCAGCTTTTTTTTTTCATTTCCATTTGCCTGAAAGATGTTTTTCCCTCCCTTCACTTTCAGTCTGTGTGAGTCCCTTTTTCTGAGGTGGGTCTCTTGTAGACAGCATATATATGGGTGGTGTTTTTTTATCCATTCAGCCACTGGATGTCTTTGAGAATAAGCATTTATTGTTTCCCAAGGCTAAAGAAAGCCTCCCTCTCTGGTGGCCATGGCAATGTTGGGTGGTGGAATTAGATACTCAGATGGTAGCTTGCATATGGCACTGTTTTACAATAAGAAATATTTCCGGCACTATTGGAAGTGGCTATAACGAAGTGTAATTTAAAAGCACTATGAGGGGAAAAGTGGAACTGGGAACACATGCGTTCTTTCAGTGAATCTGTAGTTGGGGAAAACACCAATATAAAAATAGGCTATTTTTAGGACCTCAGTATCTCGGCTCCGTGAATGCTTCTGAGTCATATTTTATGAAGACGACACACTTGGCTACTGTTGGGATGTAGCCCCCATCCAGCTGGGGTGGGGGTGGTGGTGGAGGATTAAATGGCATTCCATCCTGAGCACTTCCAGGCAACACTGCTAGTGCAATTCTGATTGCAAAATCTTGGACTTAAGTAGCAGGAAGAACATGACTTGATTTTTCAAATTGCCAGTAGATATACTGCTGCTTTGGGGCCATTCATTTGGCCTCAAAAGTCTCAGGGAAGCTGTAAACTTTCTAATATCAGATTTTTCTTTTTTGGTTCATTTAAAATTTCTGGGGTAATTTTTTAATGGTACGCATCTAACAAGTAGATTTAATTCTCATGTTTTGACTAGAGTGTCTTTATCTACCGAGGGCAGACAGAAAATCCTAAGGTGTTAAAAATGTGTACTAGATGGGAGTTTGCTAAATCCACATACAAAATTGTGTGCTTTTAAGCAACGATCCTTGGTCTAACCTAGTTTGATTGGATAATTTGCCAGATAGTTATTAAGAGATAATTACATGCTCGGCATTTGGTTGGACCTGTTGAGTTTCCACAGAACAGAACAGTAAGGAGTTTATCACTAAATTAAGGGTACACAATTAAAGCATATGGCATAAGACTTTACAAAGGGGGATGGTAGTGGAAGGGAGCCTATAGAAAAAACACCCTTTCCCATGTGCATTGGCCATAGAGACCCTGCCTATGTTTGTCCCTGAGAGCCCCCTTTCTTCTGCATCTATGGCTCAGCAACCCCGCCCTCACCCTCAATGTGATGAATAGCATCTACATGTCTCTTTTATCAGACACATATAATTTACATAAATGAAATCTTACTGATACATGCTTTTTCATAATCTGATATCCCTCCAACAATATATCTAAAATAAAATATCTTGCCTGTAAATATAGCTCTGCATCATCATTTTATTGACTCTGTAAAAATATTTAATCAACTTCTTTTTGAGGGGCATTGAAGTGGTTTCCGAGGTTTTCACTGCTGCCAACAGTGTATTATATATACAGCTCTTTGTACTTGTCTGATTATCTCCTTAGGGTAAATTTCTAGAAATTACATTTGGGGTTCAGTGAGTATGCACATATTGAGTTCATTTTGTCAGAATGCTTTTACCTACAAAGAATAGGAAATCCAATTGAAGAAATAAAAAATAAAGAATTAATTATGACACATAAGAAGTCTGGAAGTTGAGGCATTCTAGGGTTAAGTCAGCAACTCAATCATGTCACTAAATCCAAAGTCCCCTTCCTCTGGCTCATCTGGTATTTTCAGTGTATTGACCTGGTCCTCAAGCTTCCTAATCACACAATGTTGCCACAGTTCCAGGCATCATGGAACAATACTGGTATATATAAAAAAAAGGCATTTCCTCTATACATCTTTTTTTTATCACAAAGACGATATTTCCCAGGATATCCCAGCAAATTCCCCTTTGCATCACTTAGCCAAAATCAGCTGGACAACTAATGGAATCAGTGATCTGTGAGCTAAGAAAACTCTTGAGATCAGGAGAATATTGACAAACTACTTTCCAGAAAGATTATAGCCACTTTTACTATTAGCACCTGTTTATCCAACTTTTATCGGTCTGATATTACATAAAAAATGATACCAGGATTTGTGTTGTTGTTTTTTTAGGGGGATATTTCTCTTTTATTGAGATAATAATTATAACTTGTTTTTATATTAATTCATCAGATTAGTAATTATCTTTTCAAATATTTATTGACTGCTTTTGACTCTTCTTTATAAAACTGCCTGGTTATATCCTTGGCCCTTGGGTAATTTATTTTTTTCTAATTGGCTTGTAAATGCTCAGGGTATATTAGAAAAAGTGAATCTTGTTTATTGGTATCATTGTAATTTTCCCACTGATTTATTATCTGTTAGTATTATTTATGGTGAATTTTGCCATACAGAATTTTAAATTTTTATGTAGTCAAATTTATCAATTTTTCCTTTATGGTTTCTGGCTTTGTGGTTATGCTTAGAAGTCCATGACAACCCAAAGATCAAAAGAACTTCACCTGTGTTGTCTTCCAATATTTCTTCTTTTAAGTGGCTAGCCACCTATCCCAGAAAACAGTAATTAAATAGCCCATCTTTCCCCCACTAATTGGAGAATGCCATCTTCATCACATACTAATTCTCATATATGAAAATAATTTGTGTTCACCAGTTTTAAAAATGAGACATTCAACCAATATTTACTGATTTTGCAATGTAGAAAGCACCTTGATTATGGATGAGAGTAGAAACAGGGATAATTAGACCCCATGTTTGTCTTTAATCATGCATATGCCTAGTATTAATAAAAAGTGCAGGCACCAGACTAAGAGTAACTGGTTTGATTCCCAAGCTGTCCACTTACAAAGACTGTGACCTTATATGACTTTAAGCATTATATTTCACTTTTCTGTGCTTTACTTTCTTCTAAAGAACAGTAGAATAATAAATTGATAGGATAATTAAATGAACGAATTCATGTAAAATGCTTAGAGTCTGGCACAGAGGGTGAGTGTGATGATGGTAGCTATCACTTAAACTCAGAGGAGGGCATCAGGGTGCTTAATGCAGAGACTCTGGAAACAGGCTGCATGGGTTGGAATTCTCCTAACACTTACTAGTTGGGTCATCTTAGGTTAGTTACTTAACCTCACGTACTATGTCTCAGTTTTTTCATCTGTAAAATGGAGATGATGTTGTAATCCTATATAATAAAAGGCCAGGGACCATAAGCAGAACAACCAGAATGACCGCTTGACCAGTTGCCATGAAATGCATTGACCACCTCTCGGTCCTTCCCCCCTACCCCTGTGGTAGGCTGGTGGGTAGGGTGTTGAGCGGCAGCAAGCAGCAGTGAGCTATGTGCGCATGATTTGTGCGCTGGACCTCTAGTCATTAAATAAATTTGTATGTGTAAAGTGCTTAGACACTTTAGAAAATGCAAAATGTGTAAAAAGCTATTTTTGTTATCCAAGAGATATCATGTCACTTGATTCCTGACTACTTCAGAATCTTGACAATAGACTAAAGAAAGAAGAAGAACAATTTGGGGGAGCCCATGGTCACCTTCCATTATTAAAAACCCCAACAGGCGAGGGATCTCAATACCAGATTTCAAGCTGTATTACAAAGCCACTGTCTTCAAAACAGCCTGGTACTGGCACAAGAACACACATATAGATCAATGGAATAGAATAGAGAATCCAGATATCGACCCAAACCACTATGCGCAATTAATATTTGACAAAGGAGGCATGAACATACAATGGAGTCAAGACAGTCTCTTCAATAAATGGTGTTGGGAAAATTGGACAGATACATGCAAAAAAATGAAACTAGATCACCAACTTACACCATACACAAAAATAAACTCAAAATGGATACAGGACTTAAATATAAGACGGGAAACCATAAAAATACTAGAGGAATCCACAGGCAGCAAAATCTCAGACATATGCAGAAAGAACTTCTTCACTGATACTGCCCCTAGGGCAACGGAAGCCAAAGAGAAAATAAACAAATGGGACTACATCAAAATAAAAAGCTTTTTCACAGCAAAAGAAACCATCAACAAAACAACAAGAAATCCCACTGTATGGGAGAACGTATTTGCAAATGTTATCACTGATAAAGGTTTAATCTCCAACATCTACAGGCAGCTTATACAACTTAATAAAAGGAAGATAAATGATCCAATAAAAAAATGGGCAACGGACCTAAATAGAATCTTTTCTAAAGAAGACAGAAGGAAGGCCAAGAGACACATGAAAACATGCTCAAAGTCACTAATTATCCGAGAGATGCAAATCAAAATGACAATGAGGTACCATCTCACACCTGTCAGAATGGCTATCATCAACAAATCAACAAACGACAAGTGTTGGCGAGGATGTGGAGAAAAAGGAACCCTCGTGCACTGCTGGTGGGAATGCAGACTGGTGCAGCCACTGTGGAGAACAGTATGGAGTTTCCTCAAAAAACTGAAAATGGAACTCCCATTTGACCCAGTAATCCCACTTCTAGGAATATATCCTAAGAAACTAGAAACACCAATCAGAAAGGATATATGCACCCCTATGTTCATAGCAGCACAATTTGCAATAGCTAAGATTTGGAAACAGCCTAGGTGCCCATCAGCAGATGACTGGATCAGAAAACTATGGTACATCGACACAATGGAATACCATGCTGCCATAAAAAAGAAGGAATTATTACCATTTGTAGGCACCTGGATGGAATTAGAGAACATTATGCTAAGTGAAATAAGCCAGTCAATGAAAGAAAAATACCACATGATCTCACTCATTTGGGGATAATGAAAAACAGTATAAACTGATGAACAAAAAGATAGATACAGAGGCAGTAAAGCATCAAACAAACTGTCAAATTACAGCGGGAAGGTTAGGGAGAGGTGGGGGAAATAAGAGATCAACTGAAGGACTTATATGCATGCTTATAAGAGTAACCAACGGATGCAAAACATTGGGGGGTGAGGGCATGCATGGGAGTGGGGTGGGGGGGCAATGGTAAGACATGTACACATATAATACCTTAATAAAAAAATTTAAAAAACAAAACAAAAATAAAACCCTAACAGGCAAAAGGATAGCTTCCAAGAAATTCTACCTCTGGCTTCTACATTATTCTTTCTTTGGGGATAATATTGGGACTTCAGAGGAGACAGGAGCTAACACTGCCACCTAGTTTCATTTACTCAAAAAACATTAGATTCCACAATAACGTTTACAAAACATAATTAGACTTAAACCAGGTTTGCTCTCTCTTTCAATCGTAATAGGATTTGGGATAAATTTTTTGCTGTTCAGTTAGCTGCTTTTCAACCAAAATTATCAGATAAATTAGGTATGCTTTGCATTTTGTTTCTTGTTTTCTCCTCAGTTATATCTAAATCCATCATTAGCCCCTTGACTACTTGAAACATTTTTAGTTTGGCCAGGGCATATTTCCCCCCTGTTCCCACCCATCTTCTAAACCAAGAGTAGACATTATACCTGATTATGGCAACCTAAAACTCGACATGCGGCCTCAGAGTGCTGCATGTTGCATTTGGGTCTGTGATTTAGCTGGTGATTATGCACAAACTTGGGCAGCCAGTCCATTCTCTGCAAACCCTGTAATTGCAGAGAGCTCTGTGGCATGCTCCTTCACTGAAGGGCTGCATGCTGGCCTCGGAGACAGCCTGCTAGGATGTCACCAGCCCATTCCCTCTGGTCACACAAGTTGTAGAGAAAGGACGAGGAGAATCCCCCCTGAGCTCACCTAGATGAGGTCCTCAGTCAACAGTGAATGTCTGTACTTATCCTTCCTGTGAAACGAAGTCAATTTTTTTCTCTAGTTTCAACAACACTACAGAAAATGTAAAGTCCTACAGGAGAATAGTAACATAGTTGTTAAAAAATACTTTTTTTACATTTCTTCTCTCTCAGTCTTTGATTTCATGCCAGTTTTATTGATGCATATTCAATGTACCTAAAAGAAAAATGGGCAAATGATTCTAAGAAGATAAATGAAGATTATAAAAGTATGTATTTCAAATTGCATATATCTGCAAAAGTTATGTTAGTTAAAACTTCAGATTGACCCTAAATAAATGAATTCTGTGTGATGAATGAACTTAGTATGAAAATAGGCTAAATTCCCCCAAGGGACCTGGGAAAACAAGAAACTAACATTTCGGGATGGACTGTATTTGGTAAAGGGAACCTCCCCATCCTGCACGACCTCCCTGAACCAAGCCTGGACTAGCAATCATTTTTCTCCAGTTCCACTCATTGAAGGAACGGTAAATTTAACACATTCTTGCCAGGTTCAATTTAAGACCTGGGTAAAGATGAATGAATTGTTTAATTTGTAGAGAACTAGATATTATTTTCCTGATCAAAACCATTCTTTTATTTTGGGGTAAGTTTTATTTATTTGTTTAAATCACACAATCACATCCACCACATAGACGAGCAAACTGAGCTTGGTTCCAAGAGACTCTGGTGCATCAAGTGAGAGTCAAGATGTACATAAACACAGTAGATGAGAAGGGGTTCTTTGGTATTAAAATTGCCTGCAGCATGCATTGACTTTTGTCTTGTTTGATTCATATTTCCCTTTCCTTGAAATTTCCTGAGTTGAAGCAATAATGCAAAATGGACATGGAGCCTGGTGTTTATTATTTTCTTATTTGTCAACATGACATATTCTCATAAACCCAGCTCTATAGCATGAAGACAGTATGTGAAGAAGATAATATATTCACATTGCACCGAGAAGGAAGAAAGCCTCTTTTATTGCTTTCATTTAATAAAGAATGTTGCTGTATTTATTGGAATTTGAAAAGTAAGGTACCGTTGTGTTCTCTGCTTGTGTTGCCTCATCTAAGAGACAAATGATGGAGTCTAAGATCTGTATTGACAATACTGCATTATATAACTTTCATTGACCTGAAAAGCAAAATGCTTTAATTGCAAAGCTCTTTGAGGCCTCATCCCCTACGCCTGACTGAAGAAGATTCTTGCATTTTTATTGTCTACTGCTTCTCAAATATGACAAGTCAAAGGAGGCACAGAGCACATCGGTCCACTTGCTAAAGCTTCAAGGTTTTGTGGTAAAACATAATCTGCCAAAGGTGAAGGGACTAAGCAAAATAAAAAGTATTCCATGCAAATAGTAACCAAAGAGAGCAGGCGGAGTGGCTACACCAATATAAGACATAAAAAATATACCTTTAAATAAAAAACTTTTTTTAAACCTCACTAGAAGTTATTTTTTCCCCATTGATTTTTAGAGAGAGTGGAAAGGAGGGAAGGAGAGGAAGAAAGAGAGAGAGAGAGAAACATCAATGTGAGAGAGATGCATCAACTGGTTGCCTCCAAAAAGAGGTGGAACCTGCAGCCCAGGCACATGCCCTTGGCCCATAATTGAATTTATGACCCTTCCATGTGCGGGCCAATGCTCCAACCACTGAGCAACATTGGCCAGGGCTCAAAAATATTTTTTAATGGGTATAGAGTTTCAGGTTTGCAAGGTGGAGAGAGTTCTGGAGATGGATGGTAGTGATTGTTGCACAGCTATATGAAGTAATTAGTATCACTGAACATTACACTAAAAAAGAGTCAAGATGGTAATTTTTATGCCACATATATTTTACCACAATAAAAAATGTTTTAAGAAAAACAAACAAAAACATAATATGACAGGCCTGGCAGGGCTAAATGTAACCATAGAAAACTCACTTGCTGCCTGGGGAGATGTCAGGAACAATGAAATTTCAAAATATCCTATAAGCAATAATTTTATTTTCCTTTTGAACTTATGAGGAGCTATTTCCTTTCACTAGAGGACACAAGTAGCAGCAAAGAGCTCAGCCACGCATTTGAAATGCCTGAGTCTTTGCAAGAGAATGAACCTGGCAGATGGTGGGGTGGGGTCTGATGGCCTCTGGGTTTGGATAGGGTGGCAGATGCATAAGTGGCAGTTTAGCAAGCCAATGGAAAATCAGGAATCCCATGTACACAAGGGGGCCAGGGAAGTGGAAACTGGGACTGAGACTGGTACTGGAGAAATACAGTGAAAAAAAATTTTTTTTTAAGTTTTCTTTTTCAATTTAAAAGGGAATGAAGTAGGTGCATTAAAACTGAAAACAGAAAATATCTTTAGAATGAAGGCAGGTCTTATTTACAGTCCTTTTGATCCTTCAGCTGCTGTTTCAGAAGCTTTGTGAGAAAATAGGCAAATCTGGTGGTCATTCAGTGCTGCTGAGTACCTAATTCATGGATTTATTTATTTTTAACTTAATTTTCTTGACCCAGTCATTTTTGTGTATTATTTATTTGAGAAAGATGTGTATTAGTAAATACAGCTTTAAGAGAATCATTAAAAATTCAAAGAAAAATTTTTTTAATTACAACAGCAAATTATTTATATTAGGCTGACAATTATGAATAACTTTCTTAAACATCATAAACCTACTTATTGATGTGACTATGGAATTAGATTGAGTGGCTGCTCAGAACTCTGTAATTGCATACATATTCCCCCAATTTTATTTTTGTATTGGTTTTGGGTGTACAGCTTAGTTGTTAGACAATCATATACTTTACATAGTGTTCCCCTTGATATTTCCAGTACCGAACTGGCACCATACATAGTTACTGCAGTATCATTGACTCTATTTCCTGTGCTTTACTCACTTCCCCATGACTGTTTTATAACTACCAGTTTGTGCTTCTTAGTCTCTTCACTTCTTTCAGTCAATTTCCCAACCACCTCCCACCCCTAATTCATGAATTTTAGGTCTTTAATATGTATGTATGTCTGTGTATTTGTGTGTGTGTGTGTGTGTATCTGGAACAGTGCAGTGATGGAGGGTATAGGGAAGTCAGATTGAGTCTCTATTACTGAAGATCTCATTTTGCAGATGGAACACATCATACAGTCAGTAAGTCAATGAGATGAACATGGCATCTGGAAAGAACTGATCCACTAATGCATATTCATATAAGGTAACCTGAAAACCCAAGCTCCTTCAGTCCTCCTTGGAAGAAAAGAATGCATTGATATATTAATTAACTTGTTAACAAAGTGACCATAGTTGAGTCTCTAGGGACAAATGTCCAGGTGATACTTATGTGGTTGAGATGGGGTTTTCTCTGGAGTGAATCAGTACACTCACTTCCCATCTTCTTGGGAAGAGGCAAAAATTAAATACCAGCAAAATGGACTTGAGATAGGAGTGGAGGAAAACCTCCCTCTCCTGGGATCCAAGAAGGCAGTTTTCCTGTGTCCAAAACCTGGGGAGGCCTGGGCCTGGAGAGGTTCTCAGTGGCTTCCCTTGTTCACTGGAGACTGTTCAGATTCCAGGTGGGATGCAGGCTCTCTACCAGACTCTAAAATGTGTCTAAATCCTTATTAAAAACATCAGCCTATTCGCAGATATAGTTTGAAAATTAGGGCAAGGTTTGTGTCCATTCTTAGGACACATGCTTGTCATGCAGGCAAGAAAGAGCAGTGTCCCCTGTCCCCAAACCAGAACTGGGGTACCAGTGGCTGGGTCAGGAGAGACAATCTCTCCAGAGTCACCAGCAGCAGAGGACTGGGCAGGGATATAGCAGCAGATAAAATAACATGAGTTGAGGGGCCAGACCTGTTTGTTCCAGATATACTGAAGGCCTCAAGAAGTGCTCAGAAATAACAGGGGTCTTTTGGATGGAGGTGGACTGATGCCATAATAATATGAGTGAAAAGAGCAGGTGTAACCTTACTTAGACATCAAAGGTGGGTGATTCCTAGGTCACAAGGGTGAAAAATTAACAACTAAAACCAAGTATATTAGCAACCCCCCCCCATCACCCTTATACACAATTTCTATTTTCATGGTTTCAGTTACCTGAAGTCAACTGTAGTTCAAAAATATTAAATGGGAAGTTTCAGAAATAAATAAACAGTTTATAAGTTTTAAATTGTACACTGTTCTGAGTAACGTGATGAAATCTTGCACTGTTCTGCTCCATCCTGCCCAGGATGTGAATCATCCCTTTGTCCAGCGTCTCCATGCTGTACATGTTTCCCCCCTCCCCACTCACACCCCTGTTAGGCTCTTAATGGCTTCAGATATCAAATCAACTGTCATGGTATCACAGTGCTTGTGTTTAAGTCACCCTGATAGGAGCCTAACACTAAGTACAATCCTTAGTCATTCACCTCACTTCATCTCATAACATAGGCATGGTATTATCTCACATCAGAAAAAGAAGAGTGACCATACAATAAGATGTTTTGAGAGATTGACTACATTCACATCACTTTTACTACAGTACATTGTTATAATTGTTCTATCTTGTTATTAGTTATTGTTGTCTATCTCTTACTGGGCCTAATTATAAATTAACTTTTATCATGGGTATGTATTATAGGAAAAATATAAAATATACAGGGTTTAGTATTATCTGTGGTTTCCAGCATCCACTGGGGTCTCAGAATCCCCTGCAGATAGAGGGGACTACTGTACTCAGTGCTGTAGACTGAATGCTGTGTCCCCCAATGTGATGGTATAAGAAGGTGGGTGGGGCTTTGGGAAGTAATTGGGATTAGAAGATGTCACCAGGGTGGATCCCTCATAAATGGGATTAGTGCCCTGATAAGAGTGCTTGCTTCCCTCTTCTGCTCTCTGCCATGTGAGAATACAAAGAGAAGGCTGTAACTTAGAAGAGGGCTCTCACCAAAATGCGATCATGCTGCTACTCTGATCTCACACTTCCAGCCTCCAAAACTGTGAGAATTAAATTCCTGTTGTTTACAAGCCACCCAATCTATGGTATTTTTGTTATAGCAACCTAAGCCACTCAGGAAATATAGCAGAAAGGAGTTGTCTGAATTGGGTGAGGCTAGTGAGCTAAGGATCATAGGAAAGGCACATTGGAAGTAGAGTTCTAGGGAAATAAGGACATGGAGAGGAAGAACAGCTATTGGTCTCCAATAGCTGCTGTAATTCAAACTTCCAGCTGAGGGAAATCTATAGGGCTGATAGCAAAGCCACCTGATTTATGTGGTGTCCAGGCTGCACAGCATACTTCCTGCACACCCTTGCCCCAAGATCCTCACATTTTGAACGTATTTACTTATGCCAGAGCAGAATTTCTCACAGTGATCTGATCCTCCTTGGATGCAGCTAATCAGCCATGCTCTGCCATGATGGATCAGTGGTTCTGGATCTCTGTTAATATGCCACTGTAGAGAGAGATACATTCCATGACCTCCTTTTCATCATAGCTATTATTAGCCTGGGAGAGAACACAAAAATCAGAGACTCAGAGAACAGTGTTTATGTGTTTCTGACCCCACTATCCCTGCAGAAATCCTTCAGAATGTTTCCCTGAGTGTTTTGGGAGTGCCCAGGAAAATGTCTAAGGTGTATGTATTCATTTCCAAGAGCTTCTGCAATAAATCACCACAAACTGGATGGCTTAAACCACAGAAATGTTTCTCTCACAATTCTGGGGGCTGGAAATCCAAAACCAAGGTGTTGTTGGCAGGATTGGTACTTTCTGAAGGCTCTGAGTCCAAGTCTCTCTCTTGGATTCTGTTGGTTTCTTGCAATCCTGGACATTCCTTGTGCTGCTGGTGGAAATTGTGTTCTTTCATGTAATCACGAGAAAAGCATTCAGGAGACTCACACGTGGGGGGATGAGGTTTAGTGGTAAGATTCACCAGGGTGTAATGGAAGGCTGCCTCTGGGTTCCCAATGTCTCATCTCTATTTGTCCTGCCATGGAAAAAGTTCAATCTTGTCTTCATCAAACCCCAAACAAAGGCCAAGTTCCAATAGTTCTGTGCCATTGCTCTGGCCCTGCGGTCCCAGTCCCTGTCCAGGTAGCTCAGCACTGTTTCCAGCTGTGATCCTTTGCTGTGCTGCCCTATCCAGGCTCCTGCTTGGAGCCTGCGTTTGGAGTCTGCACCCAGCTGCTAGGACCACATGGTTGCTATGGAGAGAGAAAGCACCAATGAAGGGGTCAGGGCATGTTACAGGAGAAAGTGAGAAAGGGACTTGTCTTTGTTATGCTCAGCTTACATTATCTTGTACTTGAATAGGGCCAGGCACTCTTTTCAAACTCACCAATTAGTTTTCCAAGCTTTCCAGGGCTTCTGCTGTATCCACCCCCTAACTAATCCATTTCCTAGATCTTCCAGGGTGTGTCTCTTTTCCAATCCGATCCTTCTCCCAGGCCAGACTAACAGGGCTCTGTGGTCACCATCTTGGCTGCCAATGTGTAAGTGCTTGCCTCCCACCATGGTCTGGGCAAGCAGACCGAGGAAATTGATAAGCTGGTCCTTCCTCTCTATAAGGCAGAGGGAGGGGCATTAAACCCCTCGTCAGGACAATGCTGTTATCCCTTGGTATGTGAAGCTGCAGCTTCCTGGTTAAGCAGGCTTATGCTTCCTAGTTGATTATCCTTTAATAAGTCTGGTTTCCTTTGCTCCCTTCCTTTATTAACATCTAACTACCTATGATCACACTTGGTTTGGAGGTACATCCCTCCAATCTCCACTTCCATCATCCCGGGCCTACTCCTCTCTGTGTGTCCTTCTCTGAGTCTCTTCTCCTTTGCTTACAACTTTAAATAAAAATAAAATCCAATATCCCCTAAGAAACTTGGGAGGAAAAATATTTACTTTAGACCACTATGAATTATAAGGAGTTGGAAGGGCACAGCTTGGCTGACCTCTTTCCTAATGTGCCTACATTAAAGGATTCCCCTGAGTCCACCTTTTGTTCTTACAGCTCTGGAATGTTTGCCAGCAGGGTTCTCCAACTTCCTGTTCTCAATCTTTTTTAAATACTCCATCTAGTGTGAAACTACTACATGCTTCACCATTAATTGCTCTTTTATACTGTCAGAAATCTCCTCATCCCTCAATTCCCCTTTTGGACATTTGTAATTCTAATGGGCTTAATTGCTCTGTTTACTACCTTTAAACTTTATTTGAAAAAAGTATGAGAGAGGTTTCAGATACAAATTAAACCAGCACATTAAACCAATGAATCAGGAATGCAGCACTGGGCAAAGTCACACTTCTTTCCCAGAGAGAATGGCTTCTCAAATTCTTTCCACACAATTCTGTGGGCTCCAGGTTATTCCTGAACACAGAACTATGGTGGCCAGGGTCATTCTGTGCATCCTGCTTTAAAAATATATTATTTTAGAGAGAGAAGAGGGAGAGAAACATTGACGTGATAGACATCCATCAGTTGACTCCCATACATGCCACGACTAGGGATCAGACCTGTAACCTAGGAATGTGCCCTGACTGGAATTAAACCTCAGACCCTTTAGTTTAAGGGATGCTGCTCCATCTAACTGAGCCACACCGGCCAGGGTGCATCCTACTTTTTGAGCTACAAGTGAGTTCTCCACATTCTGCCAGTAAGAGATTTTGTTGTTGTAGACCAACTCTCGTCCATTTTTGAACAGACATCAGAACCTAGAGGTAGAGTCAGTGAATGGAAACTTCCAGGGCCGGAGGAAAGAAATATTTTTGTCTTCATAACAATCAGGGAGATCCCCATTTTGTTTATAAAAAATACTGTTGTTGTAATTACTGTAAAATTCTGCCATTATATAGTAAGTGGAGAATTTCAAGAAAAAAATCATTCATGCAAAATGAGGGGATTGTGCTAGTAAGAGGTCAATGCAGTCAATAAGGCAGTCTCAAAGCTTGATGCTCAGAATTTCCTAAGATTCTAATTTGCCATCCAAATCCATCCCAGCCCCAGCAATTGTGTGTTCTGGCTTGAATTTCCATGGGGATTATCTGAGTCCTATCGTTGGCTGGGACTTTCAGGACAGTGACAGCCATCCTAGTAATATCTTGGTAGGCTGGTTCATTCTTAAACCTGATTCAGGGCCGTTGGCTACTGCTCCCTACCCACCAACCCCCACATTCCTCCTCTATTTCCTCTCAATTTCCTCCTGTCCCATAAAAACTCTAACCCACCCACCTACCCCCATTATCTTGGGATCTTACTGATTAATAACATAGAAATAATGTATATTGTTTATTGAGTGACTATGTGCTAGGATGTGTGCTAAATGCCTTCACATTTTTTAATATCAAATGGTTAAAACAGTTCTGTGAAGTGGGTACTGTTTCCCCCATTGGTGAAGAAAGAAGCAGACACTAGACTTCAAAAGTCTGCTATAGGCCCCACAGTGGGAAAGCAGCAACACCATGATTCTAACTCTGCTCTCTGTAACTCCAAAGCCTTTCTATTTCATGTTTCTCATTGACATTAAAGTCTGAAGGAGTCACATTCTCCCATACTTCTCAGACTTGGAAATCCCTCAAAGGGGAAATTTTTAAGCTGGAAAGTACTTTTCATCCCTAAAAGTTCACATTTCGTGTTACAGTCAGTTTTGTTTTCTGGATTATTCAGTACTAATAATACAATGAGGTTCTTCTTTGAGTTTTCAGAACACAGCTGGGAGAGAAATCAACAGAAATATTTGAGTCATCTTCCCCATTAGCTGATACTCATTGCAGATGCTATAAAGATAGTTTGGGTTCATATCAACCTCTTTGATTGAACTTCTGCCTCTGAGACGGCTGAAACTGACCACTCTAGTTTTAAAAACTGAAATGTACACAATGGCTTCTCTTTCTTCCTTACGTGTTTATTTATTTAACATGTTGTGTACCGTCTTTGAGGTTCCCAGCCCCCTTTTTGCCAAGGGCCCCCAAGGTAAGAATCCTTGTAAAGGTGACCAACATTGAAGCAACAGTTTTTACAAGGAGATGTTCCAGAAGTCACCAGATGATCAAGCATAGGCTCAGGCCATGGTTATGGTGTGATTCTAGTTTTAAGACCTTCTTCTTTTCCTCTCAATCATTTGCAAAAACAACACCATGTTAATCACCTCAGGCTTGGGGTCCCAGAAGACAGCCTGCCATTTTGCCCTAGGTTTGGGGCATCAAGCTCTGGGCCACTTGCTATTACGGGCTGCTGTGCTGCAGGCCTAGACCTTTTGTCTCCTCCAGACACATTTATGTGCCACTCTAGCAATGCCCACAAAGGCCAGTTCCTCCAGAGCTCCCCATCAGGGGACAAGAGGAGAGCTGACAGAGTCCATGGACCACATGCTGGCAGGTGGGTGTATGAAGAACTTTCCTGTGATACCCTGCAGCCCAGACCTCCAAGATAGAGTCATTAACTGTGGCTTCCCTATGGGATGCTGGTCTACTATAACCAAAGCACATCACAATCTGTGAGCAGCTGTCACTCGTAAGGAACCAAGGAGCTGTTCTCATTTTTGCTACCAAGCAAGGACAACAGTAAAGCAAAATCCCGAAGGCTGAAGAAGTTAAAGCAATTTACATTGGCATAGTTCCACTATGGAGAATCTATTCTTACTCAACAAATCTAACGAAATTGAAATTTTGACACAAGAGCTATCAAAATTATGTTGCCTCATAGGGGTCATTCCACAATCCTGAGAGTGAGGTTGGAGATGAAAGCAACCCACAAATCAGAAGGAATATGGTAGCATGGCCCCTGGGTATAACTCCACAGTTTATAAAAACCTTGTTCTTCTTCTTCTCCTCCAGATAATCTCCAGGAACCAGCCCTGATGACCATGCTTCCAAATAGTAGTGTTACTACTTGGTGGGGATTTTTAAATCACCACATTTGGATCAATATGAGCAGACACAGGGGAATTACCTTAACTGTCTTTGGGCTGGTCTGGGGAAAAGCCAGGCAGGATCCTGAATCACTGCCTAGCTATGCATTCTAGCTGTGAAAGGTCAAGGGCCTGATCCTCACCCTGAACAAACAGAAATGATAGAGTCAGGAACCAGAAAAGCTGGGTCCAGGACTCAAGCCAGCAGAGAAAGAGTAAAGCTGAAAATTACCTCTGCCTTGGCATTGACAAGTATTAAATTAAATCTACCTGTTGTTTTCTTAAAATATGGTCAGATTAGGCCCTGTGGACTCAGCTGATCTGGAAAGGACTTTTTCAAAAAAGTTTATAGAACAGTTTTGCCTCTTGCCATGTGTCCTTTTTATGGTATTTTAAAATGTTTCTGCAGCATAATATAGATGAGGAAGACAGTGGTTCCTCTTAGTACATTAACAAGCTTTCAGTTAATGATGAAAGAAAAGTGTCACAGATCCTGATCATTGCAGTCACTTTAGAGCAGTAGTGATTACAATGTTTTATTATATCATGAACAAATATCTGAATTATTTTAACAAATGTATGGAGAAAAGTGAATCGGAATGTGTGTATGACAGAATACATTAGAGCTGATGATCCCAAAGATCTACTGTATTTGGTTAGTAAACTGAAAAGTAAATTCAGTGATTTAATCTACTAAAACAGCATTTATTTATATTTACGCCAAACATATTCTATAATAAATTTGTATAAAGTATATAAATCACTATAAAACAGAAAAACTATGATCAGTATAGAATAGAGGTGATAACCATTAAAAGATGGAATCCACACACCTAGCTCAATCAATGAAAGCTTCATAAAGGCAAAGGCATTTGAACACCTTAGAAAAGTAGTACAATTTCAGTAGGAAAGAGCAAAGGGAGAAGTCCCATCAGATTTTGCACACATGGGGTAGAAAAGGCAGGGGAATGCTAAAGGGAGATCAAGCATGGAGGTTCGTTGGGCTCTAGCATAACTCATGTGAAGTTATAACAGAAGAAGGACTAAAAGCGTATAGCCTGACTGTAAAGAATTCACTTAAATTAATATGATAGACAAGTCAGGCATTGCAGGTCCTTGAGCAGAGAAGTGTCATGATTAAAAGTAGTTTTTATGAAGATTATGGTGGTGGCTCTATTACTTCCTAAGACTCTTGTAACAAAGTACTACAACCTGGATGCCTTAAGACAACAGAGATTTGCGCTCTCACAGTTCTGGAAGCTGGAAGTGTGAAAGGTGTCAGCAGGGCCATGATCCCTCTGACAGCTGGAGGAGAATCTGTCCCATGTCTCTTTTGCTTCCACTGTTTGCCAGAAATCCATGGCATTCCTTGGCCTGTAGATGCATCACTCCAATCTCTGCTTCTGCCTTCACATGGTATTCTCTCCCTGTGTCTGTGTCTCCATGTCCAAATTTTCCTCTCCTAATAAGGATATCAATTATATTGCATTTAGGATTCACCTTAATCCAGGATAATCTCATTTTAACTTGATTACATCTGCAGAGATCCTATTTCCAAATAAGATCACATTCACAAGTTCCAGGTAGACATGAATTACAGGGACCATTATTTAACCCAGTCAAGAGGCCAAAAGTAGGAAGAATTTACATGGGGAAAGATTGGCAACTCGGAGACATCTGTGAGGAGTCCAATGTAACAGATCAAGCCCAGAGCAACACTAGGCAAGAAGAGGAGAGACCAAAAAAAAAAGGCAGAGTCCCTTGAGTTGGGTGACTAATTCGAGCAGGAGAGAAGTTAAAGACGACCTGGAGATCAGGTGCTGGGTGCCTGGGTGAATGGTAGTGCCACCAACCCAGGTAAAAAAGTAGAAAGCCATAGTTAGTTTGGTGAGAAATTAATTTGATTTTATGTTTCTTTGCATAAAGCTAGCAAAAGATGTTGCTGTGCATGGAAGTGCAGGCAGCAGGCATTTAGGGCTGGAGTGCCAGACAGAGATTGGAGCAGGCAGAGGGGATTTAGGAATAATCCAGCAAAAGAAGATAGATAAATTATCACAAGAATGGACAAAAATCTCGGACTTTGAGAAGACAAATGAAAAAGACAGAGGGAACATTTTGAAGGACAGCTCAATTGCAAATCAGAGGAAAAGAGAGGCAATGAAAAAGGGAGAATTCAGGACGCCAGTGGGCAAGGATTGAGGGCAGGAGAATGAAGAAAAAAATAGGTTTGTGAGGCTTTTTTGTTTTGTTTTTGTGTTTCTTTTTGGAAATCATATGATTTAATTCTTTTATAAAATATAAACATGCATTCTAGGACATTTCCTTTGTGTAGATATTTAGCACACATGAAATTTTAGGATTTCTTCATAAAATAACATTGAACATATAGCAAAAATTACTCATGAGCCCTAGCTGGTTTTACTCAGTGGTTAGAGTGTCAGCCTGCAGACTGAAGGGTCTCAGGTTCAATTTCTGTCAAGGGTATGCACCTCAGTTGCAAGCTCAATCCCTGGCCCCAGTAGATATGTCTCTCTCACATCAATGTTTCTCTCTCTCTCTCTCTCTCTCTCTCTCTCTCTCTCTCTCTCTCTCTACCTCTAAAAAGTAAAAATTAAAAAAATCAATGGAAAAAATGTCCTCAGATGAGGATTAACAACAAAAATTCACATAAAAATGAAATTCTTCAGAAATATACTTATATTCAATCATCAGCCATTTTAATGTTATATGTTAATGTTCTATATCAGCTGTGGGCAAACTACGGCCCGCGGGCCGGATCTGGCCCGTTCGGCTGTTCTATCCGGCCCGCGGAGCCGAAAGAGCGGAGGGTTCTCTTGCTCTCCCCTCCGCTCCTTCACCAGCAGCAGTGTTAACATGGCAACGTCGGGAAACATGGCCGCAGCTCCTTCTTCTGAGTGGGCGGATTTATATCCGCCCATTCAGTAGAAGGAACAACCTCTCAATCTTCCAGAGGCTCCTTGTAATGCCCGCGGACGCGTCCCCCGACATCACCCTGGGAATGCGTAGACACGTTATCGTGGTGATGTAGGGAGACACGCCCATGGAAAGCACAGTATCAGAGCCTTTCTGAGGTAAGATTAAGAGCTCTACTCAAACACAATTTTTTCCTGTTCCCACATTCTGTACATCACAATGACTTGTTAATAAAACAATAAAGACTTTCAGCTTTTAGGGCTTGTATCCACTGCAGTTTTTTTTCCCACTGCGGACGTGCGCAGCAGGAAAAAAGACACACAGAGGACATGTCACACTAGCCATGCTGTGGCTGCATTTTTTTGCTGATACGGATGCGGTATCAGTAATGCTACCGGGGCCACTAACCGCATGTGTTAGCGGCAAAACAAATGCATTTTGCGCTGCGTTTGCTTCTCCCCCTTGCGCCTGTAAAAATGCGTGCTACAGGGCATTTGTGTTAACATGCACCACTGCACATTAGCATCAACGCTGGTGTTAAAATGTTTAAAATGAATAAAACTATTGAAATAAACAAAAAAGACCGTACCCTTTTATGTAATGATGTTTACTTTGAATTTATATTAGTTCACACAAACACTCCATCCATGCTTTTGTTCCGGCCTTCCGGTCCAGTTTAAGAACCCATTGTGGCCCTCGAGTCAAAAAGTTTGCCCACCCCTGTTCTATATGTTCAAATTTTTGATGAGGAAAACATTGTTGTCAATACATAGATAGCATAGTAATAGGTTGCAAATAAAAATATCCTTTTTAAAAAGTTTCCTATGTCCTATCCTTGTTTTTAACTTTATATACGTACTAGAGGCCCGGTGCACGAAATACATGCACGGGGGGATGTGTTCCTCAGCCCAGCCTGCACCCTCTCCAATCTGGGACCCCTGGAAGGATGTCTGACCGTCCATTTAGGCCTGATCCCAGTAGGATCGGGCCTAAACGGGCAGTTGGACATCCCTCTCACAATCCAGGACTGCTGGCTCCCAACTGCTCACCTGCCTGCCTTCCTGATTGCCCCTAACCATTTCTGCCTGCCAGCCTGATCACCCCCTAACCACTCTCCTGCCAGCCTGATTGCCCCTAACTGCCCTCCCCTACAGGCCTGGTCACCCTTAACTGCCCTCCCCTGCAGGCCTGGTCCCCCCCAACTGCCCTTCCCTGCAGGCCTGGTCGCCCCAAACTTCCCTCCTCTGATGGCCTGGTCACCCCTAACTGCTCTCCCCTGCAGGCTTGATTGTCCCCAACTGCCCTCCCTTGCAGGCCTGGTCCCTCCCAACTGCCCTGCCCTGCTGGCCATCTTGTGGTGACCATCTTGTGTCCACATGGGGGCCAGATCTTTGAACACATAGGGACAGCCATCTTGTGTGTTGGAGTGATGGTCAATTTGCATATTACTCTTTTATTAGATAGGATAAAGGTCTGGTGCATGGGTGGGGACTGGCTGGTTTGCCCTGAAGGGTGTCCAGGATCAGGGTGGGGGTTCCCTTGGGGCATGGGGTGGCCTGGGCAAGGGGCCTGTGGTGGTTTTCAGGCCAGCCACACCCCCCGGTGACCCAAGCGGAGGCCCTGGTATCTGGGATTTATTTATCTTCTATAATTGAAACTTTGTAGCCTTGAGAGGAGCCCACGGCCGGCCAGAGCAGGCAGAAAGCTTGGCTTCCTCCATTGCCAGGGAAACCCAAGCCTCCTGCTCGCTCTGTGGCCAGCCGCCATCTTGGTTGGGTTAATTTGCATACTCACTCCTGATTGGCTGGTGGGCATGGCTTGTGGGTGAAGCGGAGTG
Organism: Plecotus auritus; assembly: GCF_963455305.1. Lineage (NCBI taxonomy): Eukaryota > Metazoa > Chordata > Mammalia > Chiroptera > Vespertilionidae > Plecotus > Plecotus auritus. Next base: position 151,335,084 of record NC_137770.1, read on the forward strand.
ATGGTTAATTTGCATGTTACTCTTTTATTAGTGTAGATAACCAGGTAATACACACCCACTTGTGTCTATCTTCTTTCACTCAAAAATATACTTTTAGATCTACCCATGTTGTTGAGTGTTATAGAAGTTCAGTCATTTTCTTTGCTGTATTTCATCTCATTATATGGTTAGTCAGTATGACTAAACCCCATATTTATCTGTTCTATCTCTGATGGCCACTTACATAGTGTCAATTTTGGAGCTATTATGAATAATGCTTCTATGAAAATCCCTGGGCATGTCTTTGATGCTCACACAGACACATGCCTAGATATGAATCTTACTTATAAATGTTTCCCAATTTTAATTCTTTAACAAAATAGCTCAGGTAGGAAGATTATAGTGCAGTTCCCTTTTGGTGAAGAAAACAAATTAATTTTTAAACAGACAAAAGAAATTTCAATTAGTCAGAATTTTAATGATGGAAAGCTAATCTGTAACCACTATGTTGAAATGTTGGACACACTGCAACCCAGCAGGACTTTTAGAGAACGTCATGAGAAAGGCTTCTTGAAAAAAGCCATGAAGAAAGCAAGTCAGGCTTCCTTCTGAAGCAGCTCTGAAGAATCTGAAGTACAGAAAGGGCTCTGTTTTATTAGGAGAAAGCAGAAGTGTTCTACTTGCCCTATTTCAGCCTGAAACTGGAACACAAAACAGGACAGAAGAATCCAGTGTAACGCCAAGTACTCCATTACTTTTTCAAAGTATCGCAAGTTGCTGTTCTCAGAAGTTATTATGATAAAATAAGTCACTTTGCTTTCTCACATGGGAGTCATATAGTTCCTTTAATTAAGGGGAAGTAAGGCAGTTATTCTGCTTGGAAGGCCTGGTGTGTGCTACTTCACAGCCTGGGAAATATATTCATATAGGCTTGCGGGTGTGACATCTTACCATTCCTTCTCCTCATGCCCTGCTTATTTCTGTTCCCTCACCTTCCCATCAACATCTCATTAAATGGACACCTGATCACTGTGTCCACTGTGGGGCTGAACTCTGCCTCCTCCTGACCTCAGTTCCAGTGAAGAAAGAATTTGCAGAGTGGTCAAGGAGACTGTTCCCTCATCTCCAAAACGCAGTTCATCTCAGATGAATTTTAGACTCCTCCCAACTTTAAGAATTGCATCACTGTGTTTTTTGCTCCAACATTAACTTCAACTAAATTCCTCTAGTGGCATTATTGTATTTCTCCATTACACAATGGAGATGCTATTAAGATTATCTTGTAAATGAATACCAGACATTTTCCAGTAAGCCCCACCACCACCACCACCACATATACTTCTTAACCAACTTTGCTTCCTCACAAGAACTCTCTCTGTTTCGTTCAACAGAAGAATGATTTTCCTTCAGTGACAGGGAACAAGTGATTGTTCACAAAACTAGGTTGCTGTACACAAGCCCAGTGTAGTGGTTATATCACTGACTCTGGAGCCAGAGGATGTGCTCCTATTCCAGCTCCACCATTGGACTGGCCCTGTGACTGCGAGTAAGTGACTTAACCATTCTATTCCTGGGTTTCCCCATCTGTGAAATGTGAAGGGTGAAGAAAATAACCACCTCATTGGGCTGTCATGAGGATTAAATAGGTTCATATTTGTAAGGCACCTAGAACAATGCCTGGCACAGTGTAAAGGTTAGAAAGGAGATGGATGGATAGATAGATAGATAGATAATAGATAGATAAGCAAATGTGCAATCAATAATATCTTACTTAGAAATTAGAAATACACATTCTTCGATGTAAAACACCTACCTCACTATAGAATATCTAACATCTAATCCATTGTGAGCAAAAAGTATATTATTAAACAACAATACCAGTAAATGGTCTAAGTACAGGTCATAAAAATAGCCTTCTAATAATTCATCACCATTTCCAGCCACAGGATTAATAGCTTGGAGTCTGCAGGACATGACAAAAATCACTACAACTTCAATGCAAGTTCAATAGAAAACAACAAACTCAGTAAATGTTTAATGTTTAATTAAGTTAATTATTAACTGAATTATTTAGTAGGTTGGTTGCTGTTTTGTAATGATTCTTTTACGTGCCCAAGAAAGTAAAGGTATCTACATTGTCCCTTTCAAAAATGCTCAAGAAATGTTGACCTGAATGTCAATGCTATTATTGTTTCTTCCAAACACAGCTAGTGACCTTGAGAATAAGTGGAAACATAAAGAGATTAGCAACAGAATAAAATAGAGGCCCACCATAAATTTAGGGAGGCAGTGGGATCAGCCTTACTGATGATGCAAGTCGTTGGTAACAATCTTTGCTCAACCAAGTCTCAGGGGAACCTGCAGCCATACTTAAGGTGTTGACATTCTCGTATATCTTGGCACACAGTGGAAATTCTAAGCACCTTTATTGCCTATGCTGTTGATCCCTTATGAGATTACCTTCTGACTTTGGTAGATTTGAAATTGATAGCTGACAAATGTTATCAATTTTATACAGTTCACATCTGATTAGGTGTCATGGTCCAAAGCCTTTTAAGATTTAACCTTTTTTTTTTTGCTTTGATATGTCTTCTCAAGGCCAAAGGGAAATTTTTTGGAGGGGAATATTTGGATGAATTACCCTTTGTTCTTGCTTAGAGTGGTTTTAATTTCCATTCATCCTAACAGGTGTGTTTTGGGTGGGTAATACAGAGATGCATAAGGGAACCATTAATAAAGATTCTCTTAAATTGCCTTTAAATGTGGACTTCCGTGGGTAGATGGATCTCACATTTTGTTGCTAATCTTAGTTCATGCCCATTATTGGAATGTTTATGGGACACAGCTGGTCCTGTTTTGATGAATGAAGCTTTGGTTTAAAAAGGGGAATAAGTATTAGGAAATTTTATGAACCAATATTTTGCTTATTAAGGAGATTATAAGTTGAAATAAAAATGAAATGCCATTTTCACTCATCATATTGTCCCAAATTAAAAAATTGGCACTCACTCATACTGTGTGGCTGACTGAGGCCTTCTCTATCATGTGGGGGTATAAACTGGTACAACCTCTAGGGAGAGTACGATGTACAATATCTAGTTTTTTAATGTAATGACCTGTGAGCCAGCAATTCCATTTCTAGAAGTCTACCTTATAAATATTTTGGCACATATATAAAAAATACTTTCTGTTATATTACTGACACATTAAAATATCCATCAATAGCCCTGGCCAGGTTGCTCAATTGGTTAAATCATCATCCTGATACACCAAGGATTCGGGTTCCACCCCTGATTAGGACACATACAAGCATCAATCAATGACTGAATAAATAAGTAGAATAAATAATCAATGTCTATCTCCCCCTACTCTCTTTCTAAAATCAATCAATAAATAAAATTAAATTTCTAAAAACAAACAAAACAAACACCCATCAATAGGGAATAGGTTAAATGAAGTACTAATTACAGTTGTAAATATGCTACCATTTTTGAGATATAATATATGTACATTATATATATATCTGTATATATATATATATCTGTATGTGTGTATATATATATATATATATATATATATATATATATATATAATGTATTCAGGAATAAAATATTGTGTGATACAAATGATAAAATTTTATGCCTAAATATATATAATGTGTATTTATATATATATTCACAACTGTAAATAACATATTTTCAACTGAAAATAGCACTTCATTGCCTGGAATCCTATCTAATAAAAGGGTAATATGGAAATTGTCACTCCAACACACAAGATGGCTGCCCCCATGTGGTCAAAGATGGCTGCCCCCATGTGACACAAGATGGCCACCACAAGATGGCTGGCAGGGGAGGGCAGTTGGGGGGGACCAGGCCTGCAGGGGAAGGCAGTTGGGGGGGGCCAGGCCTGCAGGGGAGGGCAGATGGAGGCGACCAGGTCAGTAGGGGAGGGCAGTTGGGGGCAACCAGGCCTGCATGAGAGAGGAGTTGGGGTGGGGACCAGGCCAGCAGAGGAGGGCAGTTGGTGGCAACCAGGCCTGCAGGGGAGGGCAGTTGGGGGGAACCAGGCCTGAAGGGGAGGGCAGTTAGGGGCAATCAGGCCAGCAGGGGAGCAGTTAGGCATCGGTCAGGCTGGCAGGGGAGTGGTTAGGGGCAATCAGTCAGGCAGGCAGGCAAGTGGTTGGGAGCCAGCAGTCCTGGATTGTGAGAGGGATGTCCCAGATTAGAAAGGGTGCAGGCTGGGCTGAGGGACACCACCCCCCCCCCCCCCAGTGCATGAATTTCGTGCACTGGGCCTCTAGTATATATATATATGTGTGTGTGTGTGTATGTATATATATATGTATATATATATGTATGTATATATATGTATCAATATATATATGTATTATGTATTCTCCTTTTAGACCAATCTAAGTGCTTTATCTAGAGTTATTGTGTTCATTCTCAAAACAACCCAGTTAGACATGGAAATCTTTAAATCCTGTGTACCATTTACAGATGAGAAAGAGCCATTGGAAACATCAGTAAGAGATATGGGAGAACATGGCAAGGCTCTGTGCTTCCATAGCCTGTATTTGTTAGAGTTCAGGTGGTGGGGCTGAGATGGTTTTCCTGGCACATTCCCAGTTTGCCCTGCTGGTGCCCATCACAGAATCTCTACAAGTCCCTTTTTCTCCCAATGGTAGAGCCAGTGACAAGTGGCAAGCCTGAAAGATCAGGCGAGTCATTATGTGTTCCTCTCCATCATAAACCCAGAGCACCACTGCATGTGCCTGACACCAATTTCACTGCCTTTTAGTTTTGAAAGTCTCGAAATTTGTCCTTGTGAACAGGCAGGGTATGAGGGTATGGGAAGCAGGGCTGGGGTGGGGTGGGTGGGACAGATGTGGAGGAATAGAGCCTTTGTCCTTGACAGAGAGGCTATCAAAATTGAAAATGCATTGTGAGTGTGGAAGACAAGGTTGGCTGTGTAAGCCATCTGACACAAACAGGGGAAGAAGGAGGCAGACACTCAGTACATGGTCTGCGGATACCACTGCTCTGACCCACCACAGTGCCAGCCTGTGGGGGACCCTATAGAGGCAAGCTTTAAATTAACGTCTGTCCTCTGAGAGACAGCGAGACCACACAGGCGAGCCTTTATAACTCGACACAGACAGGCAGCTGTCTGTGGGGCCATCAAAAGAGCCTGATTTACTTAAATAAGCATATCTTTAGAAATCCTCTCTCTTTCTACTTTTAAGTTAAGGCAGAAGGTTGACAGGCAGGATATCAATAATACCTTGGTATCAATTGCTTTTAATGTATCATTGTGTGTGTGTTTGTGTGGGTGGGGGAAGTTCACTATAAACTGAGTCTATAGAACATAATTGAATGATCAAAATAAAAGCACTGATTTTGCTTTTTAAAAAGATCTCAGTAATCATTTAATCTTTGTTTCAAATTTCTGCTTAGCTTCACTAAATAAGGCCCCAAAAATAGTTAACTATGTTATTTTAATGACTAATTTAATTAAACTGTATGGTGGTCTGATCACTACTTTGTCTGACTTTCAAATAAATGGTTTTGCTGAGTAGAAAATCACTGCACTAGGGTGGACAGTGAGATCATTCCAGAAAAACATTTTGTATATTGCCCACTGTCTCAGGCTTACACACTGTTGTACTTAGAGATTGTTTGAGATGAATGGCACTGTGCTCTCATTGAACCAAGGACCTCACTTCTCCAGTGTACTCATACCTTTGACATGAAGATTTATTTTCAGGGCTGCAGAATAACAGTTTTCTCTTGAAGGAGGGTTTACCCTTAGTTTCCTTAGGGAGTACCGAGGGGACACTGGTTTGCTGTCTCTACAGGGAATTCAGCCAATGCCCACCCTCCAAGAAATTATCTGAGTCCTCACACCACAATGTTGAGCTGCTGCAGAAGATTTTTCATAGACTTGGGAGAAGGAGGTGGTCATTCAAGCTTCAAACAGAAAGAAACTCTAAATTAAAAAAATCTAACCATAGCCCTCGCTGGTTTGGCTCAGTGGACAGAGTGTAGACCTGTGGACTGAAAGGTCCCGGGTTCAATTCCAGTCCGGGCACAACCCTATTAGAGGGCATGTAGGCAGCAGCCGATCATTGATTCCCTCTCATCATTGATGTTTCTATCTCTCTATTCCTCTCCCTTCCTCTCTGAAATCAATATCTATATACGTATATAAAAGCCTAAGTGACTGAACGACCGGTTGACCGGTCACTATGATGTGCACTGACCACCAGGGGGCAGACGCTCAGCACAGGAGCTGCCCCCTGGTGGTCAGTGCACTCCCACAGCAGGAGCACTGCTCAGCTGACTGACGGGCACCAGACGCTGGGCTCACGGCTGGTGAGCACAGTTGTGGTGGCGTGAGCCTCTCCTGTTTCCATGGCAACACTACCTGAGCAGTGGCAGGCACAGTGGGGTCAGGATGAGCAGAAACAGTGTGGTACCTGGCCCGGGTTTGGGCTCCTCCCTGGCACACTACTACATCCCTCAGGGAATGTCGGACTGCGAGAGGGCATAGGCCAGGCTGAGGGACCCCACTTGTGCATGAATCCATGTGCCAGGCCTCTAATATATATATATATATATATATATATATATATATATATATATATCAATAAATGTTATTATTTGAATACGCAGAACAAATTCTAGCATTTGCCTACTATATCAGATGTGTTGCTGATTATTGTTCTCAGTTGGTGGTACGCATCAGATCCTTCTCTAGGGTCACTAATCTTTGAACAGTGGGTAAAGTTTTTTTGTTTTTTTCCCAACTGTGACTTATGCCATCTATGGGGTGGAATCAGGATTCCAGGTTGCCACTACTGACTCCTTGCCTGCCACCTTCTCAAACGCAGTGATTTCTGGGCGCAAATCCTTGGATCCGTCATGGCCCCCAGACATGCTCCTGTTACTGATTGCTGCAAACCCCTTCTTCAGGAGATGTGCCCTGTACCTCACTCATTCTTGCTCATTGCCTTTTCCATGGTGTGAAAGGAATGTTCTCCTTTCCCCCTTTATCAGTGAGCTTTCCCTCATCCCCCAAGTCCCAGAGTGAGCACCCCCAATAAGGAAGTACAATCTTCTTTCATCTACCCAAAAAAGATAGTACAGTGGTAGCCATTTATTCACTTTCCATGGTTTCAGTTACCTACAGTCAACCATGGTCCAAAAATATTAAATGGAACATGCAGAGATGAACAATTCATATATTTTAAATTGTGTCCTGCACTGTCTCCCTCCATCCCTTTGTCCAGCGTCTCCATACTGTACATGCTCCCCACCTGTTAGTCACTTAGTAGCCATACAGGTTATCAGATTGACTTTTCAGTAGCTCAGTTATTGTGTTCCAGTCATCCTCATTTTATTTAATAATGGCCCTAAACCAGTGGTCGGCAAACTCATTAGTCAACAGAGCCAAATATCAACAGTACAATGATTGAAATTTCTTTTGAGAGCCAAATTTTTTTAACTTAAACTTCTTCTAACGCCACTTCTTCAAAATAGACTCGCCCAGGCCGTGGTATTTTGTGGAAGAGCCACACTCAAGGGGCCAAAGAGCTGCATGTGGCTCGTGAGCCGCAATTTGCTGACCACTGCCCTAAACCATTCACATAACTTTGATTAGAGTATATTGTTATAATTGTTCTTATTTCATTATTACTTACTGTTTCTTACTGTGTCTAATTTATAAGTTGAACTTTATTACAGGTTTGCATATATAGTAAAAAATATATATAGAGAGAGTTCAGTACTATCCACAGTTTCAGGCACCACTGGGGGTCTTGGAACATATTCCCGAGATAAGGAGATACAGTATAAAATTGTATCTCATCTTGCCATGTCTTCTTGAGACTATAAGATCTGGAAGAAGGAGCTGTGCTAGTATCTGGCCCAGTTTCTGAATAAATATTTGTCAAAAGGATGAATGAAAGCACGAACAAAACTTCTCCACAGTTACCAAAAATACATCAATTAGATACAATATAGTCACTAAAAGAGATTCCCCATTCAATCTGCCTAAGCCATTCTTTACCATGTTTTCATCTATTGGTAAGTACTGATGGCAATGAACTTACCTTATAATATTGTATCTTCTAGGGTTTCCCCGCCTTCAGACTGGTGTGGTCCTTCTGCTTCTAGGGTGCCTACTTTCCTGTATGTGCCCTGACCAGGGATCGAACCTGCAACCTTGGCATATTGGGATGATGCTCTAACCAACTGAGCTACCCAGCCAGGGCATTAAATGTCTGTATGATGACATCCACAACACACTACCAAATTCCTCATTCTCTCTTCATATTAACTCACTTTTGGTCAAGTTTTCACTTTTGGAAATGGTTCAAGTGATTTAGTTCCCAAAAGTAGGATGTTCTCGTCCTCAGAGGCCTAGATCAAGGACACTAACCACTGACACTGCCCAAATTATGCAGTTTCTTGGCCATGAACTTTGCTATTTATGTTAGGGAAGAAGCCACTGCCATGGACTTCCCTTAGAACCTAAGAAATTGTCTCAGAAAATTGCCATCTAAAGTCCTTGCTGGGACTCGGAGACTGTCTTATATGAAAACTATTAACTGTACTACATCAGCTGATCCCTTATCCATCCCAAAAAGACAATTAATGGAATAAACAAATATGTCTTTAATGAAGTCCCAGCTATTCAAAACACTTTGTCCAAATTTAATTCATAAGGAAAGAAAAAAACCCTGGTTTTGAAAGCCTTCCTGAGGTTTTCAGGAGACCAGAAAAATACTGTCTCTAAGAAACACCTATCGTCCCCAATAGTCTCCTGGTTATATGGCTGATGGTTCCCCCATCTTACCTGGTGAAAGGAGGCACCTGGTTTGTTGAGTACCTGATGGCAACTGTAGTTTTAAAAAATATGGCAACCACATGGCAACAGCTAGTTGAGACTTTGTTTTTGACATTGCTTGCTCTGGCCCTTGCATCAAGTATAGACATGGCAAAAGCATTAACTGATAGCAAGGTCTGTGAATATGAGTTTGCTCATCAGGGAAATATATTTTCTATACATTCTTGGTTATTGAAGCCATACATCATCACAACACTGAGCCCCCTCCCTCGTGCCTTTGCCTAACAAGGGAAGCCTGTCATGAGGCCCTCTCTATTTCCTCTATTAGAGGCCTGAGAACAGAATCCAAACCATAACTCAGAGAACACTTATGTACAATTTATGACCAACTGTCAGGCTAAACTACTCGCACAGACTCCAAATCTGCTTTAGAAATAATATGATGCTTTTTATTTTTTTTTTTTTTTTTTTTTTTTACATTTTTTTTAATTGTTTGAAGTATTAAAAATAGTAGTACATATGTCTCTTTTTTTTTCCCCATTGACCTCCCCCCACCCTCCCCTTCCCCCCAGTACATGCCTTTACCTGCCCCCCCCCAGTGTCTTTTATCCATTGGTTATGCTTATATGCATGCGTACAAGTCCTTCGGTTGATCTCTTACAGCCCCCCTCCCCCCAAAAACCTCCTCTGCCTTCCCACTGTAGTTTGACAGTCTGTTCAATGCTTCTTTGCTTCTGTATCTATTTTTCCCCCTTTTCTTTCCTTTAAAAAATCTTGCCTCTGCAGACTGGAAATAGACATATAATAAAAAATGTTTGAGTCCCAATTTCAATGTCCAACAGTTCTGATTCCCCGTTTCAATGTCAAACAGTTCCTTTTGTGTACATGTCAGCAATGATATCTGGATGGTGGGCACATGGTGGCAATGCAGGTCCAACCCTCTCTGGTTTGGTCCTAGGCAAGTGCTGCGTCGCACAGCTTCTGACTGCTAGCGTGGCAAGGCGTCGTCAGCGTCTCCCATCTCTGGACTGTTTCTCCTCTTGTCTTCATGGTTGGAGCAGACCTGTCAATTCCTCTCTGTTGCAGGAATCCACATGGTCTTGGAGTTGTTTTCTGAAAATATACAAACATATTCTCGACCAAAAGTTAATAAAGGAATCTTTTCTATATAATTGATTTGGGATCCTTTTTATTTTTGCCCAAATGATTTTCCTTTGTCTTATTTAGACACCATGTGTGTTTTGCTGTTAGCATTACAAATAGAAACTAATTTTGTAAAGTAAAAATTTTCTAGATGTAATTTACTTATAGGATATTTTTCCTTACATGATATTACCCTACTATCCCCCCTTTTTTGATTAATGGAGGCTTTTGTAAATTTTATAATGCAGTCTTGATAACTTTAAATTTTAACTTTTTGCACAAAAATATGACTGCTTTAGTTTCATTGCATGTTCAGGAATTTTACCATGAGATGAACTACCAATAGAAATTTTAGTTAACACTTTAGGAACAGCTTTTTGTCCAGTACAATTAAATTTTCTTGAATATTCACTTATTTGAATTAGCCTATTTAAATTAATCTGAAAACTTGATTATTATTTTACTGTCAAATTTAATACTCTACCAACAATCTTAGTTTACCCTGTAAATATTAGTGGAAAGGATTATTTGCATTCTTGAGTAGGCCCTGAGCATTCCTGGTGCTAGGCTGGATTTAGATATAGGGCAGCTGCTGTCAGCCAAGTCTCTGTCTGTTACCTGGGTCCCAATCTGAGCTGGGCCAAGTCACACTGTCTGTCACCTGTGTCCCGATCTGAGCTGGGCGTGGGAAGCAAAGCAGCCATGAGAGCAGGAGACCTCCCTCAGATGGGGCGAGGGTTCAGGCCCCTGCAAGGTTGGGAGGGTGGGGGTCTGTGCCCCACCTCTGATGATCCCCAAGTTCTCTCCTGATGGCCCCTCTGCGACTGTGCCTGTCTTAGGTTGTTCCTTCCCTGAGGAATCTTACCCGTCTCTGGCTAACCAGTCATCCTCCAGGGCCAAGCAGGGTGATGTGAGGTTCAGTTCTGTCTCCTTGGTAGCCTATGCCCCCATGGCCTCCACGCCCAGTACTTGCCTTGGGATCCCCTGGCCTGCTGGCGGGGCCCCAGAACTGATTACATATCTCGGGGAACTCAGATTTCTTCTCCAGGGAGGGCCCAGCTCACACAATTGGGCGAGAGACAGATCCATGGTACCAGCCACCACGAGGCTTCAAGCTCAGCATGAACAGAAAGCTCAGGCAACAGCTGAGGGCAATTGGATTGTGAGAAGAGGGTCCCTCTTGGCACAAAAAGCAAGAGGGGCCAATATAGAATGCTCAAGTGCCTTCCCAGTGCCTTAATTCCTTCTGAAAGGGATTAAATCCTTTCATGTCCTTTTTTTTTTTTTTTTTTTTTTTTTTTTAAATTGCTGCCAAACATTCCAATAATTAGTTTGTAAGTTTGTTTGGGATAATTGTACAGTATGCTGTTGTAAAATATCTAAAATTATAATGACATTGTAGAATAATATCATGTAAGGATATTCTTTGCTCTAGGCCATGGCAATTCAATTTCAAACTGGCTGACAATTACTTTTTGTAACTTTATATAAACTTTGTCAGGGAGGCAAAAACATAAATTATTCCCCCATAACCCCCCACCCCCCACTTATGTCCCACCCCCTTGTTGTCTGTGTCCATTGATTAGGCTCATATGCATGCACACAAGTCCCTTGGTTGATCTCTCCCCCTTATCCCCACCCTCCCCTACCTTCCCTGAGGTATGACGTGCTGTTCGACGTTTCTCAGTCTCTGGATCTGTTCTTGTTCATCAGACTATGCCATTCATTATATTCCACAAATGAGTGAGATCATGTGATATTTATCTTTCTCTGCCTGGCTTATTTCACTTAACATAATACTCTCCATATCCATCCATGTTGTTGCAAATGCTAGGAACTCCTTCTTTTTTACCGCCGCGTAGTATTCCATTGTGTAGATATACCACAGTTTTTTAATCCACTCATCTGCTGATGGGCATTTAGGCTGTTTCCAAATCTTAGCTATGGTGAATTGAGCTGCTATGAACATAGGGGTGCATATATCCTTTCTGATTCGTGATTCTAGTTTCTTGGGATATATTCCTAGAAGTGGGATCACTGGGTCAAATGGGAGTTCCATTTTTAGTTTTTTGAGGAAACTCCATACTGTTCTCCACAGTGGCTGCACCAGTCTGCATTCCCACCAGCAGTGCACGAGGGTTCCTTTTTCTCCACATCCTCGCCAGCACCTGTCATTTGTTGATTTGTTGATAAAAGCCATTCTGACAGGTGTGAGATGGTACCGCATGGTTGTTTTGATTTGCATCTCTCTGATGATGAGTGACTTTGAGCAGGTTTTCATATGTTTCTTGGCCTTCCTTCTGTCTTCTTTCGAAAAGTGTCTATTTAGGTCAGATGCCCATTTTTTGATTGGGTTGTTTATCTTCTTTTTGTTAAGCTGCATGAGTTCCCTGTAAATGTTGGAGATTAAACCCTTATCGTTGATATTATTGGCAAATATGTTCTCCCATGCAGTGGGCTTTCTTGTTGTTTTATTGATGGTTTCCTTTGCTGTGCAAAAGCTTTTTAATTTGATGTAGTCCCATTTGTTTATTTTCTCTTTAGTTTCCATTGCCCTAGGAGCAGTATCAGTGAAGAAGTTCCTTCGGCATATGTCTGAGATTTTTCTGCCTGTGGATTCCTCTAGTATTTTTATGGTTTCCCGTCTTATGTTTAAGTCCTTTATCCATTTTGAGTTTATTTTTGTGTATGGTGTAAGTTGGTGATCTAGCTTCATTTTTTTGCATGTATCTGTCCAATTTTCCCAACACCATTTGTTGAAGAGACTGTCTTGACTCCATTGTATGTTCGTGCCTCCTTTGTCAAATATTAATTGAGCATAGTTATTTGGGTCAATTTCTGGGTTCTCTATTCTATTCCATTGATCAATATGTCTGTTCTTGTGCCAGTACCAGGCTGTTTTAAGAACAGTGGCTTTGTAATACAGCTTGATATCCGGTATTGAGATCCCACCTACTTTGTTCTTCTTTCTCAGGATTGCTGCAGCTATTCGGGGTCTTTTTTTATTCCAGATAAATTTTTGGAAAGTTCGTTCTAGGTCTGTGAAATATGTCGTTGGTATTTTAATGGGAAGTGCATTGAATTTATAGATTGCTTTGGGTAGTATGGACATTTTGATGATGTTGATTCTACCAATCCATGAACATGGTATGTTCTTCCATCTGTTTATGTCTTCCTCTATCTCTTTTTTCAATGTCGTGTAGTTTTCCGCATATAGGTCTTTTACCTCCTTGGTTAAGTTTATTCCTAGGTATCTTAATTTTTTTGGTGCAATGGTAAATGGAATTGCTTTTTTAGTCTCTCTTTCTGTAAGTTCACTATTAGTGTATAGAAATGCCATAGATTTCTTGGCGTTAATTTTGTATCCTGCTACATTGCCGAATTCATTTATTAAGTCTAGTAATTTTTTGATGGAGTCTTTAGGGTTTTCTATGTACAATATCATGTCATCTGCGAATAAGGACAGTTTTACTTCTTCTTTTCCAATTTGGATGCCTTTTATTTCTTCTTCTTGTCTGATCGCAATGGCTAATACTTCCAGCACTATATTGAACAGGAGTGGTGAGAGTGGGCATCCCTGTCTTGTTCCTGTTCTTAGGGGAAATGGTTTTAGTTTTTGCCCATTGAGTATGATGTTGGCTGTTGGTTTGTCATATATGGCTTTTATTATGTTCAGGTATGATCCTTCTATTCCCACCTTGCTGAGAGTTTTTATCAAGAAAGGGTGTTGGATTTTGTCAAATGCTTTTTCTGCATCAATTGATATGACTATGTGGTTTTTATCTCTCAATTTGTTTATGTGATGTATCACGTTTATTGATTTGCGAATATTGTACCATCCTTGCATCCCCGGGATAAATCCTACTTGGTCATGGTGTATGATCTTTCTGATGTACTGCTGGATTCGATTTGCTAGAATTTTGTTGAGGATTTTGGCATCTATATTCATGAGGGATATTGGCCTAAAATTCTCTTTCATTGTGTTATCTTTATCTGGTTTTGGTATTAGGGTGATGCTGGCTTCATAGAAGGAGCTTGGAAGTGTTCCTTCCTCTTGAATTTTCTGGAATAGTCTGTGGAGGACAGGTTTTAGTTCTTCCTTGAATGTTTGGTAAAACTCCCCTGTGAAGCCATCTGGCCCCGGGCTTTTGTTTCCTGGAAGCTTTTTGATGACTGCTTCAATTTCTTCCATAGTTATTGGCCTATTGAGATGCTTAGATTCTTCTTGATTGAGTTTTGGAAGGTTATATTTTTCTAGGAATATGTCCATTTCCTCCAGGTTGTCCAGTTTGTTGGAATAGAGTTGTTCATAGTATTTTTTAACAATCCTTTGTATTTCGGTGGGGTCTGTTGTTATTTCTCCTCTTTCATTTCTGATTTTGTTTATTTGGGTCCTCTCTCTTTGTTTCTTGGTGAGCCTGGCTAGAGGTTCATCAATCTTGTTTATCCTTTCAAAGAACCAGCTCTTGGTTTTGTTGATCTTTTGTATTGTTTTTTTGGTCTCTATGTCATTCATTTCTGCTCTGATCTTTATTATGTCCTTCCTTCTGCTCACTGTGGGCTTTTCTTGTTGCTCTCTTTCTAATTCTTTGAGTTGTTGAGTTAGATCATTTATTAGCATTTTTTCTTGTTTTTTGAGGTAGGCCTGTAGAGCTATAAACTTCCCTCTCAGGACTGCTTTCATTGTGTCCCATAGCAATTGCATTGTTGTGTTTTTATTGTCATTAGTCTCCAGGATGTTTTTAATTTCTTCTTTGATCTCATTGATCACCCAATCATTGTTTAATAGCATGCTATTCAGCTTCCAAGTGTTTGAATTTTTTGGAATGTTTTTATTATAGTTTATTTCTAATATTATGCCATTGTGGTCTGAGAAAATGCTTGATATGATTTTAATCTTTTTGAATTTGGGGAGACTTTGCTTGTGACCCAGTATGTGGTCTATTTTTGAAAATGTCCCATGTGCACTTGAGAAGAACGTATATTCTGTGGTTTTGGGGTGAAATGCTCTGAAGATGTCAATTAGGTCCATTTGATCTAGTGCGTCATTTAGAATTGCTGTTTCTTTGCTGATTTTTTGTCTAGAGGATTTATCCAGCGATGTCAGTGGTGTATTAAAGTCTCCTACTATGATTGTATTGTTGTCGATCTCTCCCTTGATGTCTTCTAGGAGTTCTTTTATGTATTTGGGTGCTCCTGTATTGGGTGCATATATGTTTACCAGGGTTATATCTTCTTGTTGAATTGCTCCCTTTAGTATTATGTAGTGGCCTTCCTTATCTCTTGTTATGGCCTTTACTTTGAGGTCTATTTTATCAGAGATAAGTATTGCAACCCCAGCTTTTTTCTCATTTCCATTTGCCTGAAAAATGTTTTTCCATCCCTTCACTCTCAGTCTGTGTGAGTCCTTTGCTCTGAGGTGGGTCTCTTGTAGACAGCAAATATATGGGTCATGTTTTCTTATCCATTCAGCTACCCTATGTCTTTTGATTGGTGCATTTAATCCATTTACATTTAATGTTATTATTGACAAGTACATGTTTGTTGTCATATTTTTCCTTAGTGTTTGTGTTTCTTTTTGCTTTTCTCTTTCTTCTTTTTACAGCAGTCCCTTTAGCATCTCTTGCATTGCTGGCTTGGTAGTGATAAACTCTCTTAGCCCTTTTTTGTCTGTGAAGCTCCTGATTCCACCTTCAATTTTGAATGATAGCCTTGCTGGGTATAGTATTCTTGGATTCAAACCCTTGCTTTGCATCACTTTGTATATTTCATTCCATTCCCTTCTGGCCTGGTGTGTTTCCGTTGAGAAATCAGTTGATATTCTAATAGGAGAGCCCTTGTAGGTAACTTTCTGTCTCTCTCTGGCAGCCTTTAAGATTCTTACTTTGTCGTTAGTGTTCGCCAATTTAATTATGATGTGTCTTGGTGTTGGTCTTTTGGGGTTCAACCTGTTTGGGACTCTATGTACTTCTTGGACTTGCATAGTTTTTTTCTTGCCAATATCAGGGAAGTTTTCTGTCATTATTTCTTCAAACAGGTTTTCTATTCCTTGCTTCTCTTCTTCTCCTTCTGGTATCCCTATTATTCTAATATTGTTTCGTTTTGTGTTGTCCCAAAGCTCTCTTAGGCTCTCCTCTTGCTTTTTAAGTCTTCTTTCCAGTTGCTGCTGTGTTTGTGTGTTTTTTCCTACCTTGTCTTCTAATTCGCTGATGCGGTCCTCAGCCTCTTCTAGTCTACTGTTTAAGCCTTCCAATGTGTTTTTTATTGCAGCTATGTCATTTTTCATCTCTTCTTGGTTTCTTTTCATGTTGGTGACATTCTCATTCAGCTCCTTATAGTTCTCATTGAGTTGTGTGTATTTGTCATCCATCCGTTTAAACATCCTTATAACCATTACTCTGAATTCTTTCTCTGTTAAGCTACTAGCCTCAATTTCATTTAACTCCCTCTCTGGTGATTCCTCTTTTTCTTTCCTTTGGGAGTTGCTTTTTTGTCTCCCCATGGTTTCCTGTAATGTTTTAATTGTAGATCCAATTGCTTTGCTACCCAGGTTCTTTTGGTGATGGTGCTACTGGTGTAATCTCTCTGTTCTCCTGGGCTTGGTAATCTAGTGTAGCTCCCTACTTGAGCTATTTGGATTCTCTTGATGTAGGCCTTCGACCTTGAGAGGCACAACTGCAGTATCTAGAAGTCAGCAGCTGTGGAGGGGAGTATCCCAATTTTTGCTGTCTTGCACCCTTAATTGAAATCACGCGTGCCCAGTGGGCACTCACAGTGGCACCAAGGAACTGTCTGTCGGGGTGATGTGGCTCAGGGGGTCTGCACTCTGGAAAGGTGTGACTGTGATGCCCAGAGTTCTGTAGTTATGGGGTGGGCAGACTCAGCTTTCACTGCTGCACCTGTGGTGGATAGGCGCTTACTCCCAGTGGCGGATCACAGGAGCACCCGCCGTTAAGTTTGCCAGCGAGGCACACTGAAGCACTCTGAAGGGCTCTGGCAGTGTAGCTGTGTAATTAAGGTGCTTAACTTCTAAAGATTTCTCTTTAGGGCAGATCCTATAGCCTCAGGGAGTATTCAGGTTCCTCGGTATTAATCAGTGTGGGATCTGGGTGTGGCTATATTGGTTGCCTGGAGACTGGAGGGAGGGGCTATCTCTCAGGAGAAAATGGCGACGGGGCCTAGATATGACTCAGCACCAGACTCGCTTCCACCTCTCCTGGACCATCCGCTGCCTACTCTCCCCAGATTCCACAACCCCACTCCCTCCTCTGCACCTTAACTGCAGGTAAGCGTCTGTATCCTAAGGGTCCTACGAACCAGGTTCAGTGGAGAAAGGCGCAGGCCCCAGCGCGAGGAGGGACCGTGTCTCTGCAAGTTCCTCTCTTGCCGGCACTGCGCGGTCCAGCAGCTCTTCAGGGCTGCCTTAGAGCTCAGATCCCAAATCCAGACTCCAAGGTCTAAAATCCCCTACCTCCCGCAATCCCGTGGACCCTTTTTTTTTTTTTTTTTTTTCAGTCAGACGCTTTGCCTGTCCTCAGGGACGCGGCTTGGCGCTGTGTAGTTTCTCCCTTACCTGGGCTCAGAGGTCCAGCAGATTCTAATGCCTAGATCTTTGATTTTACCTTTATCGGGGAATCTCTGCCCTTCCCAGCTGCAAACTGTCTCACCAGCTGCGCCTCCTTCGCCAATTCAGGCTGGATTCCACTCGTTTCAGCTGCTCCCTCTATCTGCTCCGGGACAAGGCTCAGGACACGTCCGTCTATTCTGCCGCCATTTTCCACTCCAATATGATGCTTTTTAATCAAAAATTTTCTTTGTCCTTTATGGTTGCTTTGTTTAATGATAAGTGCCAAATTAAGTGGGTCTGTATCTCCTTTGGGGAAATGAAAATCATAGAAAGATACTAAATTGGACAGTTTCATCTGTTCCCACTTTAGAGAGCTCTGACAAGAGGAGGGGAAGTTTTATTGTAGAGCAAAGACTTTATATTCATAGTTTCTTCTCAATTTCATGTGGGCTACCTTATTTTTTGTCATCAAACACTGACTCCTAAGTGGTCACACCCTGCCTAGAGTCAGAGATTGGAGTTCGCCTGGGCCTGGAAGCTTGGAAATTGCTTAGGGAACGGGACAGAACTCCCTTGCAGACCAAGGCTGTTTCCCATAGGACAGTCACAGCAAGAATGGCAACTAGAGGCTTGACTGACAAGTGTTCCAAGGAGATTTTCTCAGGGCTACAAAGTTGTTCAAAGCAATGGTCTTTCTTAAGATATAATATTTCAGCTTTGCCCTAGCCGGTTTGGCTCAGTGGGTAAAGCATCGGCCTGCGGACTGAAGAGTCCTGGGTTCAATTCCAGCCAAGTGCAAGTACCTCGGTTGCAGGTTGCAGACTCGATCCCCACCCAGCCCTCATCCGGCCCGTGCAGGAGGCAACCAATCAATGTGTCTCTCTCACATCAATGTTTCTCTATCTCTGTCTCTCCTCCTTCCTTCCATTCTCTCTAAAAATCAATGGAAAAATATTCTCAAGTAAGGATTAACAAACAAACAAGCAAAAAATTTCAACCATAAAGGGAAAGAAATTCTGACACATGCTACACCATGGATGAGCCTTAAAAACATTACACTAAATGAAATAAGCCAAACACAAAAGGACAACTATTGTCTGATTCCACTTTTATGAGGTACCAAGAGTAGTCATATTCATAGAGATAGAAAAGAGAATGCTGGTTGCCAGGGGCTAGAAAGCAGGAAGAAGGAGGAGTTGTTATTTAATGAGTCTCAGAGTCATTTTTACACGATGAAAAGAGCCCTGGAGATTGGTTGCACAAAGATGTGCATGTACTTACCAATACTGAACTTTACACTTAAACATAATGAAGATGGTACATTTTATGTTATGTGTATTTTACCACAATTCAAATTTTTAAAGTAAAAAGCAAAGCATACTTTGGAGGCAGAAAAGGAGAAATGGCATTTGCAAGGTTTAATGGATATTCTTTAACTGGCAGAAGCTTGAGTTGACACAAGAGATTAAATTTTTTTGCTTGATGTTTATCTTCTCTTGCAGAGGAGGGAGTTGGAGGGTGGAGGATGGGGGAGTGTGTAAGGGATCTAATAATATTCTGAGGAAAAATTTAGTACCCCCACAATTTTCGTTTCCTTGTTTTTCACAAGAATATGTGCTTTTCTGTCATCGCGCACAGAACAAGGTCTGATGCGTGTTTTACAAAGAACTATTGATGGCGTGTCTGTGTGAATTGCCCTAGCCTTGGTCACAGCCAACTTCTGTGGGACCCGCTGCCCTGTCTACAATACACTCCAGTGTGTTTGGCCATTTATGAAAGGTCAGAAATGAACTGAGAAATGGCTAGAGTCAAAAACATGTGGCCCTATAAATATCAGAGCCAGACAGTTTATTCCATTTTCCCCACTCTGGCTTCTCACCCCATCTCACTTCTCTCTCTTTCACCATCTGTTGAGGTTCCTGCATTTTGGCTGGTGCCTCTGATTGTGAAGTTGCGTTATAAAGAGCAGATGGTGGCCATATTCTTCACCTGTTGATAGCACCTTGTGCCCAGTCTGGTCTTATAGCGCCATTAATATAGCTCTTTATTTGCACCTTTTAAGATCTCCGGTTGCAAAGCACCAGCAGTGCAGTCTGCAATGTTCTGTTTTCTCTTAAGGGTTTCCACTCCCCGTTAGTGGCAATTTTGCCTTGTGACTAAATTTGACGCCAGCCGTGTTCACTGAGCTGAGAGTTTGCAGGTTTGGGCTGTCAGCCTAAGAACAAATTGGAACGTTCACTATGACGTTAGCTGCCAAGCTGGAAGACATTGAAGTGACGCTGGAACATCTGCTCATGGACGTGTTTGTAAGTAAAGACTTTCACTTATTTCACGCGCAATAGGCCTTCCTTGCCACCCCCACAGTTTTCGTGACTGTCCCCATTACTGAATCTGATTCTATTCCGCACCTGGAATAGGCTGTGGAGGGCGGGATCTCTTATTCCTTACTGATGCGCCTTGTGTGGAGAACACCGTAAAGTCTCTAAATGCCTGAGGGGGCGGGGTGGTCTGTGCAGATTACATAGCCGAGAAGTGACTTTTAAAATCAAGCAGTTTCCAGAGTCTGAATAAATGCGATGAAGAAATATAAAACAGTTGCCAGAAGAGACAAAAGTAGCTTCCATAGGCATTCCTCGAGAGAATCAGATTTGTTTGGGAAGTGGTCATTCCAGAAAAGAGGAGGGAAAGTGGGTTCAAAATACTGCATTTTTCAGATGGAGAACACTGAGGGCAGGAGAGAGCGAGAACTTCACTCTCCTCAGAGCCCCAGGCCCGGACCTGGCCACTTCCATAGGTATTAGGTTACCAAGACTTCTTCAGAGAGTTGCTTTTATGGGATGAGGCTGTCTGGGTGACTCGTTTTTAAAGAAACAGCAGGTGATGAGGACACTTCTGTTCTTGTGATGATTTTAGAAACACAATCTTTAGAAACTCCTGGCACCAATAGCAACTTAAACATCGCTTCTACCCCCACACTAACCACAAGCATTCTTAGTCTTTTCTCTGGGTTTTCGGTTGGTGACAGGTCTGTCTGTTCTGTATTATTGATGGGGTTCAGGGAACGATGGACTGTGTGAAACAGGCAGGTGGTAATGCAGCTGAAAGGTGTTCTCCTTCCAAGAACAACACTGGCGCTGCCTGGGAAAGGCGGCTCGGTGCGTTTCGAGGACACGCCAGTCTGCATCTGGAATCTGGAAAAGGCTGTGGAGGGCGGGCTGCACATCGCGGAGTCCCTCTCAGGAACCTTTCAGGAAATGATGTGTTTTGGCAGATGTGAGAGTCTGGGGCTTTTTTCATTATTAATTTATAATTTGTCTTCGAATTGAAGCAACATTCTGCTGGCAGGATTCCTAGAGGGAATTAGCCTTTCCAGGGCTGGGTACCAGGATTCATTGGAACTTAGGGTCGGGAAGTTGTGACTTAAAGAGGGATGTGTCAAGAATGGGGAGTGTTCTTCTGCATTTCCAGGGATGGAGGTTCATGGGCAGCAGTAAGAATAGAGAATGAGCAGCAGGATGGGGGCGTTGCTTTGACAGCCAATGTCCTCTGCCCAGCCACCACTGCCTGCCACGGTGGGGGTTACTGGGAGTGGGGTAGGGGTGGGGTCTCACATGGGGGGGCGGGTTGTGGCATACCAAAGGCTGGTGTGAGTTTGGTCATTTCAGGGGGAAAATTCATGAGGGAGTTATTTCATTTAAATACCACAAAGTCATTCATGTATACAGGGGTCCTCAAACTTTTTAAACAGGGGGCCAGTTCACTGTCCCTCAGACCGTTGGAGGGCCGGACTATAGTTTAAAACAAAAAAACTATGAACAAATTCCTATGCGCACTGCGGGCCCGGGACGAGTCAGCTGCTAAGCAGGACAGGTAGCGGCACCCAGGGGGCCGGATAAATGTCCTCGGCGGGCCGCATGTGGCCCGTGGGCCGTAGTTTGAGGACCCCTGAATTACCTTTTCTCCTTAACTGCCCCTACCCCACACCATTTTCCCAACACCTTCACCACCATGATCTTGTTTGGAATCTCCCAGATACACTCCCTCTTGGAAGGAAATGCAGCCACACACTCCATCCTCTTCTGTAAATACAACCCATAATGTCATGGCCCCAACTGAGATCCTTACAACTTCTGATTTGGACTAACCATCTAACTACTCTCCTGCATTCAGCATTTCTCCTCTAATTCATCCTACCATTGTCATCTCCAGAGCAACCTCCCCACATCCTATTTTTGCAATTAATGAGAAATTATCGTTTAGACTAGTTTTAGGTTCACAGCAAAATTGAGCAGTAAGTACAGAGAGTTACCATGTACCCCTCCCCCAACACACACACACACACAACCTCCTTCCCTGTGGACATCTCACACACGAGTGGTTACAATCGATGAACCTACATTGACACATCATTACCACTCAAAGTCAATAGTTTACATTAGGGTCCACTCTTGGTATTGTACACTCCATGGGCTTTTCAAATGTGTAATGATGAATCCTTCATTGCCCTAAAAACCCTCTATGCTACATGTGTTCATCCTTTCCTCCCCTCTAACACCTGGTAATTGCTAATCTTTTTACTGTATCCATAGTTTTGCCTTTTCCTGAATGTTGGAATTATATATAGTATGTAATTTATTCAGATTGGCTTATTTCACTTAGCAAAATGCAGTTTAAGTTTCTAACATGTCGTTTTATGTCTTGATAACTCATTTCTTTTTAGCACTGAACAATATTCCATTGTCTGAATGTATCACTTTTTTATCTATTCATCCACTGAAAGACATCTTGGTTGCCTCCAAGGCTGAGCAATTATGAATAAAGCTGTTATAAACATCCACGTGCAAGTTTTTAGGTGGACATAAGTTTCAATTAATTTGGGTAAATACTAAGAAGCTCCATTGTTTGATCATATGGTAATAGTTTAGTTTTGCAAGAAAATGCCAAACTGTCTTCCATGGCTGTACCATTTTACATTCCCTCAGCAGTTAATGAGAGTTTCTGGTGCTCCACATTCATGCCAACATTTGGTATTGTTGTGGTAAATCAGTGTTTTGAATTTTAGCCATAGGTGTGTAGTGATATATCATTGTTGTCTTAATTTGCAATTCCATAATCATATATTATATGGGACATTTTTTTCATATCCTTCATTGTTATCTGTATATCTTCTTTGGTGAGATGTCTGTTCAGGTCTTTAGTCCATTTTTTAATCTGATTGTTTGTTTTCTTATTACTGAGTCTTAACTGTTTATTGTATACTTTGGATACCAGTCATTTTTCAGAAACATTTTTACAAATATTTTCTCCCAGTCCATGGTTTGTCTTCTCACTTTCTTGACAATGTCTTTTGCAGGACAGAAAATGTTCATTTTACTGAAATCTAGCTTGTCAATTATTACTCTCATTGACAATTTCTTGGTGTTATATTTAAGATGGCATGGCCATACCCAAGGCCACCTAGGTTTTCTCCTATGTTATCTTCTAGGGGTTTTATAGTTTTGTGTTTTATATTAAGTCTATGATCCATTTTGAGTTAATTTTTGTGAAGGGCATAAGGTCTCTGCTTAGGTTCATTTTTTTTTTTTACATGTGGATATTCAGTTATTCCAGCACCATTTAATGAAAAGACTATCTTTTTTCCATTATACTATACTTTCTCCTTTATCAAATCAGTTGATCATGTTTATGTAGATTTATTTCTGGACTCTCTACTCTGTTCCATTAATCTGTTTGTGTACCAATTCTTGCACCAATACCACACTGTCTTAATTTGTGTAGCTTTACATTAAGTCTTGAAGTTGGGTAATATCAGGTCTCCAACTTGGTTATTTTCCTTCAATATTGAGGTGACAATTCTGGGTCTTTTGCCTTCCATATAAATTTCAGAATCAGTTTATTGATACCCACAAAACAACTTGTTGAGATTTTTATTGAGATCATGTAAAATCTATAGGTCTAGTTGGGAAGAACTGACATTTTGACACTATTGAGTTTTCCTATTGTGAACATGGAATATTTATCCATATATTTAATTCCTTGTTGATATCTTTTATCAGCATTTTCCCATTTTCCTCATATAGGTCTTATATTTTGTTAGAATTATACCTAAATATTTTATTTTGGGGTGCTAATGTAATTGGTAATGTGTTTTTTAATTTCAAAATCCACTGTTCATTGCCAGTACAGAAGAAAGCAATTTATTTTTATGTATTAACCTTGTACCCTGTAACATTCTATAATTGTTAACTAGCTCCAAGAGTATGTTTTTTAATTCTTTCAGATTTTCTACATGGACAATCATGTCATCTGTAAACAATGACTGTTTTACTTTTTCTTTCCCACTCCGTATGCCTTGTATTTCATTTTCTTGTTACATTAGCTAGGAATTCCAATACAAGTTTGAAAAGCGGTGGTGAGAAGGACACCCTTGCCTTGCTCCTGATTTTAGTGGAAAGCTTCACGTTTCTTGCCATTAAGCATTAGCTGTAGGCTTTTTATAGATATTGTTTATCAAGTTGAGGAAGCTCCCCTCTATTCCTAGTTTACTGAGGGTATTTATCATGAATGGGTGTTGGATTTTGTCAAATGCTTTCCCTGCATCAATTCCTCTGGTAAAATATTTTCTCCTGAGGGCAGGCCTTGCTAAGAAGAACAGAATGCTCTGACATACCTCCATGTACGCATCCCTAAAGAATATTGAGAATGAGCTTTGAAGTTGCATGGACTTGGATCTCAATCCCAGCTCAGCACCCTCCCTAGTCATGTGACCGTCTGCAAGTGTTGAATTTTTCTGAGCTTTTTGAGCTTTGATTTCCTTATCAATACAGTGTAGCTAATACTACACAGTTTACAGGGTCACAGTGAAGATTTTAAAGAGGTAATTTAGAGCAAGTGACAGGGCCATGCTTGATGCAAAGGAGGCACTTGGTGAGTTAACTCTCTTCTGCCCTTTGTCTTCCCCTAGAAAAGGCATCTGTTTTAAGTCCCTAGCCACAAAGCGTTATTTCCCATTCTTTTGCTTCTCAAGCTCTCCTCACTGTTATCACCTAACCTTCCCCCTTGGATTATCAGGGGTGTTGGTTCTGTTAAAGCACAGTGTTTCCTCCCTGCTTTAACCACAGTTGTGGCTGTTTCTCCTGCCTGTTACCAAATTGCAGGAGGCACCTGGCCCTGAGTTCTGCAGCCAACAAGGGATGGAGCCCTGGGCAGAGCTGTGTTTGGCTTCTGCTCTGCAACTCAGCTTCTGTGGTGGGGACTTTGAGCAAGGTGACTTTTGGCTGCATTTCCAAAGCCACTTCCCAGGAGAGAGCCAGGGAGACTGTCTGACATCCCACAGGGCTTGGAAGGATTAAAAACCCACATAAGAATGAGGGCAACTGACATCCACGGGACAGTATCTCTTCTCATCCTTGCTCAGGATGACAGGCTTTCTCACATGAGTCTAATTGTCAGAAAGAGTATTTCCATCTGAGGGCCATTAGCCTTAGCTTTCCTCTATAGCTCATAGCTGCTCATTAGGATGTCATCCCACTATCTCAAGAACAGCTGTTTCCATATTGACGCTTCCTTTCCAGGATTACAAAAGGCCACTGGGGGGTTTGTGGGATTGCAAGGCTTCTGCAAGATGAGATAAAAGGGACACATCAGACCTGGTGTTTCATAATTAGTTGTCACCACTCTGGGGCTCCTGTAGTTGCTGCAATGCTGCTGGGTTCATGAACAAAAATAACACACATGGGTGTGAAGGAGCGCGCGCACACACACACACACACACCACCCACAACACTGCAGCAAAGTAAAGAGCACAAAAGGTGAGCTCAGTCACAGTGTATGTGAATGACTCTTGAGGACTAGCTCCAGAATTGCTGGCAATGCCATGGCTGGTGTAGTTGTCTTGTTCCTTTTGTCTATCTTCATCTTGTTTCAAAAGATTCAAGGGTCTTCTGTCCAAAGTACAGCTTGGAGGCTTCATGTCACCAGTGGGTCCATGGACTAAGAGCCCTGCAACATACACTGAAGGAAAAATGAGCGGAGGGAATTAAGCAGGTCTGCTGAAACACTGTTTGTTGCATTAAATAACCAGCTATCTAGATTCGAGTTTGTTCATTCAGAAAGGCTGGAGAGCTCCAGCTCTCCCTTCCAGCATTCCATGCACACTTTCTCAAGGCCCTCCGTGACCTTCCGGTTACTACCCACAGCTCTCAGTTTTTATCAGGCTTAAACTCTGTAACATTGCTCCTTCTGTTTGTAATTTAATTCTTGTTTTTGTCAAAATAATACACATGCATGGCAATGCTAATAACATTCCAAAGTTCAAGAGTATTACAAGGTTTATAAAAAACACAGCCCAGACCCTTTCTCTCAGTCTCTAAGTCCCTCTCCCCAGGGCCACGGCAGATATCCCTTTCAGCTGTTGCTTCTAGTAGTTAACTCTATGTTTCTCAATAATATAATTATACTAGTGGCCCAGTGCATGAAATTCATGCACATTAAAAGGGGATTAATTAGAGGAAATAATTTAATATTGCTATTTGCCCTTTCTCTATAACAGAAATGTCAGAGATGAAAGAAAATTAGTAAAATGTATATGAAAACCTTCCTCCTGTCAGAGTCTGGGGCACACCACGGGACCCAGAGTCAAGTCCCTGCCCACCCACATGTGCCTCAAAATTGTGTGAGACCCAGACCTGGCCGCCCTTCCCCCCCCCCCCCCCCCCCGCCTCATTGGGATAGATTTAGACCTGGCTAGTCCCACCCTTGTCAAGCCCCACCGGGCAGGAAACATAGCCTCAGGTCCCCTGGCCTGGCACCAGGATGGGGGGCGTGGTCTGAGGTCCCCCAGCCCAGACGGGGGCAGGGGCTTGAGGTCCCCTGTCAAGCCCCGCTAGGTGTGGGACATGGCCTGAGATCCCCTGTCAAGCCCCACTGGGTAGGGGCATGGCCTGAGGTTCCCTGTCAAGCCTCGCCAGGCGGCAGGGGGGGGGGGGGGAGGGGGGCGCAACCTCAGGTCCCTTGGCCCGGCACTGGGAGGGGGGAATAGCCTCAGGTCCCCTGTCAAATCCCATTGGCAGGGGGGTGCAGCCTCAGGTCCCCCCTGGGCAGGAGGCGCGGTCTGAGTTCCTCCGACCCAGCACTGGGGTGCACCTTGAGGTCCCCTGTCAAGCCCCGCCAGCCTCAGGTCCCCTGGCTCAGTGCTGGGGTGGAGGGTGCAGCCTGAGGTCCTCCTGCCTGGTGCTGGGGTGGGGGACTCGGCCTGAAGTCCCCTGTCAAGCCCCACCTGGTGGGGGGCGTGGCCTGAGGTCCCCTGGCCTGGCACTGGGGCCAGGGGAGCAGCCTAAGGTACCCAGGTCGGGAAGTGCACCTTGAGGTCCCCTGTCAAGCCCTGCTGAGTGTGGAAGGTGGCCTAAGGTCCTCTGTCAAGCCCCACCGGGTGGGGGGCACGGCCTGAGATCCCCTGTCAAGCCCTGCCAGCCTGAGGTCCCCTGTCAAGCCCCATGGAGGCGGGGGAGGGTGTAGCCTCAAGTCCCTGCTGATTGCTTGTTAAGGCTCCTTATGGGAACTTGGCCTCAGCTGTGGGTGCAGCCATCTTTGTGATGGAGTGATGGTTAATTAGCATATTCCCTCTTTATTAGATAGGATTGTGATTTCTTAATTGCTCCATTTTTGGCATTTTATGCTGCCACCCTGAAGGATGAGGCTTTAACTTACTCCACATTCTCACAAGCATATACGTATCTCTTCTTTATATCAATATATCTATATCACAGTTTAAATAAAAATTCAGTTTTTTGTGAATACCAAATATTGCTTACAGCTGAGAAATACTGTATATTATGATTATATACCTGAATTTTGTGACTTTATGTTTTTCTAGGAGTTAATAATTGCATTGTTTTCTTAATATTTACCCCTCAATTATTTTTCTCTAAGTTCTTCAATAGAACTACTTATATCCTCTCAATATGAGAAATTCATCAAATAATCAACATATTCTCTTTTATTTTCTTATTTTTTTGAGATATTCTTCCTGGAGTCCTTCGTCTTCCTGCAGCCATTGGGCTAGCTTCTAAGTCTCTTGTATGACGGTATTCTTAGGCTCCTCTTTTCACCTCTCCTGTGATTCATTCTTTTCTTGGAACTTATGTTCTTTTCTCTGTAGGTCTAACTTTCTTTTGCTAGAGACTATCTTCCAGTAAACTTCTGAGAAAGGGTGAGTGATAAGTGAACTTTTTGTTCTTGAATATCTGCCCTCACACTTAACTAATAACTTGTCTAGTGGTTACTTGTCTGCTGTTGAAACCCAGACCTGCATTTCTATGCTTGACTCTTAAGTTCCAGGTCAAAATATTCAGGCACCAAAAGCTCTGTATGTCTGAAGCTACTCATTTTCATCTCTCCAAACATTCTCCTCCTGTGTAACTAACAAGACCATCCCTCCTCTAGTCCCTCAATATAGAGGAACACTGTATACCTCCCTCCATTTATGACTCCCCAATATCTTGTATTTAACCTCTCACCACTATCCTACTGCTGGGCTCAATCATTGCTTATTTGGACATTTGCAACAAACTTGCAATTGCTCTCCTGGGCTTTAATACACTTTGTTTCTTCATTGTGCTATTCATCCTCTATCATTCAAGTTCAAAAAATTTAGGCTAGATGGTATTGCTTCCTTCCCCAAAAGTAACTTTTAATGACTCCCTCTTGCTCACAGAGTAAGTTCTAAAATATATTTTTATATGCTATACGAGTTGGAATCTGGTCTCATTGTCATTTTTTACTGCCTCTTTTCTCACATGTGATTCTATTTCATTTAATTTTCACAACAGTCTATTATCTGTGTTCATACTATAGAGGTTTAAAATTCAAATAGAATGGAGTACCCCTAAGCAAGCAGTAACTATTACAATCCCCTACCCATCCTCATTTATATCTAAAGATTTGTCCACTAAAGAAGAAATAGCTAAGATTTTGCCCATTCTGGTCACAATCTCTTACTGAGAAACCCTCTGGCATTTTGACTTCTGAGATGTTGGGAATCCTCTACTGCACACTCAAGATAAACCATAGTCCCATGATGTGAGATCTCCAACCACCCATCTTTCTAACAGATCAAGTGCTTTCCTTCTTCCCCCTGGGAAAATACAGACCACATGGCTTACCCCAGAGACCCCTGGACAAATGGGCAGTTGCCCTTATGAGTGATGTGTTCCTGGCAAAGGAGAGAAAGCTATCTGATAGCCCAAAAGAAAGCCATCCTCCTTTGAAACACCACAGAGATTACTTAAATAAACCAAGATGAACCATTCTCCTGTTGAAGAAAATGACATGTTAAACTTCTGAAAAAGGGAAGCATGGACATCAGAAGATTTAAAAGTTGATTGTTAGCCACCCAATGCTTATCTAAGACACCTGAAATTTGGAGGCTAAGCCCTAGTAAAAATAAAAAGTCGACATTCATTGACTATTTGAAGGTGTACTATATATATTCCACTAATCCTGGGTAGTCAATACCGTAAATAAGGACATTATTAATTTTGCCATTCTAGGTGCAATTAACAGTTTACCCTGTGCAAACTTTACTTTATAAACATGGCAAATCAATGCTGGTTATAAAAATCTATCCACAACTGATAGCCCAGGAAAAAGGGCTTTGCAAATGGCCTTGAAAGCCAATCTACACAGCCAGCCTGCACGGGTCAGCTTATTACCTACTTAATCACACAGGCACCCTGGCAATTTTATTGATTTGTCAGGACCTGAACATGACATCACTCCTAATAGCACATGCAGTAAGCCATTACCACCATGCAGAATAGCCTTGATCCCAGGCTGCAGCCATTGATTGCCTGACTTAGCCCCCTGCTTGGAAGGGCAAGTGGTGTTCTGATGGGGCAAAGCATACCAAGGCCAGATGTGAAGACCTTCGTGTGGAGGTGAATAGTTGTATGATTCTGTCAGCATGTTGATAAGCCTGGTATTTAATGTCCATGAAGCAGGGAAGGCTAAGACAGAGCACTAATTCTTAAAGACCGTTCATATTTTCCACTTGACTTTCTCCACAGCTTGATCATTGCCATCAAGTTGAGTGAGATTCTGGGATGCCCAATTAGCATGTGAGGTTTTCATCCAGCAAATGCTGCATTTTCTTCCCACCCTGGAAGAATGAAGGTCTGGTTTCCTTTGTGATGGGATGTGTTTTTGCTTTGATGGAGATAGAAGGTCTTACGCTGGGCTGATTCTCTTCTCCTACTTACTGAAATAAAACATACTAAACAGAAAGGGTCCAAGAAGAAGCCTGCTTACCACCCAAATTATGTGGCTAAGCTGGATGACCTTCAAGGCATTCAGATGGATAAAACACAGACGTTACAAAACAACATGGTGAGGTCCAGGAGGCTGTTGTGATGATGGAGGCAGCAGGAAAATAGTATGCAGAATTGAGAATGGAAAAAACGAGGTGTGTGTGTGTGTGTGTGTGTGTGTGTGTGTGTGTGTGTGTGTGCCATTCACAAAGGACTTTTACAAACTCTATTTCATTCCATCCTATTGGGTAGGTGTTCAAGTATAAGCTTAGGTATAAGTTTTTTTCACTCCACTACAAACATCACTACAGAGAGGAGCGGAGTTTGAACAACAGAAGAAAACCCTTCCCATAAGCAAACGCTCCCTTATATCCTCAACCGGTGGCCTGGCACCTGATACACAGCAGCCATACAGGAGAGTACAGTGATTAATGGAGTCTGAAGCCACTTACAGCATTACCTGGGCAAGTCACTTCCTTTTTCTATGCCCCGATGTTGTCATCTGCATTTAGGGTAAATAAGAGCACCTATTTGATAAAGTGTTGTAAGAATTAAATGAACTAACATATTTTAAAACCTTTAAATTATTGACTGCAATGGAATGTGCCATATAAAGGATTGCCATTATTTTCTTAGCCACATAAAAATAATTGGTGAATGAATGCTGTGGCATAAGCAATAAAATGAAATAATATCGGTTTAGACAAGGGCAAGGCCAATATCATAGAGCTCAGTATCAGACACCGGAAGAGCACAGACAACATAATCTCAGGAGCAAGTAGTAGAGGCACTTACCTAGTCCACCAAACCTTTACCAGCCATGATATTCAGAAGTAAAAAAAAAAAAACCCACAAAAACAATTCAGTTTAAACTTCTATTATTATTATTATTATTATTATTATTGTGCCTGTCTGTTCATGAAGGCCTATTAAATGAAACCCAGAATGTAGTCCAAGTAGACAAGGGAAAGGGAAAGAGGAAGGAAGGAAGGAAGGAAGGAAGGAAGGAAGGAAGGAAGGAAGGAAGGAAGGAAAAAAGGAAGGAAGAAGGGAGGGAGGGAGGATGGTAGGGAGGAAAGGCAGGGAAGGGAAAATTTATCTGCCCACCCAGGTGAGCTATAGTTCTACCTACTGTTTCTTCCAAATGCCATAGGAGCAGGAACAGTGTGGGCAAAGATGGTAATGCTAACAGTGCACTGTGTTGATGCAAACCTTAGTTAAAACAAGAGAAAGGCAAACTCTCCTGCTCTGGTGAAATGCAGATAATCTCCTAGGCCCCAGGCCTGTGAGATCTGGTGATGACTGTGTTGCTTGATGTCTTCGTCCTGTTCTTAGGGATATTAGATTTCATGTTTGGCCTAAATTCTGGCCACTTTTCACACAGAAAATTATGGATGTAGACAGTGTTTCAGTTTGCATAACCTCAGTCACAGCTTCTTCTAATGAGATGTGACATGAATTACCAGGTGAGCTGAGCTAGGAGCTAAGGGACATGGTGTGGGATGTTGAAGAAAGACAGGCCTCCCCTTCTAAACTTCCCTCCCTCCTACTCTAGGAATTATCCAAATTGGTTAGGACTATGTTTCCTTTGTGTGTATGTGTTTGGGTGTATCTCATCCTATTTATCCTCCTACCTGTTTTACGTGGCAATAATTGACAAGGGCAAACTTCATTCAAGGCTATAGCTTCTTCCCTCACACAGCTCTGTGGGTGATGCCTGCAGTGGGAAAGGAGGGGTGTGGGCCCCTCCTCCCTGGGCAGCCTTTAGCATGTCCAAGGTTGAGGTGGGTGGGGGAGGCCAGGACAGGAAAGTCTCTCTCCCTCTGGTACTAAAAGGTGTTTAAACCCAACTCTTGTCCCTGTGGGGTGCTTCATGGGGCTTTGAAGACCCTTCCTGCCTTTCCCATTGCTGGGGGTTTCTCGGTGCAATTCCCTGGCATAGCCAGGCTTCCCTTCAAGGTTCCTCTCTTTGCCTGGGCCCCACACCCAGCCTCTTCCAGGTGGGCTTGGCTTGCTCTTCACACAACACACTGAGTACCTAAGAGGAACCAAGACCAATTCTCTCAGACGCCACATCTGACCCAAAACAGTGGGATGGAAGTTACTCCCAATATCCCAATCCTTCCTTCCCTTTCCTGCCAACAGCTGTTCCAATCAGTCCATTTTCCTTTAAAAAGCTCCCTGTGCCCTCCCAAGATTCTCCTCAACCCCTCTCATCAGGCCCTTGGCCAGGGGACATTGGCTCCCACCCCTTCCTACCCCCCCTTCTCCTCTAACAGCCTGGAGTACAAGGTCAACTTAGGGCTCAGAACTGTTCTCAGACCTTCCTTCCAGCCCCTGAGTGGATGTGGAAGTGGATAATGGTTGGTGCCCATTGTCTCAAGATCTCCAATAAAAGTGAAAAGGGCCTCCTTGTAATATCCTGTTAAATTTACTTGAATGACATTAAAAAAGGCATCTACACTGTGTGTTTTCTATTGTCTTTGTTTCCTTGATATAAGCAATATTTCACCTTTTACCAGAGAAAGAATGCAAGTGAACAGAAAGAGAAGAGATAACACTTTCTGAATTGATTCTGCCCGTCTTTTCCCAAGGGCACTTCAGCTCACCCCCCTGACCCCAGCTCCCGGTGGCCCCAGGCTGCCCCCTGACCCTGGAGCTTCATTATGGCACCTATTGTGCAGTGTGCCCCTAGTTACCAATCCCCCCGCCAAGCCAAAATTTCTATCCTATAGACAATTCTTTTTGTATTCTGCCAAATGAACAAAATAAAGCATTATAAATGAGCATGCTTAGTGCTAGTGAGTTATACTGAGGTAAGATATGCACACATGTGGGCCTGAAGATTGCCAAGGGTCAGTTGCCCGAATGGCCATTTCAAGCACTGGGCCAATAGCTGGAATAATACCCGAGTCCAGTGTGTCACTGTGAGCAGAGCCCAGAGGTTGCAAAGACCAGTCCTCATATCTGCGCCATGACCCAGGATTCTATCAAGGGTGACCCGACCTGCCCACAGCTTGTTAGCTGGCACCAGCTCTGCCAGGGCCTGACTTGTGAGTCAGCTATTGCCCCTGTGCCCACCCACTCTGCCCAATGAAGTCAGCCCCCTCCTGCTGCTGCCTTTCCCAGAATCCGGTTGTAAACTGCCTTCTCTGTAACAGGCCTTCATCTCCAACTCCCTTTTCCACCCCAGTGCTATTCGTGATCAGGAATACCCATTTGATTTGATACGTCTTGCTTCAGTGTATCAAGACATTGATTTATCTGAAATGTGGTTCAGCCGATTCGTATGCATTTTTGTTCCAGAGTTTGAGTGTAAACATTTAATTGAGACTAGAAGGAAATGTTCAGAACAAGCAACCTCAAACTTCACTGGCCTTGACTGCTCTGTTCCAGGAGGTATCAAAAGCAGCAGCTTCAGGGACCCTAGGACAGATGTGTGTGTTCTCCACCCTCTCTCTCCAGGGTTCAGAGACACCCTATCCTGGTCCCATCCTCCCCATCTGTCCTGTGACCCTTATGCTGTTCCCTGGGTGCACAGGGAACCCCCTTGTCCACCACCCTGGCAGAACCATGCTCTCTCTGACATATTCTGCTCTCTTCAGTTCTTCCTAATTCACAATCTTACATTTCTTTGTTCCAATGAATCCCTGGTCCCCCAGTGCTGTTCCTTGGCTCTTGACCCTCAAATCTGTTCGCTTTTCCCTCCCTTGCCTGAGTGGCTAGTTTCATGCCTTCAGTGCATGGAAGACATGGTGGGAGATTGGAGGGGGTAAGAAGGGAGAAGCAGGGCAGTCCTCTCCCACCTCCACCCAGCATTGGCATATGACTCCAGCAGTGGTTGGGTCCTACCTGATGGGTCCACAGGGTCCCAGCCTCGGTCAGGTGACCAGCTCCTTCCTGTGTTCCTCAGACCAAGGCTTATGCTGGCTTCCGGCTGCCTCCCCAGCTCCCATGGGCCTCTTCCTCTTCCATCACCTGTGCTTAGCTCCAACAGACATTGAAGCAGTGGTTCTAAAGACCCCAGAACTGCTACATCTAACACCATTTCCTGTATCCACAGAGATTTTTTTCATTTTCCTGATGAGCCCACGGATATAGCTCCTTTCTGGATCTCCAACCTGCTGTAATCTGATCAAGTCCTCTGACAGGGGTGGGTATAACAGACTTTGGTTTTCATCTTGGCTCTGACAGTTCTAGCTGTGCAACCTTAGTCAACTTCGTAAACCTCTCTGAGCTCCAGCTTCACCACCTGTTAAATATAGATAATAAAACTCAATTCTGCCATTGAGACAACCTTTGGTAACTTTTCAACATGTTGTCTACTTCCAGCAGGGTGACTACTGGGTACTCATCAGTCCCCTCACCTCTCCTGAAGTGGTCACATCCCCTAAGGTGTGAGTGCATATCCCCTCCAGGGAAACATGTTTGTGTTAGTGGCCTTCTAGAAATAAATACTTCAGACTCAATAATTAATTTTAAATGTTCAAATCTCAAACACCCACAATTAGAAAGGTGGTTTGGGACAAGCTGACCTTTGAGAGCCTTCCTATTTCTCTATGAGGACTAGGGAAGGCTCTGGGCCACCTTCTCCTCTCCACTAGCTGGAAGGAGGTGCTGATATGAGAAATGATCCTGCTCCCCGTCCCCTGGGGGCGGGGGGGGGGGGGAGGGAAGGAATGTGTAGGGCTCAAATGTGTGGGAGTCTAGCCCAGGGTTATTTTTGTTTCCATTAACATTCTCTTCTATATGTATTTTAACCTTAATCAATTGCACATGTTTTAGTTTTATTTGCACTTAGTTCATCAAAGTGTCCCTTATGATCTGAACTATGCCATGAGGACTTAAGCTCTTCGGTGAAATGTTCATTAATACCCCTGGGAAACAGGAAGTTGCATTTAGTCAAATATAAATAAAGTCAGCTCCCAGGGGCTTTGCCCTAGCCTGGGTCAGGAAGGAGACGGGGACTTCTCAGTTGATCTGATCCATTGCCTCCTCTCAGACTGCACTGGAGGAAGAAATTCCCAAGACTCCGGACAAATAAGTGCTTTGAAAATGTGCCTGTCCTTTGTTCAACACCATTATGTAGTGAAGTGGGAATTTATAAAGGAAAGAGATTCTGTTGATTTGGCCAAATAATTGGGTATCATTCCAGATTTATTGAAACCAGGCAGTGCAGGGAGGAAGTGAGGAATGGGAGGAAAGGTATGGAAGCCTAAACCACCTTGCCAAAGATGTCTGCAAGGCCTGTTGTAGAGCTTTCCCGTCTCTCCTTCTCTCACCCTCTCACTAACTCTCTGGCTGCACATATGGAACCAATTACCAACAAAGCCCGATTGTTATATATTTGGAATTTCCCACATCAACTTGATGCTTTCTTTAACTGCCTCTTAATGTGTGTCTGCCCTGGGTGACCAGACCCATGTTTCCAGCCTGCCCACCCCCTCCCCCACCCCTACCTCCCTTCGAAGAGTCTTTTTTCTGATTCATTTTATAGTGGCATAAAATTCCACTCCTTCCCTTCACACCCTACCCCCACTTCCTATTAGTTTCTTTGAATAAACAGAACATTCTTTTCCATCATTTTCAATAAACTGCTCTGTAGAGAGTAAATATAAGCTGGTTCCCAAAGCATATGAGTGATATCAGGTTAACACCCAAAAGCATGGGATGATTACCAAGGAAATGGCATCTCTTTCTTAAAACCCAGAACCGAGAAGAGCAATAGATTTGGAAATACGTTTAAAAGAAGGAGAATAAAACACTTCCAACCTCGGAAGCCCCTAACTTGTTTTTCTTTGTAGTCATTTTCTCTGCTACAGAAACAGGCAGCTTTAAGGAGGAGCAGTGATGGGGGAGGGGCAAGTACATAGCACATCCCTTATACAGTATTACAGAAAAGTTTAAATTTTAGAGCATGAGTACCCTCAGACAACCCGATACAGAATTATACAATAAGGTTAGAAAATAATAGGCAATTTTGATGGATGAAAATGAGCTTGGACAGCTTTTTTCAGAGCCTCATAAAGTAAAACACAACTTCATGTTTACTGGCACACATAAAAATAAATTTTCTATAACAGACATTTAAAGAAGAGATGTCAAATGCAAGTAGATTTGATTACATCTGAACCACATGAACAAACATTTTTCCCTCCCGTCTCTCACTCTTTCTCTTTGTGGGCTGCATTCACATATATAATGAATTGTATGCCTACCTTTATTTTCTATGTGTTGGAAAGCAGGAGGAAAAAAAACAGATATGCATGTCTGTCGCTCAGGGTCATAGGTATAATTTATGCCTGCGAACAGGCACGACCCCCTCCCCACAAGTCCCTAATGTACTATGTCACTAGTCCTCAGATATTTTTTCCTGTGCTGGGAAGAGAGAAATCAGAATGCAGAATTTCCCCGGAATCTCCGCACCAGATGGTGATGTTCCAAATAGTCTTCTTAAGGTGAGCACGTGACCTACTGTACAGCCCAGGGGCTCCGGCCTCACGTGACGGAATGAGTAATAACGTCTGATAGAGCTTTGATTAGACGACTGACCTGGTTACCATCTGTAGCCACCAGAAACAAAGTTGACATTTCTGGATCACTCCCCCCAGAAGCGTTGCCTGCCCACTTCTGGGACATGCAGCCTCACGGAGGGGCTGACACACAGGGACGGACAGGAGGGAGCTAAAGCTGCGCTGCTAGAGCACTCTCAACTTGCAGAACTTGGGCTATTTTTTCTTCTTCCCCATCCCCCCACCTCCCGACAAACCACATCTTGACTCATATGGTCGAAAGAAAAACTCTCTCCGTTATTTGATAGTTGGGAAACCTCCAGGAGACCGTAACTTTGTTTAGAGGAAGCCTCTGTCTCTCCCTTCGCTGGGAACCCTTGTGCGCGTGCACAGACACACACACTCACACTCACACACAGCTCTACACCATGGTGGTTCAGGCTGCCGTGGCTCCGAATAGACCCCAAAGACTTTTATTGAAAATTCCTTATGGATCTCTGAGAAGACGCAGCGTGGAGAGGGTAAGCAACGTGGCGGGCTGTTTGTTTTCACCCAGTAATTACTCCAAAGAAAGGGAGATGTTTGATTTCATTGTACATAGCATCCCTCTGCTAGTCCTGTTTACTGAAAAAATTCGAATTCCTGGGACTGTAGAATACTAAGTCATACGCAATGTTTTCCTTAATAGATAATGATGGGAAATTTGAAACAAATTTTTGTCAACTTTGCATGTGGGGGGCACCTTATGGATGAAAAATGGAAAAGATTAGGGTGGGGGCTGCCTCTGTAATGGATATGGGAGACGGTGTGCTTGTGGAGAACAGCATCTGGGCTGCGGGGACTGTAAACCCTGTTTTCTTCTATGTTTCATGAAACATCCATTAGTGTAGCAGGCTGCAAATTTCCTCCCTGGGTGACAGTGTCTTCAAAGGAGGTGATGATGACATTAAGGAGCTGTGATGCCTTGAGGGTTTAAATTGTACACCCAGTTGACTAAAATCCCTCTGTGTTTTGTTGCTGTTGATATTGTTTCAAATACCTTGCTATCATTTTGGTGGTTTTTGTTGTTGTTGTTGTTGTTGTTGTTTTTTAATACTATGGATTTTAGCTCAATATTACTCTGATAATTTTCTGAAAGCATGCTCACTTTACGGTAGCCCCTAGCAGAGAAGATCCTATAAAACAATACGAATGATTGTCCTTCTGGAGTGACTGATGATGTAGTTTGGGGGTGACTGTAGCTAATGCAAAGCTGATTATCCTCAAAACGGTGGGCTCATTTGTGTGAGGACAATGTCTACACCCACACGGAGGGGGAATTGTTGGTGGGTCTCAGAACCCCACCAACGATTCAAAGCTGCTGTTTGAATCATGGCAGGCCCCTCCGTGAGCTGTGGTGGTCTATTTAGACGACTTAGGTTAAGGTGTAATCTGAGATCAACAAAGCGAGCACTCTCTTGATAGATAGCAACCTGCCACATTTTTTTTAAAGGGGAACCGCATTTAATGGCTTTTTCTGGTTAGTATACTACTACTCAGTGACTTGTAAATTTCAAAAACATAATTAGAACTTTAAAATATGAAGAGCTCCCTGGACTTCTAGGCAGGGTTGATTTCTTCACTTTTGATGAGTTGTATTTTTTCTGTCATTTGAGTAATAATGAAAAAAAAATTCACTCCCTGCTCTGACTACGTGTACATCTTTACTTTGAAACATCTTTCTTCAACTCACATGTGTCATCAGTTCACATGTGTTCAGTGCCTACTGCATGCTCCCTGATATACCAGGAGCTTAGAGTGTAGGACCAACAGTTACTGTGAAAGTTATAAATTTCTCAGGCTTATGTAGGTTCTGAAAATGTTACTGTGAAAGTTACAAATTTCTCAGGCTTATGTTGAACGTAATTTTAGGCTCTGAAAATGTTTTGACCTGTATGGTAATTAATATATTATTTAATATGTTCTGTTCACAAATACCCGCTCAGAAACATGAACTGCACACACTGGAGTTGTACCACATGGCGATATTAATGAGAGAGTTATCCTGTGTTCAGGCATAAGAAATCATACTAACCTGGTAACCTCTGTTTAACCTTACAATCTCCAGCTGGATGTTTGTTTAATAAATCAAGATGTATGCAGTTACCATTTCTGTTACTCACTATTCACCAATTTTAGAAAAACTGACAATATATGAACAGTGTCACATATAAAACCTGTCAGCTGATGCATACGTTGGTGCATACTTACATTCAAAACACGAAGACCTGTTTTCTGCCCTTGGGCACATGCCAGTATTGCTCAGGCCTTAGGAGTCTGATCTGAAAGCTTTTGGGCCCTTAAAAGAAGCATGCCCATCCTTGGAGCATCAGACGTGCTATTACTGTCCATTGGTAGATGGGTAGCAGCGGGCCTGGGCCACCAGGAACATCACTCACAGGGAAAGGGCCCTTGAGCTCCTATGAGCCTTCCATCTCACCCTCCACAAGGGAGAGGGAGACTAATTAGAATACGTGATGTCATGTCAATTACAATTGGTTGTTTTATACTGCTGCTGGTTTTATGACAATTTTCAGTATCAGAGTCATATATTTGCGTAAAAGGAGGGCAGGGAAGGTGAGAAACGGCACTTGCTTTAAGAGGACCAGCTCTCTGTTCCAGGGGCTCCCGGAATTCAAAGCAATGGCAGCTTTTTTCAGTTACATCAGCAACCGAGAGGGTGACAATCATTGGAACTGTCTCGTGCTATTTAGTGATGCCACGACCTCGCATTTCTATAACGCCTTTACACACCGCACTTTCTTATCCATTGCCTCCCTTACCCTTTACCTTCATGAGCTGGTATGAAGAGAAGTAATCCAAGGTATGGAGAGATGTAATCTTCTGTCCAAGGACATGCAGTCAATGACAAAGCAGGACCTAAGTCAGGTCCTGCTATTGAGCCTGTGTTCCCTCACCTTTGCTCTCTGGGAAGCTTTGATATTGCAGCCTAGCCTTGAGAAATTGGTTACAGCCCACTTGCCACCAGAACTTCACATGAAAGAGAATATGGAAGACTTACCAAAGGCAGAGATGCTAACAGCCAGGAGAATAACTGGTGATTTCTAGGGCTCTGACAGTCGTGTGCCCTTAGGGGTCCAGGATGAAACAATTGTTTCTGTTTTCCAACTGCCTAGAAATTGAGTTGAAAGAAAAGAAATGAGCCCTGGCATGGTAGCTCAGTTGGTTAAGAGTGCTGTCCTGACCTGCAAAGGTTGAAGATTCAATCCTCGGTCAGGGCACATACCAACCAATGAATGCATAAATAAGTGGAACAACAACTAGATATGTATTATCTCTCTCTCTCTCAAAAGAAAGAGAATGCACCTTTTTAACTATACTGCCTAGATATTTGTCAAGTCATGATTACAAAAACCCTCTCTCAGGCTGGGAGGCCAGGCTTAGTTCTTGTTCATGTGTTTTCACAGACCTCCATCAGTTCATCACTGTGCCAGGCAGGGCAGCATACAAAATTAAAAAATAAAGAAATATAAGGTGCTATGTTTGGTAAAATAGGAGAGATTAGGATACAGGTTTATATAAATGAAACTATTTTAAGTCGATACAATAGGGCTTTAATTCAGCAATGTAAGTAATGAAGACACGTTAGGTGCTACAGGGAGCAGCAAGGTGGGGTGGAAAGGTTTGCAGCCACACTGTCCCTAGCTATTTATGTGTGACCTTGACGAAGTGGCCTAGGATC
Organism: Plecotus auritus; assembly: GCF_963455305.1. Lineage (NCBI taxonomy): Eukaryota > Metazoa > Chordata > Mammalia > Chiroptera > Vespertilionidae > Plecotus > Plecotus auritus. Next base: position 151,375,185 of record NC_137770.1, read on the forward strand.
AGAATTAAGATATTAACAGAAGCTGCCTCACTTCTCATGTTAAATTACCATAAACCCCATTATTGCTGGTGGAAAATTTGTTCACTCTAACATGTGAATACAGACTGAGGAGACAGATGCTCTCCTGTTTATTCTGAACTCTAAGACGGTACCATAAATCTTATAGAGGTACAAAGTGAGTTTGTGAACAAATGGCCAGACTCAGATGATTGGTCTCTTCAGACTAATGTAAATTTGACATTTTTGTTGGGGGGGGGGGGTGGGAAAGAGCAAGAAAGCATTCTCTTTTACCACAATTATTTGAATATTTAAGTGAAAGGGGTTTTTTGTCCTGGAAAGACTGAAGTGGTGTGATATTTCTGGAAGCAGTATTTTTAACACAGTATAAATTAAACCTCTTGCACCCACATTATTCACTATTCGATGTGTTACTCCAGGTTGATGCATTGCCAGTCTATTATTTTATAAACCATTACATTATCACAGCTGCTAAGCTGCATAACTTAAGAATTCAGAATACAACAGAGTCTCTATAGTCAAGTGTGTGGTGCCTACATTCTGAATATGATCATGCAGGGAAGTGTAGGATTTTACCAAACACATATACAGCAGACGGCTTTTAGTGGGTATTTATTACCCTTGAAAGCAGACAGCCAAGAAACTGTTCAGACAGATCAGTGTAGTCACACATATTATTATCCAACCCCCTCATCCTGCCTGAGGTTTTGTTTCTTCTATAAATACACACCTCTCTGGAGAAGAAAGAACATGGACTCTCAGGGCTCCGGGCCTCTGGTTCATAGGCTGCATTGGAGACCATTTTGCCCATGTTGTTTTGTCCCAAACCATTTTAATTGACCTCAGCTTGGTGACCCAGAAACATTGATTTTGTTTCTGACAGCAGCTTATGTCAAGTTTAGCCAGTGACTTGTCAACTTGGCCAGGATGAGACTGCGTAGTAGAAAAGGCTGTTCCTACTGGTTCCACCCCAGAGTTGTTTTTCTGTTTGTTTTTAATCCTCACCTCAGGATATTTTTTCCTTTGATTTTCAGAGAGAGTGAAAGGGAGGGAGGAGGCAGAGAGAGAGAAAAAGAGAGAGACATTGATGTGAGAGAGACACATCGATTGGTTACCTCCTGCATGTGCCCCAACCAGGGCTGGGGGGTTGAACCTGCAACCTAGGTATGGGCCCTTGACCAGGAATTGAACCCGAGACCTTTCAGTCTTCAGGCCAACTCTCTAACCACTGAAAAAACCAGCCAGGTCTAGCCCAGAGTTTTCATTCCTCATGCTGGTGTGGAAAGCAGGACTGGAAATCTCTCTTCAAATGGTCAGGACCCCCAAAAGCGTTACTGTGCTGCACCAGATGGTGGCTGCCAAGCTGAACTTGAAGCCAGGTGGTGGCTTCTCTATTTAGAGTACTTGTTCCCAAGTCCTGACTCCTTCTTGGGACTATCCCTAGTGTCATAGGTCATAGTTCTTAGCTCATCCTAAAGCAGTGCTTCTCAACCTTGGTTTCACATTAGAAGCACCTGAGGAGCTTTAAAAATTCCCAAGGCCCCGCTGTCCCCCAGACCAATGTATATTAGAATACCTAGAGGGGACCCACACAGCAGTTTTCAAGGCCCCAGATGATTCTAATGTGCAGCCACATTGAGAACCATGGCCCTAAGGTAAGATCACTGGTACCACACTCACTTAAGGAGATTAGCTAGTTCCTATTCTTTCTTGTGTCTTCACATGAACAAGGAATAAATGAGTTGATTGTGTTGGATTTTTAGTAAAAAGTGTTATCCCAATAGGAGGAAAGATATTTAAGCTCCTTTCAAGTTGGGTCCATATTCCTGGAATATCCGATGCAGTAACCAGCACTTTGAGGCCACTTTCTAGGTAATCAAACTCAGCCTTCTGAAGTGAGAGCAGCTAGTGTGGTGCAGGACTTCCAGACAATTTGAGATCAGAAACAGCCAACCCAGCTCCTGACTAGTTCTTCTCCATTAAAGTGTCGACAAAGCCTCCGGGTTTCTCAACCCGCCATCTTGCAGCTATGTTCACAAAACCAACTGTGTATTCTCAGAACACTTTCTATAGGTGTTTTGAAATCATATCTCTTATAAATTGTTCTAGCAGAATGAATACTATCCACCTGTGTAACATAAGAGTTTCTTTGAACACATAGTTGAAAACAATCCTCTTTTACTTGGATTGCTTCATCAATGTGCCTCTGAGAACAATATTATTTTATGTGTAGGAAACAATATAGAAGAAACTATGGCTGTAGATCTTTGTTTTCTAATCTGGGAGTGGATGGACCACATCTGTGGATTTTTCATTCTTTTTTTCTATTCTTTTTAAGTCACTTAATAACTAACTGCTTCAAAGGATGTGGTCAGTTTTTTACTCCACCCCAGAGCCTAGAACAGTGCCTGGCATATATATAGGGAGAATAAATATTTATTGAGTGAATGTGAGTAGATGAATAAAAAAGAAGGGCTTCATGGTCATAAACTCAAACCTTTTATCAAACAGAACCATCACCTAAAGGGTAGGGTTGCCAAGTATCTGGTTTTCTTGTGTAGATGGATATTTGGGTCATGATCAGTCTTAACAAAGTGACTTATTTTGAGGATGCTAGGATGCTAGTGTTTCTTCTTTTTAATTTATATTTTTTATTAAAGTAAAGTTAGCTTACAATGTTATATTAGATTCAAGTGCACAATATAGTTATTTAACATTTATCTACCTTATGATGTGAGGATGCTAGTTCTTTGCAGAGAACTTGGTCATGAAAATTTCTTGAAATTCAACTACACAATTGACACTTTTGAGCACATGAGCAGCCCTTTTCCTCCCCAGTCTGAATCTGTGTGGGGGTATTTTGAGATAGTCTACAAATACGCCTCTCATCATTTCCTCCACTACTCACTGATTTTTCTCAAAAATGCCAGGGTCTCATTTCCACATGGATAGACTACTTTCAAGTGGTCATTTCAGTCCTTCAATTGGAACATTAATCAGGAAAACCAATAAGGCTTGCAAGTATATTGACTATTTCTGGAAAATGTGGTTTTGAGTTCAATCAAACAAAACCAGTCTCAGAAATTAATATCACGGGGAATATAATATCTAGAACCCAATTTATTAATTCTGCTATTTTTAATTACTTTTTATTTAGTACCTACTGGTACTACATGCAGGCAGTGTTCTAGGCCCAAGAAATACAATAGAGTGAAGTGTCTGCTTTCATGTTAAGAGGTGATAAGGTCTCTAAAGAAAAATATAGCAGGAAAAAAGGAGTGAGGGGAGATGAGTGTGCCACACTTTTTATAAGGTGGCTGTTTGTTAAGGTGATGTTTGATGAAAGACCTGAAGGAATAAGGGAATAAGCCAAGTAGTCGTCTGCGGAAAGAACACTCCAAATGGAGGAATCTGCAAATGCAAAAGGTGTGATGCTAGAGCACACTTGAGGGATATGAGGAACAGCAAGGGGGCAGCCAGAGTTGGGCAGTGAGAAGGTCACGGGGTATGTAGTGAGGAGTGGCAGTCAGAGAAGTCTTAGGAGCCCGGATGCCAGGGGCCTGTATGGGCCATGATAAAGACTTTGGAGTATTATTCTGAGTAAGACAGAAGAAGACCAGTGGTTTGGGGGCAAAAGGATGATATTAGTAGACATTTTTTAAAGGGGTCACTGTGGCCACTAAGCTGACAGTGAAATGGGTGAAAGCAGGGTGGCTCATTAGGTCATTAGTATAAGAATCAGAATGCAAAATGATGATGGTCTAGACCAGATGTACTCTGAAGGTGGTAGGAAATGAGTGGAGAGAAGAAAGATTGACAGGATTGCGTGGTGGGTTGGGTGAAGAGAGAGTGGGGAAGAGAGGAGTCAAGAATGACTCCTGAGCAGCTGCGGATGGGGTGGGCACTTACTCAGATGGGAATGCTGCAGGGAGAGCAGGTTGGTGATCACGCCAGGGCTAGGGGGGAGTAAGAGCTATGTTTGGATATGTTAAACTTGGGATGATGATGAAAAATTCAAACGGAGGATGTTAAAAATGTAAGTTTTGTGTTTAGATGAGAGGCCTGGACTGGAGCTATGAATGTGGGCATTACTGGGGTGCTGGAGCCAGCTTCTCCAGGCTCAAGAATTGACCATGTGCGTCCCTTCACAACTCGCACTCAGTGATGACGCGTGGGTAGCCTGGAGCGGGCCCTGGTGGTGGGATTTACACCATGGCAGCAGAACCAGTGTGCCTGGATGTGGATAAGTTTTGCCACCAGTGCCCCGAGAAAGCTCTGGACACTTGCATTTATACTTCTAGGTCCATCAGGTGGGCAGCAGTGTAGGTGCATACAGGGGTTCTGAAACTCCTCTCATTAAGATGTCAACTTAGTACTTAAGGGGAGGGAGAGGAGAGGGAACCCCCTCATTCTGCTGGGCCCCAGCTCTAGGTTTTCAAGTAACAGAGCATGTAGGGAGATGAACTATCAAAGAAAGAAAAAAATCTTCTGGAAAAAATCCTCCTGGACTGTGAGAGGGCACAGGCCGGGCTGAGGGACACCCCCCTCCTATTCAACATCACTTCCGGGGGCAATACCCATATCCTGTGGCATTTAGTTCAGCCACAGAAGCCATTCACAGATCATCTTCGTTTTCTTTTATTTCTAGTACTAGAGGCCTGGTGCATGAAATTCGTGCACTGGGGGTGGGTGGGGTATCCCTCAGCCCAGCCTGCACCCTCTCCAATCTGGGACCCCTCGGGGGATGTCCGACTGCCAGCATTGTAACTCAAATGCATTTAGGAGCCAGGCAGGCAAAATACGTGTAGGACAGTGAGGAAAGAGGCACATTGCAGACTGGAGCACCCATGCCCTAGCAACTGACACCAGCCACTCCCAGCCCTGTCACCAGGAAATGGACTGGTGTTCCTGGAAACTTTGACTTTCCAAAGAAAATCATTGTGCAATTTTCTCATCTATTAAGATGCAAATCAACTGAATGGCCAAACAGTGGAATGATCATCTGGACAACCATGCTATGACACCCACTGGTGCCAGGCCAGCCAAGGCAGGTGCAATGCAATTGGTCGGGGGGCCTGGCCATTGCCCCATGATTGTCTTGCAGAGGGAGACTCAGGCCACCAGATGGTGGGGCGATCAATCGGGGGGCTCCATGATTGCCCCAAAGAGAGAGGCCCAGCCACTGATCAGCGGGCTGCAGCGGGTGAGTGGGGCCTCCCTCTGCGGGGCGATCAATGGCGGGGCTTCCAGACTGTGAGAGGGCACAGGCCAGGCTGAGGGACAACCCCTGCCCCAGTGCACAAATTCGTGCACCAGGCTTCTAGTCCTATATAATAAAAGGGTAATATGCAAATTGACCCTAACAGCGGAATGACCAGGAAAGACCGGTCGCTATGACGTGCACTGTAGGCCAATATCTGTGTTTTCTGATGGTCTTAGGCTCTACAGCAGGTTGAGAACTACTAGCAGGTTCGCCTAAGACCATCAGAAAACACAGATATTTACATTATGATTCATAACAGTAGCAAAATCACAGTTATAAAGTAGCAACGAAAATAATTTTATGGTTGGAGGTCACCACAACATGAGGAACTGTATTAAAGGGTCGCAGCATTAGAAAGGTTGAGAACCACTGGCTTAGAGCATCGTTTCATTGTCTAGCAAGAGGAATAGAACTTAAAAAGCAACTGAACCTACAGTCTAACCTTCGCCTGACAGGGCAGCTGAGCATCAACCATACTGTTTTGCTCTGGGCAGGTATTCTCCACTGTTAAAGTGGACTATAGTGAACAATTCCATCTAATGAAGCAATCATTCCACCACCTAGAGGTCTAGTTTGCTGTAACTCAGATTTACAAACTGGCAGCATGTGGTCCTACTCAAAGCCAGAGGCAGCAGGAGAGCCAAAATGAGGTTCATTTATGATCAAGGTGGTTGGCTGGTAACAGCTGAACTAAATCCTTTTCATTCTAAATCATCTCTTTCTCACTCGATGGAGGAGAATTCTGGGGTCTCAGCCAAGTCCTTGAGCAAGAACTTGAAGGGATTCACAGCTCTTTTTCTGATGAAAACTTTGGTTGTACACATAGGAGCTCCTGCTCTTTCCAGACTGTCAGGTGAAATGGTGCTCCACCTGGGCACAAGTCATACCTCTCAGCGCCCCCCTCTGCTTCGCGGCCCTTACCTGGCAGAGCCACACAGAGATGTGTCTCTACTTTTAATCTCAGAATAGCTCCAGTTCTGCCTCTTTCAGGAAAAGGCAACTGACTTCACTGCCTTCCAGCACTTAGTCAAAGACCTCCCAGGGACATCTGACATGAGGAAAAGCAAATCAATGGATATGTTAGCGATTCATTATTCTGCCCCTTTTATACTATGTCTGTCTGAAGTTAAATAATCAAATATCAATATACCTGAACCGTTTTTTCTCTACTCTCTGCTGAGATTATTTTATTGAGTTAAGATTTAATTCATCTTTATAGAAGGATGATGTTCAGTATCTTTTTCTAGACATGCAGCAACCTATTCTGGGCCTGGACTAGGGCCAAGTGACCCAGGTCTTGGGCAGGACATGGAGTGGGTGGTCAGGATTTTCAGAATATGAAACTCAGGCAAGATGTGGGAGATGGCTGGTGGCAGGATTGCTAAAACAAGCCCCACAGCCAGGTGGATGGGTCCTGAGTCTGAAAGTGTTAGATGGAGCTGGAAATATCTGGAATGAAACAGCCAAATGGAGACCAGAGACATTAGCGAAGTAGATTCAAAACAGAAGGTAGAAGGGAGAGTCTTGAGGAGTCCATGAACCATTTACATAGCTGCAGGGGTGTCTGGGCAAAAGAAACATCCTTAAAAATACTTCTGAGGCTTTTTAAAAATTACAGTTAAAGATATTGTTCCTTATGTGTGTTTTTTTTCAATATCCCTTATATAAATTTCACCCTGTTAATTCCTTTTAGGAAATGATAAAAAATATGTGGTTCAATATGTGTACATTTTTTTACCTTTGTTGCGGGAAAACTCAGAGCTACATTTGGGGTCCAGCTGGCTCATTCTAGATAACCTTTTTGCATTCATCTCGTCCTTTTAAGTAGCTCTTTTTTCTATGTTATGGTATTCTTAATTTCCTAGTTTACCTTTATTATCCAAGTGTGTATTTACATGCATATACTTTGCACCCCTGCCAAGCGCATGACATCCTACCACTTTCTCTCCTGCTTGTGTTAGTTTCTATAGGGAAACCAACACAGCGGGAACAGTTCACTGAGAGTAAAAACATAGAACAAAGGGTGCGACCCCCCCTCTCTCGGCAGAACTAATGCTCCGAGAGGCATATCAAAAATGCTTCCCCGTAAGCTGAGACATGGGAACATCATGCCCTGAACAACGCAGCGTTTTTTCCCAGATGAGAATGAATGTACCTGGAACAGACGGCGCTGATAACACAGAGCCACTGCATTCACCCCATTGTGCGTGCCGTGTGTGCCCCCGTCCGCCCCGCCCTCCCCCCCCGACATAGTGCAGCTCCTGGTGGCAGCAGAAATGTATTCCTGGAAGGAACAGAGAATACACTACAGAGGGGGGTCCCCAGGGGAAGTCAGCGGTGGGTAGCCTCATTCTGACCCGCAGAGTCTGAGGCCACCTTCCATAAAGCTGCATGGTGCCCAGGGGCAACTCTTCCATCCCTTAGAGCCCTAACTCGCTGCTGCAGGCCGAGCCGCCTGAGAAGAGGGCCCCCGGAATGCTGAAAGCTTGCGCTTTGTCCTTTTCACCTGCAGCTCTTTTTCTTTTCCTCTCTAAATGCTGCTGTCAGTGTGCTCTGCTATAAACTATCCGTGCACAAATAACAATAGCTTCCTGGGAAAGAGCTGCTGCTGCAGGCAATGGGTCGGTGCCAAGAGGAGGGTGAAGCCAGGAACGCCACAGCATTCAGAGTGCAGTTTCAGGGTAATCGTCCAATTCCACTAGGGACTCTGGCTCGGCACCCACCATGGAAGCTGGCTCCAGTGTCTCCTCTGAGGGAACTTGGGGCCCCACCCCTTCCCAGATACCTTGGTTTTCTTATTTTATTTGTTTAATGTTTAAGGACAGACCATTGCTGGAATCTAGTCTCTGATCTTGGAGTTCATGAAAAGAAAGATGGGAACAAAAGCTGGCAGTCAAGGAGGCTTCAATGGTTTGTCAGGTTTACACCAAGAGGAAGAAATCACACATTCCCAAATGCCTACTCCTGTACTTAGCGGCTTTCTGAGAATTCCTGACCTTGAGATGTGAGATGTCACTGTCCTAGGCATGTCCTTTTGGCAGGCTATGGCAACTCCTGTTGCTCAGCTAAGGTCAAGGAAGCAGGAGCTTGCTCCCTCCCCATCACTAAGATGGAAGGCCAAGAAGCTCTGGCAAAGGAAGGTCTGCATGTGCTTCCTTCCATCTGGGAATGAATTAACCAGGTCATGCAGGTCAAGGAGCAAATATCCAGTTTTCCTCCCCTCTTCCCTAGCTCATCCACAGACAGGGCCCTCAGGGGGCAGGAGGAAGGAAATGCACTGACCGATGGACATGCCAGGCCAGGGCCCCCAAAAGAGGGGAAAGCTCCTCCTTGTATGGTTTTTCAGGCACCACGTCCTTTTCTCCCTCCACTTTCTTCTCCAGATTGATCAAAGGTCCCAGGAAAATGACCAGGAGCAAATTCAGACAGATAAGAAGTTGCTGAGGCCCAGGAGACCTTGGCCTGATGCTAACAATGTAAAGTACGTTTATTCAGTGAACTCCTGTCGGTGCAGGGCACTGTGCTTTACTTTACTCTCCAGAGGGAAGTTTACTTTACTCTAAACTGGAGGGAGGCCCTTGGGGCCTAAGCTGCTGAGGAAAGTACCCTTGAGAGAGGAACTAGGGTTGCCAGATTCAGCAAATGAAAACACAGGATGCCCAAGTAAATTTGAATTTCAGATAAACAGCAATAGTTCTTTAATATAAGTATGTCTCATGTTGTTTGTCTGAAATTCAAATTGTACTGGGTGTCTGGAGTCCTAATCAGAGGGCCACTGCCCTTTCTCCATCATTTGAGCTGTCTTCCTCTCCTGTCCCCCTGCTCTCTCTGGTTCCTCCTCCTGTGGCCTTCTAGGAACTTCTGAGCTCTATTCCTGCACACAATCTTGCTTTAAAATCATTTGTTCATCACCAATCACTGTTCCAGGCTGTTATGTTCTAAAGCCATGCATCACAAATGTCAATGTACACAGGGACACCTGGGGATCTTGTCAAATGCAGTCTTGGATCCAGCAGGTCCAGGGCAGGGCCTGAGAGTCTACATTTCTGACCATCTCTAGGTCATACTGATGCTGCTGTCCATGAGGCCTCTGATCAGCAAGGCTCTAAGTGTCCTAACTGGCACATGGACAGAGATTATTGTTCTTCTCATCTTTGTTTCCGATATTTTCTATTATCTACCTATCATACACCTATCTGCATCTCTGGATATTTATTTTTCTATCTACCTTTGTCTATATCTTAATCTCTGTGTATCTATATATCTATACCATCTATCTATATCTATTTACCTATCTCTATATCTATCTATCTATCTATCTATCTATCTATCATCTATCTATCTATCATTATCTATCTATCATCTTTACCGTGCTTACTTTATACAAACATTTGGGCAAGATCAGTGTGAAAGTCCAGGTCACTTAATGAGAAATGAAATCCCTTTGGTGCAGGGGGTCATAAGAGAGAAAAGAATGTAGCACATTGACATATTCCTTCTGAAAAGCATGCTCTCCTTGTATAGGATACTGTGGATCTTAAAAATATAACCCACTCTGAAATAGCCTCTCCCTCCTTGATGTCCTATGAAGGTCAAAGAATCCACTATGAGTATTTTACATTTGCCAAATTGGGAAGTCCTATAGACCTGAAACAGTCCTGGGCCTTAAGAAATCTAGGCCCTTGTATGAGCAAGTGGGAATCTTTATGCGTTGTGCATAATCCTAAAGAAGACCTCTGTGTGGTTTAAAAGCAGCTCATGGCCTTTAGTTATGAAGAGGATCATTTCCATTTCCCTCTCTGTTTTGAACAAATATTAAGTAAAATAAGTAGGCCTGAGACACTATGTCTATTGTTTGATCAGATTTTTTTTCATCTTCTACCATATCTCAAATTTATTTGTTTCTGTAAGAGTTAGAGCTCCTCCTTTTAAAAAAATAAATATTGAGTGTTTGTGTTTTCACCATAGATGATACCCAGTGCTCCTGCCTTGGAGACATTTAAATTTGTTTTTTCTCTTCCCTTGCAGCTGTGACCTAGTTAATTGTAGGTGGGAAGCAAACTCTGAAATCATTGGACTTTCTGTTTTGCTTAGAAATCTTGCTCCCTTAAATTGTAGCATGTCCTCCTTAATAACAGGAAGTCAGGTTTTGAGATCAGCAACATTTGTGTTTTTTGTGCATTGAGATAAAGAAGAGTACGTGTGTTGCCTGCAGTTTCCTGGGATGGGGAAGAGGGGAGAGAGAAGGGAGATAGACAAGAAAATAACCCAAAGATGAATCACTCATTTCCAAAACAAGAGTCTAAATGCTCTTTGTTGAGGGCAGTTTGTAGTCTCTGAATGTTCTGGCCTCTGGGCCACGGGGACAAAAGGGTAAGTGATTCAGGGTATCAGTGTGGCTGCTTGATTGCTGCCTTTGGGGGACTCCAGCGATTAAACTATCACATCCTAAGAAACCATTTTAATTTAGAAATAAATGTATGTTGCTTACATTCAAGCTTTTCAAATCAATAATTAGGTCCTCTTGGTGGGAAGAAAAATTCAATTCCTTTTAATAAAAATGTTTCTTTAAACTATTTAATTATTTTTTCAGCTGAGGGAGCAAGGAAGAGTTGGGTGGAAGGTCCTAAGTGTACCTTTCCATTCTGCATACGGAGAAGGGGTCCTTGATTAGCTCCTCCCGGGCTGGCTGCCCTGCTGGAGTGTTTCTTCCATGTTACTCTTGAGATGAGGGTGTCAAAGAATGAAACTAAACAGTGAACACAGGGAGTAACACTGTACTTCTTACTTCCATTTCTGTCAGCCACCCTAAATGCAAGAACTAAGGGGTGTCCTGGACCTAGGTCAGAGGTTCTCAGTGTGGTCGCTTGGCCAGAGTGTCAGCCTCACCTGAGAACATGCGAGAAATGCCAATGCCGGGCCTTACACTCCGGGGGGATTCCGATGCAGGCTAGTCCACGAGAACCTCTGATCTGGACTCTTAGGCATCATCTCCAGTTACAGGAGCTCATCTGCAGGACAGTGACCTCAGTGCCAGATGGTGGCAATGGCTCTTTTCCTTGGCTGCACGTTAGAACCCCTAGGCTGCTTGTTAAAAATTGTAATACCAGCCGAAACCGGTTTGGCTCAATGGATAGAGCGTCGGCCTGTGGACTGAAGGGTCCCGGGTTCGATTCCGGTCAAGGGCATGTACCTTGGCTGCGGGCATATCCCCAGTGGAGGGTGTGCAGGAGGCAGCTGATCGACGTTTCTCTCTCATCGATGTTTCTAGCTTTCTATCCCTCTCCCTTCCTCTCTGCAAAAATATCAATAAAATATATTTTAAAAAAAATTGTAATACCAACTCCTTCCCCAGACATAAACTTTCAGTCCCTAGAGGTGGCCTCCGGTGAAAGCATTTTGTAAAAGCTTCCCAGATAGGCAGCCAGGGTTGATAACCATTGCTTCATGGGAAAGGATGGTCCAGGTGGGGGAGGGTTGCTGAACCTGGGAAAGGGAGCTGGCAGCTCTTAGTACAGGGCCCAGGGGCTGGGGGGGGGGGGGGGAGGGGCTGCAAATTTGCCTTTCCAGGCAATGGAGATGCTAAAAGCCGCTAGTGGTCTCACCGTCATCATTGGGCACAACGGGGGTGGAAGGGGCCTCATTTAGAGCCAGCTGGCAGGTGTCAGATCCCTCCTAGCTAGTCCTGTCCAGCTACAGGTGTGACAAGTGCCAACACTGCGCCTGACTCTGCACCGATCGCGTCCGGCAGAGTCCAGGAGGAAGAGATGTTGGCCAGTGGCTGAGGGGGTGCCAGGGACCCGCATGTCCCAGTTTTGGTTGTTTCCCCCTAGCCCTGGCCAAGTCAGCGGGCTAGTGCCCTTGTCCCTGCTCTGGTTCTGCTTTCCATTGGAGGCTGGAGCCGCTAGTGCTGCTGTCCTGACGCCCTGCTCCCCTCTTGCTAACCCTGCTTCTAGGAGGGAGCCCTTCTTCAGGTCAGAAAGAAACCTAATCCCTCTCCGGTGGTGTTCCACGTCCTGGTGCCTGGCCCTAACTCACACCACTAGTCTATGTTCAGGGTAATTTAAATGGGGCCACAGTCTCAGCCTCAGTGGGCATCACTCATGCCCAATCTCCTTCCCTTGCCCCCGGCCCTCAGCAGAGGAACCAGCCTGCCTTACCCTGAGGCCCACAGTCATGACCAGCAGAGTGGTCAGTGCTGAATGTCCGGGGGAGGGCCACAAAGGGTGCCTTGGCCCCAAGTGTGTGAGCTGGACGTCAGAGCTGGACTCAGATCTGGCCAAGGAATGAGAACGCAGGTTAAGGAGATGTCGTAAAGGGCAGGGGCCCCTGAGGCTCATGCATGCTAAGGAGCACCGTTCACCCAGGGCCACCGAGCAGGACGCATTGGGGCAAACAAATGCTAAGTGTCAATACTGCGTGTCTGTCTGGAGGCAAAGGCCCAGCTGCCTCAGGGGAGGCCCAGGACTAACAGGGCAGAAGCAGTAGGTGAAAAGATTAGTATCCAATGCCATGGCATTTCCTCAAAAACTGAAATCACCATGTGACCCAGCGATTCCAGTTCTGGGAAAGGAAAGCAGAGACTTGGACAGTTATTTCTATGTCCACGTTCATAGCAACCAGAAGGTGGAAACAACCCATCTGTCCGTCAATGAATAGAAGGAGAAATATAAGTTGAAATATTATGCAGCCTTTAAAAAGAAGCATATTCTGACACATGCTATAACATAGATGAACCTTGAAGACAAATACTGGATGATTCCACTTACATGAGTCACCTAGCATAATCTAATTCATGGACTTACAGACGGAAAGTAGAGTGGTGTTACCGGGGCTGGGGGAGTTGTTTAATGGGCACAGGGTTTCAGTCTTGCATTTTGGAAATGGATGGTGGAGACAGTTGCACAACAATGTGAGTGGTACATTGTATGCTATGTTTCTCTTACCACAATTTTAAAAAATCAGTATCTGGCCCTAACCAGCTTGGCTCAGTGGATAGAGCGTCGGCCTGTGGACTGAAGGGTCCCAGGTTTGATTCCAGTCAAGGGCATGTACCTTGATTGCGGATACATCCCCAGTAGGGGGTGTGCAGGAGGCAGCTGATCAATGTTTCTCTCTCATCGATGTTTCTAACTCTCTATCCCTCTCCCTTCCTCTCTGTAAAAAATCAATAAAATATATTTTTTTAAAAATAATATCTGAAACCCAGAAGGTCGTGGGGGTGTGAAACCCGATAGGTAAATGCTTCCATGTGTCACACAGGACCTGGGCCTGGGCTGTAAATACACACTTAATTCCTGACACGCCTGCCCCCTGGGCTGCTCTGGCTTCACATTTTGAAATCCATCCTGGTTTAGGTAGAGGAGGAGGGGTGCTCCCTTGAGTGAATGCCTCAGCCCTTATTGTGGTCAAACCCAGGAAGGGGATCGAAGACCTGCCAGTTATTGGAGCTTAATTAACAGAAGTCTGGCCCCCGCTGTGCTACAATGAAGCCATTGTCCCAGGTTTATTAAGAGACACCAACAGAAGGCACTTAGCTCCTAAGCTGCTCCTCAAAGGAGAATCTTAAATCATCATCTTTGTTTCAAGGGGGAAATAACCAACACCCTGATCCAATTTCCTTCTCCTCTAGTGGAAATTTACCTCAAATTGTACCACACACAGACTTATTTTAAAATAAAAAATTCATTACATTCTGTTTTTCATGACAAATCAAGCAATAAAGTCTAAGCTGGTTTTCCTTATAGATTTTCAGATGCCTTCATGGCCTAGGTAGGTATAATTATATTTTTCCTCTTAAGTCATTAAAGGGAGTTCAATTTCTGTCCTTAGTTTATTTCCCTTGCCTGCCTAGCCCTCTATTTTTGGGTTGCCAATTGTGGAAAAGGACCTCGTGCAGCCCTGGCTGATGTTACTCACTCAGTGGTTAGAGCATTGGCCCTGACTCCGAAGGGTTGCAGGTTCGATTCCCAGTCAAGGGCACGTATCTGGGTTGCAGGTTCTATCCCTGGTCCTAGTTGGGGCAAGTGCAGGAGGCAACCAATGTATGTGTCTCATATCCATGTTTCTCTCTCTCTCTCTCTCTCTCTCTCTCTCTCTCTCTCTCTCTCTCTCTCTCTTTCTCTCTCTCTTCCCCCACCCTCCATCCCTTCCATTCTCTCTAAAAATTAAAAAATCAATGGAAAAAATATCTTTCAGTGAATATTAACAATAAAAAAAGGACCTCATGCATATTCAAGCACACAATTAGCCTTGGATTAAGTAAATGTTCCACTTATATAGGCTGATTAGTGTCTGTCAAAAATTGACAGGACTTAGAGGAGATCCACATATAGTCATGCATCGCTTAACCACAAGGATCCATTCTGAGAAATGCATCCTTAGGCAATTTTGGCATTAGGCAATTTGTTTGAACATGATAGAGCGCAGGTACTTACTCAAACCTGTGGTATAGCATACTGCACACCTAGACTATCAGGTAAGCCTATTACTTCTACACTACAAACCTGTGCAGGATGTTACTATATGGAATACTGCAGGCAATTATAATACAATGGTATTTATCTAAACATACCTAAACACAGAAAAGATACAGTATAAAAGATAAGAAATGGTACACTTGTATAGGGCACTTCCCACCAATGGAGCTTGCAAGACTGGAAGTTGTTCTGGGTGAGTCAGTGAGTGATATTACTGTACACTAGTGTAGCCTTATAAACAGTGTACAATTAAGCTACACTAAATTTATTTAAAAATATATAGGGTGTCCTCAAATAATGTATACACACACTTTGAATAATTATAAAGACTGTGTTTATTAAAATACATTTCATTGTCAAAATTGAGCTATCAGCTCTTACAGTGTATATACATTTTTTGGTGCACCCTGTATTTTTCTTTAATAGCAAATTAACCTTAGCTTACTACAACTTTTTAACTTTATAACCTTTTTTAATATTTTTTAACTTTTCAACTCTTTTAAGCTAACACTTAGCTTAAAACAGAAGCATTATGGCAGCTAGGATGTCACTAGGAAACAGAAACACTTCAGCTCCGTTATAATCTTACTAATAGCCCTGTGCACGAATCCGTGTGCCAGTAGCTCTCTGCAGGGCCTGGTCGCTCCGTGCCCACTGCCCAGAGGCTCTTTGCAGCCCAGAGGCCCATCTGCAGCCGGGCACGGAACACTTGTCCCTTCGCCAAGTGACGACACAAGCATTCCCTCCCCCCTCCCCGCCCCGGCTGCTCCATGCCCACTGCCCAAAGGCCCTCCGTGGCCAGGGTGGAACGCTTGCCTCATTGCCATGGCGACAAAGCAAGCATTCCGTCAGGCCGCTCACGCTACCCGCTCTCAGTGGCTGCCCCCCCAGGACTGGGGACTCCAGTGGGGCTGAGAGGACTGGGCATTGCCATCTTGTAGCTATGGGTGCCGCCAACTTTGTGACAGAGTGATGGTTAATTTGCATATTACCCTTTTATTAGATAGGATGGGGCTGCTGTCATATTTGCAGCGCTTGATGGTAGAGGGAATTTCGGTGGCTGATCAGAGTAACCTGGCAGGACCGTACCTCCTCCTCCTCCACACACTTGCACTGTGGCAGGTCTCTATTCACCTGCTTCCACCTGCATGTCACTTGTGTCCCACTGGGAACTTGCCTCTGCCCTAATGGGAAGGGTATAAATCTCCTGGTCTGGTCTGCTTTGCTTTCCCTTCAGTCTTTAGCCAGCCATGACCACTAGGCTTGCTTTGTTACATATCTTTTATGTGTTTGCTCTTAGTCCACCTAGTTTCCGGCCTCCTGGTCAACACGATCTCTGAAGTCATTATTCACAGGTATTTTGATTGATGGCTTTGAACTCGTTGATTTATCTTGAAATTCTGGATGACCCTGGATGTCTGTGATGAATTTCCTGATTTCCTAACCATAATTTGCCTAAATCTCCAACCCCAACATTGTTCTTGGTTTTTCAAGCACTGTTGCTAAATCCTAAGCCATTTCTACTATCCTTGGTCAGCCATGTATACAAACAGACTATGCTACCCATAATTTAAATGGTTCCAGAAAACAGCACTCCAAATTGTTTTATCTATGAGATCTTAATGAGAAAGCACAGTATTAAAATTCTTCAGTGGTAGTC
Source organism: Plecotus auritus (assembly GCF_963455305.1). Lineage (NCBI taxonomy): Eukaryota > Metazoa > Chordata > Mammalia > Chiroptera > Vespertilionidae > Plecotus > Plecotus auritus. The sequence goes on from NC_137770.1 coordinate 151,391,605, forward strand.
TAGGCAATTCAAAAAATTAATAAGCTTATCCTAAAACAGCACTAGTTTTGTAATATAGAAGTTCAGTTCATCAGCGAACCCCATCCCCATTGACCAGCTCAATATACAAAACTCATGGTTGCTTTTTGTTTTGTTTTGTGTGTTTTGGGGTTTTCTGTCATTGTTGTTACGGGTGTTGCATCCTGAGAAGACTTTTTGTTAAATGTAGGAAATGTGCTAGACTAGAATAAAATAGACTTTTTGCCACAGCCACGTTGGAATACAGTCTCTAGAACCAGGCATAACTGTGGACTGGTTGGAGTCCTTACCCTGAGACTTAGTAATGCTAAGGACCCAGAGCACTGGGTGGAACAACGTGCTGGTCAGCCGACAGTCTCCCAGTTGGGTTCTTCAGATGGCCAGACAGCTTTTACAGCTCTGTGTTCTCTCTCCCCTTGGGAAAAGCATCCTAAGAAATAGACACAAAAACATAGCCTAGAAAATGGCTTCCGAAAGTCATTAGCTCACCCAGATTGTATCTGACCTACAGAAGCCACACTGACCCCACCTACATTAGCGAGGCCATTCCATTCCCATTCATCAACCTCTTGCATTGTCATTGTCACAGAGTGTCAAGTCTTTATTGCTAAATAAGAAGGGGGACTTAGGGCTAACACTAAAACTCAGGCTCTTTCAAAAATGGTACCTACCTCCTGTTAAGAACTTTAAGCTACTCCAGGGTAGATGTTATGAAGACATGTCACCCAAGAGCAGCAGGAAAAGTCACAGCCTACACTTTTATATAAAACTAGTGGCCCAGTGCACAAATTCATGCACATTGAAAGGAAATTAATTAGAAGAAATATTTTAATATTGCTATTTGCCCTTTATAATAGAAGTGTCAACAAAATTCATGATTGACAATGACAGATGGAAACACACATGTGTGATTGGTGCCAGTGAGAGCTTATGTATGGTGCATGCGCAAGTCAACTTAGCCTTTTATATATATAGAATAAACTTGCTTAGACCTGCTTTCTGATTTAGCTAAACTTTTTTTTAGCCCAGTGAAGCATCCCAACTTCTCTTCCAGGTAATTGTTAGCAACACAGCAGTAAATATCAACATGAAGCAGATTATTATTGTAGATCACTCAGGGAGAACAAAGGGTAAAATATTTAACTGCAGCAGTATTTGACTATATTCTGCACAGTGAGAAAACCTGAAGTCATTTTTAAGGCCCACCATTTCTTACTTCTTTTCAGTCGGGTCAGCCCTAACCGGTTTGGCTCAGTGGATAGAGCGTCGGCCTGCGGACTGAAGGGTCCCAGGTTCGATTCCGGTCAAGGGCATGTACCTGGGTTGCGGGCACATCCCCAGTAGGGGGTGTGCAAGAGGCAGCTGATCGATGTCTCTCTCTCATCGATGTTTCTAACTCTCTATCCCTCTCTCTTCCTCTCTGTAAAAAATCAATAAAAATATATTTTAAAAAATTTCTAATGAAGGAGAAAAAGATGGCAGCTGGCAGGACAGAGGTGAGGCAGAGGAAGTGAGTGAGTGAGGGTATGAAAGGAGAGTGTGTGGATGTGTGTGTTGTGTGTGTGAGTGAGTAAGGGACAGTTAAATCTTGCAGGAAAAGCAGGGGCTGGCAGACCAGGCTCTCTTGGACAAGGAGAGACTATTACCGCTGTGGGCACTCCCTGGACTGCAGGACTTGGGCACAGAGCCCATACCATCTTGAAGGAGAGAACAGCCTTTTTTAGGAACTCATCAGCACCACCACCCTGACAGGACTTTGACACTGCCCGCGACGCAGCAGACAATCCAGCCAAAATCCTGCTACCCCAGCTGCAGACCTGTGGACCCTGGGACCTCCACCTCCAAAGGTGCACAATTCCGGCAGCAGTAAGTGCATCTTCCCCCTCCCCAGAGGCAGAACTCCAGACACCACTTTCTTTCACGGGTTTCCAGCTGCGTAGGCATCCAGGGCACACCACTCCACAGGCAGCACCTGGGAGTCACTGGGAGCCCCCGCTGTACAGACATGGGCGTGCTGCCCCGCAGTAGAAATTCTGTATTTCCTCTGCCTGAATAACTTCCCACAGACACCCCAGCTGTGTAACTTTAGCACCAGGGCCCCTCAAAGTGCATCAGAGCTCTGCGCCAGCAAACTCACCACCACAGAGGCGCACATTTCCAAAGGGCAGGCACCCTGAGCCCATATATTCACAGGGTCCTCTGAGGAGCTGCTGTGAGTCCTGGCTGGGTGTGATCTTGGACAAACAGGGATGCACTGCCCCCGGCAGTAGAAATTCTGAATTCACTCATCCTGGACACCTGCACAGACACCCCAGCAGTGCAACTTCAGTGCCAGGGCCCCTCAAAGTTCATCAGAGCTCTGACCTGGCAAACTTACCTCCTCAGACACACATATTTCCAAAGGGCAGGCACCCTGAGCCCATATATCCACAGGGTCCTCTGGGGAGCTGCTTTGAGCCCCTGCTGATTGTGATTCTAAGGACATGCTGCCCCGCAGTAGAAACTCTGAACTCCTTCCTCCTGAATAACTGCCCACATATACCCCAGCTGCTTAACTTCAGTGCCAGGGCCCCTCAAAGTGCATCAGAGCTCTGCACAGGCAAACGCACAGCCAGTCCGTGCACACAATTCCAACGGGCAGGCACCCTGAGCCCATCTATTCACATGGTGCTTGTGGGAGCTGCTGTGAGTCCTTGCTGGGTGTGATCTTGGACAAACAGGAATGCACTCCCCCTGGCAGTAGAAATTCTGAATTCACTCATCCTGGATACCTGCATACAGATGCCTCAATTACATGGCTTCAGTGCCAGGGCCCATCAGAGTACTTCAGCGCCCCTCGCTGGCAAATGCATAGCGGGTGCCCCTGTGATCCCCCACATGGGAGCGTGTGCATATCCACCACAGGTGCAGCAGCAAAAGCTGAGTCTGCCTACCCCACAACTACAGAACTCTGGACACCACAGTCATGCCTTTCCAGAACACAGGCCTCCTGAGACTCATCACCCCAACAGATGGTTCCTGGGTGCCACTGTGAGTCCCCATTGGACACGTGCAATTTTAATCAAGGGCGCAAGACAGCAAAAATTGGGACACCCCCCCTTCACAGCTGCTGACTTCTAGACATCGCAGTTGTACCTTTCCAGCTCACAGGCCTACATCAAGAGAACCCAAATAGCTCAAGTAGGCAGCTACACTAAATTACCAAGCCCAGGAGACCTGAGAGATCACAACAGTAGCACCATCCCCAAAAGAACCTGAGTATCAAATCAATCAGACCTACAATTAAAACGTTACAGCAAAACATGGGAAGACAAAAAAGCAATCCCCAAGGGATGGAAAAAGAGGAATCACCAGAAAGGGAGTTAAATGAAACTGAGGCTAGCAGCATATCAGAGAAAGAATTAAGAGTAATGGTTATAAGGATGTTTAAAAGGCTGGATGACAAATAGACACAACTCAATGTCAAATATGCACAACTCAATGGGAACTATAAGGAGCTGAATGAGAATGTCATCAACATGAAAAGGAACCAAGAGGAGATGAAGACCGACAGATCTGCAATAAAGAACACAATGGAAGGCCTAAACAGTAGACTAGAAGAAGCTGAGGACCGCATCAGCGAATTAGAAGACAAGGTAGGAAAAAACACACAAACACAGCAGCAACTGGAAAGAAGACTTAAAAATCAAGAGGAAGCTCTGGAACAACACAAAATGAAACAACATTCGCATAATAGGGGTACCAGAAGGAGAGGAAGAGAAGCAAGGAATAGAAAACCTGTTTGAAGAAATAATGGCAGAAAACTTCCCTGATATTGGCAAGAAAAAAACTATGCAAGTCTAAGAGTCTCAAACAAGTTGAACCCCAAAAGACCGACACCAAGACACATCTTAATTAAATTAGTGAACACCAACGACAAAGTAAGAATCTTAAAGGCTGCCAGAGAGAGACAGAAAGTTACCTACAAGGGATCTCCTATTAGAATATCAACTGATTTCTCAACAGAAACACACCAGGCCAGAAGGGAATGGAATGAAATATACAAAGTGATGCAAAGCAAGGGACTGAATCCATGAATACTATACACAGCAAGGCTATCATTCAAGATTGAAGGTGGAATCAGGAGCTTCACAGACAAAAAAGGACTAAGGGAGATTATTACCACCAAACCAGCAATGCAAGAAACGCTGAAGGGTCTGCTGTAAAAAGAAGAAATAAGAAGTGAAGAAGGAACACGGGTAAAGAATAAACATGGCGACAAGCAAGTACCTGTCAATAATAACTTTAAATGTAAATGGATTAAATGCCCCAATCAAAAGACATAGGGCAGTGGTCGGAAAACTGCGGCTCACGAGCCACATGTGGCTCTTTGGCCCCTTGAGTGTGGCTCTTCCACAAAATACCATGTGCGGGCATGCACGTACAATGCGATTGAAACTTTGTGGCCCATGCACAGAAGTCGGTTTTCGGCTCTCAAAAGAAATTTCAATCATTGTACTGTTTATATTTGGCTCTGCTGACTAAAGAGTTTGCTGACCACTGACATAGGGTAACCGAGTGGATAAGAAAACACGACCCATATATCTGCTATCTACAGGAAACCCACCTCAGAAAAAAAGATGCACACAGACTGATGGTGAAGGGATGAAAAAGGTTTTTCAGGCGAATGGAAATGAAAAAAAAAAAGCTGGGGTAGCAATACTTATATCTGACAAATTAGATCTCAAAGTGAAGGACATAACAAGAGATAAGGAAGGCCACTTCATAATACTAAAGGGAGCAATCCAACAAGAAGAAATAACTCTGGTAAAAATATATGCACCCAATACAGGAGCACCCAAATACATAAAAAAAAAAACTCCTGGAGGATATCAAGGGAGAGATTGACAGCAATACAATCATAGTAGGGGACTTTAGTACCTCACTATCACCATTGGACAAATCCTCTAAACAAAAATGAGCAAAGAAACATGAATTCTAAATGACTCACTAGAACAGATGGAATTAATTGTTATCTTCAGAACATTTCATCCCAAAGCCACAGAATATACATTCTTCTCAATTGCACATGGGTCATTTTCAAAGATAGACCATATATTGGGTCACTGGCAAAGTCTCTTCAAATTCAAGAAGATAGAAATCATATCAAGCATCTTCACAGATCACAATGGCATAAAACTGGAAATCAACTACAATAAAAACAATCCAAAAAAAATCAAACACATGGAGACTAAATAGCATGCTATTAAACAATGACTGGGTTACCAGAGAGATCAAAGAAGAAATAAAAAACATCATGGCAACAAACAACAATGAAAAAACAACAATCCAAAATCTATGGGACACAGAGAAAGCAGTCTTGAGAGGGAAGTTCATAGCTCTACAAGCCTACTGCAAAAAACAAGAAACAATGGTAATAAATTGCCTAACCCTACAACTCAAAGAGTTAGAAAGAGAGCAACCAGAGAAGCCCAGTATAAGCAGAAGAAAGGAAATAATAAAGATCAGAGTGGAGATAAATGACATAGAGACCAAAAAAACAATACAAAAGATCAACCAAACCAAGAGCTAGTTCTTTGAAAGGATAAACAAGATTGATGAATCTCTAGCCAGGCTCACCAAGAAGCAAAGAGAAAGGACCCAAATAAACAAAATCAGAAATGAAAGAGGAGAAATAACAACAAACCCCACAAAAATACAAAGGATTGTTAAAAAACTACTATAAACAACTCTATTCCAACAAACTGGACAACCTGGAAGAAATGGACATATTCCTAGAAAAATACAACCTTCCAAAACTCAATCAGGAAGATTCTAAAAATCTCAATAGGCCAATAACTATGGAAGAAATTGAAGCAGTCATCAAAAAGCTCCCAGCAAACAAAAGCCCGGGGCCAGATGGCTTCACAGGGGAGTTTTACCAAACATTCAGGAAGAACTAAAACCTATCCTCCTCAGACTATTCCAGAAAATTCAAAAGGAAGGAACACTTCCAAGCTCATTCTATGAAGCCAGCATCACCCTAATACCAAAACCAGATAAAGACAACACAATGAAAGAGAATTACAGACCAATATTCCTCATGAGCATAGATGCCAAAATCCTCAACAAAATTCTAGCAAATTGGATCCAGCAGTACACCAGAAAGATCATACACCATGACCAAGTAGGATTTATCCCAGGGATGCAAGGATGGTACAATATCCGCAAGTCAATAAACGTGATACATCATATAAACAAATTGAGAGATAAAAACCACATACTCATATCAATTAATGCAGAAAAAGCATTTGACAAAATCCAACACCCATTTTTGATAAAAACTCTCAGCAAGGTGGGAATAGAAGGATCATACCTCAACATAATAAAAGCCATATATGATAAACCCACAGCCAACATCATACACAATGGGTAAAAACTAAAACCATTTACCCTAAGAACAGGAACAAGACAGGGATGCCCACTCTTACCACTCCTGTTTGACATAGTACTGGAAGTTTTAGCCATTGCAATTAGACAAGAAGAAGAAATAAAAAGCATCCAATTTGGAAAAGAAGAAGTGAAGCTGTCCTTATTTGCAGATGACATGATATTGTACATAAAAAACCCTAAAGACTCCATCAAAAAAACTAATAGACTTAATAAATGAATTCGGCAATGTAGCAGGATACAAAATTAACGCCAAGAAATCTATGGCATTTCTATACACCAATAATGAACTTACAGAAAAAGAGACTAAAAAAGCAATCCCATTTACCATCGCACCAAAAAAATTAAGATACCTAGGAATAAACTTAGCTAAGGAGGTAAAAGACCTATACACGGAAAACTACAGGACACTGAAAAAAGAGATAGAGGAAGACATAAACATGGAAGAACATACCATGTTCGTGGATTGGTAGAATCAACATCATTAAAATGTCCATACTACCCAAAGCAATCTATAAATTCAATGCACTTTCCATTAAAATACCAATGGCATATTTCACAGACCTAGAAAGAATTCTCCAAAAATTCATCTTGAATAAAAAATGATCCCAAATAGCCACAGCAATCCTGAGAAAGAAGAACAAAGTAGGTGGGATCTCAATACCAGATTTCAAGTTGTATTACAAAGCCACTGTTCTCAAAACTGCATGGTATTGGCACAAGGACAGATATATAGACCAATGGAATAGAATAGAGAACCCAGAAATCGACCCAAATCACTATGCTCAATTAATATTTGACAAAGGAGGCATGAACATACAGTGGAGTCAAGACAGTCTTCAATAAATGGTGTTGGGAAAATTGGACAGATACATGCAAAAAAATGAAACTAGACCACCAACTTACACCATACACAAAAATAAACTCAAAATGGATCAAGGACTTAAACATAAGACGGGAAACCATAAAAATACTAGAGGAATCCACAGGCAGAGAAATCTCAGACATATGTCAAAGCAATTTCTTCACCGATACAGCTCCTAGGGCAATGGAAACTAAAGAGAAAATAAACAAATGGGACTACATCAAAATAAAAAGCTTTTGCACAGTAAAAGAAACCATCGACAAAACAACAAGAAAGCCCACTGTATGGGAGAACATATTTGCAAATGTTATCACTGATAAAATTTTAATCTCCAACATCTACATGGAACTTATACAACTTAATAAAAGGAAGATAAATGATGCAATAAAAAAATGGTTAATGGACCTAAATAGAATCTTTTAGAAAGAAGACAGAAGGAAGGCCAAGAGGCATATGAAAACATGCTCAAAGTCACTAATTATCAGAGAGATGCAAATCAAAACGACAATGAGGTACCATCTCACACCTGTCAGAATGGCAATCATCAACAAGTCAACAAACAACAAGTGCTGGCGAGGATGCGGAGAAAAAGGAGCCCTCAAGCACTGCTGTTGGGAATGCAGACTGGTGCAGCCACTGTGGAGAACAGTATGGAGTTTCCTCAAAAAACTGAAAATGGAACTCCCATTTGACCCAGTAATCCCACTTCTAGGAATATATCCCAAGAAACTAGAAACATGAATCAGAAAGGATATATGCACCCCTATGTTCATAACAGCACAATTCACCATAGCTAAGATTTGTAAACATCCTAAATGCCCATCAGCAGATGAGTGGATTAGAAAACTATGGTACATCTACACAATGGAATACTATGCTGCTATAAAAAAGAAGGAATTCTTACCATTTGCAGCAGCATGGATGGAGCTGGAGAGCATTATGTTAAGTGAAATAAGCCAGGTAATGAAAGAAAAATACCACATGATCTCACTCATTTATGGAAAATAAAGAACATTATAACCTGATGAACAAAAAAATAACAGAGGCAGTAAAGCACTGAACAGACTGTCAAATTACAGTGGGAAGGCTGGGGAGTGTTGGGGAGGGGGGGAAAGAGATCAACCAAAGGACTTGTATGCATGCATATAAGTACAACCAATGGACACAAGACACTGGGTGGGTGGGATGAGGGCATGTGACAGTGAGTAGGGGAGGCTGGGGGAAGATCTATGGGGGGAAAAAAGGAGATATATGTACTACTATATGTAATACTTTAAATAATAAAATAAAAATTTTTAAAAAAGAAACATTAAAAAAATTTCTAAGCTTTCTAAATCTCCATTTTATGGCTAATGAAAATAGGATTCCACTGAGTCTCCTATCTACCTACTCCAGGACTTCTCTGAGAATCAAATGAGATGAGGCACGGGAAAATGCTTCATAGACATTTGGCTACAGTGTAAAGTGTTTCCACCTGGTTATAAAGCAAGTCGTGTTCCTAGGCTGAAGAAACCGCAAGGAGGCTAGTCATTGCTAGGGAGAGGAATCTGGGTGTTGCTACATGATGTCATTACCTGGTGCCCACAGCGACCATTTCTGGGTGGGCTGGGCTGTGGGCTGCATTTTGTGCCATGTGATCTCAGCAGCATTGGCTGTGATTTGGTGGACTGTCACTCTGGGGTGGTGGTGGGACCTATGTCCTACTTGGGGGAAGCCAAGTGTTGCTTTGTAGGTGCCAGGTTGGCAGTGCCATTTCTCTGTGCATCATTGCAGCTCCTACATTGAGCATCTACCCCCTGGTGGTCAGTGCATGTCATATCAACCCATCGGATGGAGGGAAGGACAGTTAGCATATTAGCCTTTTATATATATAGATAGGCAATTTCATTCATTCAGTACTCATGACATTCCTATTAAGTCCAAGACACCAGTGATGCCAAGAAAAAAGAAAAAAAAAAAGCAGGATTGCTAAAATAGAAGGAGGAGTTTTAGAGGAGAAAGAGACTTTACTACAAGTGAATAACATTTTTTAAGTAAAACCCTCTAATCTATATACAAGCAACCAGAAAGATGGAATGATTGGAACGACTGTTCGCTATGATATGCACTGTGGCGGCTAACTGGCCTGATTGGGGCCCCAATTTCCACCCCCCCCAAGCTCCTGCAGCCCCTCCCCCCGGCCAGCAGGCCCTGATCGCCTGATCAGGGCCAGGCCCCAGACTGGGACAGGGAACCAGAGGTGGGTGGTGGCAGAGTGAGCAGCAAAGGAAGGAAGAGGGGGGAGGCAGGGAACCTGATCAGCCCTGATCACAGTTCAGGCCTAGGGACTCCACCCATGCATGAATTCTGTGCACCGGGCCTCTAGTATATTATAAACAACACTAGAGGCCCGTTGCATGAAGAGATTCGTGCAATAGGCCTTCCTTCCCTTGGCTTCCAGCACCGGTTTTCCTCCAGCACCTGGGACCAGGCCTTTGCTCTGGCCAGAGTCTGCCTTCTTCGTCTTTGCTTCAGGCTCTGGCCACAGTCTGCCGCCTTCATCTTTGCTGCAGACTCCGCCCAGAGTCTGCCATCTTTGTCTTCGCTGCAGACTCCAGCCGGAGTCTGCCATCTTCATCTTTGCTGCTTCGTTGCAGATTCCGGCCAGAGTCTGCTGTCTCCGTCTTCACTGCAGTCCTCGGCTGGAGTCTGCTGTCTTGGTCTTCGCTGCAGACTCCAGAGTCTGCAGTCTTCGTCCACTGTGCCAGAGTGCTGCTCCTGTAGATCCCTTCGCCCCCCGCCCTCCCTTTCATAGCAGGCATCCTGCCCCGCCCGACCACTCCGCACCTGGAGCAGCTGGGCGGTGGCCATCTTTGTCCTTCTAATTTGCATATTCCCTCCTGATTGGCTGGTGGGTGTAGCGGTGTGATGGTCAATTTGCATGTTTCTCTTTTATTAGTGTAGATACTACAGTATGTCTTCAAATAACATTGTTTAGTTCAATGTCATTTCATTATAACATTATAACATAGCTCTTGTTTATGTTGATTAGCCTATGATAAAACTGGTTTCATTATATGTCATTTTTCCTAAAGTTGCAGAACCTATCGAAGATGTTTAGTGAAGACTTACTTACTGTACCTGCAGTTGGGTCAAGGGTTAAATGGAACTGAAGTTATAGGTGAAAACACAGGGGGCTTTTATCCCTGTTTACCTCTTATAAATTCCACTTGCTTTCCTTTAAGTTGGAAGAGAAATGTTACGTTCACAGCTTCTAGACACAAATTTTCTAAGGTCTTCGAGGTTCCCACTAGGAGAGAAAGTGTTAATTCTCTTTCAGCAACTCTCCTGTGGACATTAACTCATCTTCACCTTGTCCGGTGAGAAAGGAGTGGTTCCCAAGCTCTTGCCCATCTCAGTGGACACCCACTTCTCAAGCAGGTGGACCCTCCCTTGTGCATAGGCCATTCCATTCCCATTTATCAACAGGCCCCAGACCAGGGCCCTTCCAAGTGTATGTAACTTCTAAATAAAACAAGGCTTATAGGTTTTCACACAAGGCTGTGATCACATAAATACATGCTGTAAAATATATACTTGAAAGTCATCCTCGGCCACTGAGTTCCATGGAAACCAAATACCCAGAGAATGAGAAAAGAGCTGGGGCATTTAATTTCTCATTCAGGGCCTGGATGGATTTAATTCAGACAGCCGGTTTTATTTCTGTTGAAGTCTGGCATGTATATATGAACTGACTTTCGTAACCCGGGTAATTGATAGGATGACGTCACTTTTATGGCCATAAGACCACTTGTATAACGGCTTGTGAAGCTTGGGAGAAATATTTCTAAACATAGCTCTTGGCATGCAACTCTGGAGCACTTAAGCCAGAGGGCAGCTCCTGCCTCCCCAAACTACTTTCCCAGGGACCCAAAATATGTTTATATACACAGCCAAGCATTTTTCAAAAAGTATTCTCCTTCCCCCAAAATGAACAGACTACGCTCCCTCGCGTTTATATAAATGGCTCTCCCGGGTTCTCAGATTGAGGCCTGATGACGCAATGATGACCGTCAGAGCTGGGACATTGTCCAGACCCAAATATGGGATTAACTGTGTGAGTGAGAGTCTTGAAATGCCTCAGAATTTCAAAAGCTTGTTTGGGTTTGGGTTTTGCACATCGCCCACTCACTTTACCATCCAAGTGCTATTTATAAAATCCTTTCCCCAAAGATCTCGTCCTGGGATTATAAAGTGACAAAGGGGAACTTCCAAAACTGTTTGGACTTCGGCCCCAGATGGTGGGTGTGAGAGTGTCAGGAGCAGAAGGAGGAGAGGGTGGAGGGGAGCTGATGGTAAAGAAAGGGAAATTGCTGGACTCTTCTGCACTCTCCACCTGTCTGTCTGCAGCAGCAGGCTTGGGGCTAAGCCAGGGAGCAGAGGCCAGCGCCCTACAGCCAGCCCTTTTTGCTTGCTGTTCACACCCACCCTACGCAATGGCCATGCCATAGAGTTCATTTAGGAAAGCAGGAATGCTACCACTTCATACCCACTAGGATGGCTAATCTCAAAAAGACAGGAGGTAACAAGGTGGGCGAGGATGTGGGAAAATTAGAACCCTCAGACATTGATGGTGTTAATGTAAAATTGTGTAGTCACTATGGAAGACAGCTGGGCAGTTCCTGAAAAGGTTAAACACAGAGTTACCAGCAATGCCACTCTTAGGTGTCCACCCAAGAGAAATGAAAAATGTACATCCTCCCCAAAACGTGTACGCGAATATTCATAGTAACATTATTCATAATGGCCCCCAAAGTGAGGACAACCCAAATGCCTACCAGTACCACTGATGAATGGATAAACAAAACATAGTTTATTCATACAATGGATTTTTATTCATCAAGAAAAAGGAGTGAAGTGCCGATACTTGCTACATGAATGAACTTTCAAAACATTATGCTCAGGAAAAGAAGCCAGTCCCCCAAGTCACATTTATAATAATAAAAGCATAATATTCTAATTAGACCGGACATCTTTCCTGACGAGCTTCCAGACAAAGCTGGGGCTGTGAAGGAAGCCTGGGTCCCAGGTGCCAGAGGGAAGCTGATGCCTGCAGTCAGGGGAAGTAAGGCCTACTTTGCATGAATTTCATGCATCGGGCCTCTAGTTTATATAAAATGTCCAGAATAAGCAAATCTATAGAAACAGGAAGTAAATTAGTGGTTGCCAGTGTCTGGGGAAGGGAGGGCTGCCAGCTAATGGGTACAGAGTTTCTTTTGGGGTGATGAAAATGGCCTAAATTTAGATTGTGGTGGTGGCTGTACAACCCTGTGAATATACTGAAAAACCACTGAATGTACACTTTAAATGGACAAAGTGTTCTACATATGCTTTATATTTCAATAAAGTGATGAATTTTTTTTTTTTAAAGAACACTAGCAAAGAGCTATGGGATTCCTTCATTTAACGAATAAGCACCCAGCTCTGCCCCAGACCAGCATTTTGGTTACACGTGGAGATTTAACAACAAAAGCATTCAGTGGATGGAACAAACAAAGTATGCAATAGATTTCAACCTAAGTTTGAGTCCTGTGTTGGAAGTCAGGAGGGGAAGCAGAATTAAAATGTGAGTCTGTAGTGAGGAGCTAAAAAGGTCCATATGTGGCACAGAAAAGTTAGCTGCACACAAAACCCAAGAGGAATCTGCTTCCTAAAAAGCTGAAAATATGACCGACAACTGTTTCTGACAACACCCTGCTCTCCCTTTGCTATTATGTAGATTTATTTCTCCTCCAGCACCTTCTCAGGCTCACTTTGGAATTAGTTGCCTATTGATCCTCTTTAGTTCTTCCAAAAGAACAGATGTGGCTTATTAATTTGGGTTGGAATGTCTGGGTATTTTGGGTCTCAACTGAACTGGGTTTTGATGTTGGAGAAACTGCCCTTTACCTTCAGATTCTATCAGCAAAAGATAACAACTAAGAGAAACTTTTTAAAAATCCTATCTGTGCCCAGCCAGTGTGGCTTAGTGGTTGAGTGTGAACTATGATGCAAGAGGTCACGGTTTGATTCCCTGCAGAAGGCAGCCAATCAATGATTCTCTTGCATCACTGATGTTTCTATCTCTCTCTCTCCCTCTTCCTTTCTCTCTGAAATCAATAAAAATATGTTTTAAAAAATACTATTTGTGTCTCCCGGGGGCTGACTTTGGCCTGACATGGAGTGTAGAAGTTCTTCACTCAGTCTTAGGGCTGGCATTTTCTAAAATAGACGTCAGTAAATAATCACCAAATAATTAACACAGTTACCTTAGATTTTATTTCTGAATATATTTCTCTGTTTGCTATACATATACTTGTCTGTGTGTGTGTGATTTCCTGTGTCTTCCTGTATTTGAAAATTCTGTTCATAATTTTGTTCACATTACTTGCAACTTAGAGTTTTTGAGTTCTTCTCAAGGCGGTATTTATATCTGAAAATCCCTAAAGTCAGGCAAAGGCATTTATGGCTTTAAAAAATATGTTTCTCCATCTTTACAAAAACAGCAACCTAGAGTCTGGGAGCAGGGACAGAAACCATGGAGATGTGCAGATGGAGACAGGGCATAAGACGAACAGCTGGACAAAGTGGCAGTGGCTAGGAGAGTGGTGGCACTGGAAGTGCCGGGCAGTGCCCTCATGGCCCTGGGTGCCCTGCCAGTCCCACCGCCTCTCCTCCTTTGTCCTGGGCAGGAACTTCTGGCTTCACGGTGCCTGCCTCCCTCCAGGGTCAGCACCAGATTCAGAGTGCTCAGCTTTGGTCCCTTCCCAAGAAACCACAGGACCAACACTTCTGTTCTACTTGTAATGCCCCTCTCCCCAGGACAGTGGTCGGCGAACTGCGGCTTGTGAGCCGCGGTTTGCCGCTCTGTTGACTAATGAGTTTGCTGACCACTGCCCCAGGGCATACAATAGGCAAACACACACAACTGACCCAATCCTGCCATATAACTAATACTTGGACTCTTTCACCCCAAACATTAGCATAAGAGTTCATGAAAAGGGTGATAATGGTGATTGCTCTTAATTATGTCTTCCTGGTACCTCAATGATGTTGCTTACCCTTTAGAAACCATGAGGTATTTATTCATTATTCTTTGTGATCAATTGACTGAGTAGTAAGCTACATAAAAAAGCTCAATTTTCCATGATTTTTGAGGATAGAAAGTGATTAAAAGGAGCTGGGAGTCTGTAAGACAAGTCCAGGTCATTTATTTGCCTGATGATCCCAGCTTCCATCACAATATCCATGTGGCCTGGGAATGCTACTCTGACCCTCTGCACTATGATTTCCTCCTCTCTGAAATGAAGGTGTACATTATAAATCCTTTTAAAAGCAAGGGCATCGTGGTCAATGGTCGTGTACTATTTGCATGCACAGCCTATCAGACACCATTGGGGCAGCACAGAGTCTACAGCAGAATCAGAGCTATGAATGAAGAGACTCAGCCAGTGATGCTGGGCAGCATCCTCACAGCACTGGGGCATAACCAGTTCCTCTCTCCTTTGCTTGTGAGGGCTGGGGACATCTGCCGATATTGCCAGGCTCAGATTGCAGGTGCAAAGCAAGTCTCCGAATTGGTCATCCCTGTCCCCATGAGTGGTAAAGACTTCAGAACAGTTTAAGTAGGTCTCATGGTTCTCATGAATTAATATTTTGGTATTCAGGCATGTTTTTAAAAAGCCTATGGCACCTTCGGACTTAAAAGATTCCCAGACCATAAGCTAAATATATATTTAACTTTTTAAAAAAATTAAAGTCACATTATTTAATCAGAGAGTAAACAATATCTTTAAAACTGTCCCTATCTATTCCATAATTACACACTTCAGACAAGAGCCTAGTTCCCAGCCAGAATCCCCAGAGGATGGACAGCATGAGCTCAGGACAGAGGCAAAAGCTAACTGTGATGTAGCTGGTCTTTGTTTTTTCTTGAAAATACCAAGGTGGTTAGGTAATGTTAATGGGACAATTGTTTTCCCCATTCCATTTGTTTTTTAACTTATTTTTTAAATCATTCTTTCACATACCTTTTTTTTATTTCTTCCTTAAATAAAGCTATCTCTTTCCTTCCTTCTTCCTTAAATAAAGCTACTTCTGCTGATGGGGTGTTTGTAGAAAGGCAAGATTCCTTAGTATCCCCCCTTTAATTCCAGGGTGTGTGGAAATAAAGGAATAACATCCAGGCATAATGTTTTACCTCAGAGCCATCACTCATGGGAAAATGATTAAAATTCATCAAAGCAGAGTTAAATGAAAATGGGCTTCCCATATTTATTAAATTAACTAGAGGTCTGGTGCACACATTTGTGCATAGGTGGGTCTGGCCGGCCCGCCCCCATTGGGGCCAATAGGGCAGGGCCAGCCGGGGAAAAGGACCATGGGCAGTTGGCTGGCCGGCCCCGCCCCCTGGTCGAACTCCCAGTTGAGGGGACAATTTGCATATTAGTATTTTATTATATAGGATTAATGTATCAATTCATGGAAGAAGAAGAAAAGGGACTAAGAGAAGATGATGTGGAGAAACAAATTTTGAAATGATCTCAAGAGCTTCATGTAATCAATAGTAGGTAATGTCCTTGAATTACCTGACCATGGTAAGTGCTCCAAAAAATAACTAAAATCAGGTACATGCCATGCTCTGCATAATTCACTTTAAGTATATTGTCTCATTTAATCCTCACAACCACCCTATGAGGTTGGTATGATTTCTATCTTACAGATAAGGAAATATGTCAGAGAAGTTAATTTGTCTGAGGTCACACAGTAGGTGGTTGGGCCAAATTTAACCTCAGGTATGTTGGACTTCAGGACATTCCAGTACTGTACTATCATTCTGATGCTATTAAAGGTTCAAGTTGAAGAGATGTGGGTGGGTGGATGGATGACTGACTGAATGGGGAAAATGTGCACATGGCAAACACCCCTCAGTAACTACTATGGTTTTTCAGGGCTATCCAACCAAAATGCTATTGAGACTAGACATGCCCCTTCTCTTAACTGTCCAGGTTGTGTTGTGGCTGAACCTCTCCTACCTGTTGCCTCTCCTTCCTGCTCTGAAATCTATTAAATTAGGATGCAGATGCCCTTATGAAACATGGTTTAAAATAATCAAACTCTAAACAACTGACATCTCATATAATTGTACCCTGTTCAGCTGGGTGTCTTTCCTTGGACTGAGATTCACAAAGGGTTGATCCAATACATAGTAAAGTTGTAAGAGCTTTGGAGAAAGTGCCCCATCGTGCGGAAATGTGGAATATTTTGCCTTTACCTCCTTTATCTGCTTTCCTCCCAAATTGAGGATGTTGATATAAAATCTATCAGATAAGCTTTCTCACAGCCTTATAATCCTAATCTCAACTTGGAAAATTTTCAAAGAAAATGCCTGTGTTTTTATAAATTGGACACAGAAATAGAAATTTCTCCAGGGTTGATATAAGATGGGCTTTTTGGCTTCGCCATGCAGACACTTGTTGCTCTCTAAGTTTGAAAGAGTTAAGAGGAAAGATGGAATGCCTCGGGAATGTTGGCCGGGAGGCCCAGCTCTCTCCTCTCCGCTTCTCACCCTGGACGAACTCCTGGGAGCCAGGAGAACTTAGTGATGACTATGGGTTCATGCTCTTCCCTCAGTTCTGCCCCAAAAGCCGCCTCTGTGTGCTGGAGAGGGAGGGATGTGCAATTTTCTGCAGGGTGAGGCTTGTTTGCACCATGTCCCTGGAGAGTTCCCAGACACAGAAAGAAAACATTTGAATTAGGAGCCATTGGCTAATCCTTGCTGGAAAACAGGACCTGAAGGGTAGTGGGGGTGGTGAGGGAAGGTAAGGGAGAGAAGAGTGAGCAAGAGGAAACAGTTATTTTGACTGCATTTTTTCCTTGCCTGATTAAATCTAGTGACATTTGAACTTTGTGGTACTAAAAGAACCCAGCTCTGAATGTGGGGCCTGGGACCAGAGGGTAAAGGCGGGGCCTGGAGCTGGCTTGGCTGCTGGTCGCTTGGCGCTGGGGACCTGCTCTGTGGCTGGGACCAGCTGGTGTGGGACCTGACTTGCCTGGCGCTGAGGACGTGCAGAGGGGAGAGCCTTCGGGTCCCGCAGCTGATGCAGAAATTATGGTGCTTCTCCAGGGCTGTCTACCAGGTGGGACCTGCAGCTCCTCTTTCGTTGCTTTGCAGCATGAGAAATGTGGGGAATGGTGGAGGAAAGGCAGAAACTATTGTCACATGTTTAGGGTTATGGAGTGTGTTATAATAAATGTGAGGGGCGTGGTTAACATTAATTGAGCATCCTCTTCAAGGTACCAGGCACTGTGAGCGGTGGCTTGTAAGCAGTATCTAATTCAGTTTTCCAAACCACCAGGTAAAGTAGGTGCTATGTCACCATTTTGGAGATGAGGTTATTGAAACTCAGAGGTCTTAAGTTGCTCAAAGTCACCCAGCTGGTAAATGGCAGAGCCCTGCAATTTAAACCAAAGGTTTTCTGGATACAAAGATGAGGATGCTCCTTCCATGAGTTTGTACTCCTCTTACAAGAGACATTGTTTTCTCACAGTGCGTATTGGGGTGGTGACAAGCTGGTAAGGGACCTGTGGCTGTGGGGACAGGAGGCCAGGAGGGGAAAGTGCTGAGCAACAATAAGAAGTCTTTGTTCTCACTTCCTTGTCCCTTTGGTGGTTTGCATGGTGGCCCCTGAAGTCAGATATTCACACACACTTCTTCTCAAATGTAAGAAAAAGAGAAAATTTTCTGCAGGAAGGTAGTCTTGAGTCAATTGGCTGGAGGTGCAGAGCCCTCCAAAGGGGGAGACAAAGAGTGTCTCTGTCCCCTGTTCATCCCCTCAGACTGCTGTCATTTTGCCACAGAGACTTCAGTCCCCACAGCCCAGCCCAGAGGAAGGGGCCAGACTGACCTGGTGTGGTAGGGGGTGTCACCAGCTCTTCCTCAGTTGACAGTGGTGTTTTGTAACCCAGTTTATTTCACTAAGTCAACTTGCGTGGTTTTGGCCCCCTCTCCTTGTTAGCTGGCTCACCACATGCTTGGAACCAAGCAGGCACAGCTGGTCTTTGTATTTTTAGGTGTAATTTGGCGGCGCAAATCCCTTAATGAACTGTAATGACTAAACAGCGCAGGACCATGTAGCCCCCTCCCTCCCTCCCCTCCTTGAGGAATGTCTGGATGCATGGAAGCGACAGCTCCTTGGAAGAGGTGCCCAGGAGCCTGGGTTGATTTTACAGAGGAGCACGCCCTCCCAGGACCCCTCCTCCCACTTCTTCTGCCCATTGGCAGTCGGACTAAAGGCCATTTCCTCTAGAAATGAGATTTTCCCCAGAATAATTGTGTTTGAAGGGCATGTATGTATTGTTTTACTAATAATAGCAAATGTGCCCATAACTGGTCTTATATAAATGAAATGTGAGTCTTACAAGTTTGAAACAATCTAAAAAATTTACACAACATTTCCAATGATGATTTGCAAATCTGAAAGAAACCTGGAAAAAAAGTCTCCCTGATTAATCAATCATGTGGTTGGTTTGTCTACTTGAAGATTTTTCTGGTTTAGAGTCAAATCTCAAACAGCTTGGAGTTTGGGAGTGATTTCTTAGTCAAGGAAATTCGGTCTTAGCTGTTGCTGTACTTGTGAATGAATTTGAGGGCCCTGGCTTCCTACCTCCATCTCCCACCTTCTTTGTACCTCCTGTTTGCCTTCTCAGAAAGTTCTATCACCACCATGATTCTAAATCAAGTAAGCCCCACTTCAAGGGGCTTTTTCAGGACTTCCCTTAATGTTATAAGTGTTCTAAAAAGTATATTGAAATTTAATGGCTGCCAGGTTAGGGGAAAAAAATAAATTGTTCCTGCTCAACCTCTATTCAGTTTGTCAGGCATGGAGCAGCAGCTCTGTGTCTGCCCTTTGCTCCTCCCATATAGAGTGGGGGCGATGGCTTCACAGCCCCATAAGAATTAGTAAGAATTAAGTAAGGGCATGTGTTGAAGTGTGCTGCAACACCAAGTGCATACAAATGGGAAATGTTGTTGTTTCTTAATATACTGTATTCTTACTGTTTTTATCTTGAGAAAAGTTTACCAAAAAATGTCTTTATTTTTTAGCGGTAAGGTGACTAATGGCCATTTTATGTATTTTGTTTGGGTAATTGTCTAGGAAAAACTCTGTGTTTCCTTTTACTGTAACACTACTACTCTTACACTCAACACTTCTAATGCCAAATATGAGGATTTCCCACACACGGAGCAATTCTGACACTAACTGGAGTTAGTGCAGACCCCACAGGTTAAGGGCTTAGTCCCACAAGACTGTGCCCCAGTTCAGATGCCAATCCCAAGTAGGTCCCAAGTTACCCACAACTCTTTCCAGCTTGGCTACAAAATGGAGGTTCCCATGAGCCCCTCCCTGGGTTTAATCAGTTTCTAGAAACAGCTTAAAGAACTCAGAAGCACATTTACCACTGTTATTGTAGGATAAACTGCATGATAAAGGGTACAGATGACCAGCCAGATGAAGACATCCATAGAGTTTTAGAGGGTCCCATGTGCAAGATCTTCTGACCCTGTGGAGTTGGGGAGTGTTGTCCTCCTGACGTAGAGATGTGTTCACCAATCTGATGAAAAGCTATTGGAACCCCGTGATTTGGGGCTTTTATGGATTCATGGTCACATAAGCATGATTGATTATTAACGTAATCTTCCTAGAGAATGGGGTGGGGCTGAAAGTTCCAAGTCTCTAGGCATGGCTTGGTTTCCTGGTGACCAGCCCCCACCCAGGAGCCCACGCAGAGTCACCTCATTAGAACAAAGACACTCCTGTCACCCAGGAAATGCCAAAGGGTTTTGGAACTCTGAGTCAGGAGCCAGGGTCAAAGACCAAATGTTAACACAAAAGATGCTCCCAGTGCTCTGATCTCTTAGGAAATCACAGGGGTTTCAGAGCTCTGTGCAGGAACTGGGACAGAGACCAAATACAATTTTTCTAGTAGTTCATAGCAATGCTTTCATGGTTTACAGCTTCTCACTGGCTAGGGTGATGGTTGTCAAACCCTGGCTGGACTTGAATTTCAACAAGGGAGCTTTTACTATCACCCATGCCCAGGCCCAACTCCCGGAGATCCTGATTTAATTGTTCTGGGCCTGCATATTGGTATGTTTTCATAGCTTTCCTGGTGATTCTAATGTGCAATCCAGCTGGAGAGCCCCTGAGCTGAAGGAGGCTCATTCTACTGTCAGGTAGCAAGCAGATGTTTATGAAACCCCCAATAATAGGCAGCAATGAAATCACTGAAGGAAGGGGACACTTTAAAAATGTATGTATGGCCTTAGCCAGTGTGATCAATGGTTAGAGCATCCGCCCAAACACCAAAGGGTCACATGTTTGATTCCCGGTCAATGGCACAAACCTGGGCTGCAGGTTTGATCCCTGGCCCTGGTTAGGGCTTGTGTGGGAGGCAACCAATTGATTCTCTCTCTCTTTCCCTCCCTCTCTTTCTCTCCTCTCTTCCTCCCTTCCCTCCGCTTCTCTAAAAAGCAATGGAAAAATCTCCTCAGGTGAGGATTAACAACAAAAATGTATGTATTAATTTCATGAGCCCCACCTTAGACTTCATGATTAAGAATGTCTTAGAGCGGAGCCTGGCAATCTACATTCTTAGCATGTGATTCACGATATGAATAGGAACCACTAATAAAGAACAGAAAGTATTACATGGCACATAAAAAAAAATAAGGATCAGAGTCAATGACTTGACAAGATCATCATGAGGATTAACTCAGTTTAAATTAAGTTTATTCCTTAGCCCACACAAAGCACTAAATAAATGTTAGCTGCTTTTATTATTATTGCAAGAATGAATGTGATCACCCACATTTACCCAAAACTATGAAGAGAGTGGGATTTGTTACTTGGGATGGTAGTGACCATCTTTGGACCAGGGTTCACCTGCAGCTCCGGAGCGGGGAGCTTTCCTCATTTCTAGGTCCCCATCATGCTCCCCAAACAGTGGCTCCAGATGTGCAGTGGCCCTGCAGGCAGCTTCAGTCTCCTCTCTGCAGAAACGCTGGTCTTTCTGACGTGCCTCTGACCCAGTACTTCTTGATCACGTTACTTTCCCAGAGAGTGGTTATTTGTGGAGCTTGAAATGTCCATAATCAGGGGTGGGGAAGCTTTAAAAGGAAATAATTTTTTAAATAGTACAAATTTAGGTGTGCAAAGAAAACCACAGCACATTACAAATGGAAGAAAG
This sequence comes from Plecotus auritus, assembly GCF_963455305.1. NCBI lineage: Eukaryota > Metazoa > Chordata > Mammalia > Chiroptera > Vespertilionidae > Plecotus > Plecotus auritus. The sequence goes on from NC_137770.1 coordinate 151,413,185, forward strand.
CTGACAAATTTCATAAGCATCACAAAATCCAGAAAAGTGACACAAGTTTATTAATAAACTGCCTAACAATCTCTATTAATACTTTTCCTCCTATGTATTTTGGCTTTCTACTCTTTTTCTTATTTTTTATTTTTCAATTACAGTTAACGTTGAATATTTTTATATTAGTTTCAGATATACAGCATAGTGGTTAGACATTTGTATAACTTATATAGCAATCTCCCCAATATGTCTAGTACCCACCTAGCAGCATATATAGTTATTACAATATTATTAATATTTCTAATTTATTGATTTTAGATAGAGAGAAGAACATTGATTTGTTGTTCCACTTATTTATGCATTTATTGGTTACTTCTTGTATGTGCCCTGACTGGAGATCAAACCCCAATCTTGGTGAATCAGGACAATGCTCTACCCAATTGAGCTACCCTGCCAGGGACAATATTACTGATTATATATCCCTTGCTTTACTTATATCCCCAAAACTATTATGTAACTACCAATTGGACTACTTATTCCCTTCACTTTTTTTCACCCAGTTACCCAATCCACCTTCCATCTGGCAACCATTAAATTGTTCTCTGTTTCTATGAGTCTGTTTCTGTATTGTTTGTTCATTTATTCTGGTTTTTAGATTTTATATATAAGTGAAATTGTATGATATATATCTTTCTCTGCCTGGTTTATCCCACTAGAATTACCCTCTAGGTTCATCCATGTTGTCACAAATGGTAAGATTTCATTCTTTTTTATGGCTGAGTAATGTTCTATTACATATATATATATATATATATATATATATATATATATATATATATTACCTCTTCTTTATCCACTCATCTATTGATGGCCAGTTGGATTGCTTCCATGTCTTGACTGTTGTAAGTAATAATGCAATGAACATAGGGATGCATATATCTTTTCAAATTAATGTTTTGGGTTTCTTTGGATAAATATCCAGAAATGGAATTGTGGGGCCATAAGTAGTTCTACTTCTAATTTTTTGAGGAACCTCCATACTATTTTCGATAATGGCTGCACCAATTTGCAATTCCGCTAACAATGAATGAGGGTTTCATTTTCTCCACCTCCTCACCAACACTTGCTGTTGGTTGATTTATTGATGATAGCCATCTGACAGGTGTCAGGTGAGCAACTTTCATATGTCTATTGATCATCTATTTGTAGAAATGTCTATTCAGGTCCTCTGTCCATTTTTTTAATGAATTGTGGTTGTTTTTGGTGTTAAGTTTTATAAGTACTTTATAAATTTTGGATTATTAACCCCTTATCAATGTATCATTGGCAAATATTTTCTCCCAATTGGTAGGTTGTCTTTTCATTTTATTGATGGTTTCCTTCTCTGTGCAAAAACTTTTCAGTTTAATGCAGCCCCATTTGTTTATTTTTTCTTTTGTTTCCCTTGCCCCAGGAGGAGATATATCAACAAAAACATTATTAAGAGTAATGTCAGAGAGTTTACTGCCTATGTTTTCTTCTAGGAATTTTATGGTTTTAGGTCTTACATTTTAGTCTTTATTTTCAATTTATTCTTGTATATGGTGTAAGAAGATGGTCTAGTTTGTTTTTTTGTATGTAGCTGTCCAATTTTCCCAACACCACTTATTGAATAGACTGTTTTTACCTCATTGTATATTATTGCCTCCTGTGTCATAGATTATTGACTATATAAATATGGGCTTATTTCTGAGCTCTCTAATCTGTTGCATTAATCTATGTGTCTGTTTTTATGCTAGTACCATGTCATTTTGATTACTATCACCATATAGTATAGTTTGAGATCAGGTAGCATGATACATCCAACTTTGTTATTTTTTTCTTTTCAAGATTGCTTTGGCTATTTGGAGTCTTTTGTGGTTCCATATAAAATTTAGTATTATTTGTTCTAGTTCTGTAAAAAAGAAATGCCATTATTGCATTGAATCTGTAGATTGCTTTGGGTAGTAAGGACATTTTAATGAAGTTATTTCTTCCTATCCATGAGCATGGAATATGCTTCCATTTATTTGTATCTTCTTCAATTTCTTTCTTCAATGTCTTATAATTTTCAGAGTGCAGGTCTGTTATTTTCTGAGAGTTCATTACTGGTGTATAAAAATGTAACTGATTTTTGTATATTAATTTTTTATCCTTCTACTTTACTAAATTCATTTGTCAACTCTAGTAGTTTGTGTGTGTGTGTGTGTGTGTGTGTGTGTGTGTGTGTGTGGAAACTTTAGGGTTCTTTATATATAATATATGTCATCTGCAAATAATGACAGTTTTACTTCTTCCTTTCCAAGTTGAATGCCTTTTTTTCTTATCTGATTGCTGTGGCTAGGACTTCCAATACTATGTTGAATAAAAGTAGTGAATATGGACATCCTTGTCTTGTTCCTGATCTTAAGGAAAATGCTTTTAGCTTTTCATCAATGGGTGTGATGTTAGCTGTGGGTTTGTCATAGATGGCTTTTATTATGTCTCAGTATGTTCCCTCTATTCCTACTTTGCTGTGAGTTTATCATAAATGGATGCTGGATTTTGTCAAAAAATTTTTCTGCATCTTTTGATAAAACCATATGGTTTTAAACTTTTGTTTGTGTGGTATATCATGTTAACTGATTTGTTGATACTATACCAACATTGCATCCCAGAAATAAATCCTACTTTATGGTGATGTGTGATCTTTTTAACGTATTCCTGAATTTGGTTTGCTAATATTTTTTAAGGATTTTTGCATCTATGATCATCATGCATATTGTCCTATAATTTTCTTCCTTTGTGATGTCTTTGTCAGGTTTTAGAATCAGGATAATACAGGCCTCATAAAATGAGCTTGGGAGACTTTTGTCCTTAAATTTTTTGGAGTAGTTTGAGAAAGATAGGTGTTAATTCTTTTTTGAATGTTTAATAGAACTCATCTGTGAAGCCATCTGGTCCAGGGCTCTTGTTTGTTGGGAGTTTTTTGATCACTGATTTGATTTTGTTAGTAGTTACTGGTTTGTTTAAATTTTCTGTTTCTTTTTCACTCAGTCTTGGAAAATTGTACATTTCTAGGAATTTATCCATTTATTCCAGATTGTTCAATTTGTTGGCAAATAATTGTTGGTAAGATTTTCTTATAACCCTTTGTATTTCTGTGGTGTCAATTGTCACTTCCCCTCTTTCATTTATGATTTCATCTATTTGAGTCCTCTCTCTTTTATTTTTAATAAGTCTGATTAAAGGTTTATCAATTTTGTTTGTATTTTCAAAGAACTAGCTCTTGATTTCATTGATCTCTTGTATTTTTTTAGACTCTATTTTATTTATTTCTGCTCTCATTTCAATTATTTCCTTCTTTCTACTACTTATGGGTTTTGTTTATTGTTCTTTTCTTATTTTCTTTTTTTTGTATTTTATTTTATTTTTGCATGCAATAAACATTAATATTTCAAGAAAAACTATCCTATATTATAAAAAGCCTGTGGTCGTCACGCCCTCATGCCTTAATGACTGATCAGCAGAAGGCTGTGTGCACAGTGGGCGTGCACGGGTGGGTGGGGACTTGACACTACATCCCCATGAGCACCGGTGGGGACTTGACTAGGTGGTGCATCAGGGGAGTCCCGTGGTGCCAGCCCTGCAGGGTGGGACTCTGGGACTCGGGGGTATCCTGAGGCACCGCCTCTCCAGGGGCCATGCAGCAAAGAGGGTGCAGGGGATGGGAGTCGGGCGGGTGGGGGTGGGTATCACAGCACGGGTCCCCAGATGGCAAGCGGAGGTGCTCCGGTTGTGGGGGGAGGGGTGGGGGTGCATGCAGCCTGAGGTGGGGGGAGGCGGTGTGTGGGGGAAGGGCATGAACTGGGAGAGGAATTGAGGCAGAAGGTAAAAGCTGTTACTAAGGGAAAGAGCCAAACAATTCGGAGCAGCCAACGGCTCAGACACTCAACACTGGGGAGAGAGGAATGGGGACCAGCCAGGCACAAAAGAGCTCGCCAGGCCCATGGCGGTGGCGGCGGTGGCGGTGGCTCGGGGAGGGTGTGAGCAGGACCACATGATTTCTCGCACTGGGCTTCTAGTTTAACTATAATAATGTTACATGTAGTCTCTATGCAGTCTCCACTTTTGGTCCTCGGGTGTCAGGGTTCTCTCCTGCGAATTTTCCGTTGATTATTCAGGAAGTTTTTCTGTATTTTAGTTGTAATAGCAGTTTGTTCCTGGGAGCATGTCTATGCAACATCCACTTACTTTGCTGCCATTTTAAATCTCCTAACCTTACTTTTTCCTTATTTTCTTATTTGAGATTTTTTTCTTAGTTTCTTTGTTTATTGTTCTTTCCTTAGTTCCTTATTTGAGATTTTTTGTTTGTTTCTTAAGATAGATCTGTATTGCTATGAATTTCCCTCTTAGAACTGTGTTTGCTGTGTCCCATAGATCTGGGGTCATTGTGTTTTCATTTTTATTTGTCTCAAGATATCTTTTTATGTCTTCCTTGATTTTCTTGTTAACCTATTCATTGTTTAGTAGCATGCTATTTAGCCTCCATGTGTTTGTGTGTTTTCTAGTTTTCTTGTAATTGATTTCTAATTTCATACCATTGTGGTTGGAGAAGATGCTTGATATGATTTCATTCTTAAATTTATGGAGACTTGTTATGTGGCCTAACATGTGGTCTATCCTGGAAAATGTTCCATGTTTGACTGCCTACTCTTTGATATCTTCAAATGATCCTATATAATAAAAGCCTAATATGCTAAGTGTCCTGTTGTCTGGTCAGCCATTCAACCAATCAAAGTGTAATGTGCTAATGATATGCTAAGGCCACTCAAATGCTTGCTATGATGTGCACTGACCACCAGGGGGTAGACACTCTGACCAGTATATTAGCTTGCTGCTAGGGTCCAGCCCATTGGGACTGAGCTAGATGGCTGGCCAGACATGCCCTGGAGCCCTCCCGAGGTCCCTCCTTGGCTGGCCAACCTTCTGCATCCCTCCCTGGGGTCTCTTGGTCTGGTCTGTGCCCTTTTGCAATCTGGGACCCATAGGGGGATGTTGGAGAGCAGGTTTTGGCCAGATCCTGCAGGCCAGGCTGAGGGACCCCAATGATGCACGAATTCGTGCACCAGGCCTCTAGTTTTGTAATATTTCTGTAGAGACAGAAGAGGAAGATAAACTGGACTTTCCTGTAACATGACTGATCAAAATCTTTTCTTTTGTTGGTATTAGTTTAGAAACATTTCTTTCAGATTTACAACTTGTTATTGGACATATTCAAATTTTAAAAATTGTTGTCAAATTTGGAGAGCTTTCTCTCAAGTTTCTTTTATATATAATCTATTATCAAACAAACTTATTGTTTGTAATAAAAATACAGGTGTGTACCCTCTAAGCACTGAATTCTGGAAAAATTCAATTGTATTCTATGAATGCAATTCATAGAAAACAGTGTGGTGCTTCTGTAATGTGTATGTTGTATATTATATTGTCCCTTGATAGGGGACAAGCTTCTGCTTTTGACTGGGGATTATGAGAACTGCACTCTCTACTTATAATTTTAATGTCTGATAATTAGAAGATTTCCCCACTGACTATATTCTGGCTCTTAGCTTTCTAAACTGTCTCCTATGTAGAGGCCACATTCCTGCATAGCCAGGTGATGTGAGATACAGTAATACCTGGTTAAGATCTGGCCCTGTACCTTCATGTACAACTTTCAGGTTAGGAGTATGGCTGGAAGCCATGTCTACACTAGTACTGCTCTTTTTTATTTTTTTTCTTTTCATCAATGTAAGTGACTGTGAACTTCATCAATACATACTCCTTAACCAAAACTACATGCATCCCAACTCAACTTCCCTTTAGCTGAATTCCAAAAAAATCTGATGGCCATTCTGATGCCACCTGATCAAGAGGGAAAGGTTAGCAGAGGGGAAGTTATTGTGGAAAGAGACATTAGTCACAAGTGAAGTGTAAGCTTGATTAGCTTCATGATGAATCCACCTCTGTACCTTCACCCCCAGCCCTCATCACTCCGGGTTGTGCAGTACAAACTATAGGAAAAATAAAATAAATAAGACTAACATCCTGAATTACTGCCATGCTGTAAATTGCTTCTGGACTCAAAGATGTAGAACATATGTATGACATATGTAAGCCTGTTTTAGATTATTATTTTTTAAGTTGGATGTCATTAGTTTTTTTTTTAGTTTTGGTCTATTATAGAAACTGTATTCTTCATTAGAGTTGTCCACTTTGTTGTTGTTGTTGTTGTTGTTTTCTAATAGCTACTGGACAAAGCACAAAAGAGGCAATATACCTGGTCTTCCTGGCTATAGGATGTATCATAGAAAGTAGGAGAGGGACAGTGTCCCAAGGGACATCACCACCTTCCTTCAATAAGTGTGGTTTGTTACATGGTTTTAAAATCATCCGTGGTTCACCCATCTCTGCTGCTTCTAGAAGGAAATATGGACAAGTGGCTAGAGTAACCATCCAAGTGTCAGAATTTGGGTAGAGTCCTTTTTAAGCTTATATATCCTGGTTCTAACCCAATGCTCCAGCAGCAGATCTGTGGCCCACAGGTCAGGCTGCAATGACCTGTATACACCACATTTCCTGCAAACAGTGTAAGAAAAACAGGACAACAAGTGAGCTAATATATGAGATTGCCTTATCACCCTGGGAAGGGGTTTGTTGTCACAGAGAATGATTTGTGTTTTCTTCTTAGTAGAAATCACATTTCTGTACTGAGAGGTTATAGAAACATGAACTGTTTTGAAAATGGAACTTTATCAGTTATATACATGATTAATTATGATGATGTCAGTGGTAAATTCTAATGACAAGCAATTCTCTAAAATGAGATTGGGTATTCAGTAATTCATTTGTATATTCTTAAACAACTAGTACAACCAGTTTGGGGCCGATGGATTACGCCATGATTCAAACAAACGTTTCCACATGTGGAAAGTTAGGCTTTGATTCTCAATTTGCTGTTTTTGCTGTTCCCCTTTCATCATTTCGTTACGGCGATGTATATTTTCAAAGGGCTGTGCCCTTTGTATTATTTAATGCCTGCATATGGAGTGGGGCTTAACTTTTTCTCCAGTGATCTATAACATATGTTATGGTTAAAGGGGGAAAGAAAAGGCTTGCACCAAGAAGAACAATTAGCAAATTTATGAGGTTTGTTGCTAACTTTTCGCAACTCTGTGCATTTGTTTTAACCTTTCTGACAGTCATTAGGGCTGTTGGCACCTGTCAGTAAAAGACGGTGTGTTTGTATTCGCTCCAATGTGCTGGAATGTCACTCAGACTGTCTCCTGCAACAGTATTTTCTGACATTAACACAATATCACGTCTTTGTAATGGGATTGGAAGCAAAATTCTCATTCTTGAATTTTCTAATTTCTCCTCTTTGATGTGGACAATACTTGCAAACAATGTCAGAGCTCTGTTTTTATCCTGTTCATAAAATATTTTTGAGTCTGACATAGGGTATGCTTTCATCCTCCTTGAAGGCACTTCCCTGGTTTTGGTGAGAAAATAATATGTTTGGAGTTTTAACATTCTCCGTCAGTTATTTCAGTCATCTCTCATATTGGGTCAGTTCCTCCCAATATATGCTCATCTACTTTCAAAACATTGTAGAAATCAACTCTGTTTTTAACTTTTAACCAAAATCAGGCTACATTTGAATAGTGAGGGCTTTGAAAATTCTACTTAGGCGGGGTCTGGAGTAATGCCATTGAAAGGGTATAGCCAGTTTTTATTTTAATTGTATGTTTACTTGGGGGTATCTTGAAGTGGAGCTGATGGAGAATATGGGGGGGGTCTAATTTCTCTGTCATTGCCTTGAAAAAAAGACATTTAACTAAAGGGAGAGTTTTTGCCTAACAACCTCAAAAAGTCCTATTCACAAACTGATGTCTTTTCAGAGGCCCATCAATTGAAAGAGAATTTTTCACATATCCTAACTTAAAACAAAAACAAAAAAAACCACACACACCAAAAACTCAAAAAAACATATTTGCATGGGTTTTTCTTTTTTAGAGTTTATAAAGTAGTTCCAAACGCATTCTGTTATTTTTGATTCTTAATACCACTGGGAGGTATTATAAACAAGGGCACTGCACTGGGCTCAGAGAAGTTGGTGGCTGGCCTCCTGTGGGGAGGATCTCAGCGGTTATACCACCAACATCTGTTCTGGGGTAATGATCACCCAGGAAGGCCAGCAGATTTGGAGTAGCCCTCTTCAACAGTCATTTGGAAGAAGATGGCTAGCAGCGGATGCTAAAGTCAAGTATTCTAAATTATATTTCTAGCTTTTACAATTAATTAGGGTATGGCATATTTCTGTCTCAGCTTCCCCATGAATTAAATTAAGATTGATTCATTCACTTATTTATTCATTTATATTTTGTTCATTTAACAAATAATGAACAAACACCTGCTATGTACCAGATATTGTGGTAGGTCCTGGAGATGAGATGGTGAGCAAAGCCAAATAGGATTCCATATTCTTATAGAGGTTGCATTCCAATGGTAGAATCCCAACCATCATTCATTCACTCAGCAGCGCAAATACAATACCAAAAAAGTTCAGGTAAAATTAAAATTGAAAGTCAGTCCTTTGAGGACAAGGTGTATGGTGACCTAACAGGGGTATAAGAGGGGAACTTACCTGTTTTGAGATGTCAGGAAAGGCTTTCTGAGGAGGCAATACATGAGCAGAGGTCTTAAAGACAAGTGGGAGTTAACTAGGCAAAGGGGGCCAAAGGGATGGGCAGGAATAATACTATGTGCCAACTCAAAGATGCTGCAGCAGACAGGAAGACAAGAATACTGAGTTGGTTATGCCTAACAATCGTGTGTCCTTATTTAATAAATATAATGTGTTTTATATAATTTACAATAATGGTGACCATCCTGCTTGACCACTGGGTGCTCTGTATTAAGCATTGTTCTAGCCCCACAGTGGACCTTGTGAAAACCAGCTGGCCTATTTTGGAAACCCCAGCCTCAGCTAGAAATTGTCTTCATTCCCAAGGGTGTAAGCTCATTACCACACCAGATGGGTTCCCAATAAATGATGATTGTGCAATCTGATTATTTTCATGTCATGCTGATTCCCTTTGGAAGATGGAAATGGGGTATGGGATCTCCTTCATCTTTCTAAGTTAGAGGAGAACGTCTGCACCCCCTGCAGATGGAGAGAAAATGTGCAGTTCAGAACGAGGTGCCAATTCTGTAATAAGGATCCACTAACAATCACTTTTCAACTGGAGAATTGATCCATTTTTATCACAGGCTACATCATTTAAAGTAAGTTGGGCTTCCGCAGTGATACCTTGGAAATCTCAGTGACTTAATATGACAAATTACATAAGTCCAGCAATGTATTCAGGGTCATCTTGTGACTCTCTCCTCCTCTAAGTTCTCATTGAACAAAGGAAGACAGAGAAGGGAAGCACCCATGAACGTTTTTATGGGTCTTCCCTTCTACTCACATCCCATTGGCCGGAATGCAATCTCATGGCCATTCCCAACCACCAGGGATGCCAGGAAGAGCAGGTGGGTGTGCATCTGGCTCACCTATCACAAAGGGTCCACTTAGCCTGAGGTAAGGACATGTGCCATGCAGTCAGTGAATTGATATAAGTCCCAATTCCCAGACCAGATCTTGTCACCTATAAAATGGAAATAGCAACTCTATTTACCACATAGTGTTATCTTTAGGATTGAATGAGGCATTGCATGTGAAACACTTAGACCAAGCCCAATAAATAGCACGTGCTCAACAAATGTTATGCTTTTATTATCAATGTATTCATTCCCTACAAAATAAAAGCAAATGTAATCTTTTTGTATTATCTCATCTCAGAAGGAAAAAAGCTCTTGATTATCCAAATTTGGGGAAGATTATTCTTCCTGAGCCTCCTTTACGTTTCCAGGGGAATTTTTTTTTTTAAATTTCTTTATTGATTAAGGTATTACATATTTGTCCTCATCCCCCCATTCCCATCCCAAACCCCTCCCCATGCATGCCCCCACCCCCCTGTTGTCCATGACCACTGGTTAGGCTTATATGCATGCATACAAGTCCTTTGGTTGATCTCTCCCCCTCACCCCCACCCTCCCCTAACTTCCCTCTGAGGTTTGACAGTCTGAACGATGCTTCCTTGTCTCCGGGTCTGTTTTTGTTCATCAGTTTATGTTGTTCATTATTTCCCCCAGATGAGTGAGATCATGTGACACTAGAAATACACTTATAAGAACCGAAAATGAGACAAGCAATAAGGTTATGCTGAGAGGCAAATGAATCAGTCTGTAGTGAGTTTCTTTCTGGGCCAACAATTCTTTTGAGTCCCAATTTCAATGTCAAACAGTTTCTTATGTGTACATGTCAGCAATGATATTTCAGTTCTGGATGGTGGATAAATGGTGGTAATGCAGGTCCAACCCTCTCTGGTTTGGTCCTGGGCAACCTGCAGTGACGCACAGCTGCTGACTGCTAGTATGGCAAGGCGTCATCAGCATCTTCCATCTCTGGACTGTTTCTCTTCTGTCTTCATGGCTGGAGCAGTCCTGTCAATTCCTCTCTGTTGCAGAGTTGTTTTCTGAAAATATACAAACATATTCTCTACCAAAAGTTAATAAAGGAATCTTTTCTATAAATTTGACTTGGGATCCTTTTTCATTTTTTGCCCAAACAATTTTCCTTTGGCTTGTTTTGACACCATGTGTGTTTTTCATGGGTGTCTTGCTGTTAGCATTACAAATGAAAGTTAATTTTCTAAAGTAAAAAATTTCTAGATGTAATTTACTTACAGGATATTTTTCCTTACATGGTATTCTTCTACTATCCCCCCTTTTTTTATTTAAATATTAGGAGGCTTTTAGAAATTTTATAATGTAGTCTTGATAGCTTTTAAATTTTAATTTTTTTGCACTAAAATATGACTGCTTTAGGTTCATTACATGTTACGCAAATATACCATGAGATGAACTACCAATCAAAATTTTAGTTAACACTTTAGGAACAGCTTTTTGTCCAGTACCATTAATTTTTCTAGAATATTCACTTATTTCAATTAGTCAATTTAAATTAGTCTGAAAACTTGACTACTATTTTACTGTCAAATTTAATACTCTAACAACAATCTTATTGTACCCTGTAAATATTAGTGGAAAGGATTATTTGCCTTCTTGAGTAGGCCCTGAGCATTCCTGGTGCTAGGCTGGATTTGGATATCAAAAACCCACTTCCCCACACCATGGGTACAAGACAACTCAAACAAGTCTTGTTGCAGTGAGAGGGCAGCTGCTTGTCGGCCAAGTCTTTGTCTGTTACCTGAGTCCTGATTTGTGCTGGGCATGGGAAACAAAGCAGCCATGGGGGCAGGAGACCTCCCTCAGAAGGGGTGATGGTTCAGGCCCCTGAAAAGTTGGGGGGGGGTGAGGGTCTGTGCCCCACCTCTGTTGGCCCCCAAGTTCTCTCCTGATGACCCCTCTGCAACTGTGCCTGTCTTAGGTTGTTCCTTTCCTGAGGAATCTTACCCGTCTCTGGCTAACCAGCCATCCTCCGGTGCCAAGTAGGGTGATGTGAGGTTCAGTTCTGTCCTTGGTGGTCTATGCCCCCATGGCCTCCATGCCCAGCACCTGCCTGGGGATCCCCTCGCCTGCTGGTGGGGCACCGGCACTGATCACATATCTTGGGGAACCCAGGTTTCTTCTCCATGGAGGGCCCAGCTCACCCCACTGGGCGAGAGACAGATCCATGGTACCAGCCACCACGAGGCTTCAACCTCGGCATGAGCAGAAAGCTCAGGCAACAGCTATGGGCAATTGGATTTTGAGAAGAGGGTCCCTCTTGGCCAAAAGGGCAAGAGGGGCCAATATAGAATGCTCAGGTGCCTTCCCAGGGGGCCCTCTACACAGTGGAAGGGATTAAATCCTTTCATGTCCTTTTTAAATTGCTGCCAGACATTCAAAGAATTAGTTTGTAAGTTTGTTTGGGATAATGGTACATTATGCTGTTGTAATTCTAAAATATCAAGAGATGTGTTACCTTTGTCTCCAAGCACCAAAAAGATGATTTTTTATTGATTCCCAAGGGTGCGAGGTACTATTATAGTTAATGGGGGTAATACAAATCTGGGAAAAATTATAATGACATTGTAGAATAATATCATGTAAGGATATTCTTTGCTCTAGGCCATGGCAATTCCATTTCAAACTGGTTGTCAATTTCTTTTTGTATAGACAAGGTCTTAGTTACATTTTCTGCACCTCTCCCAGGAGCAAGTACTGATAGTCCCTTCCTTTGGTGTCACGCAAGCCAGAAACCTCTCTTTAATTTTACACACAAAGAAGCAGTGGTTTGATTTTGTGTCATACAAAAGGGAAGCTGGGTAGCGACCCCTGTGTAATTATACTTCCTTGCCCCACCCATGGTCCTCCTGGATGACCAAGGTGTTTGGTATTATTGGTGACTACATTAGGCGGGGGATCAGCCCACGTAAGGGCTCTTACCCATGAAGGGTCAGGAACATAAGTCCAAAATACTTCCCCATTTTCCCCAGGTAATATTACCATACAGCTGATGACTGCTAGCATGGCAAGAAAGACGTTCTCAGGCGTTCTTGGGGTTCTGGTTACCTCACAATTTCTTTTTTATTTTTATTTTATTATTTTCATTATTATTATTATTATTTACATATTTGTCCTTATTCCCCCATTACTCCCCACCCCCCATCCAGGGGAAATTTAAGAAAGTCTTTTGATAGACGGTTTTGTCAGGAAATAAGCAAGCTGCGATCCAAGAGTCAAGTGGGCAATTTTGGTGCCTTCGGTGGCCGCAGCTGGGGACTCGCAGCTGAAAGTCACACGGGTTGGCAGTTCCTAGAAATCTGAAGGGCGCTCTGTTCTCTCCTCCCTGTGAGCCTGGGTCCAGGCGCGGGGGCTGCCTCTCCCACACCGTGTGGCTCTGTCTCTGCTTCCTGGAGTGAGCATTTTGTTTATAATGTCCCTGTTCTGGGGCAGCCACTCTGGCTTTTCCACAGCGTCTACTGGTCTGGCCCAAATAACCCGCAGTTTGTTTTCTCTCTTGGCCAAGTCAAGAGCCAGCGCAGGGCACCCTTGAGCATTTTCTGAGCAAGAGGAAGTGCTTGTTGATATCCAGCTCTGGGGTGCCAATCGCAGCTGACATCTCCTTAAAGGGCTCCGATCCAGGCCAGGCAGCAGAAAGGCATGAAGTGCCAGCTCTCACTGTGCGCTCTGGAGGTAATAGAGGAGAGGGTAAGGCTGGTGTGGCCTCCTTTTAACAGCTGCTGTTATACTTAGTTCCCCTCCTATGCCCATGAAGCTTTAGATAAAGCCTTGGGAACAATTGGCTCAGCTGATGTGACACAACCTGGCCTTCCTTTACAAGGTCCATGGGATATTTGGAGCATATCACCTGATGACATCAAATCTTAGCAACAACAACAACAAAGTCACAGCTTTTGAATGTGTATAGACATTATTTGATAACCATTGGGTGGGGAGGGGCTGCTGAGGAGAAGGGCTTCTGGGAATTCCAGCCAATGCTGTCTAATAAGACCCCATATTTATAGAGTAAAATATTCCAAGTGGCTGTGAGTCTTGTGAGCTGTATCAAACACCAAGGAAATTACTTGCCTAGACTGGTTATAACTATAAAAAGTAAAAGACGTTAAAGATGTTTATTGAGCTCTGTTTCGAGTATTTTACAAATATATTAATTCTCCCAATGAGCCTATGAGGTAGCAACTGTGATTACTCATTTTACAGATAAGAAAATGGAGGTGAGATCATCCCGTCCAAGGTCACACAGGCCAGAGTTAGGCTGGCTCCTCATCGCGGGGTTTATATAACTATCTACAAGCAGGAGACCCTTCCTGGTGCCACCCTGGGCTCCGACAACCATCTAAATATAGTCTCTCTCTCTCTCCTTTTCTCCATCTTCCCCCCCCCCCCCACACACACACCATCTCTCTCACGTTGGTCATGTGTTCATAGTTACTATATATGATCACCTTTCTAAGTAGCTGACAGTACAGAGGGAGACAGAGAAATTTGGGGGCCAAAGAGACACAAGGACACAACTAAGAATAAATAGAATGGGGAACTGAAGGCAGAAAAAAAGCTAGTGATTTGCTCAACCCCGTGAATGAATATTGCAGCCAGAAATAGCACCAAGGATTCCCAATTCCCACTAGATTCTCAATATGAGATACTGTGCTTTCCCCAGTAAGGGAGGGTTTACACTACCTCCTTTGTGTTTGGACTCTGCTTATGATAAAATATACACCAAAAAGAAGTGGTGAGATTCATAAACACACAGTTGAGCAGTATAGCCTCTCAAAGGCCCTGCCTATTTGATTATCTTTCAGCTTTAAGACAGATTCTCCTTCCCACACATGTCTGTGCAGAGTCAGAGCCATCCACCCACCAGAGAGAGGGCTGATCCTGTCATTAATAACTGTTTGGGTTAGCTTTTGGTTCAGAGACTGTGACTCTTTTCACGATTTTCTAAGCTAGTTATCAACAATGTCTGGGCAAGCAGACACTCAGGTCTCAGGCCTGAGGAAGTGCCCAGGGTGGAGGCTGGAGGGAGGATCCGAACTGACTGTGGAGCTCACTGTGAACCTCAGTTTTCAAAAGTTGCTCACAATCTCCTGCTCCCTGCCCTTCCCAGACACTTGCTGAGGGCCAAGACGTGGGAGTGGCCTGTTTGTTTTCTTACCCAGCCTTGTGCTGTTGTCCAAATTGTTAATGCTGCTCAGAAATTCCAGTCAATTCACTTGAATCTTAAAACTTACTGCTAAATCAATTTATAGTTTTCTCTGCCATGGGGACAAATACTCTTCTTTACATCCACAATAATTTTCTTTTTCCTCAACTAGCAATTTTACTTTTTTCCCATTTTTATTGCGATATAACTGACATACATCACTGTGTAAGTTTAAGGTTTACTGCATAATGATTTGACTTACATATGTTGTAAAATGATTACCACAGTAAATTTAGTTAACATCCATCATTTCATATATACATATATACAAAAAAAGAAAAAAAATGTTTTTTTCTTTGCAGTGAAAACTCTTGAGATTTACTCTTAACAACTTTACTATGAATCATACAGTAGTAGTAACTATAGTCTGCATGTTGTATATTACATTCATAGTACTTGTGTATCTTATAAGTGGAATGTGTACCTTTTGATCCCCTTCCCCCACCCTTCCTTCTGCTAATCACAACCTTGATCTCTTTCTATTAATTTGATTTATCTTTAATTTTTATCTTTTTTTTTGGACTTCACATATAAGAAAGATCATATAGCACTTGTTTTTATCTGACTGACTTATTTCACTTGGCCCGGTGCCCTCAAGTTCCATTCATACTGTTGCAAATTAGAGTATTTCCTTCTTTTTTATGGCTGAGTAGTATCCCATTGTGTACATGTACCACATCTTCTCTATCCATTTAGCCATTCATGGAAACTTGTTTCCATGTCTTGGCTACTGTGCCTAATGCTGCAGGGAACACAGGGTGCAGCCTGTAACTTTCGATTGCATCATGGTGTATGTGAGATAGCAGAGACTTTGGTGTCAGCCCAATATAGGTCTGATTACCTGTCTCCACCAATTACGGGTCCATCGTCTACCTGTTGCATGAACTTGGCAAGCTACATGAGCCTGTTTCCTCTTCTGTAAAATGGGTGGGAATCATTTCTTATACGATTGTTTTAAAGATAATATATTCTACCTAAAGCACTCAACATATTGTATAGCACATCCAAGGTGCTTAATAAATGGTAATAGTTTCATTGTTAACCCTTTAATCATCATTTAAACATGCCTGGGAATCTAACTGTGATAGGAAGGCCCTTTGCAGCAGCATTAGAGATGAGTTTGAAAGGGCTTAAAATAAAGATCAATCACCTTGATATTTTCCACATACATTGCCAATTCAAACCAAGAGTGGAAGAGCCTGGAAAACATAGAAATAATCTTCATACATCCTGCTTTATGTCTAAGAACAATTCCTTCTCCCTCTCCCCGCATGGACTGCTAATCAATCCCCATCCCCTTGAACTGTGCTTTCTTGAAGGGTTGAGTATCTCCACATATGGAGTGCAGTTTCTCTGCGGGGCCTTTAATACTAGAAATTCCTAAACAAAGCAGACCCTGGCAGAGCACGGGCTCCACGATGACAAATCAGCTGCCATCAGGCGCCACCTCAGGTATTACAATGTGTTTTCACTTAAGGAGGAAACTGCAACTCAGACTTCAAAGGTTAGCTCCTGGCCCTGTGCAATAGCGCTGATTGTCCCACTGCAGAATGGCGGTACCTGGAGCCAGAGAGAACCTCTCCACCCTGCTCTTTTTTCTTTTTTTAAAAATATATTTTATTAATATTTTTACAGAGAGGAAGGGAGAGGGATAGAGAGTTAGAAACATTGATGAGAGAGAAACATCAATCAGCTACCTCCTGCACACCTCCTCCTGGGGATGTGCCTGCAACCAAGGTACATGCCCTTGACCAGAATCAAACCTGGGACCTTTCAGTCCACAGGCCGACGCTCTATCCACTGAGCCAAACTGGTTAGGGCTCCACCCTGCTCTTATTGTCACCCTCACCAGCCATATGCTTCTTGGAGCACTGACATCTCAGTAACTTGGGTTAGAAGTACAATGGGTCACCCACTAAATGGCATTTAAGAGCAGAATTATTAACATCAAGTTAGATGACTACCTCACCCAATT
This sequence comes from Plecotus auritus, assembly GCF_963455305.1. Classification (NCBI taxonomy): domain Eukaryota; kingdom Metazoa; phylum Chordata; class Mammalia; order Chiroptera; family Vespertilionidae; genus Plecotus; species Plecotus auritus. The sequence continues at coordinate 151,429,960 of NC_137770.1, forward strand.
GAATATGATCTATGCTTTGTTAAGATCCTGTGAAATTTGAAAAATGGGAGCTGTCTAAGAAAGAAAATTGTGTATATGGCTAAAGAATTGAAGTCAATGCTCATTCTCAGAAGAAAAATTCAAATTGCTTTTAAAGACAATTTGCTGGTTATTTCTAGCCTATCTGCAATCTAAGCTATCACAGATTAAAAGGGGAGCTACAGTCAGGTTTGTGTGGAGGCCCTGCATTTCACACTGGCATGCTGGGAGGGTTGGGGCAGGGTGCTGGACCCAGGCCTGGGGGTCTGTGATAGACTTCCTACCTTGGAGGAACTTTGGCAATGACTCCAACAGTCACACAGGCTGCCACGGGAGGGATGGAAATGTTGCCATGGGACTGTGGACCTGGTGTCTTGAGGGATCTGGTGACACTAAGGCCATGTTTCTTTCTCATTTGGTGACCTTTCCTATTACTTGAACAGCTAGAGCCACTGAGCACCGTAGGAATCTCTGATCAGGAAGAGGCCTCTCTTTTTATTTATGTCTGCACAAGCAGCCCAATCTGAAGAAAAGCAGCAAAGACAGCGAAGAACTGAAAACTTGGCACATTTGGGTCTGTTTCTGCCCTGCTGTCCTAGCACAGCGTGGACCATTCATCGCTGCTCCTCTTCTGTTTCCCTAACAACGGAATAAAGACCAGCTGCTGCCCTGTGGGGACTCTTGGTAAAGTGAACCCCTGGCTGGGGTGGCTCAGTTTATTGGGCGCCATCCCATGCACCCAAAAGGTTGCAGGTTTGATTCCTGGTTGGGGCCCATGCCCTGGTTATGGGCTCAAACCCTGGTGGGGGGCATGCAGGAAGCAGCCGATCAGTGTTTCTCTCTCACATCAGTGGTTTTTTTCTCTCTCTCTTTTTCCTCTCCCTGCTTTTCTCTAAATAAATCAATTTTAAAAATCTTTTATAAAAAGGAAATGCAGAATCCCAGGCTTCACCCCAGACTTACTAAGTCTGAATCTGCTTTTTAAAACAAATAAATAAATTGGCCCTAGCCGGTTTGGCTCAGTGGATAGAACATCGGCCTGCAGACTGAAGAGATCTGGGTTCGATTCTGGTCAAGGGCACATGCCTGAGTTGCAGGCTTGATCCCCAGTAGGGGGCATGCAGGAAGCAGCCAGTTGATGATTCTCTCTCATCATTGATGTTTCTATCTCTCTCTCTCCCTCTCCCTTCCTCTCTGAAATCAATTTTAAAAATATCTATTAAATAAATAAATAAACAAACAAACAAACAAACAAACAAACTGAACCTCTTGTGTGATTATGGCAGGCCAAGTTCTTACATTTTACAAACAGTAAAAATAGTTGATAGTGCAAAACCAATAAGCAGCTCTTGGGGAGAGTCCTGCCCTGGCTCACTTTAGAATACCAAAGGAAATGTGGTAAATGTTACAGGAAAAGGTTCACAAGTTAATTGTGTGAGGGAACAAAAGCAGGATACACAGCTGTTCATACAAAGCAATCACCATTTCACAAGGGAAAGAGCATCTATGGAGGAGTCAGGTGGAGAACAGCATTGTCCTAATAGTGGAGTATGAGGACTTGCCACATGCCAGGGATCAGGCTGTGTGTCCTGGAGATGCATCTAATTTAATCCTCACAGCAGCCCTGTAGGCAGTGAATACAGAAAGAAGTGGCACAGCCAATTCTGAACCATGGCAGATGCTTCTAGAATTCATACTCTTTGCCACTAGGCTATAACATAGCATTTATTTCTGGGTAGTATAATTTCAGACGTATTTTAACTTCCTTTAACTTTTCTGTGTTTTTTCAAGTTATGTGTTATTGTTGTTGTTTTACAATGAGCATCTATTATCTGAAAAATCAGAGAACAAAAAGCATTAAAAGGGGAAAAACAGACACATTTGTGAAAAGCAATCACACTTGCTTCATAGAGGAGATGTTAAATTAAACCAGATTTAATTACCTCTAAAACAAGCTACTTCTAATTTAAGATGTAAATCTGAAAGAACATCCTAAGAACCCAAAACTGGGGCAAGCAGAAAACAGATATTCTCACCTATCACTTCTCTGTAAAATTTTAAATCATAATATCTGATCACCCTTAACGTTTTTCCTAGTGATTAGGCTGACATTGCCCACCCCCAAACGTGGTCAGCTGAATCCCTTCATTTGTGCTTTTTTTTTCCCTTCTCGTACTTCTTTCTGTAGCTTTCTGTGTAAACTCCCTCCCCTGGTCTCATTCATGCTGGTGTTTCATTTATGGTTTCCTCTCAGTCTGTCCCAAAAAACAAGTTCTCTCCAGCCGCTGTAGCCCCACGATGCACACTAATGCTCCCCTTCCTTCTGTACTGAATGTCACCACTGCCTCCTCACCACCCACTCCTTAAGCCCTCACAGTCTTGGGCCTCTGCCTCTACTGTCCTGTTTCCCACAAAGTCACCAGTGACCATTCACTTGTTACCTCAATGCCCATTTCCCGTCAGTGTTTCTGTAGCTTTGATCACCTTTTTGGAGGTGCTCAGCACCCTTGGCTGCTATCTCCCTCTTTCTCTTTCTTCTCAGCTTCCACTGCAGGTTTCTCTTGCTCCACATCCCACCTAAACCCAAAGATCAATTCTCAGTCTTGTTTTCTTTTCTCTATATATACTCTCTTTGAATCTCAGTATTTCTTGTGTACTACATGTTCATGGCAGAGTTATCCACAACTCCCAAATATATATACTATATATGGGAAGGTTACATTCTGTTGCACAAGAGAGATGAAAACTATATAAACAAGCAGAAAAGTGTCATCATGAAGGACTTCCTGACATCATGACATCTGAGCTAAGACACAGATGATGAAAAAGAACTAGGCAGTAACGTTCTAGTGGAAGAGAGGGCAGAGGGCAGAGCAAGTGCAAAGGTCCTGAGATAGAAACAAAGGTGGCCTGTTCTAGGAAGAGGAAGAAGACAGCGTGGCGAGAGCCTGGTGAGCAAAGGGGAGAATAGAAGAAAGGGAAAATGGAAAGGTTGACTCCTCCATGAAATGTTAAATTACTACAGTACTTGGTAATTCTATGGTTATCATTCTACCTGGTAATGGCATTATCTGTGTCTCCTACTATAGTCATCTAGAGTAAAAAAATGCGATCTTACTTGTTTTTCTATTCCTTCCAGCTCTAGATCAACAAATTATTAAATTAGTTGAATTTCAGTGGGGATAAGGCAGAAATGAAATCTGTTAAGATCCAGACTTACACAAGTTAAAACCAGCCTTTGAGTCATTAATCAGCATGATGCCAGAAATAACATCACACTGAAACATCAGTAAAATTTAGCCAGAACAACTAAGCCAAGTGTCCCTTTCTTTTTTGCCTCCTCCAGGCTGGGAATTTAGCATCCCCCAAGCCACTCATCTGGGACAGGATTTCAGGGTGTGTGCATATTTTCCATCTCCACGGGGCCAGCCATGGGTGGAAGAGAATTCCTAACATAGGATAGGGTCACCCTGAATTAATGGAGAAGACTCTTTCCTGGGGAAATCCCTACATGCTGCAAAGCCAGTAACCCTGCTAATTAAAGAAGCATTTTTTGAGATGCTGCGTTCTGTCATAAGAAGTGTTGACTCTTGATGACATGGAGAATGACTAGCATCTTATTTCATGCATTCCAAACAGAAAAACACACAGATGTGAATGTCTGCTCTTCTTATCCATGGCTTCTGAAACAAGGTGTTAAGAAATCTCAGTAGTTTAGGGTGCAGCTTGGAGTCAGAAAAGCAATGTAAAGGGAAAACACTTTTATGTTTTTTATCTACTCTCAGTACCGCTGCACCACCACCTCACTGCGGACACCATGAGCGAGCTTTCCACACATCAAGCTGTTCTGTGACCAGTGTGGTGTCATTTAACTAAGTTATGATACTGTTTACCTGGAGATGGGGTCTGATCCCACAAGTTAAGGGTTCAGTCCCACAAGACTGCCCCTGCCCCCACTTCCTTTCAGAGGTCCCAGGTCCAGGTTTTCACCTGTGCTTCTGCCCACAGTAGATGGGAGGTCCCCACCACCCACTCCTTGGCTTCCATTAATTTGCTACAGCAACTCAGAGAAACATTTTACTGACTGGATCACCATTTTATTATAAAAGGATATAACACAGGAACAACCAGATGGAAGAGAATTACGGGGCAAGGTTTGGGGAAGGCGTGTGGAGCATCATGCTCTCTCAGAGCACTACTCTCTCCAGACTGCCATGTGTTCTCCCTCCCGGAAGCTCTCCAAAGCCCAGACTTTTGGGTTTTAGTGGAGGTTTCACTGCTTAGGTATGATTGGTTAAAGCACTGACTACTGGTGACTGAGTCAACCACCAGCCCCTCTTCCCTCTCCGGAAATCAAGGGTTGGGACTAGAAGTGCCAATCTCTAATCACACAGTTATTTCCCCTGGCAATCAGCCCCATCCCTCCTTAGGGACTTTCCAAAAGCCATCCCATTAACATAAACACCTTCATCACTCTTTTCATCCAGGAAATGAAATTCAGAGGGTTTTAGGAGCTCTGTGCCAGGAACAGGGATGAAGACTAAATATTATATTTCTTACTATAAATTTCTTACTATGAATCACACAAGGTTCTGGTATCAGTGAGGTGGCATTTATTACCTTCCATGTACTCACTCTGGCCTCAGTGTCCTTATGTACAAAACAGGGATTTATAAAATTGGTCCAATAGGGTTGACATAAGGTCACCAGTTTGTGAAATTGATTTGTCAAGTCATATAAGATCTTACAAAATTAAGGTATGTTTGAAGCTTTTGAAAAATCTTGGCAGCATCAATTCTGGTCTTCGTTATGTGGAGCTGCAAGAACAAGATATTCCCAGAGTTCCCTTGATTAAGTCTGGCCCTGGGCGTGAGTTCCTATATCCCAAATTGGGCTGATGAATTCACAAAGAAAACTTACTTGAAGTCATGTACTCATTCCCAAGTGAGCTTAATTGCTGTGGAAGTAAGCAAAGCTGTACCTAAACAATTAAGTTTTAGGAAATGCAAGCAGAAAACCTCTCGCTTGGAACATGACACCCACTCCTCTCTAAAGTCCCCCCATACCAGGATCTACAACTGTTTTTACCTTGGGCGTCAGTCAGACCTGCCTCCATTGAGTTAATGTATCTTGAAAGTGAAAGGTCTTTAAAAGTGGTTATATAGTGATGAGTGACCATTTGATTTAGTGTTTTAAACTATATATATATAAATGAAAGTTTTAATTAGTATTGAAAATGAGTGAATTTCAGATCTCAACCCCCAGCAAATAGTTATACTTTAAGGTAGCATCTAGTGCAGCAATTTTCAATCTTTTTCATCTCATGGCACACATAAACTACTAAAATTCTGTGGCACACCAAAAATATATTTTTTGCCCATCTCACAAAAACTAGGTATAATTTTGATTCATTCTTACCAGATGGCTATTGTTCTGTTAGCTGTTGTCATTTTTAACTTTATAATCTAAGGAAAAAGAGGTCAGTGCCCCTGACTAAATAAATAGTCAGGTATCGCATGTTTTAAAAATTCTTGTGGCACACTGGTTGAAAATTGTTGATCTAGTGCAAATGTCAAAAGTGTTTGAACAATCAAAAAGTTATATGCATTTTTAACTTTCAAAAATCTTTTCCCTTTCCAGCTTATCACTTCTGCTCGTGCCTTCTCCCCATCTCCATCACCTGCTCTATTGTTCAAACCCGTTTTGCCCATCCTGTACCTTTGAGCTGCCGCTCACTGCCTCTGACTCCTTCCTCCTTCTTTATCCTACCATCTTTCCCTCCAGTTCATTTTACCCATCACTGGGTAAGTCACTTGTCTGCTAAATTATCAATACTTTTTATGGTTCTCGATTGTCTTTCAGGACCAAACATTTTAACAAAAAATCACTTTTTAAAATGTGGAATCATATGTTAAACTCCCAATATGTAAAATAAATTTGAAGAATGACATTTTAACAGCATGAACCTACAAAATGTGTGTATTATGCCCTGGCCGGGTAGGTCAGTCAGTTGGAGTGTTATCTCAATATGCCAAGATTGCAGATTAGATACCCTGTCAGAGCACATACAATGAGCAACCAATGAATGTATAAATAAGTGGAACAACAAATCAATGTTTCTCTCTCTCTTCCTCTCTCAAATCAATAAAATTTTCTTAATACAAGACCATTCAATGGGAATTATATTTGGTTGCCCAATACCAAGAAAATCCTAGGACACTCTGATACGTGTTTTTTATGTGAGTGGACATGTGCAGGCCTGAATATTTGGAAAGGCCAGGATAAAATGACGCTGGTTGACTCTTGATGACATGGAGAATAATGACCCAACCAGGATTCTGCGAAAATTTCACAAACGCAAAGTGCCTAGTCAGACAGACAGATTGACTGACTCAACACATTACTCATTTGACACATACTCCACTTCACCAGTTCTTTTATGTGCAATATTTAAAAAGACTTTATTTTTAGAGCACTTTTAGGTTTAGAACAATATTGAAAGGAAAGCATAGAGATTTCCCATCCACCCTCTGCCCCCACACATGCACAGCCTCCCCCACTAGCAACATCACTCACTGAAGTGGAACATTTACTCCCAAGGATCAACCCACATTGACACATCACAATCACCCAACGTCCATGGTTTGCCTTAGGGTTCATGCTTGGTACTTAGACAAAAGTATGACATGGATCCTTCATGATCATACCGTGCAGAGTACTTTCAATGCCCTAAAAGCCCTCTCTGCTCTGCCTGTTCATCTTCTTCCCCACCCCCAGTGGCCACTGACCTTTTCATTGTCTCCCTAGCTTTGCTTGCCCATTCTTTTCATATAACCATTACAGGTTGTCCATGCTGCTTTTTTAACTGACTGGTCACCTTATTGCTTAGCTAGGAAAAGGATATTAAAAGAAAAGAAGTGGAAGTTAGAGGGTGTAAAACAAACAAACAAAAAAAAGACAAGGAAAAAACACACACACCAGATTCTGTTCCCATGGTGAGGCTGAAAAAGGGAGTCAGCAGCCACTGGAATTTGTAGAGTGACCCAAGGGAAATGGACTGTGTTCGGTGAATAAGACACCTGTGTGTGACTTGGGGACATTATATTAGATAAATAAACAAGGGACTGTTACACCTGAAGGTTTTGTTATGGTAAGAAAAATGCTCTCCTCTCTTGAGAAGCCTGTGGCGTTGACTAACTCTGACAAGACTGAAGCGGTTCAGCAGGGGAGTCTGGGTAACTAGCACATGTTTCTAGCGGAGCCTCAGGCATGTTCCTTGACTCAAGAAAGGGCCTGATTGGAAAGTCCAGCTGAGTTTGCTCTTCTAGAGCTGAGGTTCAGGAAGCATTCGCCCGTGCCTCTGACTTCACTGGCTGGCTCGGCCCCTCCATTCTGGTGGCCGGGCCTGCTGGGTCAGGACAGGGCTCTAAGCAAACAGTTCAGGGAAGATCAGATCCCTTCCTTGGTCCTTTTTGCATCCCAACTCATAGCTGTGGGGCCCAACATTATTTCTCATCCGGGCAATCTTATTTTTTAACCTCCCTGGACCCGTTGGTGTATCTCTCTGAGAGAGGGGAAGGCAAACCCTAGAGTAATGTGTAAGCAATGGTTGGGCCCTGATTTATAGGTTTGGTTTATGCGAAATGAAGGTGAAACTGAGGCATCTGACTCTGGCCTTGATCATTAATTACTCCGAAGCCAGGAGTAATTAAGGAGCAAGGAAATGAAGGATTTAGTTGCTGGTGATAACTGGATAAGGAGAGAGAGTAACACCAGCCAAATGCAGAGTGCCCCACACTGTGTAAATGTGGAGGTGGCAAGACTTCCAGGGGTGACCCTGGATATGTAATTGAGCGAGCTTTATTAAATGACTTGCCGCATGGAGCACGTAAAGTCTCCTGGCCGGTTTATATGACACGCTGCTCCAGAGGCGGAAACCAGCTGCATCTGAACCTCCGCAGAGCCCTGCCTGGCAGATTTGCAGACAGCAGTGCCCATGAGACATCTCAAACTTTATAACTACATATTTAAGCATTTATGAGACTTGCACTGCGTTCCATTAAAATGGAGAGAGAGAGAGAGAGAGAGAGAGAGAGAGAGAGAGAGAGAGAGAGAGAGAGATGCAAGAGGGAAAAATCCTGAGACTTCCAGCAGAGGTAATTAACCCCAAATGTTTCATAAAGGATTTGATAGCATTCTGGTTTTAAACTCCCTTCCCAGGCCTATTGTAGAAGGGAAAGAGAAGAAAGGAACTTATTAAAAATTCACCATTGCACTTTTTAAAAAATCATATGACTAAACCAAGCTGTTGGACCCATGTTCAGAAAGAGACTAACCACACGGACCTCATGCCAAGGTAACAGATTAAAATTTTACTGGAGAGAAAATATTTAAGACACAGACTGGCAGTTTTCACCAGACCCACTCGAGAAATGCCTTTCTTTTATCCCCTCATCTACTTACTCTGTGCCTTGCCTGTCCGGTCTAGGTTTGGCATCAGCCTGGGCAGCTTGGCGTCTGCCCAGCTTCCCACCAGCTGGGATGCATTTCCCGTTCCTCCCACTGCACCGTTGCTGGTGGAGAGGCACGGAGGGGCTGCTGTAATAGCAGAGGTACCTGAGTAAAGCCAGTGCTAATACCTGCTCACTTGACCTCACCTGCAGTGGTCCCACCTGACATGCTGACCTCCCTAGGATGAACACCACACCACAGGACTTCCTCATCAGGCCGGTCTCAAAAAGACGGAGAGTCAGTGCGCTTCCCTGAGGGGTGGGGCGGCCTTCTATTTGTCCCTGTGTGCCCAGGCAGTGAAGGCACATCAGTATGTATACACTAAGCCTTCCCATGTTACAAAAGAAGCTTCCACAACAGTCAACAACTGAGGCAGCATCTGTCTCCAAAAATTAAGTCTGAACATATAAACAGGAGAGTTTTCTGCAATGCCAGGGCAGACATATTGAACATTCAGCAGACCAAACAGTGTCATGCTCTGTCACACCTGCTAATGGATGTGTGGTTTCCATCTCATGAAAGATCCCCAAGAAGTAAGCAGACGGTCTGATGGTTTCAACATTCACCTGCCAGGAGGGAGGTACTGGACAGGTGGCTTCTTGTAGTTCCCTTGACACTTTAACTCTGCCCTCTCTGGATGGGAGAAACATTTGCATGTTCTCACTGATGGCTTACTTTACTTAGGGTCTGACCCTTTCGCTGCCATGTGGTGCGCCTTTCTGCCCACCTTAGCAGGACCCTTTCTCCAGCCCACTCTGAATGCAACTTTTAATAGCAATCTAACCCATAACCGCCAACCTACTTCCATATCAGGTATTTTTAAAGACGTAATAGTTGTTGAGCTTTGGTATTATCTAAAGTGAATGAGAAGCCCTGGCTGGGTAGCTCAGTTGGTTAGTGTTGTCTCAATTTTGGGTTCAATCTTAGGTCAGGGCACATATAAGAATCAACCAATGAATTCATAAATAAGTGGAACAACAAATCAATGTTTCTCTCTCCCACTCTCTCTCTCCCATTTTCTCTAAAATTAAAATAAATAAATACAAATCATATCTAATAAAGATGGAATATGCTAATTGACCATCACACCCTCACAAAGATGGTGGCACCCACAGCCAATAAAAAGAGGAAATATGCTAATTGACTGCCATGCCCTCAAATATGGTGGCACCCACAGCCACAAGATGGTGGCGCCCAGTCTCCTCAGCCCTACTGGGGCGGCAGGCACACAGCATGGCCAGGCCCACCCTCAGGCGGGTCCGGCCTCTCTGCTCACCAGCCTCAGAGTCCCCCAGTCCCCTCAACTCCCCCAGCTGCCCAGGGCCAGCCCGAGGCACAGGCAAGCCTTGGATGGTGGCTGCCCAGCCGCCCAGGGCCACCAGAGGCTCAGGTATCCAGGGCCGCCTGAGGTTTGTGCTGCTGGCAGTGGCAGCAGCAGAGGTTTGATGGGGGCATTGCATTCCCCTGACCACTGGGTCGCCTCCTGCCCCTGAGGGCTCCTGAACTGTGAGAGGGGGCAGGCCTGGATGAGGGAACCCCCCTCTAGTGCATGAATTTTTATGCACTGGGCCTCTAGTTTAATAATAAAAAGAATGAGAATTATACATTACTGTTTGATTTAGGTATATTTTTCATCAAATTATTTGATCAAGAATTGTGGTGGGCTTTTATGTCCTTGTTTTGGACATTTTGCCATATGGAAAAGCACAGTCCTTCACAAATATCTGGAATTTTCAATATGAAACACATAACTCATAATTTTAAAATGACTTCACGGCATTTTATAATTCATGAAATCCCCTACTCTTTGTATGATCAGACATTTTATAACATAAACCATAACACATCTTGTTTCTCTCAAGGAAAATAAAAGCAGAACACAGCTTTTCTTTTTAACCCTTTCTTTGCCATCAGGGAAGAAGACTTTCTGTTTTTGCACAAAATTCAGAGATCTTTATAAGCTTGGTGTGAAACAACTTATTTATACCTTTCCAGGCATCTTGGTCAATAAAAATTCAAGCCATATGTTTTGTTTGTTTGGACTGCTGTAACAAAGTACTATGGACTGAGTGGCTTAATCTCAAGAGAAATTTGTTTCTCACAGTTCTAGTGGCTGGGAGTCCATGATCAAGGAGCCAGCAGGTTCGGTGTCTGGTAAGGACCTGCTTCCTGCTTCAGAGACAGCATCTTCTCACTGTCCTCACATGGCAGAGGGCAAGGGAGCTCTGGCGGGTCTTTTTTATTTTTTAACCCTCACCCAAGGATGTGTTTATTGATTTGAGAAACATTGATGTGAGAGAGAAACATTCATTGGTTGCCTCGACCGAGGATTGAACCTGCAAGCTTTTTGGTGTACTGTATGATGCTCCAACCGAGCCACCCGGCCAGGGTTGTAGGGTCTCTTTTATAAGGACACTAATCCCACTTCTAAGGGTTCCTCCCAAAATCACCAAACACCATCACATTGGGGATTAAGCATCTACGTATGAATTGGAGGGGGCACAGTCGTTCAGTTTATAGCACCGTATGTCCCTCATACTGCTCTAATGACTGAAATCCATGCAGGCCCTCAGCCACTCACTCCTTCCCTGGTGAAAGCCTTGATCCAGTTCCATGATCTCTTTCAAGTGCCTACAAGATGAACTTGCCTTTCAGTCTTGTTTTACATTTTGTTCATCGAGTTCACCTTCAGTCTGTCAGCCCTTCCTGCTCTCCCGTGAGGAACACAGGTCCCAGCATTGCAGTGGCAGCATTAGAGAAATCAGGATAGCACCGAGAAGCTCTAAGAGGGAGCTCATTAGTGCCGTTAATGAGCCTTCCCCAGTTTCATTTGTGTCTGAATCACAAACTTTCTAAGTCATTTACCTTGTCACAGAGCCATTTTTGGAGCGGGTAAGCAACATTAGAAAGGCTCGGGCTCCTCCGTCTCAGAGAGAGACCACAATGAAAATGCAATGCCACCCAGGATGGAGGTGACACGGCGGCCTAGAGATCTGGGGCACATGCCTTTGCCTCTGCGGGCTCCATTGGTAGCACCTGTCAGAGGTCACCTGAAAAAGGAGCTCAGGATGCTGGGCATGCTGGGCCCCTGACCTGCCCCTTCCCATGACCCCTCTGGTCTGGATCTAAGGTGCAGGGGCTATAAATGGACCCAGAACAGGGTCTGCTCTTTCCAGGGGACAGCCCTGAGGAGCAAGCTAGACTTAGGGCTTGGGCAGACCTGAACCCTCTTCTGGTATTACGCTTTCTCTGCCACTCGGCTCCCCTCAGGTCTGCTTCCTTCCTTTGTAGTTAGTGGCACCGCAGAATAAAGGAGTAATCCCAACTGGCCACTGACTGGCTGGGTAACCATGAGCAGGCTTAACCACTCTGCCCTGTAGTTTACATGAGGGTTGGACTGGACAGCCGAAGGACACTTCTGACCCCTAACCTTCCAGGAGTCTATGGATAAGGCAACAGGGTCATGTTGAATGGAGAGGCAAAATGGATAAGCCCCATCATGAAGCTGTTCTCCCATTCTCTTCCCCTGTGAGCATTCTCTTCCCCTCACTGCCTGGGTCATTCTCCATTCCTCAATCCCTTCAGAATCCACCAGGGAAGATGGGAATATGGTGTGAAGAAGCAGGGATAGAGCCATCCCTGCTCCAGACTTGCAGCATCGAGACTGAGAAAAACAAATGTTACCAGGCCAATAGATGGACATTATGCAGAAATCTAATTTTAACACAAGAACTTCATTTTTTAATAGAAAAAGAAATGATGACATATATGGCATCATATTATATTTCAAGAGTCCTGTCTTTTGAATATGACATCAACACTATACTGAAGGATTGCCTTTCTGGGAACTGAACTAGCAGGAGTGATCCCACATTCTTGCCCCTTCAAACTACAATAGTTTGTTCTTTTTTTTGTTGTTAATCCTCACCAGAGGATATTTTTGTCCCCATTTATTTTCAGAGAGAGTGGAAGGGAGGAGAAAAAGAGAGAGAGAGAAAGTGAGAGACAGAGAAAGAAAGAAACATCGATGTGAGAGAGACACATTGACTGGTTGCCTCCTGCACCTGCCCCAACCAGGCCCGGGGATCAAAACTGCCACCCAGGTACATGCCTTTGACTGGGAATAGAACCTGAGACCCTTCAATATGTGGGGTGACACTCTAACCACTGAGCGACACTGGCCAAGGCATTTCATATATTCTTGAATGGACAGCTGAAGAAGGCTAGGGAGCCTGGCTTTGGTCATAGGACTTGAAGAAGCTGACTGCCTGTGGGAGGCGTCAACCCCTGACCTTGGCCTCAGCTGACACTGCTCTGAGTAAAACAGCATCAGACCCCAGAGAAAGAAGGATATTGCACAGCCTACTTCAGGTTCACCAAGCAAAACATGGGTGGTGGTAGAATTTCTCTCTTTCTAACTCAGAGGGCCAAATGGCTCATGGTGGACAGAACTTCAACAGGTATCAAGTTGTTTTCTCATATTTATTTCCATCAGAGAGCTGTGCTGTTTGTTTTGCCAAAAACACTGGATGTTACTACCTTAACAAGCCTTCCAAGTGTGTATCCTTCTATCAGGACACTGAGCCTTATTTTTCAGCCAAGGTGATGAGATGGAAAAACCTTCTGCTGCCTGGCTGGGAAGCCTGGTTTAACCTAGGCTCTCCAGCAGCTTCCTCTGTGGCCATCCCGCTGAAAGACGTGGCACATTGAGAGGTTGTCAGGCAAGACGGTCACTGCAGCACCAAAGATAATTATTGTTGTTGTTGGCTCCACAGAGTCATTTAAGGGTTTGTTCCACTCTATATTTAGTCATGCTTGCTACAAAATCGGGAATACTTTCATATCATTGACATTTGACACATAGACATTTTTCTGGAGGGAAAAAATAACATTCAGGTTCTCACATTAATGTTGGGAAAGTTCAACCTCCCTACTCCCAAAAATGTGGCAGTTTCTAAAGTTGGAGCCAGGGACTAACCAGCCAGAAGTTTGTATTACAAATAAATCCCGCTCTTCATGCCAAGGAAGCATGTCAAGAGGCTGATGGTTAAACTGGCCAAGCTAAAACGTTTCCTGAAAAATTAGAATCCCCAAATAATGAATTACCTTTTACCTGATTAAAAAATAAAGGCAAAGTGGGTTGGTAATCACATTCTAAAATAAGAAGTAGATCCAAAATGTAACTAAAATCATATGGTTAATAATTTTCCAGACCCCAAATGATCTCTAGGTTGGTTTTTCTCCCTAATCTCACTCTGTGTTGATTAGTCTCACGAGACAGAGCAACTTGAAATGCATGGTCAGTACCAGAGTGAAATCCCTCCAGCTGCTTCTGGGGGCTTCCCTTCCCATGTAGCCACCCCTGCCCCTCCCCCCCCCGCCCCTCCCCCCTCCCGCTGCCCGCTCCACTCCAGGGTTTCTCAAGCCTGGCATAGTGACGTTTTGGTCCAGATAATTTTGTGTCATGGACACTGTCCTGTGCATTTGAGGATGTTTAGCAGCATCCCTGGCCCCTACCACCTGATGCCAGCATACCGCTCAAGTTGTAGCAATTAAACACATGTCCAGAATTGGCTCCATTCCAATCAGGGAACATGTCCGGGTTGTGGGTTTGATCCCCATTAGGGGGCGTGCAGGAGTCATCCAACTGATGTTTTTCTCTCCCCCTGTCCCTTTCTCTCTCTCTCAAATTAATAAAAACATACAGGATTTTAAAAATGTCTCCAGATGTTGCCAAATGTCCTCTGGGTGGGAAAGCAAAGTCACCCACTGTTTCAAACCACTTTGTTAACCTCTCTGTGCCCAGTACGAAGCTTTGCCAAGAATTAACCTGAATTTGTGCTGTACAAATATATATTATTATGACCTATTGAGACTGATTAAGAACAGAGCAAAAATCAGTACCTTGAAACCATAAAAAGAGTGATTTCTGAGCACAAGAAAAACTTTTTTAATATTAAAGTGGTTGGTAATGATGTATATTCAGGGCCACTCCTTGAAGGCCATTAAAAGTTAGATTAGAAGATTATCTGTAGTAGGAGGTTTAGGTAAGAGCACATAAATAAAATAGAATTTCTTTAAAGTTCTTTTTCAAACTTTTTGTTTAGTTGGTTTTTATTTTTAACAAAAAGGATATACAGAAAGGCATGTAAGTATACAGGGATACAAAGAAAAATAAATTATTTACAAGAGGTATTTTTGTTCTTTAGCCAAAGAACTAGGCATACGGGGGGGGGGGGGGGGGGACCAAGAATATGCTTACATGAGAAACAGTGGAGAATGAAATTGAGAGATTAGTGGATCGTTCATAGCGTAATGTAATGGTTACAATTAAGAGATTTGCCTACTGATAAATGTTTCAGAACACGCATAGTACTAACTGCTCTTCCACCCTTCTCACGGCAAATGGATTTACTGATTGAAGAGCCTTTTAAATTTTAATTTTAAGTTCTTTTTTCATTTCAGTTTTATTAATCTTTATCATAAATATTAACTTATGAGCACCAATGTCCAAAGGGCCTTGGTATACTGTCTCACAAAGGCTAATGAATATCACTACCACATTTAACCAAAAAAGCAGCGTGAGTGTAGAAGAACTGACAAGTTGTTCCTCAATTTGAAGCAGATCTAAACCTAAAACACACTGATCCTTATCCATGACCACATTCAAAGGAAAAGCACCCTAAATATAAGGGCATTGAAAGGCTTGACCCTGGGATGCTGGGGAGGGGTTGCAGTTTGGGATTTCATTATTTATAGAGTGAACCTTAAGTTGTTTTGTTTCATTTACCTGCTAACTGCAGTTTTCCCGTGTCCCTTTCTGCTTCATTAAGTCCATTGTCGCTGGGGTCAGCTATTTCAGCTCTTGTGGAAGCACCTTTGCAACCAGAGGGAAGGAGCTTTCCCACAAATCCCCGAGGTTTGCTGTTATCAAAATGAGTGAGGCCCTAGCTGGTTTGGCTCAGTGGATAGAGCATCGGCCTGTGGACTGAAGGGTCCCAGGTTTGACTCTGGTCAAGGGCACATGCCCGATCCCCAGTAGGGGGCCTGCAGGAGGCAGCCGATCAATGGTTCTCTCTCCTCATTGATGTTTCTCTCTCTCCCTCTCCCTTCCTCTCTGAAATCAATAAAAATATATTTTAAAAAACACACACAAATAAACAAACAAAAAAGTGAGTGAGGTTCTTTCCTCTCTCCAAAGACACGCAGCTGCTGGGGATGGCAAGCACTTGATGCTTTCCAGGGATAAAGAAGGTTACTCATCAAAAGGTTTGCAAAAATGTCACTGAGAGGACTGCTTCAACCCCGGATTTGCTGTCAGGAGTTTCTCCACTTTACAGAGAACTGTAGGCTCCTTTGGCCAGTCCAACCAGAACTGCTATTGGTACCTGTCTAGTCATGTGCAGCATTTATTAAGTGGATCAGGTGCAGCACAAAGAAATGTCAAAACAGTTTACTTAAAGGAAAAAGCTCAGTTAACACATGAGTTTGCTGCATAAGTGATGAAAGTGTGACAAAATGAGAAAGCTCTTTTTTTTTAATCAAAGTGGAACATAGACCCCAGATCTTTGAGATTCAAAGCAACCCAAACATCCTTGGTTCACTACTCATTTACAAAGAAAACCATTCTCAGTCTCCTCAATGTGCGTGGGTGACTAGGCCAAGGAGCCCAGTTGGGGGCTCAGACTCTAGCTC
Source organism: Plecotus auritus (assembly GCF_963455305.1). Classification (NCBI taxonomy): domain Eukaryota; kingdom Metazoa; phylum Chordata; class Mammalia; order Chiroptera; family Vespertilionidae; genus Plecotus; species Plecotus auritus. The sequence continues at coordinate 151,446,184 of NC_137770.1, forward strand.
CATCATTCTTGTCACTCCACCACATGTTGGTGATTTAAATGATGACTACTGTCCTCAAAACAAGGAGTCCAGCTGAAGCTATTGACATTCCTTTAAGCTCATGTGCTGATCTCTCCATGAAGCTCCCCTGGATGGACACATCGATCTTATAGTTACAGTCATGTGCCACTTAATTACAGGGATATGTTCTGAGAAATGTGATGTTAGGGCAATTTCATCATTGTGCTAATACCATGGAATGCACTTACACAAACCTAGATGATATAGCCTACTACACACCCAGGCTGCTTGACACTGTAGCCTACTGCTCCCAGGCTACAAGCCTGTGCAACATGTTACTGTACAAAAGAACATGAAATTAAATCAAGCACAGGAGAAAATGATGCAACTAAGAGATGCATGAGGCTGCTGCTGATATAATATACTATTTTACAGCAAATTTTTTACATCTAGAGGGAGTACACTCTAAAACAATGATAAGGAAGGAGTATCCTATATAATAAAAGGCTAATATGCAAATCGACAGAATGGCGAAATGACTGGTCGCTATGACATGCACTCACCACTAGGGGGTAGACACTCAATGCAGGAGCTGCCTCCTTATGGTCAGTGTGCTCCTACAGGGGAAGCGCTGCTCAGCCAGATGCCTTGAGTTGGGCTCACGGCTGGCAAACACAGCAGTGGTGGCGGGAGCCTCTCCCACCTCTGTGGCAGCACTAAGGATGTCCAACTGACATACATCCCCCCGAGGGCTCCTGGATTGTGAGAGGGTGCAGGCCGGGCTGAGGGACCCCCCACTCCCAGTGCACAAATTTCATGCACTGGGCCTCTAGTAGTACATAAACAAGTAACATAGGTGTCTTTATCATTATCAAGTACATGCACTGTAGGTAGTTGTATGTGCTATGCTTTTGCAATAGGTTTGTTCAAGTTACCATGACCACAGACATGTGGTTAACGCATTGTGCTATGACATTACAACAGCTATAAGACTAGGCGATAGGAATTTTTTAGCTTCATTATAATCTTAGGAGACCACCATTGTATATGCCATCTGCTGTTGACCAAAAAGCATGGAAAGCCCAGGGACTCTAGAGGTGGATAGAATTTGGTTCGACTTATGGTTTTCCACTCAAAAGATGCATTTCTTTAGGGAAATTGTGTACCTTCCAGAGAAGGTATCAGTTTCTGGTCTGTAAGAAGGAGGATGCAGGAACTAAAGTGCCACGACAAGTTTGAGAATGAATGAATGCATTGGGGTGATAAGTGGCAAGAACATGACATACAGACTAGCAGGTAGGGGGCACTCAGGGAAGGGAGTTTTTCTCTACTAACTGGTCTTTGCTTTCATTCACCACTGAAAAATAAATATCAGAGATGATAAACTTATTTTTGCCCATTCTCTGGAAAATAGGACACACTGGATATAAAAATACTTTTACTTAACACATTGCATGCGGATTATACTGGAACTTTCTGGAATATCATCCCTCAACTTCTAGAATGAGGGCTGCTGTTTTAGTCTTGAATTTGCACTGTTCTTTTCATAATCTGATACCAGGTTTTTTGCAAGGCAGTTATGTGTTCTACTTTTAGTTTAACTGGAAGAAAACCTCCTTAGCATTCTTGTCTACTGCTATACATGTAAAAATGTTCTGCAAGGGATTGACCACAAAGGGACTGGCTGTTTTATTTCAGCAAATGTGTAGTAAAATGCTGATACTCTGAAGAAGCTTCAGCAGAGATGCAAGCGGGATTACCTGGCAGAGTGTTTCTCTCTGTTCTTTGGTCAATGAACATTAAAAGATAGCCGACTTCTCCAGTTTTTAAAAGCAAGAGCATGTTTTTCTTTTTTTTGTTTTGTTTTGTTTTTGTTGTTGTTGTTAATTGTCACTCGAGGATATTTTTCCATTGATTTTTAGAGAGAGTGGAAGGGAGGGGGAGAAACAGAGAAAGAGATACATTGATGTGAGAAAGATGCATCAATTGGTTGCCTCCCATACATGGCCAGGCCAGGGATCTAGCCTGCAACCGAGGTCCCTGTCCTTGACTGGAATCAAACCTGGGACTCTTCAGTCTGTGGTTCGATTGAGCCAAACTGGCAAGGGCACAAGAACATTTTTAGAATCCTATTTTTCCAGCTATAAAATTAGATTTTCTATCCAGGAACTAAATGAATTAAGTGGATCCCTAGATGTTTATTGAGGAAAAAAATTAATACTTTTCTCCAAGCTAATATCCTCCCGTGATGAATCATTTTCTGTTTGGCAGGCTAGCACAATTAGAAGCTAGACTGCCTATACCTTCCTAGAATCTGTCCCTTGTTCTAGCTGTCATTTGTCATCATCAATGTTTTTTTAGACATATAATTCAAATATTTCCTTCCAAAGTGTGAAAATGTAATTAACCCCACCTACAGGTGCTTGGCAAATCCTGTAGCACTTTTTTTTTTTTAAATCATGTCTTCTGGATCTTCATTCATAACAGCTTTAAAGTTTTTTTACAACCTTGGATGCTTGTAGCTGTTGCTACACTCTGCATAATAATTATGAAGCTGCCAAGAAGACTGTTTCCCAGCAGCTACAATGGTGGCATTTCTATATTTGCTACTACTCCCAGGATTGGGCTTGGCTGATAGTAAAATGAGCTTCCCCTCCTTGTCTGTTCCACCTGCCCATCCCTCTTTGGCCAATTCATCTGTTGCCCAAATCTTTGGAAATGACAGGTCCTTTCTGTGACTGGGGGATCCCTAGGAAAATAGATACAGGGGATAGGCAACATACATTGACCACGATTACCCAAAATATCCACAAAAAAACATGAAACTCCTCCTTACATTGAAAAACCGAGAAGGAAATTTTCAATGTAGATAAATCTGTGTTTAAAACATATCTGATTCCCTATGGGTGCCTCCTAGTTTAGAGTGTGACTTCTACTGTGTATATAATTTAGAAATTCTTCAATCTTCTAAATGTAGTCAGAAATGATTTCTTAATTATAGTAAGTCAGATCAATTACTTGTTTGAGTATTCCCACCCCTGTGTGTTACAATGTGTCATCCCCTATTATTTTATGCAGTGTTCTTCATTTTTTCCAATAGATTGTTAAGTTCCTTGAGAGTAGTTCTTCTAGAAATCGATGGTGGTCTGGGATGAGTCTAAGTTCAACATGAGCCAAGAGTAGTGCCCAGAGGTTAAGGGAGGCAACCCAATCTGAAGCCTCATTCGTAAAAACATGGGGACCAGCTTGTGGGAGGAAGGCAGCCGGCTGTCCAGACTGCTCCAGCTGGGTGAGCTGCAGCCTCTACAGGGTCCCAGCTAACCAGAACTTTGAGAACCTGTAGTTGGCCCAGAGAGGTTTTTAGTTGATTAAAATTCTGGAAGCCATGTCTTAGGAGAAACACAAAAAAGCGAACATGTTTACCTTGAGGGAAACAAAAAAGATACAGGGAGGATAATATCGATTCTTAATCAGTTAAAATGAATGCATTCATTCAACTGTCATTAAACAACATTTGTTGAGCAGCTTCTTGTGCCAGAGAAGAGACACCAAGAGCAAAGGACAAGGGCCAGGTGCTGTTTTTGCAGACTTAGAGTTAGTGGGGCGTGGAGACCAGACAGAAAGGGCTTCCTCGGGGACAATATATTTTGGGTTAGGAACTACTTCGTTACAGTTCTTTGGGGAAACGAGGCCATTTGCCTAATTGGTTCTATTTCTTATTATTGAGATATAATTGACATATAACATTATGTTAGTTTCAGGTGTACAGCATAATGATTTGATATTTGTATATAATAGTGAAATAATCACCACAGTACGGTAAGTCTAGTTAACACCGATTACCACACAGAGGTATACACATTTTTTTCTTGCGATGAGACTTTTAAGATCTACTCTCATAACAGCTTTCAAATATGCAATGCAGCAGTGATTTTCAACCTGTGTACTGTGGCACACTGGTGCCGTAAAAAATTTTAAATCGTGCGATACCTGACTATTTAGGCAGGAGCACTGACCTCTTTCCCCTTAGATTGTCAAATAACAAAATGACAACAGCCAACATTACTATAGCCATCCAGGGTGAAAGAATCAAAATTATACCTATTTTTGTCAGATCAACAAAAAAATATAATTTTTGGTGTGTCACAGAATTTTAGTCATTAGTTTGTGTGCCATGAGATGAAAAAGGTTGAAAATCACTGCAATACAGTATTATTAGCTATAGTCACCATGCTGTGCATTATATCCCCGTGGCTTATTTGTTTATAACTGGAAGTTTGTACCTTTTGACCCCCTTTATCCCTTTCACCCAACCCCTAACCCTGACTCTGGCAACCACCCATCTGTTCTCTGTATGTATGTGTTTGGTTATTTATTTATAGGTTCCACATATAAGTGAATTCATACAGTATTTGTCTTTCTTTGGCTAACTTATTTCACTTAGCATAATATCCTCAAAGTCCATTCGTGCTGTTGCAAGTGACAATATTTTATTCTTTTTATGGCTGAATAATATTCCATGTGTGTGTGTGTGTGTGTGTGTGTGTGTGTGTGTGTGACAGTTTTTTGTTTTTTGTTTTTATCCATTCATCCATTGATAGACACATAGGTTGTTTCCATATCTTAGCTATTGTAAATAATGCTGCAATAAATATGGGGGTGCACATATCTTTCTTAATTAGTGTTTTCACTTTCTTTGGATAACTACCCAGAAATGGAATTGCTTGATCACATAGTAGTTCTATTTTTAACTTTTTGAGAAACTTCCATACTGATTTCCAAAGTGGCTGCACCAATTGACATTTCCCACCAACAGTATACAAGGGTTTGCCTTATTGTTTCTTAATTCTGGATCTTTATGATCCTGATTAACTGCTTTATTTCTTTCTCAAGAACAGGCATGTACACCCAGTGTGAGACCCTTGGTGATGGGGTACACAGTGGGGTTTTAGATGCACAGGGAAAAGCATTCAGCCAGCACTCGGGTCAGGAAAGGCCCTATCTGCTGCCTGGATGGTGTGGTGGACTCGGAGCGCTGCGGTGGGGGGTCCAGAGGAAGTCATCAGTACCCAGAATCACTGTGAAGGGTCCTCAGCAGTGCCACCGCATGTGGGGGCGGGAGCGTGGATTTGGTCAGTCCTGGGGTGGGGCTCCCAGGTGGCTGGAGTGGTCCCTGTGCTAAGGAAATGTGGAGTTTTAGAAAAGGCCAGTGCGAGGTCAGGGACCTGAGCTCTGGTCCTGCTTGTGGTGCCTGAGCAGCTCACTAGTCTCTCTGGACTCAGAGCCTTTCCCGGCAGCGAGCTGATGCGCTGGATTATCTCCAACCTCTTCTCCCCTCTTACCTCTACATGGCTCCCTCATGTCCAAAGTTAACATTTTAGGATGTTCCCCGGCGACCCCGGCTCAGGGATTTTATGGTAATTAAAGGCCCATTTACCATTATTCTTAACTCCACACTGTGATGTCCCCATGCAAGTTTCGTTCAAACAACATTCTCCCCTAAAGCTGAGACCCTTTATCTGTCTCTTTCCCCCAGTGCTTTGGGGAGTGGCTAGCAGTGATGCTCTTGGCTCGTGACTGGATTTTACAGATCAGAGCGAGTCATCTATACCCTAAAACAAAGTGTGCTCACTGGAGAAACAACCCGCAGGTCGCCCCAACCGCCTCCGCAGCACGACTGGCTGTGGCGCTGATGGCTTCCTTTCTGAGTCCTAGGAAGACTCTCACAGGGCAAGTAACCCCTGCAGCTTATCTAGCAGAGACCAGCATTATCAAACACCTGACGGAAAAGTCGGAGAGTGGCAGGAACCTACACTCCTGTCACTCGTCAGCTCTTGATTATAGTTCTCAACCAGAGCCACACAAGCCCCCAGATGCAGTGCATGTCTCTGATTAAAGCAGGCTGCGATGCTAAGGAAGGTGGCATTGAATCCAGCCCCCTGAACACCTGACCTAGCCTGTTGGAATTTAGCTGCAAGCACTCTACAAACACATAATTTCATGCATTCATAAAGTCATCTCTGTCTTCTTACTAAGGAAATGCTGCATTATTATTGCCTATCTCTTCTTTCCGGAAATTCAAAGTATTTTTTTGGAGAAAATTATTAATTCTTATTCTATGTCCTGACATGGAATAATAATAATTATTATAATTTTAGCTAATGTTTAGTACATGCTTATTATAGACAGGGCCCTGGCTTGTGTGGCTTTCATGAAATATCTTATTTAATTCCCACAAGAACTTTATGAGGCAGATATTGTCCCTATTTAATAGATGAGGAAACTGAGGCACAGAAGACTTAACTTAATTTTGCCTCATCATAGAGCTAGTAAGTAGCATGGGCAAGGCTCAAACCCACAGAGGCTGCCCCCAGACCCTGCCTCTTTGCCACTCTGCCTTGCTGCCATTTCCCTGCTGAGAATTTAAAAACCAAAGGTTATAAAAGTTGGCGTAAGCTCACATTTGGGAATGCCTTACAGCCAATATCAGAAACTCGGCCTCCAGCTTTGGGGAGCTCTGTTCCCCTCCCCTCTTTTTATTCAGGTGACAAAACCAGGCTAAGTGCCAGCTGTTATTACAGTTGTTCTGGGTTCTCCTTCCATCGTGACTTAAGTTCTCATCTTCATAAACTGCTTTTCACCTTAAAGTGATAAGACTTCTCTCCAAATTTTACCACTGAAAACCATCAAAGTGCATCACTCCTGTGGAGCCTTACTGGTGACCTAGACATGGGCTGACGGAGGCCAGGGGGCCGCATCTCCAGGCCAGCTTTCCCGGGGGATGTCTAGAAAGGCCACCTCTGTTGCAGCTCAGGACAGTCTGTAGCGAGAGCTCACCTGGAGGGCCCCTCAGGAAGTCCTCCAGACGGTCTGCCAGCCATTCCACATGGAAAGAGAAAGGACGGGACAGATTGTGAAACACAGGTTGTCACAGTTACTTTATGGTTACAATTTGTATGTCAAGTGGTAAGTTGATTTAAAAATAAAAAATTGCTGCTGGCTGCTATCCCACAAATAACTTGTAGCTGTGTGCAGCCAAACACATCTACAAATAATAAGGAAATAACACTTGAGAATAACAACATGGCTTGGCACAGGAAGACAAGGATCCCAACTATGTCCAGTTACTTTGGGACCAATTTCTTTTTGTGGGTTTGAGTGGGGGAGGGGGGTGGGAGATGGAGAGCCATTTTCTAATATACCACCAAATGCTCATTCACGTATGGAGCAAACTTGAGGTCCTACTAAATTAAAGTTCCATGTAATTTTATTTTAACTAGACGTCCTTTTTCTCATTGTTCTGTCACATGTAAAGGTAGAAGGGTGAGGAAAGGGAGATGGAGAAAGTCCTCCATGACTTACACCCACTGGGCCTTTGGAGTGGCTGCGTGACCAGCTGGCCCTGAGGTGGCTTGAATGGGATGGGGAGGAATTCCTGGCAGATGCCCATCTCCTGCCGAGCCACACTCCACAGAGCACTGTGTGAAATCACAAAACAGACTATTAAGGATAATATATACTAGTAATCTCCATTTATCACTGAATGTAAAAAGAAATGAAATGGAGTCTTTAATATAAAAATAAAAACAATGACTAGTATTCTAGAACAAGTCTGTATTTTTTAATTCTACAGGTATAAAAAAAATGTGCACCTGGATCAGCCTAATATAATAAATGCCAATACAAATACTTGTGCGGATAGTTTGATCTTCATGATTACAATTCACAGTGTAGGATTTTTTCTTTTACTCCGGCTGAACTTCTACTTTTTAAAATAGATCCTTAAGCTATCATTGTAAATACTAAATACAATTCAGTGGAATTCTGAAAATGAACTCTAAAAATGATACTAGGAAAAAAATGAATTTTATTTCTTATGATCACCAGCTTAACTTACATATTCCAAAAAAAAACTTAAATATCTTGAACATCCAACACTGCCAACTGCCTTAGAATTTAGAGATCTAATTTTGTTCGCTTTCCCTATGTTGCTATGAAACGCAGGTCTTCCCTTCTGTGCTGATAGTCTCTCCACATGGATGGAATGTATAGGGTCTTTGCATTCATGATCTGTTGGCCTCACTTTTTTTTTTTTTTTTTTTTTTCTTTTTTTTTTTCTTTTTTTTTTATTTATTTATTTTTTTTTCAAATTTTTATTAAGGTATTATATGTGTACATATCTTATCATTGCCCCCGACCCCCACCCCACTCCCATATATGCCCTCACCCCCCAATGTTTTGCATCCGTTGGTTACTCTTATATACATGCATATAAGTCCTTCAGTTGATCTCTTATTTCCCCCACCTCTCCCTAACCTTACCACTGTAATTTGACAGTCTGTTTGATGCTTTACTGCCTCTGTAACTATCTTTTTGTTCATCAGTTTATAATGTTTTTCATTATCCCCAAATGAGTGGGATCATGTGGTATTTTTCTTTCATTGACTGGCTTATTTCACTTAGCATAATGTTCTCTAATTCCATCCAAGTGCCTACAAATGGTAGTAATTCCTTCTTTTTTACGGCAGCATAGTATTCCATTGTGTAGATGTACCATAGTTTTCTGATCCAGTCATCTGCTGATGGGCATTTAGGCTGTTTCCAAATCTTAGCTATTGTAAATTGTGCTGCTATGAACATAGGGGTGCATATATCCTTTCTGATTGGTGTTTCTGGTTTCTTAGGATATATTCCTAGGAGTGGGATTACTGGGTCAAATGGGAGTTCCATTTTCAGTTTTTTGAGGAAACTCCATACTGTTCTCCACAGTGGCTGCACCAGTCTGCATTCCCACCAGCAGTGCACGAGGGTTCCTTTTTCTCCGCATCCTCGCCAACACTTGTCGTTTGTTGATTTGTTGATGATAGCCATTCTGACAGGTGTGAGATGGTATCGCATTGTTGTTTTGATTTGCATCTCTCGGATAATTAGTGACTTTGAGCATGTTTTCATGTGTCTCTTGGCCTTCCTTCTGTCTTCTTTCGAAAAGCTTCTATTTAGGTCCGTTGCCCATTTTTTTATTGGATCATTTATCTTCCTTTTATTAAGTTGTATAAGCTGCCTGTAGATGTTGGAAATTAAACCTTTATCAGTGATACCATTTGCAAATATGTTCTCCCATACAGTGGGGTTTCTTGTTGTTTTGTTGATGGTTTCTTTTGCTGTGCAAAAGCTTTTTATTTTGATGTAGTCCCATTTGTTTATTTTCTGTTTGGCTTCCATTACCCTAGGGGCAGTATCACTGAAAAAGTTCTTTTGGCATATGTCTGAGATTTTGCTGCCTGTGGATTCCTCTAGTATTTTTATGGTTTCCCGTCTTATATTTAAGTCCTGTACCCATTTTGAGTTTATTTTTGTGTATGGTGTAAGTTGGTGATCTAGTTTCATTTTTTTGCATGTATCTGTCCAATTTTCCCAACACCATTTATTAAAGAGACTGTCTTGACTCCATTGTATGCTCATGCCTCCTTTGTCAAATATTAAATGCGCATGTTGGTTTGGGTCGATATCTGGATTCTCTATTCTGTTCCATTGATCTATATGTCTGTTCTTGTGCCAGTACCAGGCTGTTTTGAGGACAGTGGCTTTGTAATACAGCTTGAAATCTGGTATTGAGATCCCTCCTACTTTATTCTTCTTTCTCAGGATTGCTGTGGCTATTCGGGGTCTTTTTTTATTCCAGATGAATTTTTGGAGAGTTCTTTCTAGGTCTGTGAAAAACGCCGTTGGTATTTTAATGGGGAGTGCATTGAATCTATAGATTGCTTTGGGTAGTATGGACATTTTAATGATGTTGATTCTACCAATCCATGAACATGGTATGTTCTTCCATCTGTTTACATCTTCCTCTATCTCTTTTTTCAGTGTCCTGTAGTTTTCCGCATATAGGTCTTTTACCTCCTTGGTTAGGTTTATTCCTAAGTATCTTAATTTTTTTGGTGCGATGGAAAATGGGATTGCTTTTTTAGTCTCTCTTTCTGTAAGTTCATTGTTGGTGTATAGAAATGCCATAGATTTCTTGGTGTTAATTTTGTATCCTGCTACATTGCCGAATTCATTTATTAAGTCTGTTAGTTTTTTGATGGAGTCTTTCGGGTTTTTTATGTACAATATCATGTCATCTGCAAATAAGGACAGCTTTACTTCTTCTTTTCCAATTTGGATGCCTTTTATTTCTTCTTCTTGTCTAATTGCAGTGGCTAATACTTCCAGTACTATGTCAAACAGGAGTGGTGAGAGTGGGCATCCCTGTCTTGTTCCTGTTCTTAGGGGAAATGGTTTTAGTTTTTGCCCATTGAGTATGATGTTAGCTGTGGGTTTATCATATATAGCTTTTATGATGTTGAGGTATGATCCTTCTATTCCCACCTTGTTGAGAGTTTTTATCAAGAAAGGGTGTTGGATTTTGTCAAATGCTTTTTCTGCATCAATTGATATGACTATGTGATTTTTATCTCTCAATTTGTTTATGTGATGTATCACATTTATTGATTTGCGGATATTGAACCATCCTTGCATTCCTGGGATAAATCCTACTTGGTCATGGTGTATGATCTTTCTGATGTACTGCTGGATCCTATTTGCTAGAATTTTATTGAGGATTTTGGCATCTACATTCATGAGGGATATTGGCCTGTAATTCTCCTTCATTGTGTTGTCTTTATCTGGTTTTTGTATTAGGGTGATGCTGGCTTCATAGAAGGAGCTGGGAAGTGTTCCTTCCTCTTGAATTTTTTGGAATAGTCTGAGGAGGATAGGTTTTAGTTCTTCCTTGAATGTTTGGTAGAACTCTCCTGTGAAGCCGTCTGGCCCCGGGCTTTTGTTTGCCGGAAGCTCTTTGATGACTGCTTCAATTTCTTCCATAGTTACTGGCATGTTGAGCTGTTTAGATTCTTCCTGATTGAGTTTTGGAAGGTTATATTTTTCTAGGAATATGTCCATTTCCTCCAGGTTGTCCAGTTTGTTGGAATAGAGTTGTTCGTAGTATTTTTTAACAATCCTTTGTATTTCGGCGGGATCTGTTGTTATTTCACCTCTTTCATTTCTGATCTTGTTTATTTGGGTCCTCTCCCTTTGCTTCTTGGTGAGCCTGGCTAGAGGTTCATCAATCTTGTTTATCCTTTCAAAGAACCAGCTCTTGGTTTTGTTGATCTTTTGTATTGTTTCTTTGGTCTCTATGTCGTTTATCTGTGCTCTGATCTTTATTATTTCCTTCCTTCTGCTTACACTGGGCTTTTCTTGTTGCTCTTTTTCTAACTCTTTGAGTTGTTGGGTTAGGTAATTTATTACCCCTGTTTCTTGTTTTTTGCAGTAGGCTTGTAGAGCTATGAACTTCCCTCTCAAGACTGCTTTCGCTGTGTCCCATAGATTTTGGATTGTAGTGTTTTCATTGTCATTTGTTGTCATGATGTTTTTTATTTCTTCTTTGATCTCTCTGGTAACCCAGTCATGGTTTAATAGCATGCTGTTTAGTCTCCATGTGTTTGATTTCTTTGGGTTGTTTTTATTGTAGTTGATTTCCAGTTTTATGCCACTGTGGTCTGAGAAGATGCTTGATATGATTTCTATCTTCTTGAATTTGAAGAGACTTTGCCTATGTCCCAACATATGGTCTATCTTTGAAAATGACCCATGTGCGCTTGAGAAGAATGTATATTCTGTGGCTTTGGGGTGAAATGTTCTGAAGATGTCAATTAATTCCATCTGGTCTAGTGAGTCATTTAGGATTGATGTTTCTTTGCTGATGTTTTGTTTAGAGGATTTGTCCAATGGTGATAGTGGGGTATTAAAGTCTCCTACTATGATTGTATTGCTGTCAATGTCTCCCTTAATATCCTCCAGGAGTTTTTTTATGTATTTGGGTGCTCCTGTATTGGGTGCATATATGTTTACCAGAGTTATTTCTTCTTGTTGGATTGCTCCCTTTAGTATTATGAAATGGCCTTCCTTATCTCTTGTTATGTCCTTCAGTTTGAGATCTAATTTGTCAGAAATAAGTATTGCTACCCCAGCTTTTTTTTCAGTTCCATTTGCCTGGAAAACCTTTTTCCATCCCTTCACCCTCAGTCTGTGTGCGTCTTTTTTTCTGAGGTGGGTTTCTTGTAGACAGCAGATATATGGGTCGTGTTTTCTTATCCAATCTGTTACCCTATGTCTTTTGATTGGGGCATTTAATCCATTTACATTTAAAGTTATTATTGATAGGTACTTATTTGTCGCCATTCCTATTCTTTACCCCTGTGTTACTTCTTCGCTTCCTGTTTCTTTCTTTCTTTTTTTTTTTTTTTACAGTAGACCCTTTAGCATTTCTTGCATTGCTGGTTTGGTGGTAATAAATTCCCTTAGTCCTTTTTTGTCTGTGAAGCTCCTGATTTCACCTTCAATTTTGATTGACAGCCTTGCTGGGTACAGTATTCTTGGATTCAGCCCCTTCTTTTGCATGACTTTGTATATTTCATTCCATTCCCTTCTGGCCTGATGAGTTTCTGTTGAGAAATCAGTTGCTAGTCTGATGGGGGTTCCTTTGTATGTAACTTTCTGTCTCTCTCTTGCTGCTTTTAAGATTCTTACTTTGTCGTTGGTGTTTGCCAATTTAATTATAATGTGCCTTGGCGTCGGTCTTTTGGGGTTCATTTTGCTTGGGACTCTGTGAGCTTCTTGGATTTGTGTGGGTTTTTTCTTCCCTATATCTGGGAAATTTTCTGTCATTATTTCTTCAAAGAGGTTTTCTATTCCTTGCTCAGCTTCCTTTCCTTCTGGAACCCCTATTATGCGGATGTTGTTTTGTTTCGTGTTGTCCCAAAGTTCCCTTAGACTCTCCTCCTGCCTTTTAATTTTTTTTTCTAGAAGTTGCTTTTCTTGGGTATTTTTTTCCATCTTGTCTTCTAGCTCACTGATGCGGTCCTCTGCTTCTTCTAGTCTACTCTTGATGCTTTCTATTGAGTTCTTTACAGCAGCGATGTCATTTTTCATTTCTTCTTGGTTCTTCTTCATTTCCTCTTGGTTCTTGCTCATATTGTCGAATTTGTCTTCCATTCTTTTCAGCCACCTTATGACCATTTCTCTGAATTCTTTTTCTGGAAGGTTGCTTGCCTCCATTTCGTTTACTTCCTTTTCTGGTGATGCCTGCTTTTCTTTCATATGCGGGCTGCTTCTTTGTCTCCCCATGGTCTCTCTTCTCTGGGTGTCTGGTTATGTAGTTCTCTCTCTCCTGGGTTGATTTAAAGGCACAAAATACAGCACTACCAGGTACAACTCACAAGGCACTGAACAGGAATGTATTCGCGATATTAATAACCTCCAATAAAGGTGACCACCAGAGAAAGGCAAATTAGGTGATGGGAGAGAAAGAAGAAGAGGAAAAAAGAAAGAAAGAAAGAAAAAAAGAAAAAAGGAGTGTGAAAATGAAATTGGGAAAAGGGAAAGTAAAGAGAAAAAAAAAGTAAGAGAGACAAGAAAGTGACTAAGAGAGAAAGGGGAACAGACTATATATATTGGGGATAAAACTCCAATAGAACAATCACTAATCCCAGCAAATGCCAGCAACAAGTGCCTGGGGATTAATACAAACCACAACACCAACTAATATGGATTGAGGCAAGGGAAAGCTGAAGCACAAAACAAACAAAAAAATAAACAAAAGAAGAATAAGCAAAACAATCTCACAAAAACAGCATAAAAATTGGATATAATCTACATTCAAGCAAACAACAACAAAAGGACAGAGAGAAGGACAAGTTTATGGATAGCTCAGACAGCGAAGGGAGAGGTGTATGTGGGCTTGGAGCAGGGGATTAGAGATTAGATATGTAAGTAGGGTGAAATTTTAACAAGGGGTAAACAGAAAGAATAGGGAAAATCTAAAGCAGTAAAAGGGTAAGACAAACAGGACACTGAAAAGGGGGAGGTTGGGAAGAGAGTGATGGCCTAAAGGTAGAGTTGAGATAGAGTAAAACGATGCTAAAGGAAAGATAAAAAATAGAATGTAGAACCCTAATCCCAAAATAAAATGAAGAGAAAATAAAATGACACTTTAAAAAAAAAAAAAAAAGATAAAATAGCAGTAGTAATAATACGGATTGAAAATAAAAATGTAATCATTAAAAAGGTAAAATCAAGTGATGAAAAAAGAAAAAAAAGTTTCTTGATTAAAAGATGCAAAAAATGAAAATAAAAAAAAATAAAAAAATAAAAAAATAAAAGGTAAAAATAAAATGTGAAGTAGTGAAGGTCATTCACTTCCTCTGTTTTTCTGTTTGGCACGCCTGTTTCTCAGTCCAGACAGTATTGCAGTTCCCTGCGATCCACTGCTCTTCGGTGTTGTAAGCCAGTCCTGATTTTAAGCAGGCGGTGTGTCTTAATTTCTCGTATTCCTTTATTTTTGATTACGCAAGAGTCAATTTGTGATTCAGCCCCTGGGTGGCAGTGTTTCTGGATTGACTTCCGGGTCTATCTATGGCCTCTCTAGGCAGTGTTAGAGCCTTCTTTCCCTGTGGCACTGCCACCGGCCTGTGGGCGTGGTCTGCCTCAGAGCTGACTCTCTGATGGTCACTCCCCGCTCCGATCCCCAGGTTCCAGAAAAACAACTTTCCCCTGCAGTCTCCCAGGGTGTCCCCAACTGGGTGATCCTATGTATTGGGCTTAGTAATCAGAAGCAAGGATTTGAAGAGGAAAAAGCCCAAGTGTGCGAACTCCAGGACTGCGAGTAAACCCAGGCACAAAGGGAGCGCACGGGCTGCGCGTAAGTCTGGACAGCCTGAAATTCTTAGGGTGTCCCTGCACTTCAGATCAAAATGGGTTGCTTTTTAGAGTGCCCTTCTCTTAGCAGCTCTGAGGACCCCTTTCCACAATCACAGATCACGCCAGCCCCTACAGCCACGGACTTTTCTAGGCACAGACTTCCCTGGTCCTCCAGCTCCCGCAAAACGCGCGTTCCTCTCTCCCGCCGGGACCAGAGACCTCACCTTATCCCAGGCGAAATCTGACCTTTCCGTGGTGGAGTGTAGAGCTCCTCTGAACCCGTGTGCTTGCGCCAGTTGGGGAGCGTTGTTCTGGGGCTCGCAGCTGTTCCTGGGGTGCCGCAGTTGTGGATTCTCAGGCTTCAGATAAGCTCCACTTTCCGGATCAAGATGGCGCAGACTCCGCGTCCAAGCCCGCAGCTCCGGGAGGGGACCCAGCCGCAGTTGGTGCTGCCAGGTCAGGGGAACCCCGTTCAGCAGTCCCCCACCTCCTTCTGGAATTCAGCTGTCTCCCAACCAGCCAACAAACACTCCTTGTGCGTCCCTCAGCTGTTCTTTCTTTCTGCTCCGGGACAAGGCTCGGAACACGTCTGTCTATTCCGCCGCCATTATTCCCTCTGTTGGCCTCACTTTTAAAAGAAGATAGCCTCATGGAAATAACTTCACTCTGTTCCTGATCCTTTCTTCCTAGAGATGATATTTCTTGGCTATTTTAAAATTATCTTGATAATCTTTGTAGAACTTGTGTCCAGGTAAAAGGAAGAAACCAACTAAACCCAATTGAAATTGAACATTTTTACTTCTTGAGTAGTATGAGAAAAATCAGATATCAATATATGATTCAGAAAACTGAAAATTAATCTTTGCATAGAAATTCATACATGAAATTAAGGTAAGTCTACAGTCATGGTATGAATGTTTGTTTCCTCACAAAATTTATATGTTGAAACCTAATGCCCAAAGTGAGCTGGGGCCTTTGGCAGGTGCGTAGGTCATGAGGGTGAGCCCTCATGAATGGGATTAGTGCCCTTATAAAAGAGGCCTCAAGAGATCCCTCGACCACTCCACCATGTGAGGACACAGGAAGAAGTCAGCCATCTGTAACCTGGAAAAGGGTCCTCACAGGAATCCAACCATGCTGGCACCCTGATCTTAGACTTCCAGCCTTCAGATCTTTGAGAAATAAATTTCTATTGTTTATAAGCTGCCCAGCTGTTGGTATTTTATTATAGCAGCACAAACAGACTAAGACATCTAGGTTCTAGGAAATATTTGCAATGTCACAGAATCAGTCTTTCTGAATGGATGGTTTTGTGTGCTAGGGTATTTGGGCTTCATTGTAAATAGAAATTGTAAATAGAGATTTACATTGAACTCTTTTAACTTGGAAGAACTTAACCATGCATCTTCTTGGCAAAGGTGGGGGATTCTGTAAGTAAGAATAAAGGTGGACATTGCCTCCCAAGTGACCCTGTGGAGGTTGTTCTAAAAGCATCTGGTGTCGCTGGTACCTCTGCATGTTTTTATTCCCTTCCTTCTATGCATCCTTGTCCATTCTCACCTCGAGCATCTTGCTCTTATTTGTCTGTATAAGGAAATTGCCTAAGTAGAAGAAGACACGTGAAGATAGCCAAACTTGGGGAGCTCAGAGTGAGACAAACTTCCTCTCTTACTGCTACAGTCAAAACTGCTCCAAATGCAATTGGTGGGTCACAAAGGAAATATTTTGCTTTACACTCATGTCTGGGGGAGATGGCATTATGAAGCTTAAAAATAAATATCCCAGCTTCTAATCGTTAGCTTTGACTTGAAAATTGCTGGCTGATTATTGGCACTGCTGTTGTGTTGCTTTTTTTCTATGGACTGGAATTGCTTTGGGTATTGCCTTGGCATTAATCAATACCCATTGCAAAAGGGAATAGCTTATTACATCATCTTCGCCTCCCTTCCCCTATGCCTTGAGGGGATCCAGACAGGATTATTCCCTACAGTGAAAATCACAAGTGTCGGGACCAGTCTGGCTGCAAATGACCCCAACAAAAAGCTTTTCACTGATTCTCTGGGGATCTGTGTTCACCATTTGACAGGGAAGGTTGAGAAGTGTTTCCCAGTATACAACCGCCCTGTCTCCTCTGTCTATTTCTTGGCATGACTCTTAGTTAATGTGCAAAAGCAGACACGGCCAGAACTGAATATATTCCTTCACTATGGTTTTCAAATATCTGTAGCTGAGAATGTTTTCTTTGAACCAGACACCTAAAGGGAGGAAATGCAAAGTTGATTTCTGTGATCAACAATTATTTCCCATGCACTGTATTCGATCAGTCAAATAAATTTACTGATTGGTAACATGAAATTATTTATGTAAAGGGAAACTTTATACTAAAAAAAAAAAAAAAAGAAAAGAAAAAATAGGTTTCACTGCAATGGAACGTTTCATAATGTTATACTGAAAATTGATTTTAGTAAAAAGAGAGAAACTGAAATTAAAGAGATTTGGCATTTTCCCTCTGGCACAAATTAACTTTCCTAGAAAAATGGTCTGAATAAACAAAAGTGGAGATTGGGAAATTATCAAATCAGTGAGGTTGAACATTTGCACACAAAAATAAACATATAGTCAGCTTGTGGTTGACTGTAAAAATTGTGATTAGAGAAAGTTCTTCATTTTATGTCTGTTTTTCTCTATCTCTCTTGTCCAGTGGTCAAGTTTAAGCCTTCTCTTTGGGGCAGTGATTGAGTCTGAATCCTGACCAATGGTGAGATCAGGCCCAACCATCCCTGTGACCTTTCCAAGTGACCTGAGAGTCTCGCCCATTGTGTACAGTGTCTATGTAGCCTATCTATAATAATAAAAGCATAATATGCTAATTACACCAGACGATCTTTCGGATGAAGCCAGGGCTGCCCAGGTCCCAGGTGCCTGCCAGTGGCTTGAGGGAAGCCCGGGTCCCAGGTGCCAGGGGGAAGCCTGTGCTGGCAGCTGGGGGAAGGAAGGCGTACTCTTGCACAAATTTCGTGCATCGGGCCTCTAGTATTACGTAAAGAAATACTCAAATCGCATTCTGTATTAAGGCATTCCTTTAACAAATGGCTGTTGAGAACCCATTATATGCCAGATACTCCTCTAAACACTGGGGATAGAGCAGAGAACAAGTATGCCCACTCTCATGGAAGTTCCATTTTGAAAGGACTGGGGAGATAGAAAATAAAGAAATCTGTACTGTGTCAGATGGTGGGCAATGCTGTAAAGAAAATAAAGCAGCCAGGACAGACAATGATAGCAGGGGGAAGGTTGTTGTTTAGATTGGGTGATCAGGGAAGGCTTCTCTTTGAGAGAAGTCCTGCATGAACTAAGAGACTGTATCTGAGGGAAGAGGGTTTCAGGCCAAGGGAATGGCAAGTACGATGGCCTAGAGGTGGAGCATGGCTGGTCCAGTGACTGGAATAAAAGGAGGGAGGAATAAGGAAAGTGGGAGGAGATGAGCTTGAGTAGGGAGAAGGTATTTCACATAATGTTGTTTGGGGGTGGGGGGTTGGTATATGCAATTTGCACATTACGCCTAATTAGATATGGTGTCTTGAAGAAATCTTAGCTGAGGCATAATGTGATCTTGCTTATTGTTTTAAAGGGTTGCTCTGACAGCCGCCTGGGCCATATGATATCAGAGGCCAAACTCAATAGCTCAAGTTGGTTTTCATCATCCCCTGGCTGGCCATTGTAGGAAGTATGTTCATAAGACTTGCAAATAATACAAAATAGAAAAAATAACAGATTCAAGATCTAAAAAGATTCATTCTTTACTTTTAAAACCCAGCTAAATAGCATCCTCCACTTCCCTGCCCCCTCCCTGCCTTCCCTGCCCCCTCCCCCACCATACCCCACTGCTTCCCCAGCAATGCTCCCTTAATGTTGGCATACACTTCCCGCATCAGGTTACTCTAGAACTTGTGGCTTTATTTATTCCCCCCTGCCTCAACACTGCACCCCACTTAAAAATAGGAAGGTAGCTTACTCACCTCACCATTCCCCAGACTGGCACATAGTAGAGATTTAATAAAATTTCTTTGAGTCAGTGAATTAGCTAGCAATCTGTTAGGACTGATTTGCGCCAATATGATGATATATAGTAAAATCCAACTGCTTGTGCCTAAGATTGATAAGGCCCACCTTTCCAATAGTTTAGGTTTTAAAAAGTCTGGTATTTAGCAGACCTTGAACTTATTATGAGGTATGCATGGGATATAACTACTTTATAAAATATAGTAAGTTGATGAAGTCTTAAGATCTAAGCAGGTTGGGCCATTTGCTGATCAGATCAAAAGCACTGCATGGAACACATGATGTTTGGATTTCCATATGTGTGCGGGTATATGCCTGTGTGAGCAGAAACAACACAATCTTCTATTTCACCAGAAATAAAGTTGGGAAGAGCCTAAGTCTGAGGTTGTGATACCTGAACTTCAGAAGCAGCAAAGTCCATGCCCGGGGACACCTGTCTAGTGGCTGGTGCATTGCGTTCTTTGACATTTTAACTTGGCCTTGGGGTTTGCTAACACCTGAAGATGTACCCTGTAAAATCCCCTAATATGAAAGGGAAGCCCTGATTTAGTTAAATATCACTTCAAGGAAACATGTATGGAAACTTCTAAAAGGCAAACAGATGTATATTTTTTATAAAATTGCACCCTGGAAAGCCTCACTCACATAGGCCTCCAGCGCACCATTTATTCTGTGCCCAAGGTGTGCATTCCTTATTTCTTTCATGAAAATATGTGACTACTCCAGCTTATCATTGTGGATGGAATGCATTTTTTCCATTCCATTTTCTCACCTTTTACAAGCATGACTTAACCAAAGAACGAACTACTCATAGTTGGTTATAATACTGAGTAGTGATTCAGTCCTACTGTTTGACCACAGCCCATTTATTACCGACAACTACTGGAGTCTTGAAGAAGTCATGAACAGACATGGCAGAAATAGTCAACATTCCTGTCACATGCCTCATTGTAGTGATTCAATTCTACAACTGTGTCCTAGAGAGAGAGAAAACAACTGTGTCCTAGAGAGAGAGAGAGAGAGAGAGAGAGAGAGAGAGAGAGAGAGAGAAAAGTCACAAAGGACTGAACTTGTTGGTTTCTAAATGATTTTTAACTGGCACCATCTGATTCTAATTGTATCTCATATTTTGGCTTTTCAAGTCAGAAGCAGTGTGATTTTGTCATTAGAAAAATAAAAGAGGAATTTTACCTTCTACTTTAAGTCAAACTTTGAGGAGAATGAGAGCTTTTTATTTTTAGAGCACAGTCCACTTACCTTAGAGATAGAAACCAATCTTCTCTAATCCTACAAAACAAACAGCCATCAGTCTCTTCTTATACTGACTTTTGTATAGTAAGTCACTTACCCTCCCTGGGTTCCACTTTTTTCTATAAAATAAAGGAGTTGGACCACATAGTCTCAAACACATTTTCTGACTCTGTACAATTCTTTAATCTTTATTATGATACATGTATGGACATTGTTCTTGAAGACCACTGACCCCCTGCTTACTTTCAGAGCACCTTAGATTTTAATTCTTCACTGCATAGCACCAATATCAGGGATAGACAGATAGAAGGATGAATTGTCACTGTCTTAGGGAACTTGGACTCTATAACAAACCGGACTGGGTGGATAAAACAACAGATATTTGTTTCTCACAGTTCTGGAGTTTGAGAAGTCTGAGACTAAGGTGCTGGCAGGTTGGTTCCTGGTGGGAGCTCTCTTCGTGTCTTGCAGATGGCCACCTTCCTTCTGTGTCCTCACACGGCAGAGAGGAGCCTCTTCTTATAAGGGCACTAATCCCATCGTGGGGACCAACCCTCATTACCTCATTTAACCCAATCATCTCCCAAAAGCCCCTATCTCCTAATCACATCAAAGGTTAGGGTTTCAGCATAGGAAGTTTGTAGGAACACAATTCAGTCTATAGCTGTTACCATACAAAATGTCTAAATGCTTAATATATAAGGAAGCAAAGAAATAATATAGAACAATGTAAGGGCTCTGAAGCCACACTAAGTTTAAACTTCACTTCTACCATTAACTAACTCTGTGACTTTTTTTTCTGTAAAATCGGGATGTTATAGGATGAAGTTTATGAAGAGAGGTAAAGTGCTTTGTTTAGCACTTTATTTTATTTATTAATTAAATTAGAGGCCCAGTGCATGAAATTCATGCATGGGAGGGGGTTCCCCTCAGCCCAGCCTGCACCCTCTCCAATTCAGGACCCCTCAGGGGATGTCCAACTGCTGGTTTAGGTCTGATCCCTGGATTGGGCCTAAACTGGCAGTCAGATATCACTCTCACAATCCGGGACCACTGGCTCCTAACTGTTCACCTGCCTGCCTGCCTGATCACCCCTAACTGCCCTCCCTGCTGGCTGGGTCACCCCTAACTGCTCCCCCCCCCCCCGCCCACCGCCAGCCTGGTCGCCCCACGCAGCCTGTTCGGTCATCCATTCGGTTGTTTTGGTTGCAACGGTTGCTTAGGCTTTTATATGTATAGATGCTTGTTTCTACTCTGCTACTGAAGCACCTGTACATAACTGGTCCCATTCTAAGAGCTACAGGAGGATTAAAAAAATAAAAAAGAAAGCAAAGCATTGAATAGAATAGTTGGTTTCCAGGGCCAAACAAACATGGCATGTGTTAAAAGTTTTGGAATAATAAGGAAGGTGCCAGCCAAGAGAACCCAGTGTTGAATCTCTGACCTCCTAGCAATGTCAGTGGAACACTCTTCAGGTAGTATGGTTTCCCGAAATACATCTACGGTATTAGAATTCAGGTTTTGTGAATGTGCCCAATTTTAGAAGCAACCAAAGGATATATTGTATTCCATGTTCTTATATCCCAGGAAGAATATCTATAATCACCTCCAAAGTTTGCTCTCTGGCTCAATTAGTTTAATATATTCTCTCCATAATGGGGTAGGAGTAGGAGGGCAGGCAGGGTGTGAGCGAGGCGTCCCAGGTGTTCTGTTAAAGGGCAGTGTTGCAATAGCATCCTAACCAGGCCAGAAGCTTTGGATGAAAGGGATAGCATTGAATCAGTAGCTACCAGTTTGCTTTCATCAGAAAATGTCTCGATGCTAGAGGAATGCTGAAATGTCTGACTCTCCCCTTCATCTAGCTGATTTTATAAAGATTGGGTGCAGCACGATGACTGCTTACACTTTATGGATGTCTTCCGTTGGTGCAGACGATTGACTACTTTCAAGATCCTGTTCTCCTCATGGAGGTTTGGGAATGTGGAGGAATAACTTCCGGAGTTTTCCTTGGCTTCTTTGATGATCACTTCTGTGCCCAGATGTTCATGCAGGGGCAGAGTTTCAATCTTTTTTTTTTTTCAAAGTTAGAAAAAATTACTTAGGATTTCGAAATAGGCATCCTTCCACTTAAGTGCCACTTTTAAATTTATTGGTGCTTTTTTGGTATCAGTAGTTTGCTGTGAAGCATTTTCTGTACTCTCAGTGATGAGATATGCAGGCCACACATGGATTTCTAAAGGTTCTGAGCTATTTATAAGTTTTCTTTCTCTCTCAACGCTTCCTTTCAAGCTGTTCATGCTATTACTTCCCAGAAATAAAGTGGCTACAAAATTGGAAAATATAGGTGTCTAGTTACTTATTAATTCATTAGTACAATGATGAATGAACAACTTCCTGAGAAAAAATGATACCAAACTGCAGTATAAACAGAGTCACAGACAAGTCATCACGTTAGAACAAGGATTTTCTTTTTAACCTTTCCTGCTAGGAGACTTTTCTCACATTAACTGTACTCATTAGTGTTATTGTTTAAAACCACATATCTATAGTAATTGCTACTATTTTAGAAGCAATTGTGGAAGAAACCAGAGAGCACAGTATCTTCCCCTCAGCATCCAACCAGATGTCACTTTGGGAATTACAACAAACCTCTTACATCTAAAAAGGAGCCACCAAAAGCCAAAATGTCTTTACATGAGCTGTAAAGGCACCAAAGAGAATGATTTCTGAGGATTAGGGGGACACCTGTCATTTAAATACATATTTGAAACCTTTTTTCTACAAAGCCCATTTTGCTTTGTTTTATAGTACTTTTGATTGATATTCATGGGCCATGCTTCCCTGGTTCATTCATTGCCTAGCCCAGGGCTTTCTTCATGGTAAATATTCAAGAAACACCTGTTAAGTGAATGAATAAACTTGCTTAAATCCCACTTCCAAAACTCAAGTTTCTGAAACTATGATTTTGTGACTGCTTATTCATGATTATTAGAGCTGGGTGTTAGGATGGGAGTTATGTAGACTAGAAATATTTTCTTGCCTGCACTCATTTAACTAGAATTTATCAGCCTCGCCTACGTTGTATACTGTTCAAGGTTCTGGGATGCAATAGAGAACAAAACCTTCATGGGTGAAAAACAGGGGTGGGCAAACTTTTTGACTCGAGGGCCACAATGGGTTCTTAAACTGGACCGGAGGGCCGGAACAAAAGCATGGATGGAGTGTTTGTGTGAACTAATATAAATTCAAAGTAAAGGAGTGGAGGGGAGAGCAAAAGAACCCTCTGCTCTTTCGGCTCCGCGGGTGGATAGAACAGCCGTAGTTTGCCCACAGCTGAAAAACATGTTTTCGTTGAAATCATTGAATATAGGGAAACAGACAAATAAATAAAACATGTATTATGCTGGTAAATAGGTAATTGGAGAAAAACAAATCAGTAATGGAATTGTGTTTGGGCAATTTTACATAAGGACTCTCCTTTCCAAAAGCAGGTCAGTTGAATTCTCCCACTGGAAAGGGCATATGGACTTAAGTAGCAGCGATCACTGAGTAGAGTGCTTATGGCTCCCTATGCACTCTCACATGCCCCCTCATTTGCAGCCCTCAGAGGTCTCCATATCCCCATGTTATTGATGATAAAATTGAGGGTCAGAAACCGATTAAACAACTTGGCCAACACCTTATAGCCACAGAGTGCTTGTGCCCGGGGCTGACCCACTCTCCTCTCTCCTCTGCCTGGCAATGTGAAGAGCATGCCCATCTGTGTCACGCCTGCCGACAGGAGGCCAGGGAAGTTTGTGATGGTGTGTTTGTGTTCTGTTCAGAGTTGCTGTTTCATGGACATTTACAGGTTGTGGGGCTCCTTTTCTCCCCAAGGGGAATAAGAGTACAGTGTGTGCTTATTACAATAAAATCTCTGAAGACTCTTAAGAAACAAGAGAGAAGAATTGGGTAAAATGGAAGAATCTCCTAACAATCTGGGGTGAAACCTTCCTTGTCCGTCCTGCACTTAGAATCTTGAGTTCTGAGCCAGCTCGGAGCCGCTCTCCTTCCTCATGTGGTGCTGCACATGCTTGTCATCTGGGCCATCCCTGACTCATTCATCAAACTAAAGCCACTTCTTGGTGAAGAGCTCCTTTATTAGGAAGTACAACTCACCTCTCCCTACTATACAGTGGTGACAATTTTTAAATTTCATTAATAATTTAAGTCTTGAGAGCCAAAGCTTTAGTAGACCCACAAAGATGATTTTTTCCTACTTAGAATATCCAACTATAAAACCTCAAAGCAAATTTTTCAAACACAAAGTGTTCATTTTCATAGATATATACTAGAGGCCTGGTGCATGAAATTCATGCACGGGGTGGGGGGGTGTCTCTCAGCCCAGCCTGCACCCTCTCCAATCTGGGACTGCTGGCTCCCAACTGCTCACCTGCCTACCTTACTGATTGCCCCTAACTGCTTCTGCCTGCCAGCCTGATCACCCCCTAACCACTCCCCTGCCAGCCTGATTGATGTCTAACTGCTCCCCTGCCAGCCTGTTTGCCCCCAACTTCCCTCCTCTGTCGTCCTGGTCACCCCTAACTGCCCTCCCCTGCCGGCTTGATCACCCCCAACTGCCCTCCCTTGCAGGCCTGGTCCCTCCCAACTGCCCTCCCCTGCTGGCCATCTTGTGGTGGCCATGTTGTGTCCACATGGGGGCAGGATCTTTGACCACATGGGGGCAGCCATCTTGTGTGTTGGAGTGATGGTCAATCTGCATATTACTCTTTTATTAGATAAGATAGAGGCCTGGTGCATGGTTGGGGGCCAGCTGGTTTGCCCTAAAGGGTGTCCAGGATCAGGGTGGGGGTTCCCTTGGGGTCTAGGGCGGCTTGGACGAGGGGCCTGTGGTGGTTTTCAGGTCGACCACGCCCCCAGCAACCCACGTAGAGGCCCTGGTATCTGGGATTTATTTATCTTCTACAATTGAAACTTTGTAGCCTGGAGTGGAGCCAAGCCTTCTGCTCGTTCTGTGGCTGCCGCCATTTTTGTTGGGATTTATTTATCTTCTATAATTGAAACTTTGTAGCCTTAAGTGGAGGCCTGGGCCGGCCAGGGTGTGCAGAAAGCTTGGCTTCCTCCATCGCCCAGGAAACCCAAGCCTCCTTCCTGCTCTCTCTGTGGCCGCAGCCATCTTGGTTGGGTTAATTTGCATACTTGCTCCTGATTGGTTAGTGGGCATGGCTTGTGGGTGTAGCAGAGTGATTGTTAATTTGCATATTACTCTTTTATTAGATAGTATAGTGTATATATATATATATACATATATATATATATATGTGTGTGTGTGTGTGTATATTATATATATCGTATATTTCAGAGAGGAAGGGAGAGGAAGAAAGAGATAGAAACATCAATGATGAGAGAGTATCATTGATCCCACACTGGGGATGGAGCCTACATCCCTGACATGTGCCCTGACCAAGAATCCAATAGTGACCTCCTGGTTCATAGGTTGATGTTCAACCACTGAGCCCCACCTGCCAGGCTATTCTTAAAACTGGTTCAGTATTGAGTGTTATTCTCTTGAAATATAGGAAATATGATGTAAATTTTTATCCATATGGTGCAGGTTAGGAACTAATGGAACAATATAGCTTACTGTCACCTCCCCAGTGTCATCCAACTCCCACTGTGCTTCATTCACTAACCTGCATGTTCATCTCACACACTCTGTACTTATTTACTTACTAGAGGCTGAGTGCATGAATTTGTGCACCAGTGGAGTCCCTCGGCCTGGCCTGCGGGATTGGGCCCAAACCAGCTTTCCAATATTCTCCAAGGGGTCCCGGATTGCGAGAGGGCACAGGCCAGGCCAAGGGACCCCATATCAGGGGTGGGGAGGGATGCAGGAGGTTGGCCAGCCAAGGAGGGGCCACAAGAGGGCTCCAGGGCATGTCCGGCCTGTCTTGCTCAGTCCTGATTGGCCCGACGCCAACAGCAAGCTAACCTACTGGTCGGAGTGTTTGCCCCCTGGTGGTCAGTGCACATCATAACAAGTGATTGAGCAGCCTTAGCATATCATTAGCATATTGTGCTTTGATTGGTTGAACAGTTGACCGGACACTTGGCATATTAGGCTTTTATTACATAGGATTTGTTTATTGTCTGAGCCCCTCACTGGAATGTCAGCCTCATGAGTTCAAGGACAGGGACTTTTGGGAGGTTTATTCTGTCCATTAACTATATCCTTCATACTAAGATTAGTGCCTGAACCATTGTAGGATCTCAATAAATATTTATTAGATTAAAAAATGGGGATTGTGTTCTTGAGGGAATTTATCTAGAGCCCTACTTAAGTGGTTCCTGACTTTGTGTTATGATTATAGCATTCCTCCAGCACCAAGCACCCTAATGGCAGAGAAGAGCAAAGGTGTACACCAGAGACTAGGGACAGTGGCTTAATGAAAGGAGGATACTTATGGTTCACATGCCATGCAAGTCATCTGTCAAAGTGTACAATTCAGTGATTTTTAGTATATTTGGAGAGTAATGCAAATGTCACCACAATCAACTTTAGAATATTTTCATCATCCCCAAGAAAAACCAGACTGTTGTCTGTGTCTATGAGCTTTTTTAGAGAGAGTTTCTTTTTTTCTGTTTTGGTGTCTCAGCATTTTAAGGACTTGAGTGCCCATAAATATGTGGGTAGAAAGAGCAATGTTTCTCTCTCTGCTTTACATGCTGTGCCAGAAACTCCCTGAGATACTACCAGTCTAGGGAGAATTTTTAGACTTTTGCAGATAGAAATGTCAAAAAAAAAAATGCATCTTCGTGTGTATGGTGAACTCAAAGGGTCTATGGTCCACTAGTCAATCTCTTTTAAATTCTTGGGGACCTAACACTTGTTAGGTAAAGTAAGATGACTGAGGGTGTCTTTCTTTGTTTTGTCCCCAATACATTGGTTTTCATAAAATGAAAAAAGCTTGGAATGACAAAAGACTTACTGTTCCCCTCCAACTCTCTACATTAATTTCTAGAACTTTCTTTTTACCGATGTGATCTTACCACATGTAGGAAAAAACATTCATAACTTTGTTTAGTACTGATTAAACATGAAAGTGTAGCTTTGAACAAGCTTTGTGAACCACTCTTCCTCATTATTAACTTTATTTATTTTGGATTTTTAAAAGTTGTAGTCTGGGTTTTTGTTTGTTTTTCATTTGCTTTCCATGAATAAAACTAACAATTCATTTCTGAGTTTGAAAATTCCAGCCAGTAACTTCTCCTTGCTGAGGAAAAAGGATATGCTCAGAATTCTGTTTTTAAAAAGTCATATTTCAGAGGCACTTGTTATTTTCTTACAAATTTCCTTTAAAAGACAAATTTTCAAATCACTTGATTTTTGTCAGGAAACTCCCAGAAGTTTACAAGTGTTCTTGGTGAATGCTGCCGTGCTTGATGGTACACGCATGGGGTGAAGTGGTATAATGCCCTGTGTGTCTGTCACAGATGGCTGCCCAGATGTGCACACAATTGTTTATTGGTCCAGTTGCATTTGCAGATTTTGTTTAAAAAATTATCAGCTCTTTGCAAATCAAGATATATTCACCAATTTTATCAGCACAAATATAGCAAAAGAAAAGAAACTGAAGACATTTACAGCTCTGTTTTCTTTAGGATGAAAACCTAAGTTAGTCTGTATATTGGTTAACCATTGCTGTATAACAAATCCTCACAAAATTCAGTGGCTTAAAACAACCAGTATTTATCTAGGTCATGATTTTGTCTGTTGGCAATTTAGATTGAGCTCAGCAGGGCAGTTCTTCCAGTCTCCCTCATGCATCTGTGGTCAGCTGGAAGTCTAGCAGGTAGCTTTGCTGATCTTGGCTGGGCTCTGTCATCTCCTTGGGGCCTGACTCAGCTTTGATCCATTTGGTCTTGTGTCTTCTAGCAGACTAGCCCTGCCTTTCTTATATGGCAGCTAGGTAGATAAAGTAAAAGCATGAGAGATCTTTTAGGGCTAAATTTTAAACATTGTCACTTTTTCTGCATTTCATTGGCCAAGATAAGTCAGAAACCTGATCCAGTTTCAAGAGGAAGAATAATAGACTTCACCTCTCGATATCACTTCAGTCACATGACCAGGAGCCTAGATACAGGGAGAAGTAAGGGATTATGACCATTTTTGCAAAGACCACAGTTTATTTTATGACTATTCAAGAATGTATTGTCCGGCCAGTATGGCAGTGGTTGAGCATCAACCCATGAACCAGGAGGTCACAGTTCCATTATTGGTCAAGGACATGCCCAGATTTGGGAATCAATCCCCAGTAGGGGGTGTGCAGGAGGCAGCTTATAGGTGATTTTCTCTCATCATTGATGTTTCTATCTCTCCCTTTCCCTCTCTCTGAAATCAATATAACATCTTTTTAAAAAAAGAATGTACTAAGAACATATTTAGATGTGTCATTTCCTTGCATCCTTTGATCACACTGCTTTTTTTTTATATGTAGGTTGAATTAATCTTTTGAACCTAAAAGAGATTGACCATTTCTATAATAAAGAACTTTATCAAATTTTCTCTTTTAATATGAATTTCGTGTTTGTGACAATTTTGAATCTGATCTTAAACAGCATGCCATTCAATTTTATGTGCATGTCTTCATTTTATGGTCTTGAGCCAAGACTTCCTCCTTTTTAGTTGAAAATAGTAATAATCAGGTGGCTTTTCTTCAAAATTTGTATAATGGCCTTTACTATGTCACTGCAATAGTGATGGGTTTATGCAATTTTTGTTTGTTTTCTTACACAAGAGAAACCATGGCTTAAGACTGCACATTCATAATAATTTAACCAGTCTTTTAAATAAGCACCCAATGACATCTGACACTTTCTGGATAAACAATTATTCTTTATTATGAATTCACTAGTTGTAATTTACTAGTGGGCATCTTCTGTTTTCATGCTGGTTTCAACTGTTGTCACAAAATTACTATATTTTCAAAGGTGAAGAAAGAAAGACACTGTGGATGTGGGGAAATGGGACTTTTATACATAGTTAATGGGAACAGAAATCAGCTTAATCACTTTGAACAGCAAAG
Source organism: Plecotus auritus (assembly GCF_963455305.1). Taxonomy (NCBI): domain Eukaryota; kingdom Metazoa; phylum Chordata; class Mammalia; order Chiroptera; family Vespertilionidae; genus Plecotus; species Plecotus auritus. The sequence continues at coordinate 151,475,322 of NC_137770.1, forward strand.
TGGCAACATCTATTAAATACACACATCTACTGAAAGCAACTCCATATCCAGGTGTTTATCCTAGAGAAAAAATTCTCATGCATGTACTAAGGAGATAACCTTTGCATTCTTCCATTCATGTATTCATTCTTCATCAAGTATTTACTGAGCACATACTATGTCTCAAATACTATTTCAGGTGTTACTATATAGCAAGGGACAAAACAAACAAAAATTCTGCCTTCTAGGAGCTTACTTTCTAGAAGATTACAGAAAATAAACAAGATAAATAAGGAAGGTAAATGGGTGACTATTGCTATAAAGAAAAAGGAAACAGAGAAAGAGAATAGAAAGTGTTGGGGAGGGGATTAAACACTTCAATAGTATGGACAAGGGACAGCCTCATTGAGAAAGTGACAATTAGGTTTGTTAGATTTAACAAATAAAAATGCAAGATACCTATTTAATTCCAGGTGATCAGTGACTTTAAGTATAAGCATGTTCCACGTAATATTTGGGACATTCTTATACTACTCGTTGTTTATCTGAAATTCAAATTTAATTGGACATCCTATATGTTACCTGGCAATCCCAGTGACAATGGAGTAAAACCCTGAAGGAATAAAGGAGTGAATTAAGTGGACAATATGAGAGTGTCGTTGAATGAATGAATAACTGGGAGGTGAGCGTGCCATGCAGAGGAAACTGTAAGAGCAAAGGCCCTGGCTGATTGTAATTGTGAAAACTTAGAAGTGACTTGTCTTTTAGTGGGAGAACAGATAAATGAGACAGTCAAACAAAGAAAGACAAATCCCATATGGTCTCACTTACAGGTGGAATCTGAAAAAGCTGTACTCATAGAAACAGAAAATAGAATGGTACTTAGTAGGGGCTGGAGGATGCAGGGGTTGAGGAGATATCAGTCAAAGGGTGCAAACTTGCAACCAGTAGATAAATAAGTCCTGATGATCTAATGCAAAGCTCAGTGATTATAATCAACAATATGGTGTTATAAACTTCACAGTTGCTTGGAGACTAGATCTTCATTGTTCTCACCACAAAAAAGAGATAGCAGTTATATGACTTGATAGAGGTGTTAGGGTGATAATCATATTGCAGTATCTAAATGTATCCAACCAATACATTATACACCTTAAACTTCCACAGTGTTATACGTCAATTATATTTCAAAAAAATAAGAAGGGCAGTCTAAAGAAAATAAGGCAAACTGTCCAATCTGAATGGTAATTATCCAGTAGTCTAATATATCTTCTGCACTTTTCTGAATGTTTGTAATGTTTCATTATTTAAAATACTTTTTAAAGAAGGACAAAAAAATATAAAAGAAATTAGATACTTTTGTATTAGGAGGAACTCACAACATACAACTTAGGAGAGTATTCATATTTGACCTAGCAACAACCTGTGCAGGTTCTGGTAGGTGACAGACACTAGTGAGCAGGGCTCTTGACCCAGGGTGAGAAGCTGTCTATTCTAATTCTGAATGTCCCCCAAATTCATTGGGAGCCCTTGGGAACCACTCAGAACTCATTTCCTCGCCTGTCCAGAAGAGGCACTCACACAAGCCTTCCCCCACAGAGCGCCACATGAATGGCTCAGACCATAGCCACGCAGGACTGTATGTGTCCTAATCTGCTTTGTCCTCATTTGTTTGTCTAATCTGGATTAGATTTCCCACTGAACTGGAGACTGAACAAATTTATAAAAGCCTGGCTCATTTCCCATTTCCCTCTATTGATTTTTTTCTTGTAGAAAAATAGAAATTAATTTAGACTCCTAAGAAATGCAGTGAAACACTGGGGTTCAGCCTCCACTTCGCTGGTGTTGTGGTTGACTTGCTGAATGATCTAGGGCTACGAGGGTCTACCAGAAGTTCACATGTGCGTATTGACATGCTGCACCACACATGTGAGGATGGGACTGGTGACCCTTTAGGGGTACATGCTGTGACTGGTTGTCAATTCTAGGGGGCATCCTTTTAAAGCAAACAACATAGCCTCAATGGCTGAACAAGGTGTTGAGGGCTACTTAACTGGGCTTGCACCACTCTTAAATTAATCACAGATAAGCAGGGTGAACATCTCTGCAAGGAGAGGGAGCACTCAGAGGAAAGGGCTGGAATTCAGGACACAGTTATTTAGGACAAAGAAATATCCTTGTCTGTTTACTGTACTTAACTCATCTGGATCTCATTAAAGCTCACAGCACTTAGGCTTAAACCAAGAACCAACATCTCATGTAGTGGGGAAGAGGATATCTTATATAGACAAAAGTTACCAGATTTTATGTTGTTAGTTGATGCAGATAATACAAATAAGAATATTAATAGCATATGTTTTATTAAACACATGCTCTGTGCCCAAAATTTTATGCAATGCAATCCTCATGGCAACCTTATGTGAAGGAAAGTGAGACCGAGAGAAGGTTAGAACTCAGCCTATGGCTGGCTATAAAACGGTTGCTGCTCTGTGGTTTAAACCCAGGTATAAACTCCTAACCATTAAAATTATTTTCCTGGCATCTTTGAGCAGGAAACTGAATTATAACACCAATTTCAGCGTGCTATGTAGACAGATAAGGAAGGTGCTGCCCAATTCTCAGATTGACTCTTTCAATGCCCATCAAGGATGAGGAGGAGAATCAGAGATGTGACTGTGATAACCACGAGGATTAGGGTGAAAATAGAGAGAATCCTCCAATAACTGCTTTAAAGGTATAACCAAGGATTATGCCAGGTTGGCAAACTGGGGCCAGCAATGACCCAGCGGTGGCCTGTCATTGAACTTGGCACTGCTGGAGAACACCTCTGTGTGTCTGCAGAGCTCAGCTAGGGGTGGGAATGGTTTTGAGGGCAGCTGGGAGCAGCAGTCAGCAAAAATGTCACCTAGATGAACATTACCTTTGGAGCTCCCTTGTGCTCCCCCTCACCAGAAAGCAGTCCTGAGACTCTTCCCGCTGTGAGTTCTTGATTGACCAGTTTCTGCTTTTGCTCAAAATTAAGCCTCAGTGAAAAGAACATACTTTGAAGGCCTGGGGGACAGACTTGGGTTCAAATATCTTTCTGGGTTTGGACTTTTGGCAAGTTACTTAATATTTCTGGGCCTCAATTTCTGGATCTATGCAATGGGAATTAATACAGTCATGCTCCACTTAACAACAAGAATACATTCTCAGAAATGAATCCTTAAGTGATTTCATCATTATGGGGACATCATTGAGTGCACTTACACAAATCTAGATGATATAGCCTACTACACACCTGGGCTATGATATACAACTGTCATTGACTGAAATGTTGCTATGCAGCCCATGAACATAATTCCTGTTGTGTAGTGTTGCTGTAAGGATTATAGATAATGAGTGACAGCTATTATTATGATCTTTGTTGTTGTTATTATTATTATTATCTGATAGCAATTTAGGTTTAACCATTTCCAAGGGCAATTTTCCTTTGTAAAGAGTACAGGAGGCTTTCCCTGAAGATTCTGAAGATACTTCCCTTTCTTTCCACTGCATATGCCATCTTCTACTGAAAACACAGACTGAAATGGTCCCAGCCATCTGGGTCTCTGCTTAGTCTCCACTTCAGACCACATTGTTGATTTGCCTTGTTTTGAATTTTTGAGAGTGAAAAAGGGGGTGGGATAGGAAGAGGGTCTTGGAAGGTCTTCTCCAGACCACATGAGAGATGTTAGAAGAATATAAATGAAGGAAGCACCTTCTATTTCCCAAAGCAAACATCCAAACAATTTAGAGTTTACTCAGTAGGGACTAAGAGAAGAGATGAAAAAGGCATCCCTCTCAGATTATTAAGTGCTTTGTTAGGCCTCAGTGAGCGCTTCTAGGAATCTTCAGAGCACATGCAGGGATTCCCCAAACTGGGCTTTGATGTTTGCAGTGCAGTGTGGTGCCTGATCCCAGCTCATTTAGGAGAGACAGAGCCTGCTTGCAGTTTCAGACTGACTGTAATTTAGGCCGCCTTTATGAGACAATTACATGAAATTGCATATAAACACTGGTCAGACGCTCTTCTCTTCCATCACAGATGCTTCTCCTGTTTTTATTTATTAGCTGGATGGATTTAATTATAAAAATCTATTGGGTAATTATCACATGCTTGGCCCGAAGAAAGTGGTAAAGCAAAATTAAATACACAGTGTACAAATCAACAAATTTTGAGCATTTAGAAAAAAATAAAATTCTCCAAATAAAAATAAGCAAAGCGTTGCCCTGATTTCTGCCCATGAGAAATCCCCAGTGGGGTAAAGAAAACAGACATGTGCAGAAATGGTTATAATAAAGTGCTATGTATAGAGATAGGCAGGGGCTGTTTTAGAGCACTAGAGGGGACCTCTGGGATGGCAGCCAGGAAGATGAGTGTGAAGAGTGAAGGGAGTTGGCCAGGTGAAGGGAAGGGAAGGGGAGGAAGGTCTTCTGCCCAGAGCTAGAGTGTGAGCAGAAGCAAGAAGCAACAGGGACTTGCCTGAGTTTCTCATTGGCTGGGGATGACATGCCAGCAGGGAAGAGTGAGTGGTGAGACTGAACCAGTGGGAGGCCCCTGTTTATAACAAGGTAGTAAGCAAAAGGAGCCAGGGACCATGCAGAGTCTGCTCCCTGTCAGCTCCTGCCCTAACCAGTGCCTACTGATGAATACCTGCCAAGACCTTTGACCTTACCCCAGGTGCAAGAGGAGAGTATTTTTCAAAATGGAGCAACATGGTTATATCTTATTTTTTATATGGAGATCACCAGATAGGAAACCCTTCCTATTGTGGTATTAAGAAGTTAATTCTGATGGAAGGGTTTCCATCAGAATTAACTTCTTAATACCACAATTCTACATGTGAGGATGTTCATTTATTCATTTTAATTACCCTTAAATATTTATTTATTTACTTACTTATTTGAGAGAGAAAAACATCAGTTTGTTGTTCTACTTATTTATTTATTCATTGGTTGCTTCTGGTACGTATCTTGATTGAGGTTCAAACCTGCAACCTTGGCCTATCAGTGGTCGGCAAACTCATTAGTCAACAGAGCCAAATATCAACAGTACAACGATTGAAATTTCTTTTGAGAGCCAAATGTTTTAAACTTAAACTTCTTCTAACGCCACTTCTTCAAAATAGACTAGCCCAGGCCGTGGTATTTTGTGGAAGAGCCACACTCAAGGGGCCAAAGAGCTGCATGTGGCTCACGAGCGGCAATTTGCCGACCACGGCTCTAACCAATTAAGCCACCTGGCTCAGGCCTTATTTATTCTTTTAATTAATAGGTATTGAATATTCACTATGTGCAAATGACTGACATAGATTCAGAAGAATCAGAAATAGACATAAATTCTTGCTCTCCAGGTAACAAACAAATACATAAATAAAATACAGTTATATAGTCTGTTAGAAGTTGGTAAGGACAATAGAGAAAAATTAAACAGAGAAGGGATTAGGGAGAGGGCAGCTACAGAAGGGCAAGCAGGAGGAGTTGCCATTTTTTAAGAAAAATGATCATACATCACTGTGATTTCTGGCATTTAAAAAATTGAGGGACAGCTATGAAAAATAAATAAAACTTAGCTCCATTTCTCTCTACTGAAAAAATAAAGAATGGAAGTAAGATGGTCAGATAAGATCTCACTAGTAAAGTAACATTTGATCAAAGACCTGAAAAAGGGCCCGCTTGATTCCTGCTGATATGTGGGGAAATGCAAAGGCCCTGGGGCTAGAGCAAGCCTAGCTATTGGGAGGATACCTGGGAGGGCAGAATGCCTGGAGCGAAATGAAGGCCTGAGTGGCAGAACGGTGGTACTAATCGACCAGCAGCAACATCACCTGAACTTGTTAGAAATGAAAATTCTTACACTCCTAATCCGGAGCTATGTATAAATCAGAAACTCCAGGGAGGCATGAGCAGGTGAGACCCAGAATCTTCCAGGTGATCCTGCTGCTGGCTTATATCTGAGAACCACTGTCTTAGCACTAGGTCCCAAGATCTCCTTTCTCCCTAGAGCACCTCTTCTCAATGATCTCATCACTTTCCATAGGTACAGATGCCTTCTGTGTATACTGTTGGGGAGGAAGAAGTTTTATTCTGCCCTCCAGGTTCTTCAGGCTGGTCTAAGAGTTAAATGGCCGTGAGACAGTAACAGGAGATTGGGAGGACTCATGTAAATAGAGACCTAAAGAAAATGACCAAAGCAAGCAACTTTTATACTTTTTATGCAAAGAAACAATAAATTTGTGAGTATTTGATGGACAAAGAAATGTAGGTTTGGGTGCTTAATTAGTAAGGAATCTAAGGAGAGTTTTGTCTTGGGATAGTAAATTAGTAAAAGGCAACAAAGTTTGTATACAGGCTTCTCTGCCCTGCATTATCTATCTCTGGTCATAAGGATGTCTCTCTTTCCTCCTGGTGCAGGGAGGGGGTACCTTTCACATGAAAGATTTCTTTCCCATTCTCAGAGGGACAGAGGAGGGTCAGAATGCCCTTTTTGTACCAGTTGCTTCTTAAGAAATTTTAATTTGAAATAATCAGTATGCCACTTTGGCATATTTGGGAGCAGCCTGCTACTAGACATGCCCAACATTTAAAATTTTCCACCCAGATATTTCTTTGTGAGTTCTAATCTTATGTATCCAATCCCACCTCAACAAATACCCTAGCCAGCTTCCTATTGGTGAAGTCAGGACCCTAGAAAGTGCTGCACAGACCTCTAGTTTATAACGTGGACTAGAATGTAATCCTTGCTGTTATAATTTGGGGGTAGGAGTGATTTGTATTTGGTTGCAGGAGAAATCATCACATCACTCCATGATAGCTTCCAGCCCCATCTCACCTCCAAGAGACTGACTTGCCTTTTCTTCCTAAGGCACAGGGGCCTGTGTCTGTCAAATCCTGGGGCTGTTCCTCCCTTGCCGACTCATCATTTTAATACATTCTTGTTGCTTCCTTGAGAGATTGATTGATTGATGTCACCTGTACATAAGACTTCACACTCTTTGTAGTTACAACTGAAAAAGAAATATTTGCTGAAAAATATTTTCATTCAATTTCACAAATATTTCTGTCTTAGCTCCCTTTTGTAATGTGACAAAAGGCCAACAAATAAATAACGAGTATTGAGTACCAGCTGAGAGACACTGTGCTAGGCACTATAAGGGATGTGAGGCCTCCAAATACTTGACAATTGGAAGATGAGTGAGGATTATCAATGCAGACTCTGAGGTCTGACTGCCCAAGTTTGGTAATTGACTGTTGCCTACTTATCATCTGTAGAACCTTAGGTGGGCTATAAATCCTCTCCCTGTGCTTTCATTCTCTCCCCGCAAATGGGGTTACTAAGAGTACCAGCCTTATGGGGCTGCTGAGAAGATTAAATCCGTTATTATATATAAAGCACATAATCAGTATCTAGCACTTAGTAAGTGCCAAGTGTTAACTAGTTATTAACATATATATATATATATTTCTGAGTAAATAAACAGAAAAGATTTGGTGAGAGAGGGAACCTATGTACTTGAGTGTATCTGTAATGTATACCAATTTTATACTATGGTGCTCACTATAATAAAACTGCTCCCAGGGGCTCCAAATTACATTAATAGCTTGTGATGTCTTGATTGATCCTTCTCTGTGTTTCAGAAAGACTTGCCTTGAGTTTTTGTTGCCATGAGTTGAGGCGGTCTAAACCATGATTCCCAAACAGGAAAGAATAATAAGCAATAATCTAATATAATGAGAACATAACAAGATTATAAAACATAGCTATTAAAATGACATTGCTATTTAAAAAAAATAATGAAATAAAGCACAGCTATTAAATGAGTTCTTCATATACCCCAAGGACCATGGTTTTAAGTACTTACTTAGGCCATAAGGGGAGCTGACATTCTTCCTTTTTGATTGAAGTGATTCATCATTGGTCTCTCATTGACCTGGGAGAAGGGGAAAAAGGATTGGGTATAAAAATGGAATAGCAGTGACTTAAAACCAGTCAAGCACTATAACCTTCCCCAAAGGGGTCTTTGTTTATTCTTTTTTAAAAAATATATATTTTATTGATTTCAGAAAGGAAGGGAGAGGGAGAGATAGAAACATCAAAGATGAGCGAGAGTCATTGATCCCACACTCAACCACTGAGCCATGCTAGCCAGCCTCTTCTTAAAACTGGCTGAGGGTGGAGGGAAAAGATGCCGGTGTTATTCTCCAGAAAGACAGGAAATAAAATGTAAATCTTTGTCCATATGGTACAGTTTAGGAACTAATGGAACAATATAGCTTACTGTCAAAATCCAACTGCGCTTCATTCACTCTGTAATTAATAGTTGTACGTAAAGGAACTTTGTGGCCATTCTCACTGTGCGTGCCTGCTTTATTTATTTGTTTGTTTGTTTGTTTGTTTATTTTGGGATACCATGTGGTAGTCCAACCATGGAAGGTAATGCTCAGGATCTCAAAAGAATGACTCTGGGTTCAAATGTGATTGTTGTCTCAGTACATTGCTTCCTTTTTTAAATACCAGGTTCTTCATCTGTAGAAATGGATAAAAATAGTGTCCACCTCAAGAACATCTTGTATTGATCCAGTTAACTAATGTTTGGAAAGTTCTTAGTACTGTGCCTGGCTCAGAGTCTATACTCAAAAAATGTTAGCTATCAGTTGTTATCAGTTGTATGGTTTTTGGAATAATGTGTTGAATCCATAGTTTTCATAAGGCTGAAGAAAGATAATAATAGGGCCCATTTTAAAGGTGAAGAAATGGTTACCCAAAAGTCAAGAGACTCAAAGTCACACTGGACCTTCAGAGCAGGGCCTGGTTACTGTCTCTTAGAAAGGGATTATGCAGTCCAGACTCAGATCCATTCTCCTGATGCCACCTGTCTGGGAAGCTATGACTTCAGATCTCAGAGTTAAGAACTTGGTACTTTTATTTATAGAGTGCATAATTTTTGCTATCCAACTTTGATCATAAAAAAACACATTAATTTATTTCTCTAAACCCACTTAAATCTTGATTACTAGTACATACTTGCTCACCAAGAAGGTAGGAATTCACTCATTCTTTCCTCTTCCCTAGTTCACATTGTACCTCAAGACAAGATTAGTTGCCACTGAGATGCTCAGTATCTAAGAATTTGAGGTCCATTTAAAGCCAAAGACCCCATCCCTCCTGGCTGAACCCCAAGATCCTTTGCCTAAGACACACCTCTTAGAACTTAGTACCCCCCTCCAGCATCCACATGCTGCCCTATCTGCTGACAGGTGCCTTCTTGAGGCCTGTATACAGTTGTCACCCCTTCCCTTCTTCTGAGGGGGGGGGGTGCTATGACCTTTTTCCATCCCTTTTTAGATCCCCACTCTCAAGCCATAAACCACCTCTCCTGTCTTTGAGAGTTCAGCTCTTTTCAAAACAAAGATCCCTAATTGTGTGAGAGAGGCAAGGAGAGCCCCAGGTATTCAGGTCTTGCCTTCTGCAGGGGCAAAAGAAAAAGTATTTCTCTTTCTTTCTGAAACTTCTCCAGCCGTGAAAGCAAAACACAAAGGTGAATGTCCAGAAACCAGCCTGCCCTTTGTTTTTTGTTTGTTTGTTGGTGTTTGTGTTGTTGTTGTTTTCAGTTAGACTCTTCAAAAAGTATCAAACTGGAGCTGAAAATGGAAACACTATCTTCTTTCATCACAACTGTATGTTAGGGCGGGCAGATGGACCAACACTTTGCAAAGATCCTTTGATTCTTTATGCCTTTACAAGTAACTGCCTGCATTCCCTGTGGCCACATTGGCTGCTCTGTGAAAAGCAGACCGTTACAAAATTCTGACTGGCAGAGCTTGTCATCCATCAACTCCAAGCATCACAACTGGTGAAACAGAGAACATATTTTCTCTATATTTTCATTAAGTTCCAAATAAATTAAGTTTGAATTTTATCTCATTCATCAAGTTTTACCATGACCTATTTCTCTTAGTACTTAAATTCTACAAATAAGGTTTTTCTTCCTGGAATTTTTATTTATTCTCTGTCTTGTAGCCAAACACAAAAGGCTTAGAAGGTAAAAAGATCCTGTGCCATATACTAACCCAGGTCCATGGGGAAAGAGTGAGAATAAAACACATAAGGGCCCTCACAGGGCTTTAGCATATTTAGCCAGGCTCTGTTCTAAATGATTCACATATATTGACTCATTTAATCCTCATAACAACCCTATGAGGTAGACAGTGTTCTTATCCCTGTTTCCTAGATAAGAAAAGTGAGGCACAGAGAAGCTTGCCCAAGATTGCACAAGTAGCAGGTGGCCTAGGTAATATGCAAGCCCAGGCAGTCTGAAATCGGTCTGTGACCTTATCATGGGGCTATGAATACCCATTGTGGTGAAGTGTTAGGAAATAAATCCTATATAATAAAGGGCTAATATGCAAATTGTCCTCTCAATTTCGACTGAGAGACTGGGAATTTGATTGCTTGCTATGACATATGTTGACCACCAGGGGGCGGCACGGAACATGGCAGGTGACCAGAGGCAGCAGCGAGGTGATGAGGGAGTGGGGGAAGGAGGAGGTGGGGAGGCTGGGAGGTGGGGAAGCTGATGGCCGTGATCACTGGCCAGACCTAGGGACCTTACCTGTGCATGAATTTCATGCACAGGGCCTCTAGTAAATGATAATGATACAAAGAGTACCTGGAAGAGGCCTTTCCCCATGTGTTGAACAGGGAAGGTCATCTAGGAGGCAGCCTTTGAGCTAAAAACTGAAGGATGACAAGGAGCTAGCTATACAAAGAGGAGGGTATGAGGGTGGAAGGGCATTCAGGCCAGGAAGAATGAGAAATACAAAGGCAAAGAGAAGAGTTGTGCAAGGGCAGAAAGGTGGCCTGTGTGGCAAAGTATAAAGGGACAGGGAGATTAACACATGAGGAAGATGGAGAGGATGCTTCAAGAGCAATGAGAAGCCATCGACAATGGTTAAGTTGTGCAGAGACATGATCTGTGTTGTTTCTAAAGTCACTGGCTGCTGGATAGCAAGGAGATAAATGAGAACCTGGGAGCCGGGCACAGAAGGTGAGTGGACCTTGTTGGGGTCAGGTGGCAAAAGATAAGGCTGGATGGATAAGGGGGGTTTGGTGCTCAGGCCATTCTAGTCATCTGAAGAAGTGTGGACTTTGTTTCTAAGAGTCAGGGAAGTCCTGAACAGGTTTAAGTGAACAAGTTCTATGACCAGATCTGAGTTTTAGAGGAGAGTTACTCCAACGAACGTGGAGAAAGGGTTTCAGAGACAAGACCTAGTCAGGAAGCTGCTGGAGACTGTTGCAAGGTGATGTGCACAGAAGGCTAGGGCAGGGGCTGCTCATCTACACAGGTTAACCAACCCCAGGCGCTGTTGGAGCAAGTCAGAAAAGGGGCTGCTCTTAAGGAACTTTCCAGAGCTATTTTTGAGGAATGCTTGGTGACAACCTGAACATGGGGAATGAGTGAATGGAAGGTGATAAAAGACCCCTCAATACCTACTTCTGGCTTGTGGGGATTGGACAGATGCTCTGTAGTGGGATAGGGCACCTGGACTTCCGGTGGGACAGGTTCAGTTTAGTACATACTGAGAATTCCAGTGGCCACGTGAAAAAGCAGCAGGTAAAAGGAAGCCAGTGACTCTTCTAAAGATGGGAACTAAATATCTGAAGAGAAATGGTAGTTTTGAACATTTCCTCAGTCACCCCCTACTAAGTGTTGCAGTCACAACAAACCAGCACTGGAAACAGCCTGCATCCAAAGAAATAACACTCCCCTGAGGGCCTCCGGACAGGAGGAAATGGGCTTCAATTGCATTTGGAAAGAATTGGACTTAGCATTGGCACAATCCTCAAGGGCTCCAAAAATGCAGACACATCCCGTGCAGAAACAGCTTCCCCTGACTCAGATCCCAAGAATCATGTGAGTCCCCAGTCACCAGCATGTGACCAAGACAGCTTGAAGTAAGACAGGCAGTTCTAACCCACATGTTCACCTTTACCTCCAACACTAATTGTACACGGAGTTTCCCTTTATTGATTGTGAGATCTCTTGAACTCTCAAAATTTTTCTTCAGAGATCTTTAGAGAAGAACACACAATGGGTGTGCTCTGGAAGATAGGATTGTGAGATTTCTTATTATTACAAAGTTTGTAAGTTTTTACTCCTGCCAGTGCCCTGGAAATCATGGTGCTGGATTTGCCAGGGTCTCCTTCAGAAGAACCTTTCTCGCCTTTGAATAGTGGATGGATGATGAATGGATGGATGCTGGGAAATTCAGCCATGTATGAACTCTAAAAATTTTATTCCTGAGACAAGCTAGCTTTTGCCCCTTAGCTAAGCGGTGCCCCTGTCTACTTCGCCCTTTATTTTATCAACTGTGTTTTGACAATTCATGGGGGAAAAAAAAATGTGTCTGGGGCAAATTGAGCTACTGAAGCAATAAACATTTAGGCTTGACATGTGAATTGAGTAATTGTTCTTGGTAGGGATATTCTCCCAGTTTGTTTCTTTTCTTGCAAAGCATACTTGTCAGGTTGTCCTCCCCCAGGGCCTGGAAATGGAAGTCTCCTTTCCCCAGTAATTGTTGCGAATCCCTGACAATAGTTTTCACACAGGAACTTCTATTCCCCAAGAGTTGAGGGGAGATTAAAATTCAAGAAAATTGGTCTAGCTCAGGGGCGCTACACCTTCAGCCAAGCACAGCCAAAGGCGCCTCCTTCTCCGGCTCGCGGGGTGGGGTTTTTCGGTATGTTTTTGGTGTGTGTGTCCTCCGTGTTAGATTCCCTTCTCTTCCTCCCGCACAGCCTCTCCAGGCCCGCAGCCTCCTTCAGGACCTAACTTTGTCCCTACTTGCGTGTGCCACCAGCCCAGGGTGACCGGATTCCCGGGCTTTAGGAGGCCGCGGCCGGCCTAGCGCGGGCGGGCTCATTGTTGTCCGGTGCTCCAGGCGCGGGTTGGGGACCCGCCTCGCCCGCCTCGCCCGCCTCGCGTGGGACCCTGCAGCCCCCACCGGCGCCGGGGGAGCGCGCTGTGTGCGCGGGGGCGTGGCGCGGACCGAGGGGCGGAGGCGCCCACACCGTGCCGCTGGCCGGGCGCGGCGGGAGAGGGGCGGGCCGGCGGCGGGGCGTCCGGGCGTGCGGCCAGGCTCGGCGGGAGAGACGCGAGCTGGCTATGGCCTGACGGAGGGCCGGCTGCGCTGGGCGGAGGCAGCGGGACCGGCGGGGCGGCGGAGGCAGAGGCGCCGGGCGCGGATGCCACTGAGTAGGCCACGGCCTGCGCTCCCAGGCGGATGGAACGCCGGTTTCCGTGGATCCGCCGCTGCAAACGTGAAGTTCCTTGGCTCCCTGGGACGCGCAACAAATAAAAGGTAATGTGTCTTTGTTTCCCAGCCGTGATCGCAGGGAGGCAAGGGACTGTGCAGTACTTCTGTGTTCATTTTTAAATGCTGGGCCGGTGAAAGGGACATGACATTTCTTAACGCAGGGCGTAGAATATATAATGTCGCGGATGTGACATTTTTCAGTGCAAACCCCACGTGTGACCCGCAGTATACTCCGTTCTGCTACCCCCCTCCTCCCCTACAGGCACTTTGCTTTGGCACTGAACTCTCTGAATTTACCCAGGGAGAAAGGAAAGGACATTGCTGTATGCAGACCAGGTGGGATTTTTAAAAAACATTTTTATGGAAATGTCAGGGGAATTCTGCTCTTTGGATGAAGGAGGGAACATTTCAGACAAGGGTGGCGGTTGACTGCTGGCTGCCGGGGACTGCCAAAATGGACTGCTCTTTACATTCCAAATGGCTGCAGCAAGTTTGGTGCAGAAAGGGGAGGAGGAGAGGAGGAAACCCCCGTTAGTACGTGGTCATTTAAAAATGACCCCAGGCAATGCTTCTGTATTGCAGGCAGCTGCCCAAACGTTGGTACATATTGCATTTAGAAAAGATTAACCAGTGCACTTTGAAAGCTGTGTGAGCTGCCGATGTGTAATCAGGAACTGCCTTCCTCTGATGCCTTGCTAGCAGAGTAACTGGTCAGGAGATTCAAGCAAATTCTGTGGGATTTCCAAGGGATTGCTGTACTAATAATAACTCTGGCTGTAGCTACCTAATAGACATACTCATTCTGAAGGATGCAGCCATGACCAGGCCCTGGAAGCTCAGCTGGCTGAGAAAGGCCATCCCATGCTGGAAAGGACTTCCTGACCCCTCCATGAATGGAGGAAGCTCTCTCTCCCCTATGAATGGAACATCCCAGCAGAGGCTGCTGCTGCTGCTGTTCTGGCTTCTTTCAGTTTGAATGGAAGGCATTCTCAGAACACCTAAGAAAGGCACGTTTTTAAACCCCAGCCGTTCAGTTGCACAGCCTATTCAATTTTGGAGTTGCCTTGACTGTATTTAGACTCCTGGCCTGGGCGACTTGATCTGCATTTACCTGATTGAGTTTAGAACACCTGCTCATAACCCCTTCCACCTCAGCATCCATAAGTCTCATTTTTTTTTTCCAAAAGCATGACTCTGACTTGTGGGAAAGCACTAGAGAGCCAGGAGCTAACTGCTGACTTCACCCCGGGAAGCCACCCTGACCCTGGGGAAAGTACCTCAGGGCTGGATGCAAAAATCTATCCCTTGCACTTATAGAACTGTGTGCCCTCCTTAAAATGTGCAGCAAAGTGGGGTTTGAGGGAGAGCATGGGAGAACACGTTTCATTGTTTTGTTTCTGGTCTTCAAATTGCTTCAAGTTCATTCATAAAATTTCCTCCTGTTTCATTGGAGTCTGATTTAGGCAAGGCCAGAAGAGCAAACCTCCAGATCAGCAGAAATCTGATTTTGATCCTTGAAGTATTGCTTGTCTGTTGAAATCTGGAGTTTCAGAGGATGAACCATTTCTGTTGGCTGAGAGATCCATTCTGTTGCAAATGAAATTTGGGTTTAGTTAAGGCACAACAGGAATGAGGGTCCTGATGCACATAGGTCAGAATCCATTTGGTCCTGAGAGGTTACATAGCACAGTTTAACTGGAAGCAATATTTGGACATGCTTTGAAATCAACACTATATCGTTTGGTCAATGAGTAGAATATTGCTTTCAGATAACTTAAAATGAAGTAACACCTAACGTGTAAAGTTGTATGTGTAGAAGTAACCTTTTAGAATAAACAACAACAATAGCATGAAACTCTTCTTGTATTAAAGGGGAAACGTATCTATAGAAATGAGGATCAGAAAATCTCTCTACCCTCTTTTGTTCTGACCAAGTATAATCTGTCCCTGCTATTGCTATCATCTTTTTGGCTCTCATCTTCAACTAATTTTATTAATAAGACTTGTTATTTATGGCACAGGGCCTCTGTGTAATTTGTAGACATTGGTGCCAAGTCCCCTGATAGCTTGGCAGGTGGCTTCTACCATTAGCATGATCTTGTTGTTGGGGAAACCAAGACCCCTTGAGGTTCTTGAGTTGCTGATTTAATAATCCATGAGAACTGCGTTACAGATGTGTACAGTGCTCCATTTTATCATAATAGCAAATTTTACAGTCTGAGGTCAAAGGCAAAGCCAAGTATAAGCCCTTGCTTGGGTTCTAGAACTTGGAAAAAGCTCTGTGGAATAGAATGTATACCAGAGGTGTGAAGGAAGGGCCCTTCAGTCAACCCTCATGAGCTGATGAAACAAGTGTGGCCTATTTGTGACGGGAAAGGCAGTGATGAGATGAAAGATCCAGGGACTTTGGTATTGAGGGGACCTGTTGGGCTACCTTTGTCTTTCAGTAAGTATGAGGTAAAGTGAGACCTTGTCCAAGGAAGAGCTTTACTCACTTTACTGCATAAATATGTCATTTGTGGTCACATTATTGATGCCTCTATGTGTGTATGTGTGTGAAAGTAAAATACTTAAAGTTCTATTCACATGCCATATACGTATTTGTTACAAGAGTTGCATTTAGTCTGACAAACTGAATGACTGAAAAGATGAAGGAGTACTTTCAAATCTAAAGCTTTGTTCTTAAATATACAGCATGTGTAAATACCTTTTTTTAAAAAAAGAACAGTATAGCTTCTGGAGAACTTCCATATAAATATTTCAAAATGAGAAACAGACATGCTAACAGTTAAATAGCTGATGGAGTAATTTTAAACCACTCTTTACATAGTATGAGGGTATGTAAGTCTGGACTCATCAATGACTTTAACTTATAACTTTATATTTTGGATAGCACCTGATGTGTCAAAAACTGTGGCAGAAATTCTCTATTTAGGTGTAAAATTCCAGCATTTCCATTAAAAACTATTTCTGAGACTTCATGGGAAGAGAAACCATGGAATAAAGACCTTCCAATGATTATTTGACCTAAATTCTAAAAACTGTGTTCTTCTTGAGCTAAAGGAGGTGAAAAGAGGAGCTTCTTTTCTTGGACAGGATCAGCGGGTGCCTCAGGCCCACATTTCCTTGTGAACTCCAAGGACACTGGCTATCTGTTCACTCAACCATGTCCCTTTCTGATTCTTTGCTGTCCGGTACTCTCTGCAAATGGAATTAAAGCAACAAAAGAAGACACTGGATGTTTCCTAAAAGGCAGGAGTTGAAGTAGAAAAGGAAGAGAAGAGATCACTCCATCGGTTATGTAGGATACACAGGTACTTGAACTTTTCCTACAACAAGCTCAAAGACTGAAAGAATCTGGGGAAAGTGGCCACTAATAACTGAGCTTGTTAGGAAGGGTGTTCATTGTAGCCATCATCCGCCCGAATCACCTTGGTAGTGGTTTACAATTATGTGATTGCTTCTCCCAGGCCATTTAATCTCAAGAGCTGGTTCACTAGCTCCCCTGGGCTGCAGGGTTACCATTGCACACAAAGGCTTGCTGGTTTCACTACTCTCTTCTGGAAGAAGCTTTCTGAATCAGCATAAACTGGCTTATCAAAAATTCTCTCCACAGCAGTTTCCTTTTGGTTCCCTAAATCCGTCAGCTGACACCCTTCCTCTGTCCCATGGGATCAGCATGTCTTTCTCTTATAAGGAATGATTTAGGCACACCCTTACACTGAGGCAGCCTGTTCCACCGCTAATAGTGTTTTCCTAAAAATACCTATCATTATGCCTTTGTCAGAAGATGATCAGAGCTGTTTCTACTGTTCAGTGGATTGCATTCTTGCTTCCCTTGGGTGCTGAATCGATTCTTAATTGATTCCGTGGAAATTCGGTATTGTCTCCCAAAAGAGAACATATATTCTTCTCGAACTACATATATAAATTATTGCTAAGTATGAAGGTCAAGATTGTTATAGGGAATTTGAGAGCTTTGGTTTAGTTCCATGGCCTTATTACTACCAAATAATCAAGAAGGAGTGAGCTGGTTGCCTCCATTTGAACTGAGTGAATAACCCCTGTGCAAACATTCAGGCAAAGCTTAGTCTAATTCAGAAATGTAGCGTGTAGGATCCAGCTTGTTAGGAAGCCAGATCTCTATCTGTGGTGGTTGGGGGTGTTTTTGTTTTAAAATTGGAGCTCCAATTACTCCATGATGTATCACAAGAAGAAACTAATTGTCCATGGTCAAGAACATTTGTACTTGTACACCTTTCTCCCCAAACTCTGACTATATCCTCATGCATCTTATTGCTATCCTATCTTATTAGCAGTTATTTGTCAATTCATGGTTACCACATACTTTCTATTCACTTAATGCTCACAGCATTGAACCCTCTGCTCATGTTGGACACTCACTAGGTTCCGTAGGAGTAAGTCAAGCACTAAGTGAACTTTTTAGCCCACATTCCAACATCAATATATTTAAGTGTCTTTAGAAATCTGGAAATCCGAGTGGTCCAAAGTGAAATGTCATCTGTTAGGTCCTCCTGTGTCTGATCTTTTCCTAGTCCATCTTGTAGTATGGCCCCTTTTTCACAGTTAGCAATACCTTGCCAACCTCAGGACCAGAAGTCTTGGTACTGATGCAAAATACTAAACCATTTAGCAGTAACTTTCACCTTGAGTTAGCCCAAAGCTGTCCCCCCAATTGGAGGCTATAACTTCCCAATTTCCATCAAAATCAGCCTGTTCTTCTGGTGATAGAGTCTTCTTCACAGGGCTTTTGCACTTTCTTTGTCCTTGCTGGGTGAGGAATGCATGCAAAAAATGGCGTGTAATGGGGAATTAGATTGATAATGCATGACAGCGAATGGAAATAATAATCGGAGAGTTGCCAGGCTGTGCCATTCATAACCATAAAATGCACAATTATACCCTCACCACATGCCTGTGAACAAGTATTATAGATGTGACAAACGTGAACTAGGAGACCAAATAGTGTGGAGCCATCTGGAGCTGGGCGATATACCTACAAAATGAGCTGGGAAGTGCAGTGTGGGTTTACCCATTTCTCTGCTCCCACTGGCTACCCCCAATAAATATTGGAGATTTCTTGCTCTTTTGGGGGGCGGGGGTGTGAGGGGAGGGAGAGAGAAAGAGAGAGAGAGAGAGAGAGAGAGAGAGAGAGAGAGAGCAGAAAAGAGGGAGGGTGGTGAGGATAAGAACCAGACTGGAGCTGAACACAATGGAGGGCAGTGTTCTGCCTTCTCAATCCCCTTTTATTGGGATGGCTGAGTGTTTTGTAACAGAGTAACTACAGAATGACCAGTAGCACAGATGTAGCCTGCAGGTCTTGGCAGGAGAGCAGAGGCCCCGAATACAGCAGAGTAGCAGGGGCTGAAGTCACACCAGATGTGCAGTGTTGTCTATGAACCATGCACAGACGATATTTGGGGGTTATCAGTCAAGTCAAACATTTCAGATGGACGGAGTCTTACAGTTAAAGGTGGGTATATAGATCATTTTTGCAAATGAGGAGCTGCTTACAGATGTTCGGGGACCTTGCCAGGGTCCTAGTTGCAGTGCCAAGACTAGAGTTCCTACCGCCTGACAGGATTTTTATGTGAGGCAGCCTGGTATGGCAGATTGAGTGGAGCTGTGGTGTCATGGAGCCCTGGGTTGATTTCTGGCTCTGCCTCTTAGTAGCTATGAGGCCTTGGGTGAATTACTGAATCTCTCTGAGTCTCAGTTTTTTTTATTTCTAAGAAAAGTTACATTCAGAGGAGCCAGTGAGATAATACCTGTGAAGCACCTATCACAAAAAAAAAACATGGGAGACTCTTAAAATAAGAAATGTGTCTTTGTATTCTGTACTTGGCTTGCTTTTGTCACATGGCTAACAATGGTAACTTCGGGGCGGGCGGGGGCGGCGAAATTGAAACACACTGGGGTGGAAGAAGGCCAGTCGGCATGGAAATGGAGATACCTCTGAAATAAATGTTACCTCCTTACCTACAATCCTGATGTGAATTTTATAAAGAGAAAGTTGCATTAAGGGGAACAACCCTTAGCTCTGATATTTCATAAATGTCACCTGGCCTTCCAGGAAGGATTTTGCAGGTAAAGGCATCACACTAGTGTTCCTTACCTTATTGGGACAGAGAAGGCCTCCTAAGCACGGGGACCTCCTGCTGCGTCCCTGGGTCCCCAGTGAGTCCTGGAACATCTATATGAAGAGGGCCAGCTGTGGGAGGGGAGGAAGAAATATGCTTTTGCCTTTGTACTAATGGATCCCATCACCCTTCCTTCTGAAAGTCTTCAATCTTCAAAAATCATCAGAACACTCTTAGGGCTTTTATCTTGAAAACATTTGAGAATGGAAATAAGAATTACCCATGGTTTGTTAATCAGTGGTATTGCCATTTTTTCCTTAGCAACAAAAGCAAAAATCCAAATACTGTTTACAATTCTTTAGTTACTTCCATTCATTGCCATTAAGTAGAAATATTTTCAGCTCCTGTTTTCTTATTTATGTTTCACCCAAATAATTAGTGCAGCAAGTTAATGATAGAAATAAGCTTCAAACCGAGAGTGTCTTGGATGCCCATGGGAGTTTTTCCCCATTGCACCCCACACCTGACCACGGCAAATGCTGGGAGAGTCTCCTTGTAGCATGAGACATCAACATGTCAACTTACATAATAGTCATCAAAAGTTATTTATGCACTTAATAGCCTCCTAGGTGTTAGATAAAATAAATCAAGATCATAGGTGGCTCATCTTCTGGGATAGATTAAACAGGCACACACAAGCAGCAGAATCAGAGCATGACACAAATATAAAAACAGGGAAAGTATTTATAGAACATTATGGCTACATCCAGGACAAGGGTATATTTTAGGTGAAGCCTCAGAGACAGCTTGTGGTCATCGTTTGCCTTGACAGGGTGGAGTGTGCCTGTCATCTTAGAGAGAAATTATAACCTGGTATTTGTTTGTGGTTCCTTTTTTCTTTATTGTGGAAAATACGGTTTCTGTCACCCACCACAGTTTGGTTCGTCTGCCATCCTGTTCCTAAGGTTGTGTGCTATTTAGATACAGAGATCACTAACTTCCCACTTGGAAAGATATCTGACACTTTGAGAATAAGACCCCAAACCACAGTCTTCTGTATTTTTTAATTTTGTAAAAAATTTTATTGATTTGAGAGAGAGAGGAAGAGGGGTGGAAGAGAGAGATTTGTTGTTCCACTTATTTATGCATTCACTGGTTGATTCTTGTATGTGTCGTGACTGGGAGCGAACCCGCAACCTAGGCATAGCTGGTTGATGCTCTGATCACCTGAGCTACTGTCCAGGGCCAGTCCTCTGTGCTGTATATAGCTAGAGTCTTCTTTTCTTCTTGTGGATAGAATTGATCACGTTTCTAGAGAACTGACAAAACCCAATGGAACAATTCCATAAACTGTAAGTTTTATACAGTGGTTTTTGGTTTTATAGTGGAAATAGAAAAAAGTTGTTATGTGAGCATACCTTCTTGTTTGTAGGTAAGAAAGGTGAGAGCAAGGATGATGAGTTACACAGCTGTCCCTGTAGCCCTGAAGGGGAGGATGAAACCAACACAAAGCATAATTCACCCCTTCTCATCAGACCCTCACTGGGGGAGGTTACCTGTCAGATGGGCTTTGCAACAGCTGATTCTTTGGCTATTTATCAACTTTCCCTAAATATGATTCCCCAGAGGAGCCTCCCTCTGAGGTATTCCAGGGTGAACAAATGCTCTCCTGAGTCCTCCTTTGTTATTGGAGCTCCACCCATGGTTTTTTATTACTCCTGTTGCTCTTCCTCCTAGGGCTTAAAAATCATTGTCCCATGATAATGACTTACCCCAGCTCCTTCACTCTTCCTCTTTGCTGCATTACTAGTATTTAACTCTTCTGGCCTTTTATAATACATTTCTCTAATGCCTTGTTCATGTTTCCTTCCCATATTCTTTTGGGGTGAGATGTCCACTGCCACCATCATAGTTCAGGGCCTTCTCTTTACTCTCTCTCTCTCTCTCTCTCTCTCTCTCTCTCTCTCTCTCTCTCTCTCTCTCTCTCACACACACACACACACACACTTGCCTTTCTCAAGCACATTTGATCTTTTCTGGACATCAGCCTCTTGCAAATGCTTGTCCTTCAGATCGAGAGGCCCCTCTGATCATTCTCTGCAAGATGCCCCTGCTCATTCCTTAATTCCAGCCATCTGCTGTCTCTCTTGTTCCTCCAAGCAGAACAAGTCTTCCTCCTGTATTCTCCCAAAGCATCCTCAGATATCTGTTGCAATGATCTTTGTACATATATCTCTTCATAACTTTCTTCTTAAAATTTTTTTTAAAAAATTTATTGATGTGTGAGAGAGAGAGATAAGTAGAGATTTGTTGTTCCACTTATTTATGCAGTAGTTGTTTACTTCTTGTATATGCCCTGACCAGGGATAGAACCTGAAACCTTGGAACATAATGGAACAACACTCTAACTGACTAAACTACCTGCCTGGGCTCTCCCACACTTTATCTCTGAGTCACAGCACCTAATAGTATGCCTCTTATTTGGTAGGTGCTCAAAATTGAGTAATAATTTCACGTATATTGTGTGTCTCAGTTTTTGTTTGCACATAGTTACAATGATTTTTTCCCTGCCTAGGCATAGTGTTCTTACCTGCCCTTCTTTCTCTACTTTTCATCTCAGACTACTCTCTCTGCACATTTCTTGTCAAAGAGAAGAAAATAAGGATGCAGCACAGTTATCCTTTATATGGATATAGCCTTGCAAACCCCAGCTGGCAAAATAACAGAAAGTATCTGGACACCACAACTCATTCATTTGGTTAGTCAGTCAACACACACTTGGTATGCCTCTGTGCCCCAAGAATGTGTCAGTGAACAAAACTGACAAAAATTCTTGCCCTCAGGGAGATTGCATTCTAAGGGGAAGAGATAGGTGACTATATAAGTAAATTATATAGTGTGATAGAAGGTGGTAATTGCTGTGAAGAAAATAAAGCAGAGAATGGGAAGTACAACAAGGTTGCTGTTTTAGATACAGGAGTCAGATGAGATACTATGAAAAGATGATAATTGAACAAAGCTTTCAGGGGTCCTCAAACTACGGCCCGTGGGCCACATGCGGCCCGCTGAGGACATTTATCCGGCCCACCGGGTGCCGCTGCCTGTCCTGCTTAGCAGCCGACTCGTCCCGGGCCCGCAGTGCGTATAGGAATTTGTTCATAGGTTTTTTTTTTAAACTAGTCCGGCCCTCCAACGGTCTGAGGGACAGTGAACTGGCCCCCTGTTTAAAAAGTTTGAGGACCCCTGCTTTAAAGTGTGTGAACAGATGAGTGAGCCTTGTGAGTGTGTCTGGGGAGCACATTCCAGGCAGAGGAAAGAGCTCATCAAAGGCCCAGAGTAGGAAACAGCAAGGAGATGAGTGTGGAAGAACAAACCAAGCAAGGGAGCATAGAGATGGGGCCTTGAAGGCTCTGCATGGAGGCATGGGACCATTGCAGAGTGTGGATCTGGGGCACACCCTGATAGCACTTGGGCTGCACAGGGATGGGTAGGGTGCTATGGGGAACCAGACGGCAAGGCAGGCAGAGGTAACAGCCATTGTAAGAATCCCGAAAGTGATGAAATGATGGTGATGAAAAGTGTTCAGGGTCTGGATATTTTAAGAAAACCGACAAGATTTTCGGGTGGGTTGATGTAAGATGTGAGATGAAGAGAAAAGTTCAAAATTTTGGGGCCTAAAGAACAGAACATGGGGATAGAAAGTTGGTAGTATGTGAGAGGTGAAAACTGTGGGCTAAGGTGGTTTGGGGAGAAGATAAGTCAGGAATTCTGTTTGGGACAGAGAGTTTGGGATGTTGAGGGATATACAGATGGAGGGATATACAGATGGAGGTGCTGAGTGGGCAGTTTGTATGCACTCATACAAGCCTGGGAAAGGAGAAAGTCTGAGTGGAGATACAAAGTGGGTCTCAGCCCTGTAGAGGTGATATTTAAAGTCTCCATGGCTTAGTTTTGAATTTGACATGTCTGAGAAAAATTGTAATTACCACACTTCAAATAAAAAGAACATACGATGTAAAAAAGGGAGTTAATTCCTGGAAATGTGAAGAACCCTAAGAGATGTGCTTTTGCACAAGTTGAAATCTCCTTGTCATCCTGGTGGTCTGTCTCTTTTTTAAAATTTTAATTTTTTATTGATTTTAGAGAAGAGAAGGAAGAGAGAGAGAGTGGGGGGAGAAAGAAAGAGAAACATCGATTGGCTACTTCCCATATGTGCCCCAACCGTGGATCTAAACTGCCACCTGGGTATGTGCCCTGACTGGGAATCGAACCGTCACCTTCTGGTGTACTGGAAGATGCTCCAACCAACTGAGCCACCAGGCCAGGGCAATGTCTCTTTTTTTGATTTGTGAAGGGGACATCTCTGACTCACATGTTTTAAATGAGTTTATTGATGTATCATTGGTGTATAATAAGCTGCACATATTGAAAGTACACATCGAGTTTGATAAATCTTGACAAATGTCTGCACCTGTGAAACCATCTCCGCCATCAAGAATTATAACTCTATGCTTTTAATCAGTCATATTTACTGAGACTTTTGTGTTTAAAGCTCCATGCTAGACACTGAAGGATGTCAGATGCAATCACTACCCCTGCCTCATGGATTTGTACTGATTTAAAGTTTTGGCTTTCCTTATCCAGTGATCTAATCACAAACTTATTTCCAGGGTTTTTCTGAAGCACATGCTGGAAATACACTCAAGTTTGGTTACCAAAGTGTTTGAAAAGACACACGTACACCCTTAGACACTAGGAAAGAGGAAAGATTAGGAACCCTGCCATCTGTTAATCTGTTCGGATACAGGCAAAAACATATTCCTCCTACCTTCTTTTGTGGAAACAGCCCAAACAGTAGGCTCAGTCTCATCCTTTTTCACTATGTGTAGTCAACACAGTAATTACCTCCTGCCAAAGCTTTGAGCAATTAGAATTTTTGATTTGCCTAATAGATACCACATAACATCTTTATTGCTGCAACTGCTCACTAATGACAAGCACCCTGGATAGCCTTAGAACTCCCATTTGCAATGTCCATTGCATTAGAAGGCACTGCATGATTTCCTGTGACAGCATTTACATCAGAGAATGGGGTGAAAGGAAGGGACTTCCTTTGGTTCCAGAATCTTCTTTCTCCCCCTCTCACCCATCTCCATCTCCTTTCCTCTCCCAGCCTCATGCCCCACCCCCATTTTAACTGTTTTGGGGGAACAAATGCATCCGCTCTGGAAACTTGTCCTGTGCCTGGAGCTGGGGCAGCAGGAGCAGGTCCCTGGGAGGCGTCTGGGGTAGTTCATGGGCAGCTGGCCAGTGTTGAAACCTCAGACAAGATGAGTGGAGGGAAGGAACTGCCAGAGCGGCTTGTGTAAGTGGGAGAAATCCCTGCCAGCGAGGCTCCAACAGAGTCCTTCCCAGAGAACTCGGGATATAAACATGCAGGCTCCAGCCCAGATGGACTGCCCCATACAGACATCAAAGGTAGCTGTAAAAAATGTCCTTAATGTAAGCACTGCAGGCTCCTGCCTGCACCTTTTATTAGGATGTTGGGTGGAGGAGGGGCAAGGGTTTGCTGAACCTTCTGGAGCTGGGACCACCCTGCAGGACTGGTGGCTTTCCAGATCTGGAATACCCCTGTTCCTCGGATCTTGTCTGCTGTGATGACGCTGGGAATTTGGTCCAAATTAAGCATGAGTTTCATGAGGGTCAGCAATTGGTCTGGAGTGCTTCCTTGGAAACCTGGAGGACTTGACATCTGGGCACAGGGTTCCTGGACTTAGGGCACAAGTGCTTGCTTCCTGTCCCATGCAGGTTCTGGGAAGCAGGTGGCCTGGAGGGCCACCCCGTTTTCATCGTGGCTGTTCTCCCACTATGTTTTAAGAGTCACCAAAGACCTAATAATGGAATTCCAGTAGCTTTCAGATGGTCTAGAATACTGTTTCAGTCCCCATCGGCTCTTCCCACCCCCAGCACATACATCCCAGGACTACTGGAGAGTTTGACTGTAGTGATACACAGAGAGTTGTTTATGGGAATGAAAACCCATTCCCAAATTCTTATCTCTGTGACAAGACCTCTAGCTCCTACTAATGGCAGATCAATGTCCATTCTGCTCATTCCACATGTGGCCATGCGGATAATATAAACTACAAAGAATGTGCATGTTCCTGAGCCTGTATTTAGGGGTGCGTTTCCATAGAATAGGCAAATTAAATCACATCTCACTGAATGCAAAATAAGTTGTATAATACTATATTTTGGAATTGCCCTTGAAATGATGTATAAGTCTATGTTATTTTAATATATATTTATTAATTCATATAAAATATTATAGAGTGCCTATTATGTTTCATTCTGTTTCAATCACATATACCAATATATCATTTTAATGTCAACAAAATATTTACAATGAAAATGTGATAGGCCTGGCCAGTGTGGCTCAGTTGGTTGAGCATTACCCCATGCACTGAGAGGTCTCTGGTTCCATCCTGGGTTGTGGGCTCGATCCCCAGTAAGGGGTGTGCAAGAGGCAG
Organism: Plecotus auritus; assembly: GCF_963455305.1. NCBI lineage: Eukaryota > Metazoa > Chordata > Mammalia > Chiroptera > Vespertilionidae > Plecotus > Plecotus auritus. The sequence goes on from NC_137770.1 coordinate 151,501,270, forward strand.
CCTATCCAAGGTACCCTCTCACGTCGATGTTTCAATCTCTCTCCCTTCCTCTCTAAAATCAATAATTTAAAAAAAAACTTATTTTTTAAATGTGATAACTTATGGCTTAGTAAGACCCATAGTTGTAAATAGAGTTGTCTCACCCTACTAATCAAACATAAGCAAAAAAAATTACAAATTAATTAAAAATAACACATTGAATTTGATATTGGAGCCAAATATGTAAATTCATGTTACCAAGAAAATGTGATGGAGTTATTGGTTATCAAATACATGAATGCTAAACCAGCAGCAGATACACAGTCATTTGACACAACATTGGATTTAAATAGAGGACATTTGATTGTACATTTATACAAAGGAAATTAGCAGGAAAATAGGTAGAAAATGTGTTTGTGCCTACCAGTCTGTAGTGTGAAATTTTAAAAAAGTCTTCTGAAGCAGTAAATAGATGATGTGAATGTTTGTTTTATCAAACTACATGTAATATTGTAACAGGAAACATTATAAGTAAATATCTGAGTTATTAGAATGAATGCATTTTCTTGGAAATCTTGTCTGTTGGTGTGCACATGTGTCCATGACTTAGAGAACGTCTGGCCCACCTTCCCCCAGAGTTTAGAAATCCTTTCTATAAGAGCCCTGGCTAATGATCTTCTTGCCTGTCCTGATTACTGAAGTGATGATGGGGCAACCCTTTTCATTTTGAACAATGATGCCTGTTTGACAGTTCTTCCTTCTGTTGAATTCAGATGTGTCTTCTTGAACTTCTACTCATTGATTCCATTTCGGCCCACCAAAGCAATGTTCTCCATTATCCAATTTAATAATCAAATTAGCATAAAATCATCAAGTTGGCAAGTCTCCACATCCAGGCATGCCCAGGACAGTCCAGTTTATACCTGTTATTTCCAAAGAATCAATAGTTGCTCTCTTTCGCTCACAAAAGCGTGTTGGCATGGACAGTAAGTTATAGGGCACCCTACCCTGGAGTCTTTGCTATTTAGACTAGTAGGCACTTTTCCCATCAGCCCTGAGGAGACATGGCTTCCACGGCTCTGCTCAGTCTGATTACTCTACTTTGGCCTTGCTCCAGTTTCTTTCATTTCCTACATAAAAGATGGTACCCAGAAATGAACACAGATTTCCAGAAATGGTTTAACCATATTCAAGTGGAGGCCTCTTATTTTCATTATTCATAATGCTGTGCTTCTGGCATGTGAATTAAGAATAGGACACAAAACTATCTATATTATAAAAACCCAGTGGCCCTAACGCCATAACGACCAAAGACTGGTCACCAGGAGGCTGTGTGCGCAGCGAGGCGCATGCGGTGGGTGGGGACTTGACTCTGGGTCCCGTGGCACGGTGCGACTTGACTCTTGGTCTCGCAGCGTGGTGGGACTCAGGGGAGTCCTGCTGCATGGCGGGGTCTGGGGTCCCAGGTCTCGCGTGATTTCCCGCGGGTCTGGGTCTCACGCGATTTTGCACTCTGGGTCTCACGTGATTTTGCACTCTGGGTCTCACGTGATTTTGCACTCTGGGTCTCCAGTAAACAATATAATCCCAATTGAAAAAATTGAAACTACCATCTAAACCTCTTTGTCAACTGTAAACTAGATCAGCGCACTCTCTATGACTGTTTACAAATCGTTAGGGGGATAATACACACTGAGAAAGACAGCTTATGTTTTAGTATCTCTTTACAGTTTTCCAAGTGCTTGTCTGTCTTCTTAAGCACACCCCTTTCTGCATCAGTTAGAATTAAATTGATTGGAAACAATGATCAGTGACTACTTATTATTTCATCAGTGATTTTCTCATTCTCAGACCATTGGATATATCAGTGGTCAGCAAACCGCAGCTCACAAGCCACATGCGGCTCTTTGGCCCCTTGAGTGTGGCTCTTCCACAAAATACCACGGCCTGGGCGAGTCTATTTTGAAGAAGTGGCGTTAGAAGAATTTAAGTTTAAAAAATTTGGCTCTCAAAAAAAATTTCAATCATTGTACTGTTGATATTTGTCTCTGTTGACTAATGAGTTTGCCGACCACTGGGATATATGATTGCGCCTCCTTCTTACTGTTACTGTAAATAAGGCTCTCCCACTGTATTCCTCACTGTTCGTCACCGACCCACCACTCTGCTCCAGCTCTACTGCATGGCTCATGTTTCCAGAACATGCCATGTTCTCTTCCATTCCAGGCCTTCTTATATCAGGTTGCCTCTGCCAGATGTCCTGCTCTGCAGATACCACTTCTTCACCTGAGTATTGATCAATTCCCCAGGTGTGAGTTAGAGCCCCCTCCTTTGTCCCATAGCATCTTACACCCACCCTGTTGTCACATGTATCACACTGTAACCACCTGTTAATTTGGGTAGTTTCTCTAGTGGACATGGAAGTCCCTTATGTATGGGAACAAAATTGCGTCCATCATTATCTATAATAGTAAAAGTGTAATATGCTAATTAGACTGGACAGCTGAACAATCTTCTGGATGTCATTCTGGATGTCCTTCTGGACAAAGCTGCTGTGGCGGGAGGCAGTTAGGGGTGATCAGACAGGCAAGCAGAGTGGTTAGGGGCGATGAGGCAGGCAGGTGAGCAGTTAGGAGTGATCAGGCAGGCAGAGTGGTTAGGGGTGATGAGGCAGGCAGGCAGAGTGGTTAGGGGTGATGAGGTAGGCAGGCAGAGTGGTTAGGGGCAATCAGGCAGGCAGGCCAGCAGTCCTGGATTGTGAGAGGGATGTCTGACTGCCAGTTTAGGCCTGATCCCACAGGAATCCAGCAGTCAGACATCCCCTGAGGGGTCCCAGATTGCAAGAGGCTGAGGGACCCTCCCCTCCTCCCATGCACGAATTTCGTGCACTGGGCCTCTAGTGTTTAATAAGATGTCTGGCACATGATGAATGCATCATAAACACTTGTTGAATGAACACACTATAGTGTCCATTATTACATATAATTATTAACCCTTTTCTCCTAGTTTATTAGGATAGATTACTCTCTTGATTACTAGAGAGATAGATCTCTTCTCTAGAAGAGAAATTACTGAGATTACTGAGTCAAAGAATATAAAAGTCATTTGCATTTTAGTTTTATTTCCTATAGGGTACTAGTAGTCTTACAATAAATTTGTAATTATACACTAATTAAATAATTTTATCTTTAACATATTAACCCCTCCTTATAGTTGTTGTCATCCTCTCCCAAAAGTTACATTTGTTGTTTTATTTTCCTTTTGCTTACTGTGCCTTGTGGAGTAGAATTATTTTTAATGTAGTCAAATCCTTAATTTTTTCTTCTATTGGCTCATCCATTGCTTTTATGCTTAGAAAGGTCTAATAAATAACAGCCTATATATTTTTAAAATATATATTTTTATTGATTTCAGAGAGGAAGGGAGAAGGAGAGAGGTAAAAATATCAATGATGAGAGAGAATCATTGATGGGCTGCTTCCCGCACTCCCCCTACTGGGGATAGAGACTGCAGCCCGGTCATGTGCCCTGATGAGGAGTCGAACCAGTGACCTCCTGGTCCATAGGTCAATGCTCAACCACTGAGCTACACCAGCTGGGCGCCTGTGTATTTTTAATATATGACTTTATGAGCCACCTGGAATTTATTTGGGGGAACAAGATTTATATTTTTTAGTAGTTAGTCCTACCATTTCCTGTCTTGGTTGAGAAGATTGAAACAAAACAACAACTGAATAGTTTAGCAGTTCATCTATTAACAAAAATTCATTGGCTCCAAATAATGAAAACATTCTTTTCTTTCATCTTTTTGCTTTGAACATATCTCTAAAGGCCCCTTTATTGTCCTTAGACTTCCCTTGTTTTACATTTCAGTTTGGTTTTATACCTCTGTCCCTATAAGTTTATGACACTCCTCATCTATGGACATGATATATATAATGTGCTGGGCCCTTGACACATCGTATCCGTTAGACTGAAATCTAGTGTCCTTTGGGAGTTCTCCATGCAGATACTTTGTGTTCCCTGAGCATCTCCACTTTTTCATTCAATTTTGTTTTTACTGTTATCAAATTTTTACTTTTAATGTCTTCACCTCATACCCGTGATATTCTTTTAGGTGCATAAAGACAACCTTATCTTTTTATATGGAATTTTAAAAATTGTTTTCCTTGAGTCTTTGGTCCCCATCTGAATAACCCATCAGGTCTCCTTTTCAACTATAAAAATTCCAAGTGCAGTCATCAAAACCCCCAAAAGGGTATATATTCGCCTTTTCCTTTGGAAAAACTCATCTTCATTCCACCCCAAACAGCCTGTCACTAAGATACTGAAGTCAGAACTCCACATGGCAGAGACCAGGTGTTTGCCCTCACCTTTCCTCACTCTAAGGAGAATGGTGGGTGTTAGAAGGGAGTATAGTTCTTGTTGCTCCTTTGCATGTTTTGTTTTTTTGGGGTTTATGCCTCACTCAGCCACCTTTAAAGGATGTCTGCATGGATGCTGTGCTGTGAACAGTGTGTGTATAAGAATAACGCCCTGAACCTCCCAGGGAAATAGGCGCAGCCTCCATGTTAGCAAGGCGTCTTCTCCTTTGTTAACAGGGCAGTCTGTGGCCTGGCAGTCTTTGTTGTCCTTGGTGGTATTACCCCACACGTCACACACTGACTCTCCTACACCCCCATTCTTAGGCCAGCTCCAGCGTTCCTTACATCAGCTCTCTGTCTTGATGACTGCCAGCTAGCCCACGATGACCCTGAGGAGAAGGCGGGACCTCCAGGCACCCTGTTGGATGAGGTGCCCCTCTAGATATGACCAGGGCCCCACAGAGCTCCGTTCTGTGAAGGCCATGTGCTTGCTCAGCACTAGGAACAGCCACCCAGAGGAAGCCTGTCCTGACCAGCCTCCTCCCCCTCCCTGCCACAGTAGCAGAAAATCTGGTGTGAGGGACAGAGAGCTGCAGCCTCACCCGCCATCCTGATGGAGGGTGTGAGGAGGGTCGAGGTGCATTGGGATGAGTACACTTTCTGACACTCCTGCCCGGAGGCACCTCGCATGCCCTGACTAGACTTCTGAAGGTGATACTGATTGAGAACCCACTGTACTCCAAGCAGAGTCCCACACTCCTATGTGCATTAGTTACTCCTCACAGCCGCCCCTGAAGGTTGGCACTAGTATGGTCTCCATTTCCTAGACTAGGGATTGAGGCACAGTGGGTGCAGTGACTTGTGGAGGGTCACACACCTCTCCCCCTAGTGAAGCCAGGATAAAACAGACCCAGCACTCAGAACCCACATCCCGACCCCCATGCTCTGTGGACCACAGCCCATGGCCTGGGAGGGACCGCTGGGAGGGGCAGAGCCTGGCATCCGGTGTTATGGCGGGAAGCTGCCAGATGGGGTGGAAACACCCATGGAGAGGAGAAAGGGTGTGTCAGCACAGCTGAGTCTGCACAATGTGCCCCTCTTTCCCTCAAGCCAGTACCTCTAAGAAGTGGGATTGCGGTTTCTTTGATCACCCCTGTTTCTCAAGCACTTGGCTCAGCATGTGGCATAGAGTAGACAGGCAGGGGTGGTCCTTTGAGGACATCAGTGAAGAAAAAGTGTTTTCCTGGCAAAGGAGACAGCATGGGCCAGGCCCTGACACATGGGAGAATGTGGCCCTTGGAGAAAAGAATTATGAAGTCCAGGATGGCTGGCTCTTGGGACTGAGGGGACAGGGAAGGAGAGCATTTAAAAATAAACACATGAGGTTAGGTGAGGCCAGATCTCGGAGGACTTGTTATTCAGTATGAAGATATCCATCTGTCACAAATGGTAGAACAGAGCATAATGATGGAGAGATGTTTTGCAACAACCTCAGAAATCTATTCTTCAGGCCTTGAGGATTCTGCTCTCTACACTGTTTTCACCTGTTACCCCTCACCCTCCATTCAGATTGCACAGGACTATCTTTCTGTTGGAAATGCCCAACTCCCTTTCCCTTACAAGGAATAGGCACTCTTCCCATCTCTGACCCATCTCCAAAGGAGGAGGAGGAAGAGGAGGAGGAGGAGGAGGAGAAGGAGAAGGAGGAAGAGAAGGAGGAGGGGGAGAAGGAGAAGGAGGAGGAGAAGGGGGAAGAGGAGAAGGAGGAAGAGGAGAAGGAGGAGGAGAAGGAGGAGGAGAAGGAGGAAGAGAAGGAGGAGGGGGAGAAGGAGAAAGAGAAGGAGGAGGGGGAGGAGGAGGAGAAGGAGGAGGAGAAGGAGGAAGAGGAGAAGGAGGAGGAGAAGGAGGAAGAGAAGGAGGAGGGGGAGGAGGAGGAAGAGAAGGAGGAGGGGGAGGAGGAAGAGGAGAAGGAGGAAGAGAAGGAGGAGGGGGAGGAGGAGAAGGAGGAAGAGGAGAAGGAGGAGGAGAAGGAGGAAGAGAAGGAGGAGGGGGAGGAGGAGGAGAAGGAGGAAGAGGAGAAGGAGAAGGAGAAGGAGGAAGAGAAGGAGGAGGGGGAGGAGGAGGAGAAGGAGGAGGAGGGGGAGGAGGAGGAGGAGGGGGAGGGTAATTAAGTCTCTATATCAGGGGTGGACAAACTTTTTGACTCGAGGGCCACAATGGGTTCTTAAACTGGACCGGAGGGCCGGAACAAAAGCATGGATGGAGTGTTTGTGTGAACTAATATAAATTCAAAGTAAAGGAGCGGAGGGGAGAGCAAGAGAACCCTCCGCTCTTTCGGCTCCGTGGGCCGGATAGAAAAGCCCAATGGGCCGTAGTTTGCCAACGGCTGCTCTATATCTTCAGAGACTCCAGTTGCTCCAATCACAGAACCAAAGTTGTCTGGGATTCTAAGCCTGAGTAGAAAGCAAAGCCTGCAGATTGTGTGAATATGTGTGTGTAAGTGCGTTTAATTATATACTTGAACTGGAGGTAAAGAAAACCCTGTCAGAAGATACTCTAGCAGTGGCAGAACCCAACTGTGACAGTCAAGTTACTGTTCTTTCGATGCCCAGTTGGCTAAGTGTAGTGCAGAAAGCACCAGCACCTTCCTGGAGCCTTAACAGCACTTAACCCAAGTGAGATTATTGCTCTGTGCTCATCGGGTTTGGTGCCTGTGATGCATAACCTGACTCCGGAGCCCGTGCACTCGGTGGGTCTCCCAGTGTCCATTTTCTCCTGACCATTTCCTCAGAGGATTGTCTGTCAGACAGAGGAGTGTGATTGTCTGTGACACTCTTGACCTGAAATGCACCAGCTGGACTTCGGCCTTCCATATCTGAGACCCATCTGTCCAACCTCCATGTCAACAGCTTGTCCTCAAATATTGTGCAATGTCCCATTGGAAGGTGAAAAGAGTGCCCTTGCTTCCCACATCCTGCAGCTTAGCTTTCGGTTGGAGTTCCTCTTCTCTGGGATCACGGAAGACCATCACTGGAGCTCCTGCTTGTCCTCGCCTCTTACCTGTCTGGGTCCATTCCTCACCTAAACTTTAGGCCAAGAAGCTGATGATTAATATTTTCTGATTCTCTGCCCTGTGGTACCATCTGGAGAGGATTGAGATGGATTGTCCTGTAGGACTGGTGGCTCCATCACACAGCAGTGGTCTTCAGGGCAGCAGAGTCGTGGTCTAAATCCAGACACAGCAGCCGTACCCTGTCCCCAAGCCCTTAGTGCACCCAATGCCACGACTTTTCTTCCTGCATTACCAGAGAAAGCCTCATTTCTTTTTGCTGTAGGTAGAGAAGGAAAGGGAAGAGAAGAAGGAGAGGGGTAGGGGGAGCAGCAGCAACACTAAAATATGCTTTACAAAGATCCTCCAGTAAAACACTGGCCTCACTTATGACCTCATCAAATGCAAACTTGCAGAATGCAAGGCTGTTTCAAGTTTTACATTACAGTACATTGGCATGTGAATTTGTTTCTAACAGAGGCACTCACTTAAATCACTTTCATCTGGGTTTATAAGTTACAACTGTATTGAGGAGCAAAGAGCTTCAAGGACAGGCCTGGGTGTGTCCTTCTTTTAAATCCAGGAGACTCATGGGAAAGACAGAGGTGGGATAATTTGCCAGAGGTCATGGAGCAAAGTAGGGACAAGGTCATTCTCTCTGCATTGGATTTCTGGTGTCTAGCATCTTGTGTCTCCTTTCCTTCCATTATCATTTTATATATCACTTAAAGACAAAAAAAAGGTAAGCTTGAGATAAATCAGAGAGAGGGAAAAATAAAAATAAAAATGGACACTATACCTTTAACCTTTAACGGTTATGAGCAGAGACCCCTTATGTTCTGTTATTACATTACAATATGATATTACATTATAATTGTGATTATATCTGGTATTTTCATGGTACAGGATAAGTGTGGGCAGCAAATGGGTGAATAATTTTAACAAATTTTTATTTGCCTGAAATCCTTTCTACATATGTATTTGCTGTGTGAATTTCTTGAGGCCACTGTGATCGTATCACATTCATTCCTTTCTTGGATGTGACAGGTTTTGGATTACTGAGATTTTGTGATCTTGTGACTTTTGGGGACCTAAATGGGTGGTAGGGCCTCATTTGTCTGCAGAGGAAACTGAAGTGGAACAAGGGAGGGTTCATGGGGAGTTGACCCCGAGAGCAGATGCTCCCACAGAGAGTTGCACTGGGAAGTTGTAGTCATCTGTCTGGAATTTCCTTCTGAGCCTCAAAATGGCCTGGGTCAAAGGGCTCCTGTGAGGTGCTGCTGTAACGCATCCGGATTCCTTGAAGCGCCCTGCCTTAAGGAACGTGCTTAGGGCGGGCGCGCTGGAGACGCATCGCTGTTTGGGCCTTGGCTAGAATGCTCTTGAAATCTGAAGTTATACTTAACAGCACTTAAGTAAACCGAAGTTTGGAAGTCGTACTTTAAAAGATAGGATTTCAGGTTGTTTAGGGGAACCTGGATCGTTTTCCTAAATGAAGCATGTTTGGGAAATGTTAATTCTTCCTTTTCTACAACTCTAGTGGAGTCTTTAATAATTTTCATCTTATTATCTCATAAAGGTATTGTCTCTAAAATGAATATGAATCATAACTGGGAAATGACCTGTACACAGGTATGTAAACAAGTAGGCATGCGGTAACTAGGTGAAAAGTGCTTTTGCAGGGCTGGGAACATTGCCTAAGCAGGTCTCCTCCTGCCCACCCACCCCTTCTTCCCCGCACTGCCCTGCATCTTAGAGATAACAATTTCAGTACAAATTAGCATCAGGAAATACAATGATAATGTGTTAATTGAATAATTTTAGTTTTTATAAACCATTTGTTTCTTCTTCTAAGTTCAGGATCTCTTACCCTATAGTCATTCACACAGCTGCATTAGATTTCTAGGGCGACGTTCTAAATAGTGGAGCTAGGGTTGTTTCTTTAGAGCACTTCCTCCACATACATGTAACACAGTGTATACATTATTTGTCAGGGGCGAAGAATCAATGAGGAAGAAGACATCCAAGAAGTGGCAGAAAGAGAAAAGGAGAGAGGTGATACATAGGGTGTCCCAAAAAATGTATACACACTTTGAATAACTATAAAGGCAGTGTTTATTAAAGTACATTTCATTTTCAAAATTAATAGAATCTATAGACATTGTGTGTTTACATTCTTTTTTGGAAACACTGTATAGAGAAAAAAGTGATAATAAGAGGCATAGTATAATGGGTTTTAATTCATTTTGAATTGGAAGACAAAATATTCTTAATAAAGCATATTTTCACATGCTGAGCTTTCCATGTAAAGCAACCCCAAATGGCCATTTGGGAGTTGTCAATGCTAGTTAGTTAGTTATTATTTGTTTTTTAGTTGATGCCCTGATGAGGGGGACTCCCCTGCCACATTTGGACAGCAGTGCTTCCCACCATCAGTAATAAATTAAGCTGCTGTAGACAGATGCTCTCAAATGGAGATATTTATAATTCCCCCTTTGAGATGCTGGGTTTCCTGAACCGCTTCTGGTCACAGTTGGCTTCCTATTAATTCTGCCTGCAGGGAGAGAATGTGTCAGACTTTCAATCTTCAGATTTCTGACCTATGTGACAGTTGTAGTTCTCATTTGTAAATTAATTACTTTGATTTAATACATTAAAAACACGGGCCATCTAAAACAAATTTGCCCAGAAAGAAGCTTCTCAGGCTCCATTTCCGATGGCTGGCCTCAAACACTGTCATTCATCTTTCTAGATCAAGTTTCTTTATGACATTATTCTAACTGGAAAAAAACCACACACAACGTTTTGAGTGATATTTGGGTGGGGTGGGGGGAAGCACCCATAAGCCTACTACCTTACCACATCAGCTGTTTTATTTATGCCTCCTAATTCCTGCCCATCTGCCCAACAATTTTATTGGCTGACCTTATAGTTCACATATCATTATGTTCTGCTGTGCTTACTTAAGCTACTATCCCAAATCCATGTTTCTGCATAGTCTTCATGATTCAGTGTATATCTTAACAGAAAAGTTGGATAAATGGGGTAGACACCCTACCTTCAAAATAATAATTTTCTTTACATTCTTTACATCACAGCGCACTTGGCAAGCCTTTGCTTGGCATAGGAGTATATGTAGCCAGACGATTTATGATTGGAGTGGTAGCCAGTTAGCTGACATCTACGAGAAGCCTTGTTCTCAAAAGGATTTCCTTGGAGGGTGATTCCAGTGCCCCAATTGTGCCTGCACAGCTGAAAAGGAAAACAAGGAAAGCAATATTGCTTCACAATTGTTAGTATTCAAAAGGAAATTTCAGTGTCCCTGGCGAGCCAGACAAAGCTACAGATGTCCACTCTTTGTCTGTACACACCCAGAATGGTAAGCCTTTTCTGAACTGATAACAGGATACTCCTATCTTACTTCAGTATGAAAAAAACACAGATCCTCCTTTTGAGGAAAAACTACTGCAGTGGTCTCAAAAGACAGTTGTACTTTCAAACACATGATGATTGCAAGTTGAGTTTCTGTTTAGATTCACATTTCTGGGCTGACTCTTTTCAGCAACATATTATTTTCCAAAAGGGAGGCAGCTTACAAACTCCTGATTCAAATGGGAGCGTGCTTATAAATCCCCAGACTGAGCTATGGGACTTTGCTGAAGAGATAAGTGAACTTGGAAGACCTTGGGTGGATCTCAAAATCTCAATACATGTTACTTCCTTAAAGTGCTGGGCAGATAAGGTGAGATTAATGTAATGAAAATTTTATGTTTCCGATGAAAATGAGAACCTCAGGGGCAAACTTCTAGACGTGGGTGTGAACTCAGTGTAATGTCACACTTGGCATGTTTTGAAATATTTTGAGAAAGTAAGATACTATCCCTTAATACTGTGATTAAAACTTTATTTGAGGCCTGGTCAGGTGGCTTGATTGGTTGGAGTGTCCCATATGCTGAAAGGTTGCAGGTTCTGTTGAAGGCAGCAGGAATAGCACCAGGTACTAGACCCTTGGGGTCAGACCAGACCTGGGTTCAGCAACCTTGGTACTTGGATTCTAGAAGGAAAGAATTCAAAGCCAAGACACAAACTATAAGAGAACATCTATATATATAAAAGCCTACGCAACCATCTGACCGCCTGACCAGTAGCTATGACACGCACTGACCACTAGGGGGCAGATGCTCAACGCAGGAGCAGAAACTACAGGCATGGAAACATGGAACAGACTGATGAATCTCAGAGACAAAGGGGGAGGGGGAGGGCAGGAAGAGATTAACCAAAGATCTTATATGCATACTAGAGGCCCAGTGCATGAATTTGTGCACGGGTGGGGGCCAGCCAGGGGGAGGTGCCACGGGAGGTTGGCCGGCCTGCCCCACCCCCATTGGGCTGGTTGGCTGGCTGCAGTGTGCGTCATAGTGACTGGTTGTTTTGGTCGTTCTGGTTGCTTGGCTTTTATATATATAGAGGCCCGGTGCATGGATTCATGCACTGGTAAGGTCCCTCGGCCTGGCTGGTGCCCTCTCACAATTCGGGACCCCTCGGGGGATGTTGGAGAACTGTTTTCAGCCTGATCCTCACCGGCCAGGCCGAGGGACCCCGCTGGTGCACGAATTCATGCACTGGGCCTCTAGTTTATTTATAAAATCACAGAGGTAGAAGAAGTAATTTGTAGAAGAAATGGACTTAGGAAAACAGTTATAGAGGTAAAGGAGGGGCCCTAGGATCTTGGGAGTGAGGAAGCTAATGGTAATGTGCCAAGGGGAGGGGAGTGGGAAGGGGAAAAGGAAAGGCACAGGTGTGCTCCTGGAGGGAAAATGCACTGGGTCCTCAGTCCTAAGGGTTTTAAAGGTGGAGACTTTAGGGGAGGTCCCAAGGGAAGATCTCAATGGACTATTCAACAGCTTTCCATAGGTCTTTACTGATTGGTTGGCACCAGTGCAAGGGGTCTTTATCCAATGCAACTGGTCCTGAGGTCAGCCTTGGTGTTGCTTGTCTGGTTTTGCTGCTTTTCTAGACCTGGAAATACAACTGAAGCAAAGATGTTATCTCTAGGGAAGAAAGGTCAGTGATATGCTAGGGCAGTGGTCAGCAAACTGCGGCTCGCGAGCCACATGCGGCTTGCAAGCCGCGGTTTGCCGCTCTGTTGACTAATGAGTTTGCTGACCACTGTGCTAGGGGAAGAAAAGTCACCTTGGGGGCAAGGTCCCACCCTACAGTTGTCCTTTGATAAGCATCCAGAGCTTTCCACTCTGGTGACCTTCTGTACCTGGCCCATCATCCTTGCTCTGCTCATGTCTGTCTAACTGCCTCCACAGTTCGATTCCTGGTCAGGGTACATACCGAGGTTGTGGGTTCGATTCTCAGTCAGGGTGCTTACTGGAGGCAGCCAATACATGTGTCTGTCTATCTCTCTCTCTTTTCCTTTCTCTAAAATCAGTGAACATATCTTTGGGTAAGGTTAATGAAACAACAACAACGAAAACTTTATTTGATACAGTAATGTCTTTCTTTGTTTTTGTGAAATGTATTAGAATGTGAATAAGGAACACAAGAACATGTTTATATCCTTAACCTTTTACAGTACAATGAGGTGATAGCTCATTGTGGTTGTCATTTGTATTTCCCTGATGATTAGTGATTTGGGGCACCTTTTCATGTATCTGTGGGCCATCCATATACATCCATATTTTCATTGGAAAAATGTCTATTCAGATTCTCTGCCTACTTATATTATTATTTTAAATATATTTTTATTGATTTCAGAGAAGGAGGGAGAGGGAAAGAGAGAAACATCAATGATGATGCCTCCTACATGCTGCCTACTGGGGATCGAGCCAGTAATCCAGGCATGTGCCCTGACTGGTAATTGAACTGTGACCTCCTAGTTCAGCCTTGGGTTCTATCCGGTTCTCTTGCTCTCCCCTCCGCTCCTTTACTTTGAATTTATATTAGTTCACACAAACACTCCATCCATGCTTTTGTTCCTGCCCTCCGGTCCAGTTTAAGAACCCATTGTGGCCCTCGAGTCAAAAAGTTTGCCCACCCCTGTGACCTAGTTCATAGGTCAATGCTCAACCACTGAGGCACACTAGCCAGGCCTCTCCCTGTTTTTAATCGGATTTTTTTTGTTTGCAATTGAGTTATATGATTATTTTTCTGTATTTTAGATATTAACCCCCTTTTAGGTATATGATTTGCAAATATTTTCTCGCATTTGGTGGGTTTCCTTTTCATTTTGTTGATGGCTTTCTTTGCTGTGCAGAAGCTTTTTAGTTTTATGTAGTCTCACTTGTTTATTTTTTGAAGCTGATGAACTTTTAAATTAAGTCATTTGGCTAGGCTGACTGCTGTTTGTAAGGTTGTGGCTAAGACAATTAACACCTGAAGTTAAGACCAGAGAGTGAATAAAGACTTTGCATAGACCCATCTCATATCCACAACTGCCTGCTTTGGCTTAGATGTGCAAAATAGCAAGCCTTGGACTGAAGATTTTTTCTCAAATTTTCACTCTATTTCAACCTCTGTTAGAGTGCTTCTGAGCATGTGAAACTTTTCTTAATGACTTGTCTTAAAGCTGGGGACTGCTGAGTCACTAGAACTTGGATTCCAGAGACTGTTTTCGCCCCTCCCAAGCAGGATATGCTGCTTTGGTTTAGATCCCATCAGTAGGGAAGTCTGACTCCATGGAAGGATGATGGGTTGGCTTCTTTAGAGGAAGGACTCAGAATTATCTTATGGGAGTGCATGCCAGCTTTGAACATGCTGATGGTTAGAGAATAAACCCTGTTAAACAAGCAGAGAAGAAGCTATCATTTCTATGTTTTATGAAGAAAGTACTCGGGATAAGGGACTAACCCCGATGACCGTACAATTAGGTGAGACCAGGATCTGCCGTGTGCATCCTTACCTTTGATCTGCTCGTAGCTGGGGCAAAAGAAGGTAGCTTCAGTTAGGGTTACAGAGTCATATGAAAATTCAAAGGCTGGAGGAACCTTATGTGGCTTCTGGTCCAGACAGTGGTTTTGGAGCCAGCTCATATTTGTAGTTTTTACATTTTCAGGAATTTTGCATGTCGGTTGTAAAATATAGCCATTATTAAAATTATATAAAATAGCATTAAATAAATTACATTAAAAACTAAGACAATAAATACTAAGATCCACCACTTCCTAATTAGTTTACTATACTATCACCTACATTCTTGAGGTTACTTATGTCTATTGCATCTGTTGGAAATACTATTGGTGTTGTCATGACAGTAGCTTGAAAGCAGACATGGTGAAGACATTCAAAACACAGTGAGACAGTTTTTGGTGAGTGCTGGCCAGCTGACGTCTATGGGAAGGCTTGTTCTTCATGAGATTTCCTTTGAGGGTGATGTCAGGGCTCCAGCAAGTGCTATAAACAAATGCCTTCTTTTTAATTCAGAAATATAGTTAAATATTCACTAGCACCCACTGGGCCCAGCCCACTCATTTTTATGTGTGAAACCTGGGGCATTGAGAGGAACAGGGGCTTGTCCAAAGTCCTGCAGCCAGTACCTTGAGGGACCAAGACTCAACTTGGGTCTCCTGATGCCCGTCTAAGGGCTCTTTCTGTTACATTGCACAGAGGTATTAGTAGTGAAAAGGACATGGGTTAGGGTCAGCTTAGCACTTATCTCCAGGGTTCCTCTCTCACAGTGAAAGCACTGTGGGGTCTAGGGCAGTGGTCGGCAAACTCACTAGTCAACAGAGCCAAATATCAACAGTACAACGATTGAAATTTCTTTTGAGAGCCAAATTTTTTAAACTTAAACTTCTTCTAACGCCACTTCTTCAAAATAGACTTGCCCAGGCCATGGTATTTTGTGAAAGAGCTACACTCAAGGGGCCAAAGAGCCACATGTGGCTCGCGAGCCGCGGTTTGTCAACCACTGCTATATAATAAGGAGAGAATATGCAAATTGTCACTCCACCACAAAGATGGTGGCGCCCACAGCGGAGGTGGGGTTTCCATAACACAAGATGGCTACACCCACAGCATAGGCCGAGTTCCCATAACAAGCCTTAACGAGCAATCAGCAGAGACCTAAGGCTGCCCCCCCGCCCCCGCCCCTGTGGGGCTTGACAGGGAACCTCAGGCCGTGCCCCCCACCCGGCAGGCCTTGAAGGGGGGCCTCAAGATGCATCCCCCCGCCCTGGTGCTGGGCTGGGGGACCTCAGGCTTCTCCCCCCCGCCCCAGCACCAGGCCAGGGGACCTCAGGCCGTGCCCCCCGACCAGTGGGGCTTGTTGGGGGACCACAGGCGCACCCCCTGCCCTGGTGCCAGGCCGGGGGACCTCAGGCCGCGCCCCCTGCCCTGGCACCAGGCCAGCGCACCTGAGGCCACGCTCCCCGCCTGGCAAGGCTTGACGGGGGACCTCAAGGTTTACCCCCGCCCTGGTGCTTGGCTGGGGGACCTCAGGCTGCTCCCCTCGCCCCGGGCTGGAGGACCTCAGGCTGTGTCCCCTGCCCAGTGGGGCTTGAGAGGGGACCTGAAGGTGCGTCCCCCTCCCAGCGGGGCTTGACAGGGGACCACAAGACATGCCCCCCACCCCAGCCCGGGCTGGGGGACCTCAGGCCATGCCCCCTGCCCTGGCTCCGGACCAGGGGACCTGAGGCTGCACCCCCTGCTGGCGAGGCTTGACAAGGGTGGGACCGGCTGGGTCTGGATCTAGCCCAATGTGGGTGCTGGCCCGGTCTGGGTTTCGTGCAATTTTGAGGCACTCGTGGGTGGGCAGGGACTTGACTCTGGGTCCCATGGCACGCCCCAGAATCTGACAGGAGGAAGATTTTCATATACATTTTACTAACTTTCTTTCATCTCTGACACTTCTATTATAGAGAAAGGGCAAATAGCAATATTAAAATATTTCCTCTAATTAATCCCCTCTTAATGTGCACGAATTTCATGCACCGAGCCACTAGTTTTGTTATAAATTTCCCTATAAGATTGTAAGCTCCATGAGGGCAGGGACCTTGTCTTGCATGCCGCTGCATACCCGGCTCCCAGAATAGTGCCTGACACATAGAAAGTGCTCATAAATATTTTTGAATGAATGAACAATGCTGCTCATGGTTGGCATTACATAGCCCAAATCCCTGGGGGAAGTTTTTCCCAGAGGAATGTGCCCGGTGGAGTCCAGCACAGGGGACCCTCTCACTGTTTGCCAGGCTGCTAGCCTCTCAGTGACTATCATTTCTCTTTCTTCTCAGATGACGGAGGGCCGTCGATGTCAAGTACATCTTCTTGATGACAGGAAGCTGGAACTCCTAGTACAGGTAAATGACTTTGGGCCCACTTTCTAGGTTTCTTCTGTGACTGATGTGGCTGGCTCACACTTTGATTCAGGTGAGGGGTGGGCAACAGTGTAAACTATTTTTCAGCCTAAATCTGTACAAATCTATGAGAGAAGATTTTGACACACCCTGGTATTTTTGTGTGTGATTGCTATTTTTGTTCATTCTGTTTCTTTGCACACCACGCCTAAGGCTTCAAGGTCAGATGTATATCTAACCTATTGTTGCAAATCTCTAGAAAAGGAAATTCCATGACTGCCATTAGCTATTCTTTATGCTTGAAAGAAATTAATTATAATATAACCTAAATAACTCTTGCTGTAGCCAAAACTGGTTCAATTGTCTAAAACATAGTTCATTATTTCAAGTTAAGCTTTCATAGAGATGAAGAAAGGGAAGCAATCTCTTGGCTCTGTCTCCCCTTTAAGAGTGGATAAGCACCTGACGCCATCCTGTGCGTCAACATTGCCATCTCCGTTGAACATCTGTAGAAACGGACAGAGGAAATCAATGTATCTCCAAGCTAAGGACACATCAGTCTCAGGGAAGTCCAAAAAGTAATTAGGATCAAAGACCCTGGTCTTGCTCAACTTACTCTTGAGAAAAAACATTGTTTTACCCAGAGCCTTAGAGAGTGGTGAAGTTTCCAAACTTGATTTAAATAACTTAATTCCAAATCTGTTGCTCAACTCCAACTTTTGTAACTATATTTGCTTGATATTCTCAAATGTCTATCAAATTCATAGGTCACTACTCCTTATCCATGACATTTTGCTGTGAAGAAGCTACAGTTCATCAGTCAATTGAAATGACACCTGCATGCTCACTCCCTCAGGGAACCACACTGCACCATTGTGGAGAGTCACATAGAAATACTCTCCTCTGTGTTCCCTTGTACATGCCACGTGGATTTCAAAATGTTCCAATTGCTAATTTAAAAAGTTAATACTTTTCATAGGAAATAAATTATAAAGACATTACAAACACAATGTAGGAAACAGAGAAAATAGGACATAGCTCATAATCACAGCACACTAATTCAACTACTCTTCTCATTTTGGCATATCTCATATTTATACTTCTTCATATTTATATTCCTTACATGGTTGTGATCATAATGTATGTATAATTCTATATATTTTTTCACTTAACATTGTTCTTCACTAGCATTTTTCAAGTTATTATCAATTGTCATCTTTGTTAATGGCTGTATAAATTGTAGAAAAGGATATACCATTATTAGCTAATCATTCACTCCTTTGAGTACATTTAAGGATCTTTTGTTGTTGTTTTGTAATTTTTTCCACTATGACAAGGAAATGCTGTGATTAATTTATCCACGTATGTAGAGTTCTCCCACATTTTGGATTATGTCTTTATTAGGCTAGATTAGGCTAGATTGTAAGGTCTCCAGTCTTATGAAGAGTCAAGCTTGTGATCTGGGTTGGGGTGTGAGTAGGTAGAGGGGACTATAAAGGAGCAAGACCTCTTCAGTTAGCAGGATCAGGACTAAACAAGTGATTGGAGCTTTCAGTTGTTAAGAATCAGTGTGAGCCTTCCACAGGTGAGTAGTCTGCAGTGTTTTAGATGCTTTTTGTGTAACAAGGCTTGGAGGTTTAGAGAGTAGCCAGCCTCTGAAACAGGAAGTGAGGCCTCAGTGACAGTGAAGGCACTTTCTCTTGGCCAGCCTGCCCTGGGAAGACTGAATGGAGGCATCTGAAATGGACTCGAGTCACAGAAAAGATGTTTTATTACTGATGGCCACAGTTTTAGAAAGGCCACCCTCAGCTCTTAACTATCAAGAAAATGTTGAATTAGACCAAGCAAGAGTTTATACTCTTCCCATCCCTTTTTAGAACTTACTTCATGTGACTCCCTCTTCCTAGAACACTCTTTCCCACCCCGTCCCTATTCCTGGCTGGTTTCTGTTAAGCTTTCAGACCACAGCTTAGAAAATGCATTTCCCCCCAAGGCTTTTCCTGGCCTTACCCTCTGCCCCTCCATAGCTGGGTCTTAGCTGTCCCCCCCCCCCAACTCCCCCTTTTTCTCTTACAGCACTGTCATAACTCATTTTCACATTCACTGTCATTCCTGTTTACTTGTCAGCATTTCCCAGAGCCACCAACAAATTAAGGACTGGGTCTGTTTTTTGATCACTGTATCCCCTGTACCCAGCACATGCCTGGCACACATGTCAGTAAATAAATACTTTTTGAGTAAAAAAAAAAAAAAAGAGTGAATCCTAAAGTTCCCTGGTGTTACTTCCCTAAAGGACTTACTTCTTGCCATAGAACCATTGCTTGGCAGGGGATTTACTTAGGTTAGTGAAAAACAAATAAATGAGTAAGTAAGTAAATAAACAAATAAACAAGCAAACAAACAAAGCCCAGCCAGCATGGCTCAGTGGTTGAGCATCAACCTAAGAACCAGGAGATTACAGTTCAATTCCCAGGTCGGGTCATTTGCCCTGACTGCAGGCTCATCCCCAGTGTGGGAAGTGCAGGAGGCAACCGATCAATGATTTTCTCTTATCATTGATGTTTCTATCTCTTGCTCCCTCTCCCTTTCTCTCTGAAATCATTAAAAATATAAAAATAAGTAAACAAATAAATAAGGAACAATTCTAAACTTTTTTCTACATTATTGCATGGTGGGCTTCTGCAATAATGTAAATATCTGTGTTTTCCGATGGTCTCAGGTTGAGAACCACTGCTGTAGAGCCTAAGACCATCGGAAAACACAGATATTTACATTACGATTCATAACAGTAGCAAAATTACAGTTACGAAGTAGCAACGAAAATAATTTTATGGTTGGGGGTCACCACAACATGAGGAACTGTATTAAAGGGTCTCGGCATTAGAAAGGTTGAGAACCACTGGGTCACTAAGCAATGCCTTTCAATGTTTCTGCGATTACCTGACAAGGTTTATAAGACAGAAAGTGGGGTTTGGGGTTTGTAGGAAATGTTTATTTCCCATGGAGAAGCACAGGGGTTTACACCAGGGTGACTGACTGACAAACATTCCTAAGTAGCACAGAGGTGGGAGGTCTAGTTTTTTGATCATTAATTATTAGGTAAGAGACACATCAAAGGCTATACCTCAGACCTTCAGAAGCAGGAAAAGACTGAGCTGACAGAGTCAGCAACTAACAATTGCTTCCCACCAGGAGGATGCTGTTAAGCAGTCTACCACAGGGACAATTTTCTGTGGTGGTATAGACCTGGTCACTGTACTGGTAGCATTTCCCTTCTCTGGATTACAGAGCAAAATGGCCATAATCCCAAAATGTAATGCTTTTTCTAAAGCCCTTTGAGATTTCCGAGTGAAATCTACTTCCAGATCCCTGACTGCCCTGAGTAATTTTGCATCACTCATATGGAGGGAAGGGAAGGTTAAGAGTGCACATACTAGGATTTCATATTCGAAAGGCCCATCCCTAAATCCACAGGCAGGTCCTTGACACCAGGACATTATCATGTGACTTTTAAAATCATTGAATTCCTCTTGAGGACAGCTGGAATGATGATGTGAGCATTCAGTAACCAATCAACCTCAGTAATCGATGTGGGGCAGGTGGTCCAGCCAGATCACCCTCCCATCCAACCCGGAGACAGTGTCTTTTGCTTTGTCATCCAAAAGTGTTTCAACCAACTAGAAACATACTCGAAAAGCCTGTTTCAGAACGAGGGAGGCCACAGTCACGGGTGTCTCTTAGTCAGCCTCTGCCTGAGGCTTCTGTAGCCAGACCAGAGGGTGTCTGCATGTTTTGTATTGAGCTTTACAAGTCTTGGCTTCATATGGTTATTCCTTTAAAATGACTTTCTTCACTTTTCTCTGATCTGAATGCAGATTTGGGGGAGCATTTTGAAAGCGGAGAAAAGGAAATGTGGTTCAGCCTTAGTAAGAATAGGTAACAAAGACAGAGAAGAATTTCCTGACAGTGAGGTTCTGAAGATAGAAGCTATTAACAGGGAAGGTTCAGGCTCTTTCTCCTGGGAATCTTAAAAAAAGGGATAGGTTTTCATTAGTTTGGAATGGCTGAGGTGTAGCCAGCCTTTCCTTATTAGGCTCTCTGAGGCTGTGCTGCTGTATGGTCCCCTGTCTTACCGGAAGACAGGCCAGGTCAGGAAACAGACGCGGGCCTTCTGCTCCAGAGGCACCTGGTGTCAGGGCGTTCCCCGCACTTCAGATGAGTCCTTGCCATCCCCCAACTCGGCTGCAATGAACTCCGCTTCTTTTTAATTAAATTTATTATTAATTACAATTGGCATAAAATATTATATTATTGTCAGATGTACAGCTAGTGGCTAACCACTGATATACCTTAGGAAGTGATCATCCTGTTAAGTCTAGTATCTGTTTGGTACCATACACGGTTTTACAATATTATTGAGGGATCCTGGATTGCAAGAGGGGGCAGGCCAGGCTGAGAGACCCCACCAGTGCATGATCGGGGCCAGGGGAGGGACAGCAGGAGGGCTCCAGGATGTGTCCAGCCCGTCTTGCCCAGTCCTAATCGGCCGGACCCCAGCAGCAAGCTAACCTACCGGTCGGAGTGTCTGTCCCCTGGTCGTCAGTGCATGTCATAGTGACTGGTCGAATGGTCGAACAGTTGGACACTTAGCATATTAGGCTTTTATATATAGAGACAGTCCCAATGCTGAACTTGACATCCCTGTGACTATTTTTACAACTGGCTATTTGTACTTCTTAACCTCTTTCATCTTTTACGTCCACCCCCCCACCTCCCTCTGGTGGGACTATCAGTTTTTGTTCTCTGTATTTACAAGTTTGTTTCTGTTTTGTTTGTTTGTTTATATTGTTTTTTTTTTTAGATTGCACATATAAGGATGGTATTTGTCTTTCTCCGTCTGACTTATTTTGCTGAGCACAGTAACCTCTAGGTCCATCCATGTTGTCATAAATGACAAGATTTCATTATTTTTTTAGTCGAGTAATATTCCATTGTATACATGTATACAAATATTTATTCATTTGTCTTTGATGGACACTTAGGTTGCTTCCATATCTTGGCTATTGTACATAATGCTGGAATGAACATAGGGGTGCATATGTCTTTTTGAATTAGTTGAACTCCACTTCTTGTTTTGTTGAGGAAGCTGCCCTGTTGAGGAGGCAATATTCTGGGGTTACAGTGTTGCCCCTCTGACCCCCTCTCTCATGGCCATTGTCAGCACACATATAACCATCTACTTCTGTTAAAATAGAGGAACCAAGTGTCCGGGGATTCGGAGATGTGGAACCAACTTCAGTGTTTTTCAAGAAAATTAAAGATAGTAGCTGGATTTTTTCTGTACATGACATGGTGTCCCTGATCCTGAGAAAACCAGTGAGACAGAAACATCAGGAAAGATTTAGAGCTGCTCTGGGTAGGATGGTTGGAGCACTTGAAATATGGCCAGTCCAGACTGCTGTGCTGTCTGTATAAAATATGCACCAGAGTTTGAAGACTTCATATTAAAAAAAAAGAACTAAAATGTCTTGATGATTCCATGTTGAAATGATGTTTTGGGTATATTAGGTTAAAATATATATGTAATTAAAATTAATCTCACTGATTTTTTTTCCCTTATTTAATATGGCAACTAAAATTTTTTAATTTCACATTGGGCACACATTTATGGCTCACATTATATCTCTGTTGGAAAGCTATCTCTGAAGAATAGAGAGAAGATCATTTAAACAAGAGAAACGGTTAGGACATGATAGAATTGTTTAGGGTTACCCAGATGTAATCCTGGATATCTTCCACAGTAATGACTACACTTTACGTTTTTTTTTATAGAGTTTCTATGAAGTTTATTTTATTTAATCATCACATTAACTGTGTCAATACATAGGTACTCTCTCAGATAAGGAAACCAATTGAGACAGGATAAATAACATGCTCAACGCCACATAGCAGTACATACAGTTTGAACATACGTCTTGTCTGTTTTCCTTGCACCATGAAAAGTACACTGAGTGGCCAGATTATTATGATCTCTGAACGCAATATATATATTAGAGGCCCGGTGCATGAATTCATGCATGGGTGGGGTCCAGCCAGCCTGGCCAGGGGCAGGGGACATGGGCGGTTGGCTAGCCTGCTTGCTGGTCGAACTCCTGGTCTAAGGGACAATTTGCATATTAGCCTTTTATTATACAGGATATACACTGAGTGGCCAGATTATTATGCGTTCAGAGATCATAATAATCTGGCCACTCAGTGTATATACTGTGAAACCTAGAATATGATGTGGTTCACCTGAAATGTGGCAGCTGTGCTAGCCTCTAACCAGCATTGTAAGTGACTGGAATTAAAGACTTTAAAACTCATCTCAGGTTGAGAACTGAAGATGGGCTTACCCAGGTCATTCCGTTTCTTCAAACTCAGTTTCTTATCTACCCAGTGAAAATTTAAACATGTGCTACGTGATTATGAAGGATTTTCACGTCATGTAGATAAGCCTGAGGGTATCAGGTGTGGAAGAAGATTAAATAAGAGGTTAAATCAGTGTTGCCTTGTCATCACTGTCTGACAATGGTGCTAGTGACACTTTCTTAAAGGTTAATAAGTATGTTAATATGGGGTTTGAGTAAAGCAGTGTTGAAGGCAAAGTAAATATTCTGGCCTATAAAGGGCTAAAAAAACCACAAACCATGTATATGACTTAAACAAAAATCTGGAACCCTAATCATGCCACAAAGAATAAATGAACAGGCCTGGGTTCTCTATGTGTGTGCACATACCCCTCTCACACCCCATCCTCAGCTACTTCCGTGGCTTACAATGTTCTTTTGAAAAAATATAAGGGATTTACTTGGATACAAATCCAAGTAAAATAGGAATTCCCCCAAGGTACATATTGCCAAGGGGAAAAAAATAATAAGTTGATTCCCTATCTTCCTAACTGAGAAGGGTGGCTCAGTTTGCTCGCTGGCCTGTCCACTGATGAGTGAGCCAGGTCTGCCATCTGCTCCTGTCTGTTGTAAATTCACCAGGAGGTCCAGTGTCAGCCAGGGGTGGGAAGCCATGTGCAGAAGCTGGGCGCAGACCAAGGGCCTCGGTGTTGCGACCCTTCTGTCCGGGACCTCCCAGGCCGTCAGGCCACCTCATAAAGTAAGAGCCAAGCGGGTGTCAGGCAGCTCTGCTTGGGCTGACCTCATACTTCACCGCAATTGCCATCATCATTTATTAGTCTTCTTGCTGCAAAGCTACACCAATGAGCCAAACAGATGTCTTTCTAGCCCCTGGGGATGGCTGACAATATTTACATTTTAAAGGCACATGGTGAAGCTAATAGATGTTAAGGTATAGATTAGAGACAGATAAACATAATGACAACCCTAATCAAAAGTTCGTTTAGTGCCTTGGAGGAATCAGAAATAGTCCATAAAGTATACCCTTGGGTGACACAGGCAGCTAAGGAGTTTCTCCTTTGGCAAGGAGGGAGGGACCCGTACATCTTCTTTCTGCAGCAAGGGCCTTGATGGAAAAGGGGGTGAGCGCTGTGCTGGTTGGGAACAAAAGACAATCCCTGTCTCCCTGTGGGGCTGTGTTAGCGGGAGGATCCTCAGGATGCAGCAGACTGATGCAGTCATTTAGGGAACCACCAACACATACACACGCACATGCACATGCACACGCACACGCACATGCACATGCATACTCAGTTATACATGCAGCTCAGACAAGACAGCTCAGCCTGGCAGAGGCTGAGGACAGGAAACCATTTCTCTGGGCTCTCAGGTCCAAGCTCTGGTTGCTTAGCAATAATCCCATTTTTTGCTCCCCTTCCCCTGCTTACCCTGCTTTCTCACCCCCTCCCCACCCCATTCTCCCTGAGGCTAATTTTAACCTGTTTTATTTTTTTTTATTTTTTTATTTTTTTTAATATATTTTATTGATATTTTACAGAGAGGAAGGGAGAGGGATAGAGAGCTAGAAACATCGATGAGAGAGAAACATCGATCAGCTGCCTCCTGCACACCTCCCACTGGGGATGTGCCCGCAACCAAGGTACATGCCCTTGACCGGAATCGAACCCGGGACCCTTCAGTCCGCAGGCCGACGCTCTATCCACTGAGCCAAACCGGTTTCGGCAATTTTAACCTGTTTTAAAGTGGATTCCTTGGAACCATTTAAAATGGCCAATATTTGGCTGACTTTTCCTACTGAAAGGACAGTTTCATTTGGTTCCCACTGAATGTGAAGGGAGAGAAAGGGAAGCGGGGGAAGAGGCCCGCCTCCTTCCCTTCCAGGAAAGACCCCTGGAAAGTGGATTTTATGGTTTTGCTTTTAGTTTTGTTACTGCTGCGTTTCTTTAAACCCTTTACAAAATCATTTCCACATGTTCTCTAAGGTAGCCCCATGGGAATGTTTGCAGGTAAGGAACCTCAGGTGATGCCTGTAAACTGTGGGCTCCTAATTTTTGTCTCCCTGATCAAGAGGATAAGAGGGGGGATTAAATGAATTTAACACACAATGTAGTTCAGCGAAATGTGAATAATTATGCTTATAGGGGAAAGACACACATAAAACACACACAGACACACACACACATACATGTGCACACACCCCTAACAAGAGTATGGAAAATTAAGAGGAAGCTGGCCATCTAGAAAGGATGGTGTCACAGGAATCTGGAAGTTAATCTGGCTGTTTTTGTTTTTTATCCATAATTCACAGATTGATTTTTGTCATATTGCTCAATTCAAACACTTGCTCGTTTGGTAAATCTTTATTGTTTGTGCTATGCAGATCTAAGTGTGCTCCCCGTGGGGGCAAGAGGTCATGTCTAGAGGTGAGAAATGATCATTCAGGCTTTTTAGTATGACTTGTACAAATCCAGGGGTGGGTGTTCTTTTGTTCCTTCAATGACCTCCCTTCTCCTACTGCACCCTGTCCTTCCCTGTAAGAATGGGGTTCAGGAGGATTTGGGGGCGTGGAGATCTACTCATCTGGATCTGCTGCTGCTTGTCTCACTCACGGGAAAGAAGGAAGGGAGGGAGGGAGAGGCCGAGGGACAGAGGGAGGGGATAATGGGAAAGAAGGGAGGGAGATCCTCTCCTGAGAAACAAGGAGTTGTCCAATATCAGGTGGAGGAGGAAGGAATCGAAAGGTCTGAGGGTATCTTGGCTGCTCTATATTTTTCCCGGACTCTTTCACCCACACAGGCCTCCCTAACCCTTGAATCTCTCTGCTTTCCTCTTTCCTCCCTCGCCTAGCATTGAACTAACAATTTAGCTGTTAAAGCAACTCAGAAGATTCCAGATTTGGTCAAGCCCCAGTCCCACATGTCGGGTGCCTGCTAGGTATGCATGACTGCTGAGGTGGCAGCTTTTAACTCCACATACCCAGCTCAAGCCTGTTGTCCCCACTTCTCGTCAAACCCAGGGCATCTTTTTCTTGCACCTGCTTTGAAAGTGAGCCCACTAAGCTTAAGAACCCAGACTCCTTTTTGACTTATTCCTCAATTCTATCTCCATCTTCAAGTCTTGCCAGTTTTTCCCCTCATAAGAAAAATGGCCTTCCTTCTCCAGTCCCACCGTCACCTTATGTAGACATTTGCCACCTGGGCTTGGCATTCTCAGCACCCTCAGCACCCCTGCTCTGTTTGCTTGGCATCCTGTAACGGCCTCCTCGCCTACCTCAGCATTTCCACACTCTGGACAGTTCAGTCCGTCCTATACAACACAAGTGGGTTATTCTTCCTTCACTGCTGCTTTATGACAAGTCTCTGCTCGGCGCCTTTAGTAGTTCATCCTGTTTGGATTCCTCTGTTGGACTGTCACGTCCCTGCGTAGTGCGACCCTGTCCTTCTTATAAGAGCAGAATATTAAAGGTGAAGAAGGCAGTTTTGCCCCTTCCTGCCTCCTCTCTGGATGTGCCTCAGGTGTCATAGCTGGGTCCTGAACTTTATGATTACAGGGAATTGTATTGATAGTGATGGACAGATTAGCCATGTGACCCTGACTCTCAAATTCTTTCACTTACAGAATCCTTTATCCAATTTCATATAAAATGAGGAGTTCTGAACCCCACCAGCTTGTCCCACCCACTAACAGGGATTTGCCCAACAGGCCACAGCAGACCCCACAGGGTTTGGAAATCACTATTCGAAGTAGAAACCAGATGATAGTAAAGTACATAACCTTTACGCAAACCAGCACAATCCTGAACAGTTAAGTGTAAATTGAGCTTTAATTATATAAGCCATCTTTTAAATGCATTGGGAAATTTTATAACTTAGTGATTAATCATCACGTTAGTACCAGACTGTTCTAAGGGCTTCGTGTGTGCTCAGTCTCAGCTGGTGATCAGCTCCACAATGCTATGAGGTAGGTAACTGTTATTGTCCTCATTTTTCAAATGAGGAAATTCAGACACAGAGGAGTCAGTAACTTGTTCAGAGTTGTATGGCTGGTAAATGTGGAGACCTGATTCAAACTCAGGCTGTCTGGCTGCAGAGTGAGAGCAGCTTGTGACCAGTGTGCTGAGAGCACAGGCTTTGGGGCCAGACGGCCTGGCTTCAACACCTGGCCCAAATTCAAAACTAGCCAAGGTCACAGAGCTACCAACTCCCGCGCTTAGGAGCTCCATGACCTTAGCCAATTGCACAACCTCTTTAAGCTTCAGTTTCTTTATCTGTAACCTTGGAATGATAACTGCCTCTAGTCTGCCTGATGTAATTTTATCTGTAAGTTGATATTAGTACCTGCCTTATAGAGTTGTGGTCAGGATTCGATGAGTTAGAACGTATGAAGTGCTTAGAAGACTTCCTGGCACCTCATGTCACTCTCTTAGCTAGAATCAGATGCCCAGGTTGGACCACTTAGTAGCTATGGTAACCTGGGCAAGCCATGTGCCTTTGCTACCTATCGATAAAATGAGAATAACTACCTTAGCCTTTTGGAGAAATGCTACATAACTTGCTGAGTTATTATTCCTAGTAATTTGGTTTTTATTATGACTCTGTACAAGGCTTTATGGAGTATTTTTAGAATTCAGTGTAAGCTCACTTGACAAGTGATGGGCTGACTGTCTGTCAAAAATGTCTTAACTGTTGAGTCTCCCGAGCTTCTCAGCACATCATCTCCTCATCTTTTAATGAACTGCTGATCCTTCCAGTGTCATATACAACTCCTATGACAAGGTCATACAAGGACATGTATTAATGCAGATTACTGATAACCATCCAGATAAGTGAATTTAGTTTGACCTCCAATTATGTCAAAGCATGCTAATCACACCTTGTCATTCTTGGGGATGAAATAGAAAAAAACAAACGACTTTGATGGATTCAGCCCAGTATCTTAAAAATAACCCTGTTCATAATGCTTTACATTAAAATGATCTTGTAGCACAGTTATATACAGATGGGTCATATTAGTCTGACAGAGGGGAGGGTAAAAACTGAGAACAAACACCATTTCTTATAAACAATGGTTTCCCAGCCCATTCCTCACAAACTCAAGTTCTCACAACTTCACACTGTAGCTTGTTTTCCATTCAGGGCTGTATCCTGGGACAGAAGGGTTGAGGTGCGCTAGCCAGATCTTGTAGCACTGAGTGGGATGGACGTGTTGGGGCATTCAGGTGTGTTTTATGTGATTCTGCAAGGCTCAGAGGAACACCTGCCTAACCAGGCCTGCAGGATCTCAGCAATCTGATGATTCCTGGGAGAATCTCATGGCTCTGAAAATGCCTAACTGCTGGTTCAAAACTGGCCAGTTCTTTTTATATGTGTGTTTTTGAAGGAAGAAGGTTTTAAAATCTCATACAAGTCCTCTGAGGGTGGCAGTAGATTAGTACAATGACGCTTACATTTTAAATTGTCGATAGATCTTAAGATACTTTTACTAGTTTAAAGTGAGCCATCTGTTATTATTATAAAAAGCCTTTATTAACCTTCCTTACTCTTATAATAGTGTCAGTGATTTGTAAAAACAAAGTGTAACTAGACTCATACATAGGTATGTTAGAACTATAATAATTCTCCAAATTACCTTAGTTCTCCATTTCATTTCATCACATATCCTTAACAGAGTCAGAGAGGTGGGTAAATGCCTTCTCACCCACCTTTCAGAGATTAAGTGGATTCGGTTCCATACCATTGCAATAAAGCAAGTATTACAAGAATGTGAGTCCCATGAATTTTTTTGTTTCCCAGTGCATATACAAATTATGTTTACACTATACTGTTGACTATTAAGTATGCAATAGCATTATAACTAAAAAACAAAACAAAAACCGTACATACCTTCTTTTAAAATTACTTTTTGACGCTGAGAGACTTGCTCAATGCCGAGTTGTCATAAACCTTCAGTTTGTAAAAAATACAATAAAGCGAAGCACAATAAAACAAGGTATGCCTGTATGAACTAATGATACTGTGATAGCCAAATGCCTTCCACATTAAATTGGTTCAGTCAGAAGCACACATGCATACATCTTAGGGGTTAGCGCTGCCATGTAACCTTTAGTTCAGCAACAATGTTCTCACCAGATTGCATTTACAAGCATGAAAAAACAGTAGGCTTTTCGTTCATCTTCACTTTGAGCACAAGGAGACTGGTCACTTGCTGGTGGCAGCGGCCCCAAACACCACATCGTCCACAATGTCACACCCAGGAAAGGGATTTTCTCCTCTTGTTAACCCTTGTCCTGGAGGAAGAACCTTCCCACCCTCACTTCCCCGAGGCACCCCAGACCATACCAGGTTCTTGTTCCCATATCTGAGCCAACTGCCAAGGAGACAGGATGAATGTGATGGGCTTCACCCAGTGGTTCTCAAAGTGTGGGCCTGGATTGGCAGCATCACTGTCGTTTGGGAACGTGTGAGAAATGTGAGGTCTTGGGCTCCATCAGGCCAGAGCCAGAGTCTGCCCGGGGCAGTGTGCCCTGGAGCCTGTGTGCTTCCCAGGCACGTCATCCGGAGGCAGGAAGGACTGAAGGCGGAGGAGAGCACGGGGCCGTAGGCCTTGCTGCTCAGTGTGATGCAGGCATTCCCAGACTTCTGGATTTAAGGGACCAGAACATTTAACGATAAAAGTGGAGCTGGAATATTTGCTTTTTTTGCCAAGTAAAGGTATTAAAAATATTGCTGACTACTGTAACTTGCACTTATGTAATAAAAAAGAAAACACATCGACCAGGATATGAAAACAGAGTAAAGAACAGTCTCTTAAATAGAATACATTTAGCTTTATGAAGCAGTTGACACTTATTAAACTTATTTTTCTTGTTTTAACACTGGCCCATGGAAAAATGTTATCAAGGATCAGGAAGCATTGATGTGAAAAGCTCACATTTTGGATAAAGTCAGATCCAAGTTTGAATCCTGGTTCTCTCTTCCTGTGTAGATGGTGTGTGGCCTTGGGAAATATTTGTCTTCATGAACCTTAGCTTTGTTGTTGCTAAAATGGGAAATATAATAACTACCTTGAGGATTGTGATGGGAATTAGAGATAATGATAATATGTAAAATACTCTTGTTACTGAGGAAATTCCAAGGATTCAGTCTTCCTCTCAGGAACCAGGGACAAAATCCAATCAAATTATTTACTATACAATAATAGCTAATAATGCAGGCATTCAAAATCTTAAGGCATGGCCTGTGATTGTTGAAACAAGACCAAAGTTAATGTAAGAAGTCTCTACTGCCCCAAGCATGAACTTTGACATCATATCATTTTTTAACTGTGACTCTGTTAGCTTGGCTGTCATAATGAAATACCACAGACTGGGAGGCTTACAGAACAGAAATTTATTTTCTCACAGTTCTATGATCTAGAAGCCCAAAATCAAGGTGTTAGCAGGTTCTGTTTCTTGTGATGTCTCCCTCCTTGGCTTGCAGATGGCCACCTTCTCACTATCTTCACATGGCCTTTTTCTGTGCAGGCATTTCCCGCGCCCCCCACCCCCATCCCCTTCCCTGTCCCCTGCCAACGTCTCTTCCTCTTCTTGGGAGGGCACCAGTCCTGTTGGATCAGGGTCCCACCCTATGTTACCTTCATCATTACCTCTCCAAACAATCACATTAGAATTCAACATAGAATTTAGGGTGGGGAGCATACAATTCAGATTATCACAGTAATCTTGAGCAAATGATCACTTTAAGCCTTAGAATCTAAATCTTTTTTTTTTTTTAAAGAAATTAAGTAAAAGAACATAAATGTGGACAACAGTGCTTTCCTTGATGGGTAG
This sequence comes from Plecotus auritus, assembly GCF_963455305.1. Lineage (NCBI taxonomy): Eukaryota > Metazoa > Chordata > Mammalia > Chiroptera > Vespertilionidae > Plecotus > Plecotus auritus. The sequence goes on from NC_137770.1 coordinate 151,532,201, forward strand.
TTGTGAGGCATAGTGTAGCAGTGTGTGTAAAGCTGCCCATCATTGACATCCTGAGGGCAGCCAGCAGGCTTCATGCCATGAGCTCTACAGGGACACCTGCTGTGCTACCAGGGTCTGCCTCACGTTTCTCACCCGGGAAGCGGGTGTTTCATGGGGCTGGTTCTCAGATGTGGGGTTTCACAGAGGAAGTCCGAGCTGGGTTAGCACATGCCAGCTCAGACCTGAGTCGTCACTGGGGCTATAGGTGTCTACTACTCCCCAACCTTCATCACTGTAAAATAGGGGCGATGGCCCTGGCTGGTGTGGCTAAGTTGTTTGAGAGTCCTCCCATATACTAAAAGTCACTGGTTCCATTCCCAGGCACATGCCCAAGTTGTGGGTTTGGTCTCTGGTTGAGGCAACTGATTGATGTTTCTCTCTCTGTCTGTCTCTCTCAAAATAAATAAGTGCATACATAAAATCCTATATAATAAAAGCTCAGCAACCGAATGGTGGAACAACCAGAACGACTGGTCAGCCTGTCGCTATGATGTGCACTGACCACTAGGGGGCAGACACTCAATGCAGGAGCTGCTCCGCTCAGAGGCGCAGATCCACAGCCACTTGGCTGACCGGGATGAGCGGCACTCCCACAGGTGGCGATCCCCGCAGGCCACACCCCCCACCAGTGCACAAATCCCAAGCACTGGGCCTCTAGTGAAATAATAAAATATGGGTGACAACTTGTAAGGCTCCTTTCTTCTCTGGAGCCAGAAGACTGTGTGCAGTGAACTGTGATTGAGGCCTGGGCTTGATGACCATCAAGCCTCTGTGTTGACAGGACCATGCGGCAGTCAGGAAAAGCATGTGAGTCTGAATCTTAAGCTCTTGGTATTCAATAAACTTAAAAGGAGAAAGAAAAGAGAGAAGGATGCAATCATCCCCAAAGCCAAATTAACTGGGACCTCACTGAAAACCTTAGAACAGTGGTCGGCAAACCGCAGCTCGAGAGCCACATGCAGCTCTTTGGCCCCTTGAGTGTGGCTCTTCCACAAAATACCACGGCCTGGGTGAGTCTATTTTGAAGAAGTGGCATTAGAAGAAGTTTAAGTTTAAAAAATGTGGCTCTCAAAAGAAATTTCAATTGTTGTACTGTTGATATTTGGCTCTGTTGACTAATGAGTTTGCCGACCACTGCCTTAGAACTTTACATCTACATCCACAGACTTCCTCAGAGTATATTAGGAATTGTGTTGGCTGAGATTACCACTGCGGAGGGTCATTTAAAAAGTATTTTCTCATAAGTATAATTTCCTTAGTCTTCTGTCCAAATGGATGGTGACCACCTCAAATGTCTAGAAATGGTGATTCTTCCAGCCAAGCCCTAAAATTAGGTTAATCACTGTGTTTATCTTTCTTTCTTCCTTTTTTTTTTTTTTTGGTTAATCCTCACTGGAGGATGTTTTTTTCCATTGATTTTAGAAAGAATAGAAGGGAAGGGGGAGGAGGAAAGAGGAGAAAGAGAGAAACTTCAATATGAGAGAGCCACATCAATTGCTTTGCCTTCCACACATGCCCCAACCAGGGCAGGACACCTACAACCCAGGTATGTGCCCTTGACTGTAATTGAACCCATGACCCTTCAGTTCCCCAGCCAACGCTCTAACCACTGAGCAACCACCGACCAAGGTTTGTGTTTATCTTGATCATCATCAGATGGATTTTATTCAATGTCATGGTCCTGGGCAATATGTTAGACTGTGTAACAAAGGAAAACAGGCATGTCTCCATGCCCCAGAAATTTATCATCTGAAGAATGTAATGTCAGTACAGTGAGAAATGCAGAAAAAAAATCCAGATGGGAAACAAGGCAACAAACCAATAGCGTAGTCATGAAAGATGGGTTGATGAAAGTAGACTGTAAATGGTGTGATGGAAAAAGATATTCTTTTCCATGATGTTTCTGAATAGGGGAGTGAGTGGAGAAGAATAGTTATGCCCTGTCTTTCCTAGAAAGAATGGTTTCTGGTGGAGTTAAGCGTATTTTCCCCTGTATCTTCTTTAAGATGCTCCTTGGGTAGGTAGGGTAAATTAGAGGCCAAAGACAGAATCCCAATGGCACTGGTGTGGTCAGAACGTGAAGCAGAAGGAAGAGTGTGAGAAAGCGAACAGAAGATGCCCAGTAGTTCTGTGTAACCAGAGCCATATGGATCGAGAGGACACCTGGCTGGGCAGGAGTGGAATTGGGATTTGATGGGAAGAAAGCAGGAAGTCATGAGGGCACCACACCATGCATTTCTTAATGGTGAGGGCAGGGTTAGACTCTCAGAGTCGAGCGCTGTGTGCACATAAACACTACGCAAACCAAGAGATGAGATTGACTTTGAAGAACAATATTGCCCAAGAGGATAAAAAATCAGAAGCTGCCCATTCTGACCAATTGTGGGGAAAAGCACGGTGGCTGAAAACAACGCCCTCTGATCCTTTGTTACGGTCGTACGTTCCTTCGGCTGAATTCCTGACCCACTGGAAAGCTCCAAACAGTTTTGTGAAACAGGTCGGGAATCTTGGCTGGAGTTCTTGGCTTCACAGGAGAAGCAGTGATTCAGGACCCAGTTGGGACTGTGGAACACAAGTGCCAGGGCCCTTGAGCCTTGCCCGGCTCAGCCCAGTGTGCTTTGGGAGAAGTTTCTTTCCAGCTCAGTGACCACATTAAGGGAGAGAGAAAGGAGGTATTTCAGTTGGTTTAAACTTGTATTTCTTTAACTTTGGACGGTCCTCTCAAAGGGTCAACTTCTGAGGAAACCATTTCCTGAACCAGCATCCCCAAAATGTGCTCCGTGGAACATGAGGCCCAGAGGTGCTCAATTAGGGGAGGGTTCTGTGCTAAGTGAGTTTGGAAAATGACTCACAGTATGTTCCCATCAGAGATATGTGCACATTTGCCTGTTAAAACTATTGAGGAGGCTTGCAAGGAAGGTACTTGCTTAGTCAGTCTTCCCAGGCCTCCCTACCCAAGAAAATGCCACACATTCCTTTTGGGTGGTCCAGATTATTAAGGTCCTGTGGGACCAGGGCTCTATGTCACAACGCTCTGGAAAATGCTACCTCTGACTCCGTGCCAAGGCACATGTCCTGTATTAGCTCCCCCAGAGGCTAATGGGATGGCTCTGGGGGAGCAAGCCATTTGGCCTTTCTGTGCCTCAGTTTTCCCAACAAAATATGTTTCTTTCTATAGAGGTGGTTTTTTTCCTTCCAAGGAAAGCTACCAACATCAAGGAAATAAAAAAAGTTCTGAGCTCTTTAGGAAGATGGTACCACCAAGATGTTAGATGACTGTCATAAGAGTTCCTTCCAAGAAAGTCTGATGGTCATTCCTTAAAGAAAATTCTGAACTGAGCTGCCTAGTACCAGGCCCATCACAGGCACTCTCTGGATATTTATTGAATCAATGAATTAAAATAACAATAGATAAAGAGTATATAATTATGTAAAAAGTATATAACAACATATAAAAATTACTACTGAAATACATTAGTATGTTTTCTTTTTTTAATTGCAATCACATCTATCTAATAATACAGTAATATGCAAATTGGTCAGGATGCTGTCACATTCTAATGACCACTATCTCAGGCCCTCCCTTGGCAACCTGACTCTGTGGTCTTAGACTGATGATGCTGTGCTAACAGGTGCTGTATGCACATGGCCACCACAGGAATTATCTAATTATCTGAGAGTCCATTTGACAAAGTGGGGCTAAAGTAAAAAGCTGAACAGAGAAGAACTTCAGAGGAAAAAGTGAGGTCTGTTTAGTCAAGAAGAGAAACGTTACCCTACTGGCTTAAAAAGCCATTTGGTGCTCTCTCAAACTCATTTAAATCATCCCCTCTTAATAGCCTTTCTAAAAGTATGTTGTATGTTACCGTGGACCTGCCTCTATTCCCTGTTCACCTCCTGCAGACCCCATTCCTTTTTCTATTGATGTTGTCTGTAACCCTGCAGACTACTCTCAGAAATTTCAGCCACATCAATTTAGTCTTCCCTATGCCCTCGGGGATGAAGTCAATCTCTTCAAAAGTTTTCTTTCTAATGTCAGGCTTTCAAATTCTGGTAGCCTTTGATTATTCAAAAATTAATACTAGGGGAGCTAAAAGGAGCCTCAGGGGTAACGGGGCTGATTCCTCTCCATTTTTCTTCTTCCAGGAAAAGAGAACAGGGGTTTGAGCTCATATTTGCATGCAGAGTTATATTTTAGGGAAGACTGAACTAATTTTTGTCCAGAGACTGGTTTCTTAAGAGAACCAACTGCCTCTGCTGCCTTGTTATTTGGTATTTTTCAAACTGGATTACACATCCTCAGGGGAGAGAACTTCTTCCTAATGTGCCCACTTTGGGCTTGACTTGTAAATACGGAGAACCGCTTCTGTGTGTGACCAGAGCATCTGTCCGAAAAGTCCCCTAGAAATGACGGCTTGGGGCTGGGTGATTTTCTGTGGATCCATCACTGTGGATACCTGTTACTGTTTGTATTGTTATGGGTGAAAGTGAGGTATCCCCTTCCCCACTGGGTACTGGGGGTGGGGTCCTTACCATATCTCGAGAAAAATAATTTTCTGAGACTAGAATGAGAGGATGAGTGAATTTTACTTGTGTAGAATTACATCTCTGTCTTTCTAAAGTCCCATTTCCCTTAATCCAGTCCTGGAAGATGTGCAGCTGGGGATTCAGTTGTGCTAGGAGCAAAGGCAGAGTCTGGAGTTTTCGTTCTGTGGTAGAGCTGGGTCCGGTTTAGCATTAGGCTGGTTGCAGTCCATCAGTCCATTGCGTGGGGTCCACATGGCTGTGAGCCATGTGGGCAAATGTAGGGGAACCAAGAGAACATGTCCCTGCAGCAAGAGTCCCAGGAGCACAAGGGAGTGAACTCCTTTGTTTAGAAGATTAAAAATCTCAAATCTTCCTGTGCTTGCAGTGGCCACACCTACTTTTGCCAATGACCTGTTCCCAGGTGTGACTGACAGACAAGTACCCTCCCTATGTCACCCAGACGTGACTGGGTCCCATGCATCTATTCTCCCAGCAATCTGTGGGGCATAGACCTGGGGGGGTGTTAAACTTCAGCTTCCTGGCAAAGCTGCACAAATGACATGCCTATATTATTTGGCCTCCTCTCTGTGCCTTTCCAGTTATTCATTGCTAGGTTTATTATCATTATGTGTCATCTTTATGTTTTTTGTTTTTTCTTTTAAATTTCTAAGTATCTTTAACAGCTCATTGGGGCATAATTGGCATATGTCAGACTGCACATATTTAAAGTGTACAATGGGATTGTTTTTTTGTGTGTCTACAGCTGTGAAACCATCAAAAAGTCTAGCTACTTCAGTAACCATAGCCAAAAAAGTGTATTTCCACTGAGCCCACCCGAGACCCCCAGACACTCAGTATTCCTTTTTTTTTTTTTTTAATCCTCACCTACTTGAGGATATTTTTCCATTGATTTTTAGAGAATGTGGAAGGGAGAGAGGAAAGGAGGCGGGGGGAAGAGAGAGAGAGAGAGAGAGAGAGAGAGAGAGAGAGAGAGAGAGAGAGAGAAACATTGATGTGAGAGAGACACACTGATTGGTTTCCTCTTGCACAAGCCCTGATCCGGACTGGGGATGGAGCCTGCAACTGAGGTATATGCCCTTGATTGGGAATCAACTGTGACCCTTCAGTCTGAGGGCCTATGCTCTAATCACTGAGCAAACCAGGTAGGGCCAGTATTCCTTTTTGATGAAGCTGCTGGTCATGAGACCCCACAATTCGGCCCTTGGATGGCCTGCCCGGCAATTTGTTGCAGGGTGCCTGTGGGCTCTATGGAAACCACATTAGGAGTTTTTAGGGGCTCTGTGAAGGGAAGGCAAGCATTTTTTACTTCTCCACGGTTATACCCCCAGACTCTCTGCTGGGATGGTCAGGGTCATGATCATAGCCCAGGACTCTGTCTGGCCTTGAAAAGCTTGTGGAGTAGTGAGGTGAGAAGTGAAGTGTGGTTCCATGTGCGCTGGTTCTGGGCACAGTCAGCGTGGGTGGAGGGTTTCACTTCTGCATCGGCACCAAGACAGGAAGCTGGGCAGAAAGAGTCCCAGGAGCGGGGCATTTGGACAGGAAAGAACCTAAAATAAACGCTGAAGGAGGGCACAGGCGGCGCGAGGTGGGGTGGGCATTGGTGGACACCAGAGCAAATAGTGCAGGAATTGGCCTGCTGTGCTTGCCAGGTTGTTCCGAGACCCTCCACCTTTCCTCTCTTTCTCTTGGTTTGTTAAATGCTTCACAGTCAGGCTTTCAACTCGTGAGCAAGTTCCCTGTTGCCATCCTGGCTGTATACTCAAGAACCCAAAATAAAAAAAGATTGCCAGGGTTCTGTTACTTTTAAAGTGTTGAGTTATAGAAGTTTTCAAGCATACTCTCTTATTTATGCCTCTGACTCGCATACAGAGGCAGTTACCTGAGATCCAAGTGCATCGGGCCAGCCCCGCGCTAGCCAGCGTGGACCCCTTTCTTCGTGGATTGTGCACTGTGGGCGAACTGTCTGTACAGCTTCATTTGCCTTCTGTGACTTCGTAAACAAGCTTAACCCTATTCCTGGGTCTCACCCGTCTGAATGACTGTCGTGCCGGGTGTCCTTCCTGTGCCGGTCACGGTAGGTCCTCACTCCGTGCACATTCTAAGTGTGACTCTTCCTGAGGCGCATTGGTCAGTGCCAGGGCTGTGACTGACTCAGAAAGCAAGGGGCAGAGATAGATTGACAGTCAGACCTCTTGCGCAGTCCTGTGCCAATTAAAATCGATAAACAAATATCACCTGGTGAACGTGAAGAGCAGGGCATGCCACTCCAAGTGGCGCGCGTAGGACTCTTACCCCAGTTCAGGCCGGGAGGAAAGGTGACTAGTGTCTCGGTTCACTAAGATTTTTAAAAAATCCAGTTTTCAGGTTCACTTTAAACAGCATCAAATGTGACAGTTGTTCTTAAAGTGTTGGTGGGCTACAAACAAAGAAGGTGATATTAAGGTCAGTTTCTTGAGGAGTGAGTGTGTTTTCTGCACAACTGGACTTTCATATTTATTGAGAATCTTTATTCCTTACATTTTTTAACATGTTGTATTCATGAAGCGTTGGGGTGAAAGATCAGCAATAGGACTGGAATGGATGATGGAATTCTGAATGAATGGTGTTGAAAAGACTTGTATGTCTGTGCACTTTACCTCCTCTGTCCTGGAGGCCACACCCTCTCAATTTTGAAAATAGCACCAATTTAACAACATTTCTTCTAAGTGTACTTGATATCTTGTTTAATGAGTATAGAGTACCAGTTTTGCAAAATGAAGAGAGTTCTAGAGATTGGTTGCACAACAACATGAATGTATGCAATGCTTTAAAAATGGTTAAGATGGTTAATTTTATGTAACATATATTTTAGTACAGTTTTCAAAAATGTCCTTGATACCTTGCAGCCTTAGAAAGCATTTGGTAGGAAATTTTTAACTTCTATGTTAAGTCTGTCCTCATAGAATTTCACATCATAGCCTCTTCAGGGGGAAGAAATGAAAAGGTGCTAATCCCACCTGTAAAGTGCACTCTCATAAACAGAGTCAGGCTTAACGCGTAACCTGCTTCCTGCTCCCGCCCCACCTGAAACTCAGACAGAGAAGATGATGGCTCCTCACGGCCCTGAGACCCCACAGTTAGAGTTCAGACCATCTTTCCTCTAGACTTGGCCCCTGCCCCGAGGGTGCTCCTTGGAGAATGACAGGAAATCCAGATGAGGGCAGAGCCACTCCTGCTGCTGCCCAGTGCCTGGGGAAGGAGAGTAGCCAGGAGGAGCTTCCAGAAAGGTGGGGGTCCACGGAGGTTCATGCGTGGTCAGAGGCTGCTCCCTCCTCTGCCTCCTCTGCCCACACTCACTCTTCCTTCAGAAAGCACAGAGACTCCTGGCAAGTCCTGCTCAGGGTCGCAACTCTGGCTTTCTGGAATGCTCTACTCCTGGCTAAAAGCATAGGGCTTGGCCGTGGGATACCTCCCAGCCAAGCGGTCACCCAGAAGCATGCTAGGACATCTGGGGCACTTGAAGGGCATTACATGGCACTTTCTCTTAGGAATGGAAGTGGAGGTGTCTTAAATATGTCCCACGCACAGGAAGTGGTAGGGCACGTGCCTGAGAGGATGCAGCTTCGGTCGGCCAGGTTGGAATATGAAATCTACCCCTTGCTAGTTCTGTGACCTGGGGTGGGGTGCTCTGTCTAGTCTTGGTGCCTCAGTCTCTCTAGACAGAAAATTGGTGTATTTATATTTTTATTGAGTCTCTGATCATTGTAATGGTTACATCTGGTCATACCTCCTCCCCAACCTTAGAATCAGGTCCCAACTTTGGACAGGGTTCAGAGATCCGATATTTCCCTTTATAGGTCCATGCCCACATTATCATTTATCCACCCAGGTTTTATTGAGTCACTGAGTCATGCAGGCCTGCTTATATAACAGTTCTCACCCATTGGGCTGAATTTGGTGGGGTGTTTGTTGGTATTTTGTTGTTGTTAATTCTCACCCAAGGATATTTTTTCCACTGATTTTTAGAAGAAGTGGAATGGAGGGAGAGAGGGAGGGAGTGAGAGTGGGAGGGAGGGAAAGAGAGAAAATCATCGATGTGAGAAAAACACATCTACTTGTTGCCTCCTGCATGCACCCTGACCTGGGGCTGGGGATCGAACCTACAACCCAGGTACGTGCCCTTGACTAGGAATCGAACCTGTGATCCTTCAGTGCATGGGTCAGTGCTCTAACCACCAGCAGGGCTTTGTTGGTATTTAATTCTCTCTTCCCCCCAAGCAGCAGCAGAAGCAGGAATATGGCTTCCACATGGTCATGTGCACAGGATTGGAGTCAGACTCCCCGGGTTTGAAGCCCAGCTCTACCACATCCTTGGAGCAGAATCTCAATCCAACTTCACATTAGAATCCACTGATCCCTGGGCCCCTCATAGACTAATTAAGTCAGACCCTCTTCCCAGGTGATCCTCCTGTGCAGCCAAGGCTGGGACTTGCTAATTTAGATCATCCCAGTGACACTCTGCCCAGACTCCTGCCTGGAACCTCCAGCTCTGCACAGAGCACCAGGCACATTTGGAGAAATAGTTTATAGAGGACAGTGTATAGTCCTCGACGTCATTAATGCTGTTGGTGCACCAGAAGGGCACTTTATTCAAGTAGTTGAAAGCACAGCCTTGGATGTATCTTTTTGAGAAATTTACTGATTTTGAGAGAGAAAGAGAGAGAGAGAGAGAGAGAGAGAGAGAGAGTCATGGATTTGTTGTTTCACTTATTTATGCATTATTGGTAGATTCTTGTATGTGTCCTGGCCGGGATCGAACCCACAACCTGGCATATCGGGATGACACTCTAACCAACTGAACAACCCAGCCAAGACTTAGGATGCACCTGTGAAAAGATGCTACAAGAGTCGGAGCATCAGGAAGTGCATCAGGGACCCAAATGGGGAGAACCGATTCTCGTGTCAAATTTTATCACCAAAGCCCATCTCACATGCATTAGAATGCAAGTCAGCACAGGGTTTGGATTTTGTTTTCCATCTGTTTATTTTTACCTCCACTCTCTGACTAAGAAAGTGAAAGTCTTGAAGATGATGTGCCAGGGGGAGATGTTTTTCTGGCTCAGCTATAAAGGTCCTGAGCTTCTGGGTTTGATGAATTCTGATACAGGCAGGAGTCCATCAATGCATGAGCACCATGGCACAGAAACTCAGCCTCTCCCCAGTGAATGCCAGGCTGTTCCCCAGTGATGACAATTGGGGGAACTGCTACCCAAAGAAGGCAACGTGGAATGAGGATGTGGGTTGGGTGTAGACCTAAGTCCATAGAGACAGTGTAGGTGGAATTAACAAGCATTCAGTAATAATCACGTATTGAGAACTGGATTCCATTTTGTATGTAGTCTTATTTCATCTTCACAACATGCGTAAGGTTGGTAGCATTATATGCATTTGGAAAAGAAACTGAGCTCTGAGGAATTAAACTGCTTGACCATCAGCCATGATTCCAATTCAGGTCTCTGATTCCAAAACACTCCTGTGTTCTAACAGTGATCCAAGGCTCCTAAGGTCGTGATTTGGTGCCCAGGTCTCCAGGTCCCAGCTCCTGAGATCAGTGTTATCCGGGGTAGCTCTACTGGGAGATCAGAGAGGTCACATTTGGTCTAAAAACCCAGTAGGGACTGTGGAAGTGAGAGTCCCACCTTTCTCTGTGCCTCCTTGTCCAGCTGAGAAGTGTCCTGTGCAAAGATGTAGGTCAGGAATAATTTTAAAAATTAGAAGTTACAATACTAAGTGGACATGTGTATATGCATTCTCTCTCTCCCTCTCCGTCTCCCTCTCCCTCTCCCTCTGTATGACCCTGAACATGAACATACAGGATCAAGCTTCCCTTTCAGCCTCTTATAAAGTGTTAGCCAGCAGTGCTGGGGTTCAATGCAGCCTCCTGCTGGTTCTGCATGGGTGGAACTAGGCGAAATGAAGCAGTTAGAAGTTGACTGTGTATCCTGGCCTCTCTGCTCCTGGTGCCACAGAATGCTGTGGACAACACATCAGGACAGCACCTGCATCTCTAATCTTGGCCCAGGGTTCTCTCTCCTGCACAATGAGTTTGGAGAAGCTCTGGGAGGAAGAGATGTCATATTTTCATTATTTCTTCACTGTATCATTCTGATGCTGGTGCTGTCTCGAATCCCGGACTTCTTTGATAGGAGCCTTTCAGAGAGGTTTTAAAAGGCAGCAGCACAGACAACAGAATCTCTTTTATGCTTGTGACCTGGGCTGTAGGGTGACCCTTCCTTGTGGAAGTGAAGGAAAGGGGGGCCAGGAGTGACAGCTTCCTGCCCAGAGGTCAGTCTGCCTAGCAACCAGTGACACTTGCTGACATGGGGTCACAGCCTGTGGTGATTTTTCTCTCTGCAAATTGACACACTATTATGAATGTAAAGAGTATTGCTGCTACTCTGGAAAGGGAAATGTAAGGCCTTAAAGAGAGTAAGCGAGGGCAGGATGGAGAAGTTCACGGTCTGATCCCCCAAGGACCATCGCTGGGCGCTAACACTGGGGACAGGCAGGGTCAGGGGGTGGATCTTCTCCCTGAAAGCCTTCCAGCTAAATGTTGCAGATGGCCCTGCCAGGCCCCTGATATATTTTGATGAAACTGTTCTGACACAAAGAGACAGGCAGGGTACAAGAGCACAGACTGGGATGTGCACCTTCATCCTGGCTTTTCTTTATTCCAACTGACAGACCGCCCCCCTCCCCACTTCTTCAGCTCCAGTTATTAAGAGTGGTTGGGGTTCAACAGGGAATCCACGGAGAGAAGGGGTTGGCCCCAAGGTGGCCCTTTTCCAGGAGAGTCCTAATGAACAGGCGGGGATCCCAGCAGTTGAAGATGCCTGTCTGGTGCTTACTGAGGAAGAAGTCTCTGCCGGCTTTGGGAGGCACTATAATTTGGTGGAGTTAGAACCAGGAGAAGAGGTCAGCTCCCCCAAGGCCCGTGTGAGGATCGAGAAGGGCTTTGACCTACGAATGGAACTCAGGGGACACTGGTTTTTATCAGTATGAAGGTTTCTCTTGCTCAAATTTTATCTTTACCTCTACATTCATTCATCCATCTATCCACCCACCCACCCATCATCCAGTCATTTAACAGTGAACATTTGGGCCAGGCTTTGTGGAAACAAAGATACATAGGACACCATTTCTGCTCCCACGATGGGGTCATTCTTGGAAAGAAATGGACTGTGACTAAGATGAAACTGCTGTGGGCCGAGTGCGTCAGGAAAGGCTGACTGTCCTCTCTGAGCCGGGAGTCAGCCATCCAGCTGCTAGGTCGGCCAGGGTGGAAGCAGAGAGAAGGGTGTGAGATCAGGCCACTCTCCCTGAAGACGCTTACCTCATAGACTTTTGAATAAGAGGTAGTTTGGGCAGTAAAGAGAGAGGGGCATGGAGGTGATGAGAGCAGTGGTGGAGCCCCAGTAAAGAGCAGGGCTCCTCAGAAGCAAGTAGGAGCAGAGGGACTCACCCCCTTCTCCCTCCGGCTGTCTCACCCACCATGGAGAGAGTGGGCTGCCCCCTGCCCATCTCCTAAGGGGGACTTGCAGACCCACCCGAGAGGAAATGGGGTGCAGGCCACTCCCTGCCTCCTGGCTGACTGTGCCACACCTCTGATCCATTCCACTCAGGTCCAAGAGTACTTGGCCCAATCCACCTGCTTTCGCTTTCTTGAGTGTGATTTTTTGGATGTGATTCCTTCTTCTCGCCTTATCAGGCTGCAGAGGGCTTTTTTGCTTTGGCTGAATTGGGGCTGACTTCATATTCCTTATGTGACTTGGCTTTGGGACCAAGACAGAATATCAATGCCAAGCTGCCTAATGGCCGCCTTTAGCATGTGTTAAAAAAGCTAATAAAATATTGCCTCCAAAATTCCTGGCCAGATTCACTTACATAAATATATAACATAAGGTCTCTCCCACAATATCCCGTCAGAGTTCATGAGATCGCTTTAACATCTGCCCTGTGAGGAGAGGTGCACAGAGCTTGTGTCCCAGGTGCCACTGGGGTGACCTCAGACAGTGCCTGAGCTGCATTTCGCTTGTTCCCGGGGATAGGGTGATGGGCTGTCTGCTGTCCCTTACTTACCTGTGGAAGCACACCACAGATTCCTTCTTGGGTGCACTTCCAGGAAAAGGCTTTCGTGTGTGTGTGTGTGTGTGTGTGTGTGTGTGTGTGTGTGTGCGCGCGCGCGCCCAGGCTGTTCCTCCATCTGCCTGTGCACCCGATTGTCTTCAGTGGGCTCTGTCTCATTTATGCTCTCAATCGCTGTTTCATACCATTTAAAATGGTGTAAGCCTTCTCCAAACCTCCTGGCAGTGGGGGCTGGAGGCTGCAGGTAAGTAGTAAAATAGTATTTTTGATCCGAAAATGAGGGTATTCTAAGCTCACCATTTCTCTTTGGACCCCCGCGGCACAGCATCTGCTCTCATCCACTTCATTAGCGCGGCACAAGGGAGGGGCTGCCCTGCCTTTGGCATTGTTGCTTGTCTGACTTTAATGAAACTGCTCTTCAGGAATAAATATTTTGCAGCCATAAGTTAATCTTCTCTCCTTCCCCTCCTGGGAAACCAGTACCTGTGCACGTTTCTATTCCCGCCCCCCCCCTCGGCCTCCGAGGTGCCTTTTTAATTATATTGACGATGACATCACCCGGCGGAGCATGGTGCATCTCTCCAGCAAGTACCTGCCAGCAGTTTGCAAGAGCCATGGGGAAGGGTCCCACAGGGAGGAGATTTGGGGAACTTCCAAGTTAAAATGCTGACAAACATGGGAAAGCCAGTGCCGTGTCTCCAGGTGTATCACCGAAGCGGGAGACTTGTTTCTCTTCTTTCTTTAGCCAGTAAATGCCATTTTAACCCCAAAGAAGCAGGAGGCAGGGACAGGTGGAGAGAAGGTAAATTACTCCCGTGCATGAGCGGACACTGGGAGTGGGGAAGGTGTGCCACTCGGGGTGAGTCTGCCTCGGTAAGTCCAGTTCCGGGGGAAGCTGTCTGCTTTCTGTTCTCCTTGCTGTGTGTGCAGTGACGGTTTACTCATGCTTCCTGGGGTGAAGGACAGGATAGGTCACTCAAAAGAGGATTTAGGTTCTGATCAGAGTAGGTCCTTGTCACATGATGAGGGGATAATAATTTCTATGGGGATTCAGTTACCGATTGAAGGAGAAGGGGAACCTGCCTTTAACTAAGCACCTTCCTTTGTACCAGGTACTTTATAAATGATCATTTTTGGAATCCATGCAACAACCCTGTGAGGCAGATATTATCCTTCTGCTGTTTCAAAGTGAAAAGAAATGCTGACCGCTTTACACATCGAGTATAATTGGGTTTTCAAGCCCTGTGGTCTGACCACAAATCCACTGCCTAGATTGCATGAAAAGGGCACTTACATTTTAAAATCAATCACAGCAATACTAGTATGTATGCGCGCGCGAATACACACACACACACACACTTATTGGGTGTGTATTTGTGTGTGTGTATATATTTTTATTTTACCCCCTTGCAACTCTCCACTCTCGCTACCATTACACTAGAAGGCAAGCCACGTTGTTTGAATACCAGCAAGGCACACTCTAGTTAGGCAAAGGATGGCAGGTATCATGTGAGCCACACCCTTATGTACATTGGAAACAGCATCAACCAACTTACCCGTCCCTGAAAATGGCCCCACCGTCCTCTTCCTTCTGCCCTTCCTTCCTTCTGCCTCACACACCTTCACGGAGGCAGCTCCTAAGAGCACTCAGGGCCTGCTGCTACAAACTGCCGGTTGGAAGGACTGAAACTGGCCTGAGGCTTCAGGGCCTCCCTGTGAACCACACAGAGCCTGATGCAGAGCTCCGATTCCTGTGCTCCTGGACCACACCCTGCTCCACTCTCCCCTGAGCGTCCAGTGACGGGAGTGCTTCCGCATGCAATGTCATGAAGACCTCGAGTTCAAACTGCCCCCTGGAAAGGTAGCCAGTCCGCCAGTTCGATTCTGGAAAACTCACTTCACCTCGTAAATATGCGGACAGTTTACATCCAGAATAGTCAGTTATTACTCACTGTAGGGCAAGGTAGGGCCATAGCAGAGTATGCAGAGCAGGGTTCTTTTTAAAGGAAAAAAAGAAAGGACGTGGTGGACATGACTGAAAGATGCAGCTTGAATCCCAGGCACCTTTGCATCCCCAAGTTTACTAGAAACATCTCTGAATTCGGGCTGCAGACCTGACCGCTCTACGTGGGAGAGACACATTGAGTCCTGTGTGTCTTTTTGTGTTTTCGCTTCACTGAAACAGTTATTGTTTCATTAATGCAGAGACGCTGCAAGTGCGGGGGGGCGGGGGGGCGCCTGGATGCGCTGTCCTTATGACATTGCCCCGAGCAGGCTGGAGTGGGGATTTCTATGCTAATCAGCAGGCTCTCCCTAATGAACACCTGCCCGCTGCCCAGAGTCCCGAGGGGCGGGTCCTGAATACAGCGGGCTTCCCAGCAGGCTGGCAGAGGTACTTTGCATTTCTGGAGGAGCAGTAATTATGTACGCCTGTCAGAGCCTTCGCATCGGGCATCATTCAAATGCATGGAGGAGACTGGCTTCCCAGACTGATAGCAACCCCAACTTTTCTGAACCCAAGACAGCCTGTATCTTAGCAAAATGAGGAAGAAACAATGTGTACGTAAGAGGACAAGAACCAGGGAACAAACTAGCGTAAAGGATGGTATAAAGGGGGTGGGGTGAGGGGAGACAACTGGGAAACCAAAAAGGTTGTTTCCTAGGAGCCCCCTTCCTGGGTTAAGTGGCGGAGCTAAGTGAAAGGAGAGAGAATGGGGAGCAGCTGGAGGAAAGTGACTGAAGGAGCCGACTGTGACTGTAGGTGGCATCAGGAGAAGGGTCAGGAGGAAGAAGCGCACTGAGACAGGGTTAGGGAAAGGCCCCCCACACCTCCTTTCCTGGGTTTACACGTAACGTTGCCTAAGTTTGCATCACGCCTCCTTCCTGGGCGCCAGGAGGCACATGATGGGATTGAGACCTGGCTGCTAGCTCTGAGCATATGGCATCTGGCCCCGTCCAGCTCCCTGCAGCACCACTGCCTCTGCCTGGCAGTTCTGTGCTTCAAACCAGCCTGGAGAGAGTGCAGGTGCCACCCCCTCCTGTGCCAGCTTCCCTGCTGGGCGGGTGCACAGATCAAACAATGGCCTTTGGTCTCTCCCACTGTACCAACACACAGCCTTTATTCGGTGTCTACAGTGTGGCAGGCACTGTGCTAGGGTGTGGGCTACAGTATTGCTAAAACCTCCCTGCTCACTGAACTTACTGTCTGGCAATATTTTATTACATTTAGAAAAAGCAGCTTCAAACCCTTCCTGCTTGGGCTATGTGTTTCTTGCTGGATCTGCACCCCAGTACATAAAACCAAAGCTTCGGAGGCAGCCCCAGACTCCAAGCCCCTCAGTGTCCTTGGGGGATTGTGACCTTGGGCACTAACATTTCTAAGCCCCAGGGTCCCTGTCCATAAACATCGCAAGGCTGCTTTGATGATTAAATGAGATGGTATAAGGGAAGCTTGCAGCCCAGAACCAGCGGGGTCGGGATGGGGCAGGGGCACAGGGCGGTGCGGGGGGAGGCGGCCTGTACAGGATGACTGTGCTGGTGGGAGGGGTGGACGGCAGCACCAGAGGGGCCAGGAAACCTGGACCTTTGTCGAGGGTGTGCCACTGACTGTTTTTTGCCTCCAAGGACCCCCTTGTCACTGATGCACTTTGTTTTGTTTTGTTTTTTTCTTCCTGCTTCGGAGCTTTGCAGCCTTTCCCGGTGTGACCCGCTCAGTCCCCACTTCAGTGGAATAGCAGGAAGGCTGGGCAGGCACTTGGGTCCTGGTCCCACCTCTGCTGGCAGCTGAGCTGACCTCCCTGGTCCCTGGACAGGCTCAGACCCCTGAGACTTAGTCTCCTCCCCTGGAAGTGAAGTGGGTTGGGTAGCTGGTCTGTCTGGCTCTTCCCGTAATCCGGCATTTGTGGGTGACCTCCACCCACCCTACTGTAGGGTTAAGGTCTGCCAGTTGATAGCTGTGTGCCTTGGGCAAGTTACTCCTCTCCGTGCTTCTGCTGCTTCTCTGTCAGATGGGGGAATCCTGGCATCTACTTCTTGGGGGAGGATTGACCCCATCAGTTCCTGGACAGCACCTAGGGCAGCACTGGAACCCAGGCTGCACCCATTAAACAGAAATTTAGTATTGACCATGCTTAGACCGGCCTTGCTGACGTAGTCTGCCGCTACTCACTCCTAAGGTGGATGGAGATAAAGCATTCGTCTCATGTGTTGGGGTTCAGGTTGATGGGGACCTCCGAGATAGAGAGATGCTCCTGATGGCAGGACCCATGTAGCCTTAGGGCCCGCCCTGCCTCCCCAACCTACCCAGAAGAGCACAGGCCCCATTGACCTCCACATCAGCCGGCCTAAAGGAAGTCGCCTCCCAGAGGCCAGGAGCTGCCCAGGGAGGGCAGGAAGGGAGCAGCCTCTCAGCTAACCAGGCGGGGTGGGGGTGGGGGTCGGGGGAGGGTGACGGGGGGGGGGGGGGAGGGGAGAATAGCCAGACCCTTGTATGCAGAATGACCTCATGCTTTCTGTTCATCACTGGTGCCCCTCCCCAGGGATACTGAGCAGCCAATGAGCATTGTCTGCTTTTTACCCTGCCCCCAGGCTCCAGCTGCTCCGGGAAAGACAATAACAGGCAGGGCTTCTCTGCTTCTGCATCATTTATTCAGAGCCACCCTTCCCCTCCCTTCAGGTTTTCAGGAAAGTTGGAAAGAAGGGCAGGCTGGCCATGCTCAGCACCTGACCAACCGTTCCTGTCTGCTCCATGGTTGCAGCGACTTTCACAGGGCAGGGAATGGCCATCCGTGGGTCCCAGGGCCCAGCAGTGCCATCAGGGTAGGCGGATGTGGCCCAGCCCTGGAGCTGTCACCTGGCAGCCCAGAGGTCACTGTGTGCAAAGCAAAGTGTCCAAAACAGCCTCGGGGAGGAGGGAGAGGTGACAGGGTCAGTCTTCTGAGGTTTCTGAAAGCTGAGGTGGGAAATATCCAATGTTGTAAATGTTTTAATATGGTCAGTTCAGGAGTGACAGTTCCTGTGATTTAGAATCTGGGAGATGCCCAAGGGAATGGTGGGTGATGGGAAGGGGCCTGAGGGGAGAATTCACCCAGGTGAAAGCCACTGTGCCATAGACTGACCAGGAGACAAAAGGCCGTCCACCTGCATGTGACTACCTTGTCCACATCACTGTGCCTCAAAGACAGAATTCAAGCACTAATAACGGGCTTTCAACTGAGATCCAAGTTTACTCACATCTCAAAAACCAACAAATACTGAATTCCCTGTGATTAAGAAGTCTGTGCCAAGCGCTATGGGGCTAAGAGACCTTTGGGATTTCAGTCTAAGGGTGTGTATGAGTTTTCTGTGGCTGCTGTAACAAATCATCACCAACTTGGTGGCTTAACATAACAGAAAAGGGATCTTTCACAGCTCCGGAAGGCAGACTTCTAAATCAGGCTGTCAGCGGAGCCACGCTTTCTCTGGAGGCTGGAGGGCAAAATCCGGTCCTCGCCTCTTCTAGCTGCTGCTGGCTGCCAGCCTTGCTTGACAGTGGCTTCATCAATCCCAACTCTGCCTCTGTCCTCACATGGCCTTCTCTTGTGTGTCTCTGTGTCAAAACAGCTGCTGTCTCTCTCCACCCAATTGCATTCAGGGCCCACCTGGATAATCCAGGATAAGGTCCTCTTCTCAAGAATCTTAATCCCAGCCTTTGTAAAGTTAGGTAATATTCACAGGTTCCAGGCACTAGAATGTGGGCATATCATTTTGGAGGCCACCAGGGACCAACTACAAGGTGTAACAAGTCCTGTCACACAAAATTCACTCACTGTGTTGATAGCATTATCGACAGTAGCCAAAACAGAAGCAACCTAGTGTCCAGTGACAGATGACTGGATAAACAAAATGTGTTCTCGTCATACAACAGAATATTAGTCACCCTTCAAAAGGAAGGAAGTACATATACCTGCTACAACATAAATGAAACTTGAGGACATATGCTAAGTGAAATAAGCCATTCACAAGAGGATAAATATTTTATGATTCCACTTATCTGACACATCTAAAGTAATCAAATTCATGAAGAAAGTAGAATGGTTACCAGGGGCTGGTGGGAGGGGGAGTGGGAAGTTGTTGTTTAATGGGGACAGAGGTGTGTCTTACAAGATAAAAAGTTCTAGAGGTGAGTTGCACAACAATGCAAATAGACTTAACAGTACTGCACTGTACACTTAAAAATGGTTAGGATTGCCAATTTTCGGCTATGTTTATTTTACCACAATTAAAAATTTTTTCAATTAAATTTATCTCAGCACAACAGCATGTACACCAAGGGTGAATAAGGTACATACATGTGGTAAATGTTAGAGGAATTCAAAGGAGAAAGACACCATTTGGAGGTGGGAGGGTCAAGGAAGGCTTCCTGGAAGAAGTGGCCTTGAGCAGGATACAATTTAAATGGGAAGGGGGAGGAGAGGGTGGAGCGAGCAAGGATATGGAAATAAAAATGAGACTGATTTTTGTTTTCTTTAGTCCAATGCTAATAGATTGCACACAAATGAGTGATTTGGTAGGTAACTGGGCAGAAGGGAGGTTGGCTAGGCAAATTGGGCCCATATTCAGAGTAGTCTTAAATATCAGGCTGGCATTTGATACCATTTACAAGCTTATTATCGTAATTCATAATGGACTCATAGAGCACTCTCTCTGTGCCAGGCACTGTCCTCTGCACCTTATGCACATGGATATTGACTCATTTAATCCTCAGAACATCCTGGGATGCTATAATTATCGTCTTTTTGCAGCTGAGAAAACAGGCACCACGAAGTTAAGTGACCTGCCTGAGATGATGTAAGAAAAGTGGAATATGTTAACTTATTTAAGAGATCAAGGTGGGATCTGGAATGGTCATAAAGTTTTTCCAAATGGGTAAACAGACCCTAGAGAAGGCTGGGCAGTTTTTAGGGAAGAAAGAAGCTACAATTAATAATAACATAAAGAAGAATATTTTCGGGCAGGAATCCATTTCATCAACCTAGTCCATCATTTCACAGGCGAGAGCACTGAGGCTCAGAGAGGTGATAAAGTTTGTCTGAGAGTCTCTGTCTGGGAGGTGACCATGTGAAGTTCAAAGTGGCTGTATAATGGGTGCGGGATGGTAAAAGTACTCTGTGGAGGACTGAGGGGTGCCAGGGTGCTACCTCATCAGATTTCTGTCCCCAGACTTTGCCCAAACAGTTCACAGAGATCACCTTAAGGCTTGTTGTCCAGGTGTGTGCCTCGAGCACTTCAGGGTCCTGTGCTATGTGAAGTGTTCTTTGGTCATTACTACCTGATCCTGTCTCAGAAGGAGGCGGAGAAGTAGGCAGGCCTGCTTTCCAGAGCCCTGTGTGTGCTGATCTGTGCATGGTTTCCCACTGGAAAAGTCCAGAGCCCTAGGGGACTCGGAACTGGGTGACAGAGTCAGACCAGTGATGACGAGGCGTTATTCCACGCTCCTCCCAGACGCTATTGAGGGAATAAAATTAATTACAGGCTGAGAGAAAGTCAGTCTTAAATGTACAGGGTGGGGCAAAAGTAGGTTACAGTTGTTCTTGGAAATAATGCAATAATTAATAAATAATAACACAGAAATAAACTCACATACTCACAACTGTAAACCTACTTTTGTCCCACCGTATAGTGACCTCATAGGGCCAGGACATCACCAAAGACCCAGCACAGGCTGCTTCTAACCCCAAGTGCCCAGGGTTGTCTTGCTTGGGCCCATGTTGAGGCCCTGCCCAGTTTGTCCTGTAGAACTTGACTGGGCTACTGCCTTCCTGGCCTCACTCCCACCCGGATCCCTGCAAACTCCACAGATGTTTATAGTGCAAGTAATTGTCGAATTATAATCAGCAGGATTCTGTAAACATCCCTTCAAAGTACGTAAGAGCATAAAGCTTTCTGCTTACCCAGCAATTTCTCTAAATTAGTTTAAGAAAAGTTTGGAACAATGTAGTACATTAATCATCATCACGTCAAGGTAGGATATTGTCTTAGTTTGCAAGATCAGGAAATCACAGGGCTGATGCCTTAAATGCTTTTAAACCAGCCGTACAGAGAAGTAAAGGCTTGGTGCCTGATCAGTCAGGATGAGCTAGTTTGTGCTGTTGATGACAGACAACCTCAAACATCTCAGCAGCTTCACAAGGTTTATTTCTCACTTACATTACACGTCTATCCGTTTGGTGGGAGTGCTGTCACTGATGGAGCAGTCACCGGGAAAGATAGAGGGCGGCTTCTTAAATTATTATTATTGAGGTGTAATTGATATGTAACATTATGTTAGTTTCAGGTGTACAACATGATGCAATATGGTATAGGGCCGTGGTTGGCAAACTGTGGCTCGCGAGCCACATGCGGCTCTTTGGCCCCTTGAGTGTGGCTCTTCCACAAAATACCACGGCCTGGGTGAGTCTATTTTGAAGAAGTGCCGTTAGAAGTTGTTTAAGTTTAAAACATTTGGCTCTCAAAAGAAATTTCAATCGTTGTACTGTTGATATTTGGCTCTGTTGACTAATGAGTTTGCCGACTACTGGTAGGGTATAGCTTTCAAAGGGACTTAAAATTTGGGAGTTGTAACATCCACATCTTCTGGGATCTGTTATCAACCCCTTAAATGGGACTAACTTAAGGCATTTTTTAAGCAATGATAGGCATCCAAACGGGTGCGTCATTGAAAAGAGTGAGACATGTTTATTCTGGAGATGATGCTGTTGCTCAGATCCTTTTGGTTGCCTTCAGCTTATGAATCATCACGAAAACTCATTTTTCACGGTTAAAATCCCAATACAAAGAGCTTTGTGTCAACAGGCTAAATCATAGGGTTACGTCCCCATGGAAAGGCCAAACGTCTGTCTCCAAGAGGCTCCTGGGTGGCTGCATTACTCTGGTGACTTCCTCAGGGTGCTGAGTCAGACTTTTAGCTCTGTAGGCTCAGGGAAGACTCGCATTAACCAAGTTCAAAGTACTGGTTACATATAAATCAGTACCAATCTGTAAACTGTCAGTATTGATGTCTGAATGACAGTGTACTGGGTTCACTGAGTGTTGTAAGCCTCATCCAGACATGACCCCCAAGTCCAGACCATGATCCTTGACCGCTCACCCAGGAAGCAGAGGCAGCATGGCAGAGGGTTAAAGGCGACCTCTGACAACAGTTTGATTTCCTTAGGAATCCTGGCTTTGCTGTGACCCTGCCCCTGACAGCTCCAGGTGAGAGTCTTCATTGGCAAAGGAATGACAGCCTCTTATTTCAGACTAGAGGCCCGGTGCACGACATTCGTGCACTGGTGGGGAGGGGTGATCCCTCAGCCCAGCCACGCCCTCTCACAGTCCAGGACCCCTTGGGGGATGTCTGCCTGCTGGCTTAGGCCCCCTCCCTGCAGTCAGACATCCCCCGAGGGGTCCTTAGTGTTACTGTGGAGGCAGGAGAGGCTCCTGCCACTGCCGCTGTGCTCGCCAGCTTCTGACTGAGCAGTGCTCCCCCTGTGGCAGTGCACTGATCACCAGGGGGCAGCTCCTGCATTGAGTGTCTGCCCCCTGGTGGTCAATGTGCATCATAGAGACCGGTCATTCTGCCATTCAGTCAATTTGCATATTAGGGTTTTATTATATGGGATGGTCCCACAAGCATGTAGGATGGTCAGCACCATGTCTAAGACAGCAGTGCCTCAGCAAGGTCTTTGGAAGGATGCTATTTGAAGGAGAGCTAAATAGGTAATTTGAGTGTTTAATATGATCAGCTAAAGTAGCCCCATTGCTACCACATAAAAGGACCACAGCTCCCCTCCGTTTTCCAAACTGCTTCTCCAACTCCTCCCCCACACACCTCCCATTTACCCTGCCCTCTCCATGGAATGATCATTGTATTTACTTCCTGTTATAATCTGTTCCAGCCCTGAGACTACACTCATGCTTCACATAATGTTTCAGTCAGTGATGGACCACATACATGACCCATAAGATTATAATGGAGCAGAACAATTCCTATCGCCTAGTGATGTCATAGTCCTTGCAATGGTCTCAACACATTACCCACATGTTTGAGGTGATGCTGATGTAAGCAAACTACTGCTCTTCCAGTTAGATAAAAGTATGATCCACACAGTTATGGACAGTACATAATCCTTGATAATGAAAATAAATAACTGTAATACTGGTTTATGTACTTATTATGCTTTCTTTCATTATGGTTGTGTACTCTTTCTACTTACATATAAAACAGTTTTCTGTAACACAGTATGCCATGTTGTGCTGGCAGCAGCCTCCAACATCTCGTGCTTACCTTGTCTCTTGATTGCCATCATTCTCTCTTGTGCTTGATTTAATCTCATGTTCTTTTGTACAGTAACATGCTGCATAGGCTTGTAGCCTGCGAGCATTAGGCTATGCCATGCAGCCTGCGTGGGTAGTAGGCTGTACCATGCAGGTTTGTGTATTGCCCCACTCAATGGTTGCACGACAATGAAATCACCTAAGGACATATTTCTCAGAATGTACCCTGATTGGTAAGTGGTGCATGACCATAATTCTTTCTCTTCCTGGGTAAATTTGTTTCTCTGACCAGTTCTATTGAGGTGCTGGCTTTAAACTTTACCTCTCAAAGAGAAGGCAATCTTACTTCTATCATTTCTAAGTCGGGGCTGGAAACCTCACCATAACCCTCAAAACCCACAATAATTACTTTATAGTCACACCTCAATTTATAAAACCAGTTTGACTCAGCGCTCAACTCCTCCCCTCTCTCTGTCCCCATTCAGTACACTTGACTTCAAGTGACATTAGCCAATTGGAAAAAAATTCATTCTGAGAGCAAGAAGATGTATTAATAGTGAGGATGCTTTTATAAATGGGACACAAGCTTCAAAGGCAAACCCAAAAGTTTATAAAACATGTTTTAAGAAATAGCAGGCATCCTAGAAACACTGAGCCTATTTTGAAAGGGGCGGCAATCATTTGGACAGGTAGATTATGCAATTTGAAAATCTGCCGTGCTGCTTTATATTCAGTCACAACCTGTCCATTAAATGCTTTGTATCTGGGCAGCCAGGTACCTGCTGGGGGTGGAGGTGGTGCCGGCAGCAGCACATAGCAAACACAGCCTCAGGAGCCTCCTCATCTCGGATTCCACTTTGTAATTTATCAGAGACGTTCTGAGACGGCCACGTGTGCTGCACTGCACTCCTTGTGGTAGGTTGCCCCTATTTATGAAGGAGGGTCTTACATAAAGCCTTGCATTCCCTGTTGGCCACAGATTGCTTTCTCGCTTTTCAAATTTTAGTGTGGATGAAAGTATAGAATATTAGATGGCTTTGATTTATCAGGATGGGTTCTCCTGTCGATTTACATCTTCTGGGGAGAGAAAGCTCTGTCCTCAATTCAAACCCACTGCTGTCCTTTCCTGCTATTTCACTGGTAAACTGGAGGTTGTTGAGGCCTGAAGGCTGGTACCCTGTGAGCCCAGGAGCGAGGCAGCAAAGGGGAACCATCTGCTTTGGCTTTTTCAAAGGAACGCCGGCCCTTGCTTTGTGCCCCTGGGAAAATCTAAGTCCTCACTGGCAAGCTACATGCTGCTCGTTTTATATCTCCTGCAGTGCTGGCTAGTGCATTGCCCATATTAGACACTCAAACGCTGAACCAGAGGGAGTGCACCTGTCTGCTGGGGCTGCTGTAAAAAAATACTAGGTTGCTTAAACAACAGAAATGTATTTTCTCACAGTTCTGGAGGCTGGAAGTGGGAGATCAGGATCCACCCTGGTTGGGTTCTAGGAAGGGCTCTCTTCCTGATGTGCAGGGGGCAGCCTCCTCTCTGGACCCTCTCACGGTGGAGAGATAGCGCAAGCAAGCCCTCTGGTGTCTCTTCTTATAAGGACACTAATCCCATCATGGGGCTGCCCTCTTCTAAGCCTAGTCATCTTCCAATGGCCGAGTCTCCAAAGATCTCACATTGGGGTTAGACTTCAACATATGAATTGTTTGGGGACACAGTGTAGCCCAGAGCAGTGCCAAAAAAAGAAATAGGAAATCAAACTGTCGTGTAACTCCTTTTTTTTTTTTTAACACCTTCACCCATTTCAGCCTTCTACCTTCTCAGCAATCACCAATCTGTTCTCTGTATCTATGAGGTTTTTTTTTTTTAATTTTTTAAGGTTCTACATATAAGTGAGATTATAATGGCATTTATCTCTGTCTGACTTATTTCATTTAGCATAATACCCTCAGGTCCACCCATGCTGTTGCAAATGGCAGGATTTCCTTCTTTTGTATAGCTGAATAGTATTCCATTGTATATATTCACCATTTCTTCTTTATCCATTCATCAATTGATGGACACTTAGGTTGATTCCATGTCTCAGCTATTATAAATAATGTGCCATTGAACATGGGGGTGCATGTATCTTTTTGACTTTGTATTTTTGTTTCCCTTGGATAAATACCCAGAAGTAGAATTGCTGGGTCATAGGGTAATTCTAAAACTGTCAAGTAAACTTTGATTTGTATGTCTTATCCACTGTCCTAACAGAGAAGTGCAACAGAGTAGCCACAAGAAGAGGAAATATACTCAAGAAGGCTATAAATGCACATACATGTACATACACAAACAAGCATATGTTTTCTCTTCTGGAATCTGTTTTGCTCTGAGCTTGGAGACATGCAGCTAGTGAGCTTGAGATGCAGTAGTTGTCATAGAGTAAAGGCAATGCGTTTGCATATACCTGACCTGGGAGGTCATTTAACAATGACTCTTCCCTGGTAGTCCTGTGTCTGCATCACACAGAACCTGGTGGCTGTGGTCATGTCAACAGTGATGGACCCAAGCGAATGAGGTATGGATAGTGCAGACGTCTACATGATTTCATGCCTAAAGGTCTGGGAACTCCTTTATATTGGCAGAGATGCTTAGGAATGAGCTTATGATAAAAACCTACATAGGTAGCCCTAGCCAGTTTGGCTCAGCAGATAGAGCGTCGCCTGTGGACTGAAGGGTCCCAGGTTTGATTCTGGTCAAGGGCACATGTCCAAGTTGTGGGCTCAATCCCCAATGGGGGGCGTGCAGGAGGCAGCCAATCAATGATTCTCTCTCATCATTGATGTTTCCAGCTCTTTCTCCCTCTCCCTTCCTCTCTGAAATCAATAAAAAAAATATGTTAAAAAAGAAAAAACAAACTACACAGGTAAAGGCTGATTTTTCCTTTGGAAAGGCAAATGGAAAATTCTCAGTTTATTCTTAAATATTCTTAAATAATATTCCCAAGGCCCTTTGGCCATAACTTTAACATTTCTTGCAGGAAGATACTTTCATTGTTTGGATTTTTAATTATGGGAGCACATAGTGTGTTCAAGGGTGGAGCCAGGATTCAAATCCCAGTCCCAATACTTAAACAGAGATGTTTAGTCTCTGGGCCCCTGTCTCTTCCCCGTACAATGGCCTTAATGATGGGACCACTGTCGAGGGCTGTGATGAGGTTTAAAGAGACTGGAATTTGTAAAGTGCTTGGAGCAGGGCCTGGCCCATAGTAAATACTGTATAAGTATATGTTAAATACATATATACATTATAATGGATATTTTATAATATGTAATCTATTGATTATAATATTAATATAATTATGATATATTAAACATATTTTAAATAAATATACATAACAATACATATTACATATGTAACATAAAATATCTATATATATAAAAGCCCAGCAACCAGATTGGTGGAATGAACAGAACGACTGGAATGAACAGAATGACCAGAATGACCAATGGCTATGACACGCACTGTGGCAGCCAAACAGCCTGATCTGGGCCCCCATCGGCCCCCAACACCCCGACTGAGGTGGGGCTGGCTGGCCAACCACCCACAGCCCCTCCCCAACACTGGCCAGGTCCAATGGGCCCCCATCGGGGCGGGCTGGCTGGACCCTACCCGTGCACAAATTCATGCACCAGGCCTCTAGTCTATATAATAAGAGAGAAATATGGTAATTGACCGTCATTCCATGATGCCCACAGCCAATCAAGAGAGAATATGCAAATTAGTGGGACAAAGATGGCAGCGGCCATGGAGCCAGCCTGAGTGGGCAGGAAGTTTTGGTCACCACTGGCAATGCAGGAAGCCAAGCTTCCCGCCCATCTGGGCTGGCCACCAAAGGAGGGGCCTTTGGGTGGTGGCCACACACCCCCAGCAGGGACCCTCACCACATGGGGGTGTGGCTGGCCTGCAAACTGCCCCAGCCCCTCACCCAGGCTGGCACCATCCCCAGTGGGGACCCCCACCCCAATGGGGGCGTGGCCGGCCTGCAAACCACCACAGACCCCTCACCCAGGCTGCCCTGCTCCCCAAGGGAACCCCCACCCTGATTCAGGACACCCTTCAGGGCAAACCAGCCAGCCCCCACCCATGCACCAGGCCTCTGTTTATACTAATAAAAGGGTAATATGCTAATTAGACTGGGATACCTTCCAGGAGACCTTCTGGACGTTCTATTGGACAAAGCCATGGTGGCAGGGCTGAGGTAGAGGCAGTTAGGGGCCAAGAGGGGAGGACAGCTGTGGGTGATCAGGCCAGGATGGGATGGCAGTTGTGGGTGATCAGGCTGGTGGGGAGGCTGTTGGGGGTGATCAGGCCAGTGGGGGGGGGGTGGGCAGTTGGGGGCAAGCAGGCCAGCGGCAGGGCAGTTGGGGGCAATCAGGCCATCAGTGGGGGGAAGTTGGGGGTGAGCAGGCTGGCGGCGGAGGCAGTTGGGAGCGAGCAGGCTGGCAGGCAGAGTGGTTAGGGGCAATCAGGCAGGCAGGCAGGTGAGTAGTTATTAGCCAGCAGTGCCAGATTGCAAGAAGGATGTCTGACTGCCAGTTTAGGCCCAATCCCGATCCCTGTGGGATTGGGCCTAAACCGGCAGTTGGACATCCCCTGAGGAGTCCCAGATTGGAGAGGGTGCAGGCCAGGCTGAGGGACACCCCACCCCCCCTCATGAATTTTGTGCACCGGGCCACTAGTCCTATATAATAAAAGCCTAATATGCAAATTGACTGTTGCTATGATGTGCACTGATCACCAGGGGGCAGACGCTCAATGCAGGAGCTGCCCCCAGCCCACAGGCCCAGGCCAGCCAAGGCGGGTGCCAGCAGGGGCCCTGATCACCCCACTGGTTGCCCCACAGAGGGAGGCGACCAGCGGCGGCGGTGGCAGGTGGGGCTGGCTGGTGGACGGTGGTGGGGGACAGAGACGGCAAGTAGGCAGTGCCAGGCTGGCCAAGGCAGGTGCCAGTGGGGGCCACACACCTCCGCCCCGATCACCCTGCTAGTTGCCCCACAAATTGGTCCTGATCGCTGGCCAGGCCTAGGAACCCTACCCATGCACGAATTTCGTGCATCAGGCCTCTAGTATATTATAGAATATAGAATATATTCATTATATTAATACTAATATAATTAAATATGTGTTAAAACATATATTATAAAAATATAAATGATATATGTTAAATATATAATTTTTATATTTATTTTATATATATGTATATGTTTTTAAGTAAGGTATCTTCCTGTTCAGCTTGAAACATTCTCTCGTTCCGTGTGGGGATGGAGAGCCCCAGGGCTGACAGCCTGTCCATGAGTGAGTGCCATTTATAGTAGGAAAAACTAGGAACAAAGCAGAAGGTCTCCATCTGTATTTGGCTGTTTACTCAGTGGTGCTTTCATTGCCCACTCCTTTGGGTTTTATAAAAATCATTTGCATCAATGTACTAGGGCTTTGAGACATTGCATTTAAAAAATTATGTAAATTGGGAATTGCCTGTTTTAGGAAATGTTATCTCTCATCACTTACCCTTTTTCCGTTTTGTTTTCCCTCCAGCCCAAGCTGTTGGCCAAGGAGCTGCTTGACCTCGTGGCATCTCACTTCAATCTGAAGGAAAAGGAATACTTTGGAATAGCCTTCACAGATGAGACGTAAGTGTCCCATGAGCCCTCAGAACTTGACGGGAAACTGGAAATCACAACTGTCCCAACTGTCAGAATGAGCTCAGCTGCAGGCCACTTGGGTCCTGTGGTAAGGGGTCAGTTCAAGTTCATCATTTGAATTTCAAAGGCCTTGTGATCATGCCCGGAATGACCAAAGGATATAATTACGGTGATGCTTATATTGTTAAATTATTAGGTAAACTAGTTCCTATAATCAAATTGCAGATTGTGTTCATAACTGAAATGCTTTTTTGTTTGTTTGTTTTAAGTAGATTTGTATGTGTTTGTTTTCTATTAAAGTTAAATGAAAACTCCAGGAAAGTCAACTTTTCTCTCCAGTGTTGGAATAACAATAACAGCAAGTGAATTTTATGATAAATTCAAAATGAAAAGTATCTGTGCAGTTTCACTGTCTAAGCTGAAATAGAGAAAATAAAAATCAGGAATTCAGTCACACATCTGATGAAAAGTACATTTGCTTTAAAGACCTTTCAGTTTGGCTCTATAAAGAAGTGTTTTACAACACAAGTAAGAAAATCTTTACTAAAATTTCAATTATCTTCTTTTTTTAAAAATATGTTTTTATTTATTTCACAAAGAGAGAGGGAGATGGAGAGAGAGATAGAAACATTAATGATGAGAGAGCTGCCTCCTGCACACCCCCTACTGGGGATTGAGTCCACAATCCAGGCATGTGCCTTGACCGGGAATTGAACCTTGATCTCCTGGTTCATGGGTGGTTGAGCCACACAGGCCGGGCTCAATTTCCTTCTTAATATACTATTAGCAAAAGAATATGGTAAAAACCTGCACAGACTGCTAGATAAGAATGTGTTCTAAACAAATGTGTAATGCTTTTCTTTCCTCTGAGTGTACACACACGCATACACATACACACACTCCTGCGAATCTTTAGAATTACAGAGATGATACTCTAAAATACTAATAGATCAGGGTTGGGTTGGTGGCTGGACAGGTCAGTGTAGGCAAGGCCATGATCCATTGACCAGATGGGGAGCCATCAAGGCTCAGAAGCAAGGGTGGGAGGCAGCCACAGTGGTGAGTAGGGGAGGTGATCAGGTATGTCTGCACCTGGATACACTGAGCCTGGGAACCGCAAATCCAGACCCTGGAAGTAAAAGGCGGTGTAAATTGGCACTGTCTTGGGCAAACTGGAACATCCAATTGCCTTCTGAATTAGCAACCATTCAGATGGTGGGGTGATCGGGGCACAGGCAGTGGGAGCAGTCGCATCTTCCTCCAGAAAGCCGGGAGGAACTGGGGCAGCCCTGGCCCTGAGCCTGTCAGGAACTGGGCCAGAGGAAGGCAGGAGTGGTGGCCCTGATCTAGAAGGATCGCCGTGCCTGTGGGTAGAACCAAGTAAGCCGGCTGTGAAAGGAGGGCTGCGGTGGGAAGGATCCAGCATAGTGGTGGGAAAAAATGCTTTAAAACAAATACACATTGAGAATAGCTACTTTCAAGAGTGCAGATATTTCTACCCTTTCTCCTGTAAACCCCCAAAATTGGTATTCATACGTTTGTCAATAATTAAAAGGAACCCAGAAGTTTCGATTAATTATATCCCATCATTCACATTTCCCAAGTACCGTTACTCTTCTCAAAGATGCCATGACCTCTACACGAGTCCCAATGAGACCTCCCTTTTGAATAAGAATCTAAGAGTGAGCAGGTTGTCCTGTGGTAAGGAGGGAGAACTAGGCCTGCTGAGTGTGTCACATCACTGCCCAACAGCACCTGCAAGAGTGGGCTGCAGGTAGAAAGCAATTCTTCTCCCAGATGGGTAAGAGCAGGAACACGTCATAGAAAGGAGAGTGGGGCGTGCAGCACAGACCACTCACCCCATCAAGTGGCGCCAGAAATGGTCTGGGCTGCCCTGGTCCCTTGGGTTGGCCAGGAAAGCAGGTGTGTGCATGTGTGTGAGGCCAGGCTGGAGGAAGGTGTCCCCCACCCTGGAGTGGATTGACAGATAGAGGGCTCTGTGGGGGGGGGGGGGGGGGTGAGGAAGAGGATATGAGCCATCTCCTGGCACAGTCCAGAGAAAGTGTGGTCACCACCACCTCTTCACTAAAGTCTGGGTAGGAGGGTTTCTTCCGCAATTGCAGGAACGGCCAGAGGCCAGCAGATCAGCAGAAAAGAGCAGCCTCTGCAGACGGTTCCTGAAAAAGAACTGGCAGGTGGACCTGACTCATGGGGGAGTGTCAGGGCCCCCAGGAAACTAAGGACAGGAGACAGAAACAAAGGGGATGGCCGTGACTCAGGGCAAAGTCATGGCCTGACAATATCTGGGGCCAAGGGACGCTGGCTGGTGGCCTCTGATAATCTGAACTTTTCTCCTTTTCCTGGTAAGAAAGGAAAAAATGAAAGCTGTGCCTGTGGGTGTGACTTAGTCTAGGGCAGTGGCCAGCAAACTCACTAGTCAACAGAGCCAAATATCAACAGTACAACGATTGAAATTTCTTTTGAGAGCCAAATTTTTTTAACTTAAACTTCTTCTAACGCCACTTCTTCAAAATAGACTCGCCCAGGCCGTGGATTTTGTGGAAGAGCCACACTCAAGGGGCCAAAGAGCCGCATGTGGCTCGCGAGCCGCAGTTTGCCGACCACGGGTCTAGGGTGAAGGGCTATGTTATATGTGCCCCTGGACACTAACTTAAGATCTTCCAATAACCGTATTTTCAAATTGTGCATTGTACTGGGCCATGTACTGGGACATGTACTGTGTGTGTGTGAGTGAGTGCGTGTGTGGTTTCTGCAGGGGCTACACTGTGTATTTTATAATCAAATGCAGATGAAGTTTCATTCTTTATTCCATCCCATGGTATATCCTATGTATTGCCTATTTCCTCATGCATATCAAGCAAGACTAACAATCAGAAAGTGTTGTAAGCTGTAAAATGCTGTAGAAGTGTAAGATATTACCACCAGTGTTAAAATTCCTTAGAGTAGAATATATGAGTCTTTCAGTATTAACAGCTGTTGATGACATTTTGTAGGATCTGGTTGGGGCTGGAGAGAAGATATATAGAGAAGAATTCAGCCAGGAAATTGGAAGTGTCTCTAAGCGTTTCTTGCCCCATAAGTTGTGCTTATGAATAAAGTATGAAGTACACAGTGCAAGACTTTATGTCCACAGATATTTAGTATTGTTAGTTGATCCACAATGTTGTAGCATCAGTACTAACTCCACCTTCTCTTTTTTAAATTTAATATTTAAACTTTATATTTTGAAATAATTAGACTTACAGAAAAATTGCAAAGATAGTATAGAGAGTACCACATACCCTTCACCCAGCATCCCCAAATGTGTTGATATTTTACAAGCTATGTTAATATTACTACATTATATGATCACATTATCAATACTACACTGTAAACTTCATTCCAGTGTCACCAGTTTTCCCATGAATGCCTTTTTCTGTTCCAGGTTTCAGTGGTATGCAGCCTCTTTTAATCTGAATAATTCTGCTGTGATAGACAGAGATGGTCACCTGTACATGATCTAAATTGTGGTGATACCAGCAAACAATGCTATTTCAGCCGCCTTTAAAACATTCTGAAACAAAGGAAGAGCCTCATATTAATTTGATCCTAAAATAATTATTTCTGTTTTGCTAGAGTTGTGGTTCTCAACCTTTGCTGCACACTGGAGTCATCTAGGCCATTTTATAAAATACCAATGCCTGGGACCTGCCTCCAAAATTGTGATTTAATTGGTCTGGAAGGGGACTGAGCAGCAAAATTTTTCTAATATGCATCCAAGTATGAAAATCCCAGTTCCAGAGAGAGGGGAATGGTGGAGTAAATTTCCTCTGTTCCCTCTTTCCAGATCCAAGAAGAAAAGCTGATTTCACTCAAACTTTGAATATTTGGGGCCAATCATGGCACATGCCAGGGATCTGAAAGTTATAGACTCTCTCCACTCCAGACAGACTCTGGAAACCTAACAGTGTGAGAACCAACTCACAAGAAGTTCAGCTTTAGTATTTAGCCACCAGTCCATAGAGTGTGGCTGGGATTCCACCTGTTAAGCATTGGCATCCATCATGTAAGGAACCCTATTTTTGCATTTTATGTTTGAAATATTTTCAATACTTTTTCAGCACCCAAATTGTTGGGTGTTTTTTTAAAAATTCCAGAGCTCATGGATCTGATTGTATAATTTATATCAATAAAGCCCTATATTTAATTATCTGATTTATTCTCAATCATAACTTTGTTTTCTCTATTTGGGTTTCTTTAAAAAAACAGTTTTATTGAGGTATAATTGATATACAAAGAAATGCACATATTTAATATGTACAATTTGGCGAGTTTGGACATTTGCAAATACACAAGTTTTTAATTTTTAAAATTAAAGGAAAATTGTTGACAGAGAATTTCATCATCAAAAGCTATAACTAAACAACTTTTAGACCATTTAGCAGAAATAGTCCAACACACCCCAAACTGAAATAATGATTTATAATAATTATCCTATCATAAACTTTTGAGAATTGTGTGTCAGACGCTGTAAATGAGTATCACTGTAATGAAAGCTTTAAGAAATATTTGGACAATTGAAGGAGAAAGTTAAGAAACTTGGTCAGCAATCACTGCACATTTTAAAAGCCAGATAGTTAGAATGTATTTTCACATACCAAGTAAGAAAATTTTACATGCCAATTAAGGAAGCTCTTACACTCTTACTTAATCACAGACTCCTTTGAAATTTGTTAAGAAGGTATGTTCCCTTGCTTCCACAAAAGTAATTTACACATAAAATAATTTATGCTTAGGTTTTTAGAGGGGTTCTAGACATTCTGAAGCTAGAATCCTAGTTTAAGAACTAATTAGGGATTTTTTTTAAGACAACATGCAATGTTTTAATTAATTGAATCATTGATTAGTACTGTTTAGGGAATCTGATTTATCCAGATAATTAAGGTCCAGTGTTTCTTAATTAATTGGCCTCTAGACCCAATGCCGGACAAAGGGGCAAACCCTCAGCCCTGCAATGTCCTTGAGTCCTCTTGTGCCCTTAGCTAGAACCATGACTGGCACTGGCCAGCCATCTGAACAGGATCTAAGCTCTCCCAGTCTCAAGCTTATCTACCATTTAAAAATAAAGTAGAAAAGAAGTTTCCCAGTCGTGGAAGAAACAATGACATGTAGCTCTGGGAAAGAAATCTAGTATTTAGAAATAGGTTTGAGATTTCCACTCATTAAATGCCCCGAACCACAAGACTGCGGAGAGAATCAGTGCTACACCTCTAAGCTTGGGTTGTAACAGCTGCTCCTGGAACATGGCATTCACCGTGCATGGCCTCCTCAGAGACTGGCAGACGGATGGCACACAGCCCTACCTTCTATTTAGTGACCAGAAAGGGATTTAGCAGAACTCTTTCTGTGTGTAACAAAAATAAAGAAAGAAAGAATGAGGTGATCTGAGAAGCCCTTAGGGATCCAGGCTTTCTGTTGACTTCTTACTTCCCAAAGAAAGTGTTAGGGCGGAGCTCAGGTCCTGCATGAGGAAGAGCAGAATGAATTCTCACTGAAGATTGTTTACTTAGGGCAGGAGCGGGGTCTTTACATGGATGGCCATCCAAGGCTGACAATAACATTGATCTAAGGGGCATATTTGAAGCTGACTTATTGGTTTCTTAACAGATATTTTTTAGCATCCACTGTTCAGCACCAGAAATAACCAGACTTTTTGACCCCTTGTGTGGCTTGTATTTTTAGTTTAGGAGGTAAATAAGATATAGTGTAGGAGGTGCTATAAAAGAAGGCTTGGAGCAGACAAATCCTCCATAAGTAAAAAATTAAGGCTATAAACTCAGTTGGACCAATAGCTCAAGTTTTAGTCATCTGGTTTCCCCAATATACTCATCTTAATCTTTCTCTGTGTGTCTGTCTGGTGCAGATGCAATCTCTCTCCCCTTCTCTCTCTGTCTCTCTCTCTCACACACACACAAACTCCCATGCTCACACTCACACACTGGGAGACCACTATTTGAGGATTTCTAGCTAAATCAGTACCCTGAGCTGCCCTTGATGAGAACATGCACTTCTGAATCAGGACACTAAAAGCCAATCATGGTTTCATTTGAAGAGCTCCCACCCACCCCTCCATCCAGAGACATCTGTAAGGATTTCATACTTTTACCTTGGCTTTCCATAAATACACATTCCATATGAGGTCAGCTGTCTGCAGTGAGAACCTCTAAAAGGCACAGAGCATCCTTCTCCCCTGGGGTCCAAGAATGCTCAGCTCAGTCTTATACACCTCCACCCTCCAGTAACTCTCTAAAACAAAGCTCTCCTTAAGACCATCTCCACTTAAGGTGCCAACACTTGAACCAGAAATATATTTGTATTATATGTAGAAGCTAAAAGCAATCTGTTAAATAAATGCTTCCAATTTCTGTTGCCCAGAGGCAATTGTGTATTTATTAGTGACCCAACAGTTTGACCTATTGCCACCATAAACCAAATGAGTGTCATCTTACTCAGCTTTAATGGTAGTTATCAGTCAAACAATAACAAATACCAAGTGTCTGCGGGAGTATTTTTTATTTTTGTGCTTTGTTATTAGCGAATGCCCTGATGTGCATTCTCAAATGAAAAATCAATAGGAATAATGAAAACCAAGCTATCCGGCATCTCTTACCTAGTTAAACTGTATTGAGAAAATGCATCAATGCTTCTTTTACCTCCTTGTTCCACCCTGGTCCACCTTGACTTAAATTAAAAAAAAAAAAAAATGAGAAAGTGACTTGATGTCGGAACTGTGAGGTGTCACGTAGGAAAGAAAAGGTCCTGGACAGTGAGGAATGCTCGATGCCACTGGGTGTAGGAAATATGACTTTGAACCCCATACAATGAGCAGAAACATTTTAACAAGTCCAATTGCAGCCAGAAGTGGTGGTTTCAGAGCTAGGGTTTCCAGTTTGCTTTTTAATCTGTCTTTTAGCTTTTGCCCAAATATTGGGCAGTTATCATAAGGGACATTGGATGAGTCACTTGTCCCTTCAGTGGAGAGATTCTTGGTTACATGAAATGAAGGGAGCTGACTTCCTTCTGCCTCAGGATCCCAGGACTCCAGATCTGGGGAAGCCCCCTCTGCATGGATACCAGAGCCCTGTGGGTATTCACATCATGCCGACCCCGCAGAACTGGGCTTGAGGAGTTCAAATAAGGGAGTGGAGAAAGGAAATTCGTGTTCCTCAAAAACTATTTCTTTTAGGGGTGATTCTGGCCTCCTTGTTCTCTCTGCTTGCTGACCATTTTCATACTTTCTAGTCAGTTTATTGCTGATAAATGATAAACCAATATAGGGGCTGGGGACAAAGGAATTGCCAGTTAAATAAATCCATTGCTAAAATGTCATCCTTTTAAAAAGTTTAATATGGGGCTAAAATTATCCAGAGAGGGAATCCACCCCTCTCTTTGGCCTCCGTGAACATGGATGAGGAAGAAAGGCCAGGAGCAAACCCAACAGAGTGGTACCTGTCTCAGTGACCCCTCATGCAAATGTCCCCACTTTGAGGTTCTTCACAAGTGAACCGTGTCCCTAGAGACCACGTGGAATTCCCTGCTGCCTGCGTGGTGAGGCATGCTGCGCCCCTGGGTGGGAGCAGGATTCATCTCTTGAGCATCATGAAAAGGTTATTTCCCTCAGATCATTTATCAGGAATCATTGTCAGGCAAAATAATGCATTTAAATCTATGTGGCCATTGGATAGATTGCTTTTATGAGTTTTCTTAGATTCTGTTTTTATTTAGCATCCATTAATTACAGAGCCAAACTCACAGTGGAAGCTGCTCACATCTCTCCTGCTGTCCAAAGCCCATACTCGGAGCCACTCCCTCTATCTAGCTCTCACACATAAGCCAATAGTTCCCCTGCCCCAAATCAACCCAGGGCCAGGGACCAGAGAGCCAGGGACAGCCCTAGACCCCTAAGTCTGCCGGGGTTTCTCAAATTAGCCAACCCTGAGTGGTTTCCCCTTGTCTTGCCATCCATGGAAACCCCAGTAAAGGCTCTGCCTGTGTCTCCTCACTCCTCTCCTGCCTCAGGACCAGCCCTGGCGATTCCCCATCATGGCCCTGCCTGGTGTGGTGTGCCTCTCATTTCTAGGGGAACTGAGTAAGATTCAGTTTTACTTTCCAGGGCATTGACCTCTGCATGTGGTCACTCAGTCCCCTTTATAAATTAAGGTCTGAGCACAGATCCATCGCTTCTGGAGGTAGTCATCCAATCAAAGAGCAAGGGCTTTTGAGCAGCTACTCTTTGCCAGGTCTTGTGCTAGGTTCTGGGATGATTTTTTTAAAAGTTGAAAACTTACGACATCTTCAGAGAGAGATCATATTTTTTAAAATAACTAATTGTACACGACTGTGCTATTAATGCCTTGCAGACAACACAAACCAGGAGCTCTGGAGAAGTTTGAAAGAAAGCCCAGACTTAGGCAATCAAGGCAGACTTCACAAAAGCTCTGTACTGAACTCGGCTTCAAACAATGGCTAGCGTTCAGATAAGAGGATGGAGAGACTGTTCCAATTATGAGCAACAGCGTGATCAAAGTCTTTGTGCAGAGCGTGCTTGTGGCGTGTGTGCAGGATGCTGGGCACACGGAGAAGAGCCTGGGAGGTTTGGAACATTTTCAGAGGCAGGAAAGGCGTGGCTGGAGTTTCTTATTCCCCAATAATTAGGTCTCACATTTGTCTTAACACCTTCTAGTTCAGGGGTGGGGAATGTCCGGCCTGTGGGCCATATAAGTCCTGCGAAATCATTTGTTCTGGCCCTGCCAAGGCATTAGGAGTGAGTTAATTAAATGTTTGACCAAATATAGCAGGCTAATTTTTATGTTGATAATTTTGTATGTC
Source organism: Plecotus auritus (assembly GCF_963455305.1). Classification (NCBI taxonomy): domain Eukaryota; kingdom Metazoa; phylum Chordata; class Mammalia; order Chiroptera; family Vespertilionidae; genus Plecotus; species Plecotus auritus. The sequence goes on from NC_137770.1 coordinate 151,569,776, forward strand.
CGAAGAATGATGTTATAAATATCCAAATAGTCCTTGGCAGAAAAAAGGTTCCCCACCCCTGTTAGTTGATCAAAAACACACTTTTACTTTATGAGGTACATTTTGCTTTATTTTTCAGATGTAAAAAATGTTATTGGGGGAAAAGAATGCATACACAAAACAAGTTCTATGGACTTGGGGAAATGCCGCAGCAGAGGTGTGCGTAGGATGGGTGCTGTGAGAGTCCTGTCCCAGGCAGGTGTGTGTGTGGGGGGGTGCATCAGGGAAGACTTTCTGGAGGAGGCATAGGAAAGAGAGGTCTAGAAGGATGGGTTGGACTTTGCTGGGTGATGAAGCAGAGGAAGGGCATTCTAGGCAGAGGGACAATGAGGTATAACTGACATGCAATAAATGGCACATATTAAAGTATACAATTAACAACATGAGCTAAGGCACAGCGGTCACCATTTTCAGTATTACCAGAAACGAAATTGGCACTCCTACCTTTTCTTTCCAGGTCTGTATTCTAGTTGGCTAGGAATTTATCCCACTTTCTGGAAGAAGTTAGTTCAGTCATTTTAATTTAAAAACTTTTTTGTTAATCATCACCAGCGGATATTTTTTTCTATTGCTTTTTAGAGAGAGTGGAAAGGAAGGAGGATAGGATAGAGAGAGAGAGAGAGAGAGAGCGGGAAAGATATGAGAGGGAGAGAGAGAGAAACATTGATGTGAGAGAGACACATCAATTGGTTGCCTCCTGCACATGACCTGACCAGAGCCAAGGATTGAGACTGCAACCTAGGTATGTGCCCTGGACTGGGAATCGAACCTGCAACCCTTTGGTGCTTGGGCCGACACTCTAACCAGTGTGCCACACCAGCCAGAGCTTAAAAAATGTTTTTCATATTATTTTTCACCCTTATTATATTCAGAGAAGAGTAACCAAAAATGAAAAAGAAAAGTTTATAGAAAAAAAATTATTTCCAGGTGGAGATTCTCAAAAGGAGGGAGAAAAGCAAATCCAAACATCATCCTTAGGCCACAGGTGTGGGCTGAAGTGAAAGAGAGGTTTATTTTGTGCAACGCAGACAGCTTTTGCTTCTCATCCTCCACAGAATAAGTGCCAGCCTTCCACATGTGTCTGTGCACTCTAAACATCGGAGTCACATAGCACTGGGCACTTGAAGGGATTTTTGTACAATCAGTTGTGTCTGTTTAACATGAGTTTACTAACTAACCATGATTATAGGGCTCCAGGACGTTGGACTGAGGTTGGGTGAGGAGAGGAGAAAAAAATGGGTAGATTTTTCTGCTCATACTTGTAACATGGCTCTGCCTCACTCTTCAAAGACCAACCTCCTCACCGTGGCCTCCAAGGCCCCAGGTGCTGGTCTCTGCCTCTATCCAGCCTTTTCCCTTCCTACTCACATGACACCTCAAGGCCTTTGCTTATGCTGGTCCTTCTGTTTGGAAAGTGGTTCCCCTTCCTCTTTGCTGAGTTAACTCTTTTCGTTATTCAAATCTCACTCGAACGCCAGGAGTGCTTCTCAGATCCCCAAACTAGGTCAGATCCTTACATATCCTCATAACTCATAGTCCTAATACTATTAGTTAGTATGTAATTAGTTGTGGAAATAGTGGTTGAGTGCCTCCATACAAGCATATAAGCTTGAGGGGAAAAGGGATCGTGTTTATTTTGCTGCCTGCTTCCATTCCAGAATCTTTGTCAGAGAAGATGGTCAGTTGACATTTATGAAAAGAAGAGATGGAGGGAGTGGAGGAAGAAAGAAATGCACAAGTCACTCCATTTATATATCAAGTATCTGTGGTTCACTGTTTAAAATAGCTGTAATGAGGTATAACTGACATGCAATAAATGGCACATATTAAAGTAATATAATTTGATAAGTTTTGACACATGTATGTACCAATAAACCCCCCTCCATCAAGCTAATGAACATAATCCATCACTCTCCCAAACTTTTCTTTATGCCCTCCAAACCCTCCCTCTCACTTCCCCCCAGGCAACCACTGATGCTTTCTGTCATTGTAGATTAATTGGCACTTTCTAGAGCTTCTTATAAGTGGAATTATAGAATTTGTACTCTTTTTGTAGTCGGGTTTCTTTTACTCAGCATAATTATTTTGAGATTCATATATGTTGCTGTGTATATCAGTAGTCTTTATTGCTGCATAGTGTTCCATTACATAATTATATCATAATTTGTTTATACATTCCTCTCGTTGATAAACATTTGGGTTGTTCAAGTTTTGAGCTATGAAAGATAATGTGTCTCTGAACATCTGAGTGTAAAAGTCTTTGCATGGCCAAATGCTTTCATTTCTCTTGGGTAAACACCTAGGAGAAGAATGGCTAGCTCATATGGTAGATGTAAGTTTAATTTTTTATGAAATTATCTGTTATTGGCTTTTCAACCCATCTGCTTCCAGCAAGATGTTGTGAAGGTTGCTGACATGTTTCTAAAGTGCGTTTTGAGTCCTTTGGGAAAAAGCAGCCCACAGCAAGGTAGAAAGGGAATTCAGGATGAGAGGATGCACATTACGCTTTAATTTTAGTGCAGCCGAAGAAATGGACAGCAGGTCTCCAACTCCGACTTTCTTTTTTTTAAAAAAAATTTTTTATTAATTTCAGAAAGGAAGGGAGAGGAAGAGATAGAAACATCAATGATGAGAGAGAATCATTGATTGGTTGCCTCCTGCACTCCCTGTACTGGGGATCAAGCCCACAATGCAGGCATGTGCCCTGACCAGAATTGAACCCGGGACCCATCAGTACACAGGCCGACGCTCTATCCACTGAGCCAGACCAGCTAGGGCTCCAACCCCTGACTTCCTGAGTGTCAATCTCCTCCCTTGTGGCGCACAGTATCTCCCACTCATGCATGTTCCCTAGGTCAGTGGTCGGCAAACTGCGGCTCGCAAGCTGCGGTTTGCCGCTCTGTTGACTAATGAGTTTGCCGACCACTGGGATAGGGGCTTAATCACAAGGAACAACAACAGCCTGTAATTATTGGAATCGAGAGTCTAGACCAGTGGTCGACAAACTCATTAGTCAACAGAGCGGCAAACCACGGCTGCGGCTCGCGAGCCGCAGTTTGCCAACCACTGCTAGGTCACTCCTCTGGGTTCTTCAAATATTGAAAACTTCATAGTGAGGCAAAGTCTATATGTACCTGTGATCCAGCATATTCTGCTGTACATATACCTTTGTTACAAGAAACTTCTATAAAATCCAAAGCCCTAATCAATTTGTCTCTATTTTCCTCAGGGGACACTTAAACTGGCTCCAGCTAGATCGAAGAGTCTTAGAACACGACTTTCCTAAAAAGTCAGGACCAGTGGTTTTATACTTCTGTGTCAGGTACGTACACCTGGTGTCTCTCTTTTTATTTCTTTTTCAGAAAAGTCTGTAAGGGTAGAGAGATCAAAAGAAAGAAAAATCAAGTTTGTCTTGGTTCATTACCAGGAATAGAGGTCATGGTGTAGCTACATTTCCAATAGATGTAAACATAGGGCGTGAGTGTGTGAGGCATGTCAGTGTGTGTGCATGATACACGTGTTTGTGCTCTTGCATAGGCTGCATGTGTGAAATAAAGAAATGAACCTTTTTTGCCTTTTTTGCCTTTTTTGGGGACATATATCTCAAACTAAACTGAATCTCTTATAATAACACAAACTCTTGGGTTCTGTTTTGGTCGATGTTTGAAGCTACATAACTAAAGCTTATATATTGTTTATGCCTATCACAAGTGCCACTTGACCTTTTGAAACTTACCAATTTATCCCAAACAGGAGTAGTTGAACCCCAGCAGTAAGCCACAGATCAGTGCATTTCCCAGCGATGGAGTATATGGCATAATATATCAGAAACAATGGTCATTTTCTGTTCACTAATCTATTATAAGTTTTATTTTGTAACTACAGGGAACTAGATTTGCTTCTTGTAGTTAATATTTGCAACAATTTCAGGAAATCCACCAGACTTAACGCATTGGTTTGCAAAAGGTTGTGTGAAGCCAGAGGGGTCATGTCATGGGTTTTGGGGCAAAGTATAGATCGTAAGCAAAGTCAGAATCTGAGCCCCAGGTGGTGGAGCCAGAACCTTCTATAAGGTTTCTGTCAAAAACCTTCATTGAAACACAATTGTAGAGACATTTAGGGTGAAGGGCTCAGTCTTCCAGTGGACAATAGCCCTTCCACCCATTCCATGGGCCCAGCTCTTAAAATATGTGAACCGAACTCCAGGAGCAGGACATGTGATTCAGAATTCAGTTCTTTTTTTGTTGTTTTTCATTCTCACCCAAAGATATTTTTCCCATAGATTTTTAGAGAGAGTGGGAGAGACAGAGAGAGGGAGGGAAGGACAAAGGGAGAGAGGGAGGAGGAGAAGGAGGAGGAAGAGGAGGGGGAAGTGGGGGAGGAGAGAGAGAGATTGGTTGCCTCTGGCATGCACCCCAAACCCCGAGGGTGCTGGGGATCAAATCTGCAACCCAGGTACCTGCCCTTGACCAGGAATGGAGCCTGTAACCCTTTGGTGCACAAGATGATGCTCCAACCACTGAATGACGCTAACCAGGACAATAATTCAGTTCTTAAAGAGCACCCCAGGAGTGCAGTTTTGGACATAGTCATCCTGATACCACAGGAGACACTGAAGAACCTAAAATCAGAGTTAAGGGCCCCATTTAACAGGCAGGAGTGTGTATCTTTACCACAGCTGGTGGGGTAAACTTAAATTTGCATTGAATGCTTTTTTTGATTTAACAGCTGCAAACATATCAGAGCTAATCTCAACCATTTTCATTACTGATGGGTATGATTTCAATGTCATGTTCTCTTTTTTTGGTGCAGATTTATTTCCCCCCACTTTTTCAAAATAGCAGTTTTACTGAGATATAATTCACATACTGCACAATTCAACAGTTTAAAATGTACAATTAAATGGTTTTTAGTTCATTCACAGAGCTGTACAACCATCACTACATTCAATTTTAGAACATTTTCATCCCACACCCTCTCCCTGAAACCCATTAGTAGCCACTCCCATATCCCCCACCTCTCCAGCCCTAGGCCATCACGAATCAACTTCCTATCTCTATACATTAGGGTTATTCTGGACATTTCATATAAATGTGATCAGACAATATGGAGTCTTTTGTGTCTTCTTTCACTCAGCGCAATGTTTTTGAAGTTCATCCATGTTGTAGTATGAATCAGAACTTTATTCCTTTTTATTGCTGAATAATATTCCATTGAATGAATATGTCACATTGTATTTCTCCATCAATTGATGTCTTGTTTCTACTTTTTTATTATTGTGAGCAATGCTCCTCTGAACATTCATGTACACATTATTGTGTGAACATGCTTTCAGTTCTCTTGGGTGTATACCTAGGAGTAGAATTTCTGGGTCACAGGGTAGCTCAGTGTTTAGCATTTGATAACCTTCCAGCTGTTTTACCAGGTGGCTTCACTACCAATGGATGATGGTTCCAATTTCTCCACATCCTTGGCAGCACTTGTTGTTATCTGAACTTTTGATGATACCCATTCTGGAGGGTATGAAGTGCTGTTTTATCGAGGCTTTCATTTGCCTTTCCCTAATGACTAATGATGATGAGCATATTTTTATGTTTATTGGCCGGTTATAGATCTTCTTTGAAGAAATGTCTCTTCAGATCATTTGTTCATTTTTAAAAATGTTATCTTTATTGTGGAAAGTGTTATGGATGTCCCCTCAATGTCATGTTCTCTTGAATGGTGTCTACATTTTCTCAGATAAGAGAAGTAACTTTATAAAGCAATGGAAGGAGGCTGAGCACACGTGCCATGCATCAGGCTGTCTCCTCCTTCCTGGGGCTTTGCAACAACATTCACCAAGAAGAGGAAATGCTGGGCTGCTTGCACGTCAGGCCTCTTTTTCAGGTGTCTGTGATGAGCCAAGTTATTTGTGAGTTGGGGGAACCCAGCCTTGGAGGAAAGCTTGGGGTGCTATGAGGTTGTCAGTTGAAGGGTTTGTCCCTGAGAATATGCAGATGGTTCCAAATCGCTCCATGCTGACCCATGTTGACAACAGAGAGAACCAGGATGGGGTGACAAAGACCCAGCAATGCTTCTGCCATCGGCCTTGCGTTTTCCTGGTGGGCCACAGCAGGCACCTCACAGAACGCTCGCTCCTTAGGAAAAACTCTCCAAATACCCATTTGCGAACAGACCTCTAACAGCACGGCCGCAGGCAGAGCTCCTTCTCCAGCTCAGCGCAAAAGCCGATGTTTCCAGAGAGCCAAAGGTTCCTATTTCCAGTTACCTCTTGGCCACCTGAGAACATAAACTCAGCAGGTCCCAAAGCCAAAGTCATTGTCTTTCCACTCTCTCCCACTTCCCAAATCTTCTGTGGTTCCTTCCAATCTGTGACATCATTATGCATTCAGGCATCTAGGCTTTCAATCCTGAAGTCCTTCTTCCTCCAGTTCTTACGTGCATTCATTCTGCTGCCACTTCCAAAATCTCTCTGCCCTGCCCTCTCCGCATCTGTCACCTGATCTATCGCACCTGTTTCCCAGGGTAGGTGTCACCTGGGCACCAGCTATGGAGGACCCTAGCTCTTGGAACCCCCATGAACCTGAGTCCCCACTTTTCAGCTAGCTGAGCAGCATAGGAGCAAATGCCAATAGTTTGTTTTCCCTGAGAGAGGAGGCAGGTGCTCCTATGTGGGGACACTGACCTTCCTAACAAGACCAGCCCCCGCCCAGCATCCATCACACAGGCATACCTGGAGGCAGCCTGACTCCAGTACCTCAGAGCTTCCCTGCTTTTGTTTAAACATCTCTACATTACACCTGTTTAACACGTGTTCAGTTAGCCTTTGTGGAAAAGGGGGATAAAACCACCTGATGAAAGAGACCGTGGGAAATACCGGCCGCCTTAAAGCCAAGTTTTAGGGATTCATTGAGTGAAAATACTAATCCTGTGTGACCTAGGGTCTAAGTTTGGGCTGCCATACCAGCCTGATTTGTTATTTGGCACTTATATAGTCTTCCTTTGTAAGGCATATTCAAAAACAAAAAACATCTGTGAGGGTGAGGGCAGAATTACCGCCCCCATTCAACTGAATAGGAAAAATAAGATCCTAGTATATTGAATAATGTGAATTTGAACTCAGAGAATTCTGCTTCAGCCTCGAAGCCAGAGTTAAGCCTTTTAAATGAGATTTCTTCTTCAGAGGGCCTCAAGCAGTGTGACTGCAGGATGGAGGTCTAAGAGACCCACCTTCATCGACCTGCTCCCTCCAACTCATCCATCAAATCACCAGGAATGATCACAGTGGCTTCTGGGTCTTAATAATGGCCTAAAAAAAAAAAAAGGTCATAGAGGATGGAACTGTCCATTTTTCAGGATGATTGTTAATCTTCACAACAACCCTTGAAGCAGGTACTATTTATTATTCCTAATTAAAGATAGGAGGTGGGTGCCCAGGAATGTCAGGTACATTCTCCCCCATCATGACTAGTAAGTTATGGCATCTGTTCAGATAGATCTGACTCTAAACCTTGCGGCCTTCCCCATTCACCAGGCTGCCCGCCTTGTAAGTGACAAGTGGCACTATGACTGTTTATCAGCGACTGCCACGGTCCCCTCTCCCCTCTTTGCAGAGAGGGCCAGAGGCACCCAACTTAAGATCTGTGACCTGGGCTCATCTGGCATTCCACACCTGCCATGTCTGCGGAGCCAGCATCCGGCAGAAGTGGTGCTGAGGACAGGTGCTCCCAGTACTGGGTGAAAGGCGCATGGAGAGCAATCCCCCAGGCCTGGCATTCCTGGTCAGCACTCAGACTCAGACACCATTGGCAGAGTGTCCCTAAAGGGGAGACCCATGGTCACAAAGCTTTGGCCTGTTGGAAACTCCACATTGAGTAAAGGAGGGAATATATGCATTTCCCCCAACTTCTGAGGTGCAATCAGCCATGCCTGTTGTCATCTCTTTGCCAATTCAGTCCAAACCCAGCTATGCATAATTGCAACCACTTCCTTACCCTGGACCTCACCTCCCCTTGCTGCTTGGCACACATATATACATGTATACACACATATATTCAAGTGTGTGCAGTACACACACACACACACCGATCACATACTTTTTTTATTTCTACTCGGCTCTGAGTGTAGTCACGAGGGAGCGGGGATGGGGGGGCACACAACTGCATGTAGGCACATGAATGATTGTAACTAGTCATAGAGATAATCGATTTTTCTAGCCAGTTCTGTTCGGGTGCCTGCTCATGGCCTCTGCATGCCCACAATGGCTTTCCTTCCCTCTTGCTGCAGACTCCAAACCAGAAGTTCACCCCCTTTGCTTCAAGAAGGTAACATTGCTTTATGATTTTGCAGAAAAAACAAAAGCTAATACAATGATCTCCATCAGCCTTCCATGCCCTTACCCACAGACTTAATTGTATCTGCCTCAACTTTGTGGCCTTCTCACCGACCTACTGCACACACACACACACACACACACACACACAGGAAGAGAAAGAGTGACCATTGTCCCATCATCCAAGGCTGGCAGGTTCAAGTGTCCTCCAGGCCCAGTCCCTTCCACCACCTCAGCGAGCCTGCCCCCTCTCATCTCCTCTCTCCTTTTCTCTTCTTAAACAGCTGCTTCTCCATGGATCCCTACCCACCATGGCCACCTCGCTCCCACCGTAACAGAAAAAAATTACCCCCTTGACTTGCATCCTCCTCCAGCTGCCACCCTGGGCTTCCCCTCTGTTCACAGCAAAGGTTCAGAAGATGGGTCTGCACTTCCCACATCCCACAGAGTCCATGCTTTGTGGTAGCCCAGCTTCTGGTCCCAACACCCCATGGTCAGTGGAGGCTAGGACCCCAATTCCACAGGCGCTTCTCTGCCCTCCTTTGCCTGAATCAAATGATGTCAACTTTCTGCCCCCAAACTTACTCTTCTTTCTGTGGCCCCTCCTTGTCTCTGTCATTGGCATTACCACCCATCCAGCCCCCCAAGCCAGAAACTTGGGCATCAACCTTGGTGTCAACCTGCTCTGCCCCACCTGCTCCCTTCTCTACCCTCAGTCACTGATTCCTGTTATGTCTGCATCTTAACTAGCTCTTATGTCCATCCTTTACTCTGTGCTCATCTCTGCTTCTGATCTTGGCCCCTTCAATCTCTCCTATACGTTTCCATGGAGTCTCTTTCCAAAACTTTCATCTGTTCCTTACTCATAATTTTTCTGGACTCCCATTGACACACTAAGGATATCTTTGGCATGTCTGACGTGATATGACTTCTGCATGCCTGTCCAGCCTTCTCTTCCCCACCCCTTACTTCTCAACATTTTACAGGCAGCCCAGTGATCACTGTATGACTGAGATCCCATTCAATGAAGAACTTTGTTTAGAGCCATGAGGCAGGCTCCCCAAATTGAAGAATAATGACCCTCTGAGAGTGTTTACCAGGCAGGCTTAAGAAATAGGTCGAGAAAAAACATAAGGGAAATTTACCAACCCACCTAAGGAAGTCTCTTGTCTTTTTTTTTTTTTTTTTTTTTTTTGTCTTTTTAAAACCTCACCCCAGGATTTAGAGGGATAGAGAGAGAGGGGGGGGGGGGGCATTGATGTGAGAGAAACATTGATTGGTTGCCTTCCATTTGTTCCCTGAGGTTATATGGGATGACACTCCACACAACTGAGCCACCCATCCGGGGCTCTTTGCCTTTTGACTGACACAAGTTTGTGCTTAGAATGCGTCCTCCATGTCTGGTTATTCCTTTAATTGTGTCTTCTCTGGCAAGTGTCTCTGGAGCTCTGGTCATCTTCCCTATTCATAGGAAAATAAATGGGGATGAGATTTGTCTCCTCAAATGTAGACTTTCATAAACAAGGAACTGAAGTGGGCAATAGAAAAAAAAGAAGAGGAAGCTTTAATTCGGGAAAAGGGATTTTAAAGGCAGTTCATGGCCAGACTGGGTGTCTCCTGACTGGTGGAGACACCAATTGCTATTTTCTGTCACTCACAGGAACATGGGTGTAAAATGAGGTGCCTGCTAACCAGAACTTGCTAGATCCCAACTGGGTGTCCCAGTTAAGATTTCTGTGCCATTGAAATTCTAACCATAAGACATTTGGCCGCAGAAACTCAGTCTCACTTACCCTTCTCATTGTGGTTTCTCCTTTCTGCTATGAAAAGTCAGCTTCCCAAATGTGACATTTCTGTTCATTACAAAATGAAATCACTGATCCATTTAATTAACACTTGCTGTAATTTCTCAGTGATTCCCAGTGTGAGGGGTGGATGTGAGAGGGAAGTGGAGGAGTGAGGGGCCAGAGGGGGGACCTGGCAGATGCCATCGGCTGCACAGTGTTCGGTCCACTGCAGTCAGAGGCTCCCACGACTTCAGGGCTTCAGGGCCTTTTGTGTATGTATTGTGTGCAAACACATGACCTGGCGCATATTTAGTCCTACCTCAGACAGTGTGATAAAACATTCCTGGTTGGGGTCACCTGGGCCAGGTTTTGTGTGGCATTGCTCATGGAGCCCAAAGACCACTCTTGGCCCAGTATTCCTTTGCTTCAAAAAGAAGCCCTAAGATCCAGTCCTGCCAAGTCTGCTGAAGAACCTGTTAAAGTGTAGGTTTTGTTATGGTTCAGGTACAGTGAGGCCAGTACACCAGGAGACAGCTGCCATTGAAAAGGCAGTTTGCTACTCAGAGTTCCCAAGAGGCACAGACACACCAAGCCAGGTGGACAGTGAACTGGGGGCAAGAGCCTCTGTTGTTTCTGGGGGAGAAATGGGTGAGGACTGGCTACTTTGAATAATTTCAGAGGATCTGGGGCTAAGGGGCTGTCTCAAGTCGTTGGTTCATTGCCCTGGAGTGATTAGGGTGGGTGGGTCTGGCCCTGAGTGTGAGAACCCTCTAGAGGAGACGGGAGGGGGGTGGGCGTGCTCCCCAGGTGAGTCCTTTAGTATCTCTAGGAATAGGCTAATGCTAGGAGGGCGGACCCTCCAGAGTTAGTGAGGCCCCAGATGTGGGTATTAACCCATGGTTAGTGTAGAACCAGATTTGGAATTCTCCATTCAGATTCTCTGAATCTACAAGAAAATGCTCATTTTGGGGGGTTTCCCCAGAGTCCTGGAATTTTCTTTGTGAACAGGGTGGTAGTTAAAGAAATCAACATCGCCACCTACTGCCGAAAAGGTGTACCTTTGACAAGGCTTTCAGAAAAAGAAGTCAAAACTGGTTTAAAAAAAAGAGAGAAAATAAAAAATATCTACTGTGAACTGAAACCACCATCATTTGCCTTTTCCCTAGAAGTTTCTCCTCCCCGGGGCGTTGGGCCTCGGGGTATGCACTGAGATGTCTGAGGCCTGTTTCTCTCTAGGCATTTTGACTCACTAGTTCTCTAGCACAGATGGAAAGTTCAGGATGAGTTGAATATCCCCGGTTATAGAATAATAATATGACAGGCCTGGAACTCACAGGGTTTTCCAGGATGTTTCTTGGTGATAAAGGTTAACAGGAAACTGCTTTACAATTTGTGTCAAGAGAAGATGAATTGCTTTCTTCATGTGAGAATACGCTTGTTATTTCCTCTACCTTCCTGCCTCTTGGACAGCCAGACAACACAGAACTCGGTGGAAATGAGAGTTGTTGCAAAAATAAAAAGGTAGAATTTGCCCTCTCATTTCAGTTTTCCATTATTAGAGTTGAAAATGGAATTGTTATGCTTCCTTAATATACTGGTGAGAAAATTGGGGCTGGAGAGACAGAATGTCTTCACTCCTAAATTCTCAAGAATGAAAGCAAATGCAATAAAGCTATAAGGCATTGCTTTGAAGTAAGTTACTTCAGACCCAACAGGTTTAGACTCACAATTATTATTACAGAGCTCAGCTCACTCGCGGTTGAACTCAAGATGCCTCTGCTGTTGTTTGGCTTTAGGAGTTCACAGTTGATTTCTTTAACTACCACCCCGTTCACAGAATCTGAATCTGACTGAACAACTTTCCATGTTCACAGTGAGGGAGGGACAAGGGCAAGAGCTGGATGTGGAATATAAAACCCCGTAACCTAGAATTTTGTGACATCTGGGAAACAATGTATTTCTTCTCCTTCCTGCATTGCCTTCATTGCCCATTTCACTGTCCAGTAGAACTCCAGCCAATGGTGAGTGGAGAGTTTCATTCACAGATGCATAGTGAGCTCAGGTTCATGCCAGGCACTGTAGTGGTGCTGGAGAGGCACTAGGACCAGGAGGGAACAACAGCAGCCTCCTTAGGGAACTTCCCAGGGAACAGAAAATTACAGGACCCGCAGGCAGTGCCACAGGCAGAGGGTGTCCTGGGAAAGGAGCGCTTCTGTGGGGAGAGAGTGGAATCAGATAAAATGTGTGATGGTCCTGAGCCAAGGGCTGGAGTGAGTTAGGGTGTGGGGGATTGTTTGGGGGGCCAGTGAGAGGAATAGGCAAAAAGCAAGTTTCATCTGTAATAGCCACACCTGCAAGTCACCCAGCCTAACTGGCATTCTTCTTCCCTCTCGTCCCCTCCTCTCCTGTCCCTTTACTCCCCTGGGTTTTCCCCTCCCTTCCTTCCTTTTTCATTTTGCTATTCTGACTACCCCTTTTCAAAAGCCCTTTACAGTGGATGTAGATTTTAATTAAATCAACTTTAACTTATTTTGCTTTGAGATGTAGAATTTGCTACTGCTTTGCAAGTCTCCATTATTAGGGAACTGAAAGTTATACAACTGGACAGTTCTTCTGAGACCACCACCACAGATGCTACATGGAGGCATCCACATCCTACGGCACCTGCTCTGGGAGGCAGATGCCTTCAGTCATTCAGTCATTCACTCATTCATTTACTTTTACAGGAGAGGAGGTGTGGTAGAGGTCAACCAGCTTTCTCATTCCCAGGCTTTGCAAGAATGGGGGCCATAAAGTGATTTCCAAAAATTCTGTAGACTCTTACGTGATGGTAATTGCATTGCTATCTGTTGATTGGAAATATCTGCTAATACTTTAAGTGAATTTAAATTTAAATGAATCTGTAATGTATTACAACAGCCTCCACACACATTTGAAAAATGATAGAACACATTATTTAGTCAGTCTGTAGACAAAAGTTTGCTAACTGGTGGACCGTGGACTTGACCTAGCATATGGACATGTTTTGTTTGCCTTATATAATGTTGGTTTATTGTTTTTGCTGTTGTTATTGTTTTAATCTGAATTAGTTTCCTGTACCTAAAAGCAGTAGATTTCTTAGATGTAGAACTGCTGACCAAGTCCTGCTATCTCCTTTTACAATCTGGGAAAGAAGCCCAGAGAGATTATGTTACTTGTCCTAAATCACACTGAGCTGGGACCAGATCACTGGCCTCTTGACTTCTTCCCCAGGATCCTTTCCACCATCTTATAATGCTGTTCTAGAACATTATACCATTCGTTTCTTCTCTTTTCACCTGCAGTCTACTCTTGGTATCCCTGGTTTCTGTGCGGCAAGTATCCAGGGCCCCCCAAGAGTTGTCACACCCATTCAGAGCTTCTCCTCCTCCAAGGCTCTGCATTTCAATCATCTCCTCTTTCCCCTCTCATCACAGCGCCTACTCTCTTAGTGCAGCTGATCCTTATCTAATGAAGGGATTTAATAAACTCCAAAGTCAATGTGTAAAGGTGCACTTAATGTAAACTTCAATAATTTCAGCATGTTTCATCCTGAAAAAAAAATCCATGAGCTCCATCTAGATAAAAATTCAACTCTCGTGTGGCTTAATATGTATTAATATTATAGCGTTACACATGTCACAGCCCTCTGCATGTGCAGAAATCAGACCACACTTAACCACCTTCGGGAAGAAAGGTCACAACCATTTCTCAGAGAAATATGGCCCCTGGTTTGATTAAGCAGAAGAAACTATCTTTTGAAAATCCAGCTCAACAATGATTAGGACACAAATGTACTGTATTGAAAACAAATAATGTGTTGTTTTTTTTTAAAAAAAAAAAAAAAGGAAAGCAAATAAGGAAAAAGAAAGTAGATGGTCGAGTGTAAGTCCACTCTAAGAAGCTGATAGCAAGCCCAGTTCCTTAGCCCACGATAAGGGCTATCAGGCATGATGGTTCTATAAATGAAATCATATGAAAATAACCAATCACTCCTTTTTCTTGTGTTCATCTTGGACTGGGAGCACTAGTCCTCATGTCAAATCCTGTAGCTCGGAGAACAGTATGTTATCTGCTTGGTAGGTGCTTCTGTGATTCATCTGCAGTTTTTTCTCTTCCAGGTTCTACATAGAAAGCATTTCATACCTAAAGGATAATGCCACCATTGAGCTCTTCTTTCTGAATGCTAAGTCCTGTATCTACAAGGTAAGAGTTTCCCATTGAAATCTGAAAGTATATTTTGAAGCTGGAAAGCCCAAGTTGTCTCTCATGTGATTTTAAGGCTTAGTAGGAATAACTTATAAATTAATTACTATAAATAAATGACAACTTCATGAAACTAGAGCTACCAGTTTAATAGTGTGACTCCTGATCCCAGCACTGTGGTTTTGGCCCTTGAGGTGCTCTTTAACCTGATCTTAGGGGCCTCCTTAACCTGGCAACTGGCACAAAGAGGAAACCTAGACAAGTATGACTAATGCACTAGTCATCTTAGGTCGCACTAGTATGAATGAACTTATAACCAAATGCATTTATTTCTTACCATTTTTAGACTTTCTAGCAGCATCTCTCAAAGAGATGCTATTGGACTTAGGGTGGGACATATTTTTTTAATTGTGTTAAAATACACATAAAATTCACTATCATAACCATTGATATATGTACAGTTCACTGGTACTGAATGCATTTACATCATTACCACCATCTTCAGAATTCTTTTCATCTTATGAAACTGAAACTCTACCCATTAAACACTTAATTCATTCCTCCTCCCACTAGACCTTAGTAACTACCTTTCTACCTTCTGTCTCTATGAATTTCACTGATATAGGTACCTCATATAAGTGGAATCAAACAGTACAGGGTGGAGCAAAAGCAGTTTACAGCTGTTTGTGTGGAAAATAATACAGTAATAAATAAATAATAATACAAAAATAAACTCTGTGTTTCATGTACTCACAACTATATACCTACTTTTGCCCTGCCCTGTATTTGTTATTGTGTGACTGGCTTATTTCACTTGGTATAATATCCTCAAAATTAATCCATGTTACAGCATGTGTCAAAATGCCCTTTCTTTTTAAGGCTGAATAATATTTAATTATCTGGATATACCAAGGCCTGTTTATCCATTCCTTCATCAATGGTCCCTTGGGTCACTTTCACCTTTTGCTATTGTGAATAATGCTACTATGAACATGGGTTTATAAATATCTGTACAAGTCCCTGCTTTCAGTTGTCTTGGGTGTATACCCAGAAGTGGTATTGCTGTATCATATGTAATTCTATGTTTAATCTGAGAAGCTGCCATACTGATTTCCATAGTGACTGCACCAATTTATATTCCCACCAACAATGGATAAAGGTTCCAATTCCTCCGCATCCTTGCCAACACTTATCTTCTGTGTTATTGTTTTTTTAAATAATAGCCATCTTGATAGTGTGAGGTCTTATCTTGTGATTTTGATTTGCATTTCCCTAATAGTAAGGTTGAACATCTTTCCATATGCTCAGTGGCCATTTGTACATCTTCTTTAGAGGAATGTCTATTCAAAAACAGTTCTTAATTGGGTGGGACGGTCTACACCCAGTTCCCCCATATGCTAATAGTGTTTTCTTTCATTGGAAAACCCACATGCCCACACCCATTTCCAGCAAACACCCCTTCCCTTCCAGGAAAGAGGTGCTTGCAGAGCACCCCCTGGGTTGAGAAGCACCACTAGGAAAACATTTTTAAAGTAAACAGCCACTCTGCTGGCCCCCAGCATGCACCCTGGGTCCCACTACTGCAGCCCTCAGCACACACGCCACGTGTGCTTGTTAGCAACATAAAGACAGGTGATACCCGCTCAGGTCTTACAGTGGCAGTCTGGGTGCTGAGTGCCTCCCGGAAGTTGTGTGGCTGAATCTTCACAACACCTTGAGGGGAATACTACTTTTTATCTCTTTTTCCCTGTGAGGAAGATGAGGCACAGGGAGGTTACAAGATTCGCCTGTGGTCACACATCTACTGAATGGCAGTCTCAATGGGGTTGAGCTCAGTCACCTGCGCCCTGGAGGGCATACTCTCCTCAGAGTAGAAGATGCCCCTGCATCCAGAAAACTTCAAAGCCAAGTACACGTGTTATAAAATGGTCAGTGGTTATATTCGAAGGAGTCTGAGGAGATTCCCACTGCCTATATTTTCACATTTTGACTAAACCCAGTTTTGGGGGATTTCAACAACCCATAACCATTCACACACACACACACACACACACACATTTTCTCTCTCTCTCTCTCTCTCTCTCTCTCTCTCTCTCTCTCTCACACACACACACACACACACACACACACACACACACACACACACTCACAGAGTTGAAATGGTGTATCAGCCATCACTTTTCCTTCTGGAAGTACTTCAGCACTTTCATTGCACAGAATAGTTTTACCAAATGCAAATATTCAAACTAATATTTGTAGTTATCAAATTCAGTTCTGTGAGAGGACCACACTTGGTGACAGCTACTGAGCCAGGGCTTACACTGGGTTCAAACCCAGTGGCTCAAGACTAAAATATTTTGAGTTTTTGCTGAATCGAGGGAAAAGTCCCTAAATGTAGTTCCAAGAACATGCAGGTTCCTTCCTTTCTCCAAGCCCTTGTTTTCCCATTATAATGTGGAAATCATAATACCAAATTTACATGCCTTACAGATTGTAAGAGTAACTGCTGCTTTTTGTTTAATGAATGTAAGCACACTTGGAAATGGTCAGAAATAAAAAGTGAGCACTGTCCACCAGATGGCAGACGTGGGCAGTAAATGTTGGGAAAGTCACTGACCTGATGAAACCACACTCAACGCAGGCAAGTACAGAATTACCCCAAACCGTGCTTGTTCAAGCAGCTGGGTGAAGGGAGAGAAAGTTTCCCTCTCGGGGTTGTTCAGTTCAGTCTAGTCACAAATGCTGAGCTGGAGCTGAAGCCTACAGTGCTTCTAGGACTCTGGGATTCATGGGAAATAAAAATAGGATAAATCCTTCCAACGAAATACCAGGTTCCCAAGTGAAGGTGATGATGCATATTCATTTATGATCACGGTGCCCACAGCAGCAGTCTGCCTACTGACATGGGGGAGGGTGTCAGTTCAGAACCCAGCTGCCTTGTCTCCAGAGCTATCCTAGAGCTTGGCCATGCCAATGACCCAGGGATGGCTGTTCTACAGTTTCTATAGGACACCAAACAGCATCATGGATGACTTGTTTCTCTCCCTGTCATCAAAAATAATTTGCATAAATCAACACTTAGAGATTATTTTTACAATGTTCACATATATTACTTTATTTGAGCTTCATGAGTGAGGTTGAACAGGACACATTAACTTTCAAGAGGAAGGAAACTGATGTCAGGGAGGTTACGGGACTTACTCAGAGACAAAGGGCCTGGTGTGACCTATTGTGCACAGTTGTAAACATGTAAAGACCTTGGGAGTTTCAGTAGTTTCAGTAGCACAGTGATTGTGATTAAGAATTTAGGTTTGGTGTCTGACAGACTTGGTTTCCCTTTCCAGCTCTGCCTCTTAGTAAATGCAAAATATGTGGACACCCTCTGTGGTGTCTCCAAGCTTAATTTTCCACTTTGGTTTGCAAGGGTATTAAAAGACCCTACCCACAACCTTCTTGAGAAAATCAGGCGAGATAAAGCATGAATGTGGATAGCACCCGCCAGGCACTCTGCTAGCTCCTGTTGAGATAGAAGTGCTCACTTGGGTTCAGGCCCGAGGAGGTGTTTATCTTGGCTGTGATCTTCTTTGAGTCACTCATGCTGCCCTGGAGCCAGAGGGTGGTGCCAGACATAACCTGTAGATGATGCTGATACCACAGGCTTCAGTTGACACAGCACAGGTTTAATATCAGCTCCCTTTCTGTTTCTTGGGGAATGAGTCCTATAGCATGCTGGAATCCAAGTTGTTCCAATAAAATAAGCTGTTTAGAACCAAGATGGCTGCGTAGGTAACGTAGGTAAACGCCAGTACTTGCCACTTCCTACTAACTACATCAAAATTACAACTAAAATACAGACAACCATCATTCAGAACCACCAGAAGTGCAGGGCCTACAACTAGAGAAGTAAAGAAGAAACTACATAGAGACTGATAGGAGGGGCGGAGGCACGGAATGGACTGATCCAACATATGGCGTTATTATAATCGGGAAGGATTTAGTGGCTGTAGGGTCCCAGCCCCACACCAGGCCCCATAGCTTGAAAGAGAAGTCCCCATAACTTTGGGCTGTAAAAACCAGTGGGGATTGGGGCTGAGTGACACAGACGCTGCTGGAGACCCAGGGAGTTCCTCTTTAAAGGGCTGGTGCACAAACTTATATGGTCCCTCTCTCCTTCTGAGTTCCAGCTCTGGGTGGCAGCATTTGGGGAACCAGGGACATACTGGGATGTACTGGATTGTTTGGTATCAGGACAGGATCTCAGGGGTGGCTTTCTCCCAGACAGGGGTGCTCGCAGGGGTCATTGTTCCTGTGCTGGGACCTCCCCCAGTCGCAGAGCTGACTCGTAGCCATATCTGAGTTTCTATCAGCATGGCTTACACTATTTGCTCCTACCTGGTGATTCCCTGAGACCCCCACCCCATTGAACTTGCAGCCCCACCCTAACTGTTTGCAGAGGCTTTTCTATATGACTGGCCTGTCCTGGATCAGGCTTCAGACTTTCCTAAAATCTCTTAAACAAGTAGCAGCTGGTGTCAGCATGCCCCATACCTATCAATAAGAGGCTCAAGACCCAGCACTAGCACTAGCCTGCCTCACCTGGACATTTCCAAGCCCATTGCAAATAGCAGCCATCTGCTGATAGCTTCATAGCTCCTGCCTGGGTAGCCCCAGGCAGTGACTGACTTTGCACCTCCCCAGAGGCCCCAAAGCCAGTGCACCTGGTAGACAGCTTCAGATCATACCAGATTACAACTCCGCACATCCACAAGCAACACACTCAAGGGGCAGATGCAGTAAGCCCCAAAGCCCCACTGAAGCAAGTTCTGCCCCATAGGGGTGTCTCCTGCATAGTAGCTCTTCCACTGTACTTGCAGCTAGTCCTCACAGCCAATTGGCCTGGAGGTCAACTCCTCCCAGTGACGCCAACAGCAATCAAGTGGTGAATAGCAAACAAGATTGTGTACACACTCACACAGGGGTGCACTTAGAGTGCCCAGCTCAGGTAACTGGGAAGTCTGAGCAACTGGGTCCTACAGGACTCCTACTACACAAGGCCACTCTACCAATTCCAGGAGACACAGCAACTCTACCTAATACATAGAAACAAGCACAGCAAAGCAGCTAAAATGTGGAGACAAAGAAACATGTCACAAATGAAAGAACAGAAGAAATCTCTAGAAAGAGAAATAAATGAAATAGAAGCAAGCAGATTACTGGATACAGAGTTCAAAACAATGGTTATAAGGTTGCTCAAAGATATGAATGATAGCTTCAAGGGACTCAAAGAGAGCTTCAAGGGACTTAGTGAGACTTTCAAGGATCTTAAGGAGAATTTCAAAGACATGAAAAAGGACCAGTCAGAAATTAAGCATACACTAAATAAAATAAAGAATAATTTACAGGGATTCATCAGTAGAGTAGAGGATTCCAAGAATCAAATCAACAATTTTGAATATGAGGAAGAAAAAACATCAGAAGAGCAAAAGGAAAAAAGAATCCAAAAATATGAAGATAGTGCAAGGAGCATCTGGGACAACTTCAAGCATACCAACATTTGAATTATGGGGGTGACAGAAGGAGAAGAGAGAGAGCAAGATATTGAAAACCTATTTGAAGAAATAATGACAGAAAACTTCCCCTATCTGATGAAAGAAATAAACTCACAAGTCCATGAAGCCCAGAGAGTCCCAAACAAGAGGAACCCAAAGAGGCCCATACCAAAACACATCATAAGTAAAAGGCCAGGGATAAAGATAAAGAGGGAATCTTTAAAAGCAGCAAGAGAAAAGCAGTTAGTTACCTACAAGGGAGTACCCATACAACTGTCAGATGATTTCTCAACAGAAACTTTGCAGGCCAGAAAAGAGTGGTGAATAGCAAGGACCTACAACCAAGGTCATTCTACCCAGCAAAGCTGTCATTTAGAATTGAAGGTCAAATAAAGAGCTTCACAGACAAGAAAAAGCTAAAGAAGTTCATCGCCACCAAACCAGCATTACATGAAATGTTGAAGGGTGTTCTTTAAAAGGAAGAGGGCGGGGGGAGAGGAGGATGAGGAGGAAGGAGATGAAGAAGAAGAAGAAGAAGAAGAAGAAGAAGGAGGAGGAGGAGGAGGAGGAGGAGGAGGAGGAGGAGGAGGAGGAGGAGATAAAAATATAAACAATAAAATGGCAATAAATACATATCTATCAACAATTGAATCTAAAAATCAAAATAAACGAACAAGGAAGCTAATGATTGAAATAAACTGGAATAAAATAGAACCAGAGGCATGGAAACATGGAACAGACTGACACATCTCAGAGGGAAGCAGGGAGGGGGAGAGGTGAGACATTAACCAGAGATCTTATATGCATATATGCATTACCTATGGACACAGACAATAGGATGGTGAACCAGGTGGAGAGGGGCAATGGGGGAAATAGAGGGGCATCTGTAATGCTACTCTCAACAATAAAGATTTTTTTAAAATAAGCTGTTTATTCCTGTTTCTTCTAAGTCCCTGTTTCATTCACTTTTCAAAGCATAAATATTTATTTTTATCAAAGTAACATATAACACAGATATTAATGTAGGCAAAAATAGAAGGCAGCAGGGAAAGAGGAAGACCAAATATGAGATGGATTGACTCCATAAAAGCAGGTGTAGGTGTGAGTCTACAGGAGCTGGGCAGGACTGTTGACAGGACACTCACATCACTCACTCATAGAGTCACCTATGACACAGTTTAAAAACCAAATGGTTCTAAGAGGCTTTTTATGGAAAAGAGCTCCACCCCTAGTCCTACCACCTTTAACCATTTTAGCTGTTTCTTCCGGTATTTGCTTCTCTATTTCTAAATAATTGGCACAGGGCGTTATTCCTTGATTTATCCATTTTAGATTTATTGAGTTCCTGTTAAGATAGGTGAGGGTTAAGGTCTCCTATACAACTATCTACACTATGCCTTTCCCATTTTCCCAGTGTGGTGATAGCGCAGTCCTGGGAGAAAGCACAGCCGTCAGCATTACATTATTATGACTAATCCAAGCAGCATCCTATGTTTGTGATTCTTTTTTCAGATAACCAGATGTTTTACCTAAAGGTGATAATTGCCTTGCTGTTACTTGTTTCTTTTCTATGTCCCCATTATTACTTCCCCAAAGGCTCCCACAGACTCCTAAATGCACACCAATATTAATTTCCAAATGCATCAGGTGATTCACCAGCTCGCTTTGGTTTGGTTTTGGTTGTTTCTGCTTTGTGTTGTTTTTCTTGGGCCCTCCCTTTTGGAGCCCTCTGTCCTCTTGCTCCAGTCTGGATGTGGCATCATTCATAGACCTCATGAAAGACACCTGTTCCCCATCCCGTCTCAGCTGTGGGGTGGGTTGTTTGTTTACTGAATCCTGAGTCTTCCTGTGTTTTATTTTATACCATCATTTCACTGGACAACCTCCTCCAGAAATCCAGAGAAAATGCATATGGCAAGGAAAATGTTTGGGTGCTTGCAAATCTGAAAAAGTCTTCTACCTTCATATCTGATCAATTGTTTGACTGTATGTAAATACATACAGGATGACGATTTCTCTCAGGGTATCACAAGTGTTGCTTCAGAGTCACCTGCTTTGATACCTCATTTCTCCTATTTTTCATCTCTTTTTATTCTTCTAGGAGATTTCATCAATATTATCTTTAATCTTCTCTATTGACTTTTTAAACTTTGCTGTCATGTTTTTAATTTCTAAGACTTCCTTCATTTTATCTGTTTTTTTCTTTTTATCCTATCTAATAAAAGAGTAATATGCAAATTGACCATCACTCCAAGACACAAGATGGCCGCCCCCATGTGGCCAAAGATGGCTGCCCCCATGTGGACACAAGATGGCCACCACAAGATGGCCAGCAGGGGAGGGCAGTTGTGGGCAGTTGGGGGTGACCAGGCCGGCAGAGGAGGGCAGTTGGGGGAGACCAGGCCAGCAAGGGAGGGCAGTTGGGGGGGGATCCAGGCCTGTAGGGGAGGGCAGTTGGGGGGGACCAGGCCTGCAGAGGAGGACAGTTGGGGGGGACCCAGGCCTGCAGGGGAGAGCAGTTGTGGGCAATCAGGCCAGCAGGGAGGACAGTTAGGGGTGACCAGACTGGCAGGGGAGGGCAGTTAGGGGTGACCAGGCCAGCAGGGGAGGGCAGTTAGGGGCAATCAGGCCTGCCGGGGAGCAGTTAGGTGTCGATCAGGCTGGCAGGAGAGTGGTTAGAGGTGATCAGGCTGGCAGGCAGAAGCGGTTAGGGGCAATCAGGCAGAGGCAGGCAAGCGGTTGGGAGCCAGCAGTCCTGGATTGGGAGAGGGATGTCCGACCGCCCTTTTAGGCCCGATCCTACTGGGATCGGGCCTAAAAGGGCGGTCGGACATCCCTCAAGAGGTCCCAGATTGGAGAGGGTAGAGGCTGGGCTGAGGAACATCCCTCGCCCATGCATGAATTTCATGCACCAGGCCTCTAGTGCATGTATATTGTTCTATTCTTGTTTTTGAATCTAATATTCTTTTATTGTTCTGATAATATTATCATGGGTGTTCTGTCTAGTTTTTCTTTCCTCTTTCTTTTTCTTTTTTTGCTGTTTGTTTATCATGGTTTGTGTCTTTCATTAGGAGACTTTGACTTTCTTGATAATCTGTTGACCCTGGTCTGTTTGTGGACATTAATGAGAGAGGCACTTAAAAACTAACTGATGCTCCCAGGGCCCAAGAGGGGGTGGTCCCCCCTGGTGGGCATCCCTGTGGAGGGATCCATTGGCAAACTGGTTCTTTCAGTGTGAACCCCTGGTATCAGTGTCCTTTCTTTGTGGCTCTTCATTAAGTCCAGAGGAGACCCCTACCCCCTCCTTCTTGCCTGGTGAAGGCAATGGCCTCCATTCAGGGTATAGATGCCCTTTTAATCCTTGACTTTTAGTACACCTCATCCCAGCTTCCTATTCATCTCCAGGGAACAAACCTTGGGTTTCTTCAACAGCAAAGAAGTGAGAAACAGGTTTTTGTTTTATCTTTTTTCCCAAACTACAATACCACCTTCCTACCTTCCACTCTTTCTTCACCAGGAGGAATTAGACCCATATCCAAAGTGGGTTTCTCTCTCACTTTCCCTGCTTTCCACCCCCCTTATTTCCTACAAAAGGAGCAGGAAAGTACAGTGCTAACCTATTCAAGTGGCAAAAAAATAGACTCCAGTAATGAGAAAGCAGGGCTGTAATTGTCTGTCTGAGTGAAGCAGGAGGGAGTACAGAATGGGGGCACCAATGCCCACACGCTCCAACAGCACTTCTGATGTGTTTTAACTCAGCTAAGGTGACATGTGGGTGATGGGAAGGAAATTTATGACCAGAGGATGGGGAGATTCATTTAGAAATCTGTCTGGTCCCATGGCAAACTCCTCTGGGAATTGTGCCTGGGGATGTTATGTGTTCCCTGGGAAGAGACACAAGAAAGCAGAGCTCTCCTGCCAAGCCTTCCATCGGGTTCTCTCCCTCTTAGATGTCAAAAGGAGACAGTGGACATGTCACACTACACAGGCATGGTTGGGTGGACATAGATTCTCATCTCAGCTCTGTCCCCACCTTCAGGCTGCAGGATCAAATGCTGCCTGCTTTGAGTTCTGCACTGACAAAGTGAAATTGATGTCAAAAGTTAATCACCATAATAATTTGCAGTAGCCTTGCAAACAATTAGTGCTAGGACATAAAATGTCAGTGTCTGTTTAATTTTTTTAAAGGATTCCCATAGAATATAGAAGTTAAAGTTATAAGGGAAATCTGAGACCCAGCCCCCAACACTTTTCAGAGAGGCAAGAAAATTGGCTCCCACACTGAAAGATCTTCTATCTCCATTCAATTCCTCGTAAGAGTAATTTGATACTTATGTGATTTCAGTCAGGTGACGTGAGGGACTAGTCAAATAATTAACTGTGTAATTATGAATTTCATGTTCATGCTGTATGACCCGGTCCAGACTTCCAGGGATCAGCTGTTCACTCTATAACTGTATTTGTCAAATTTAAATTATGCTTTACCTCAACCCTTATCCAACAATGATCGCCGAGGAAACAGGACCCATGGTCACCATCTGAAGAGAATGGAAATGTGCCTCTTTGGGTTGGAGGAAAAGTTGTCAGGAGCATTTTTCTGAATTTTTATGATCACCTTCCATGACTGGTCACTGAACTAGTCACATAGTCAAAGCTCAGTAAATTGTTTTTGATTGGTTACTTTCCAACCCCAGGGAGCAAGGATTCACACATTTCCTGGGAAATTATCAAGTTTGGTGCCTACCTGTGCTCACTGAGAGCAAGCAGATCATGTCAGAAAAGAAAATTCCTGTGTTAGGTGTGGTAGGGGGGTCTTGTCCAACCTTCTTTTTCAAGATTTTCACATTGGTCTGGGACCTTCACATATTACTGGAGCTTAAATATTCAGCCTTGGGCAATGCTTGCCACTTAGTCTAAATACCATCACTCTTGACAAGATTGAAATAAGTGGTCTTTATCTAAGATCTTCAAAGGGCTTTGCTAATGAACAGATGATATCATCTCCTCTGAAGATGGGAGGAACACAGCCCAGAATCAAGTCCCACAGGACAAAGGAACCAACATAAAGATTAGTCTCAGACTTATAGTATCCTAATCCTTATCTCTTAGTATGATTATTGCAGGAGTAGTGTGTGCTCATATCACAGTGAGAGGAAGAGAAGGCCCTTCATTTTCAACTCTAGAAACAAACTCATGTGGACTCATTATTTTGGCTGCTCATGACCTCTAAAAGATTCCTCAGGGTCATGAGATGGTCTGTGTGCAGTGGACAGCAGGAGCCATCCTTGAGCCACAAAATGAGATTGGGGGCCCAGCATGAATGGCATGTACCCCAGTGGATCATTAGACAAACATGAAGTGACATGACTGAAAAACTGGCAAAGGGCTAGAAAGAGGAATTGTGCAAGATCACATCAGTCTTATCATGCACCACAGCTCCTGTTTGCCCAGGGGCGAGTTCTTGTAGTCATTATGAGTTGTGCAAGAAGGCGGGGCAGTTATACAGCCACAAGGAGGCAAAGTGTGGGCATCAGAACCCACTTGGATGATACACACACACACAATGCTGCCCACATCTTTAAAAAATACATAGCTCACTGAAGATTTCTATGTACACCAAAAGTGCTGGAGAGCAGAGGCAAAACTGTGGAGTTCAGATGATCTATAAACACCAGTGAATGAAAATAAATAATACAGACATGATATTTGTAGTGGGTCTTAGAGTTTCCAACTCACATCTACGTTTATGTCTCATCAAACTCAGTAAAATAATTGGAAAAGAAATTGTTATTCCCGTTCGACTGAGGAAGAAGGTGAAATTCAAGATCATTGATTTATTCACTGTCCCACATCTGTTTGGGGGTTAGAACTAGAACCTGGAATGTTCAAGTGAGCATAGAAATTATCTTAAGGAGGACGGAAAGAAACGACACTCTTTAGATGTTTTATGGGTGACAAGAAAGGTGGTCACAGTTGGTAGGATTCATTCAGAAAACTATTGGGCCAGCCCTGTAAGTCATTCTGAATGGCCTTTGCAAAGGTCGTCCTCATTGGAAGCTTCTCGACCTACCTTGTAGTCATCAGTCATATTTTGTTATAATTATCTCATTAATCTCACGTGAAAGTTGAAATTTCTGTCATTCCTGATGATGGAGGGATGCTTCTCATTAAGATTCTTTGTTGAGTGGAAAGACCATCACTACATTCCTTGGTGCCAGGGGAGCATGAAGATATCCTCCAGCTCTCAGGACTTTTGGAGACAGTCCATAACACCTGCCACTTAGGGTTCTCATGGGGCTATTTGTTTGGAACACTTGGAGACCCCAAGGTGGAAATCTTTCTGAGAATTGTTAGGCATTATGCTGCTGACAAATGACCTCAGGCCTCTTCCTTCCAACTGCCTAATCACCTGGGATAAAGCCATGCTGACTGGGAGGAAGGGAAGCCATCCCCAGCCTGCTCTGAACACATGCACACACCTGCAGATAGTCACACTTTGACTTTCCCTGCCATCTTTCAAAAGATTAAAGAAAGCAGCACACATTATTCAGTAGTACGTGAAACAGACACCCCCAAATGCACACCAAATGGCCTCAATAACTACCAGACATCACATTCCCTTCTACCCACACTACTCCTCTTACCAGTAAGGCCCAGGATTAAATATCACATGGCCACCAGAACACCATAGATTCCCAGGCAAGATTACAGCTCAGCAAGCCCTGCTGACACCCATCCTCAGGCGGTTCTGAGAGCATTGGGGGCCTGGGTGGTGCAGGTGAGAAATGCCCATAGATCTTCCCTGAAGGGTCTTCTCCTGGTCCCCCTCCTTCTTTCTCATTTTGTTCCCAGTCAAGGAAAAACCCAGCATCCAGGAAAGTATGGGGGTTTTGCACACACTCTTTCTGGTCCCATTCAGTTTATTTTCTCTGCTTGAGCAGAAACACATGGAAGAAGCCACCTCTGGTTGCCAGAGAAGTCAGATGAGAAGAAGGTGGAGTCGTCTCTTCAATGTTATATAGTATCTAAGAGGAGGATCCCTGGAAACTTTTATCCACTCTTCTCCACAGGGAAGTCAGCTTTCAGGTTTTGAAGTCCAATGGGAAATGTGTGATGTGGGCAGAAAGTCTAGAGCAAACATGTCAAACTCGCAGTCAGCGTGCCGCATGCCTGGTTTATTTATGTGTGAGTTTGACATGCTTGGTCTAGAGCTCTGTGCCATCACAGTGGAATTTTAAAGATAAAATCAAGTGGCAGGCCCGGGTGTAAAAGGGGAAAACATTTTATTACAGTGGATATTAGAGACTGCAAGATAGTGAAGTGTTTTCTTCACAATTAGGAACATGTCTTCCCACCGTTCCCAGACCAATTCTTACACACACACCATGTAGATCTCTATCCTGACTTCTCTGAGCGTAAACTAGCTGATTCTTGAAAGCAATCAAAATTAAGTAGAAATGATAAGTAGAAATGATAAGTCATAATGCAGCTCTCTTTTCCATCAGATTTTGCAAATGTGTGGGATGTCTGGGCCACTCCCTTTGCTAATCCTTTTCCTCTATCTGGCCACTTTTTGATACTCGCTGTGTTTCCTATCTTCATTGGAAGATGGTTTAAGGTCAGAGAAGGTGAAAACTCACCCACTTAGATTTACTAGTTCCCACTTACCCTGAGGACAAATATGATGAGAAAGAACTTGGGTAAATCAGGTCAGACATTTAATTGTGCATTTTCAGTATACTGAAACATTAACTGTAATGTACTCTGAATAATAGTACATTACAGTTAATGTTCACCAACAGATTAGTGTCCAGCAGTCTCTCTGGGAACTGCACAATAGACTGTGTAAAACCAAATCAAATAAAAAAGACCTCTGTCTTCCCCACCCTGCTTCTCCCCACAGTGGGGCATTCTCATTTAGCAAATGAGTCAAATAATGAATTTAAAGCTGTGTTCTTGGTTTTGAGTTACACGTTAGTTAAGCCTCACCTTGGGTGTTAAATATTAGCCCACCATTGGCCCCTGGCTGCAGTGTAGGTGTAAATGTTTGACAGAAAAGTACACATCACAATACACTAACAGGTACACGTGAGTGACTTTGGAAAGCTGGTTGGTAGGAATGGAAATGAACATAGACTAGAAATCGTCCACTGTGGAGACCCTGGAACAGTGTTTCTGTTAAATCATTTGTACGCTGTTAAGTGATTTACATTCTCATGGCACCTGGTAATCCCAGAAATTTGATTCCAGGCATTCCTCCACATCTCAGCACTGACAGTCTGTGTCAGTGACAGCAGCCTTAAAGCTCCTTCAGCCGACTACGGGCATAGAATTATTGTCCCCTTTCTTCCATCTAGTCTTGTTAGTTCCCTTAGCCCACACTTCTAAGGCAGTTCAGTAGCAAACATTACTATTCATCTTTGAGATTCCTAAGCCTGAAAGAGGCGGAACCATATCCTTCCCGCAAAAGATACAGGTTTGCTTTAGTGCATTGTTTTGCACAGGGGCCCATTCTGGACCACACACACAAAATAATTAGAAACCTCCATGAATCAGAGTTTAGTTTGTAATTCAAATGAAAAGTAACTCTTGTTTTAGCTACCACTAATGATAGATGTGGTTCTGAAAATATGTTGGCTAAGACAGTGTCCTAATTGGTTTGGGGGATGCACACCCTCAGGAAGTTCACACACTGGACAGGAAGTTTTGGGTTGTCTCCAGCCCCGTCACTGCCACTAAGGCCTCCTGACTTTGGGCAAGTCCCTTACAGTTTTGGACTTCTGTTCTCAGCGTAAGCAGGGGCTGGGCTAGCTGTGTCTAAGTCTGTCCTCACTCTTAACTTTCTGTGCTCCAGTCACTGCAGGATCTAGAGATGTTAGAAAGGTAACAGTAATTTGACAACAGAAGCATCACGTCAGTTACTTTTCCTATTATTCTTCCATGCCGATGGACTCCAGGTTTCCCTTCATCTTTAAGATCTGTACTACAGGGTGTCCCCCCAAAATGTATATACACTTTAACAGCTCATAGCTCAATTTTGAAAATAAAATGTATTTTAATAAACACTGCCTTTATAATTATTCTAAGTGTGTGTATACATTTGGGGGGGGGGGACACCCTATATATAACAATACAGAGTTGTGAGCTTTAATTTGTTAAGAAGGTAGGTGTCATGTTAGGTGTTTATACTACACACACACAAAAACAAACAAAAAACACCCACACACACCCAAAGGGACTCAAGGAACATTTTGGAGGTGATAGATATGCTTATTACTTTGACAGGTGTATGCATTTGTCAAAACTCACCTAGTTATAGATATTCAACATGCGCAGCTTGTTGTGTTTATCAATTATACCTCGGTAAAGCTGTTTAGAAAGGAGATATGAACTATATACATATTGAAAAATATATATTAAATAGAAGAAAAAATATATATATTATTTTTTTCAAAAGTTTTATGTCCTTTTAAGACCATGTCCATGGATCATGATTAAAAATTTGGGGGAAGGAAGAGTAGGCCAGAGCATTTTTACACTGGAACTCCGGAAAGAGCTGACCCATAGTACAGGCTGCAGTGGCAGCCCACAGCTGCCTCGCATTCCTCAGTGCAGGAGATAAGTGTGGTGACCGAGGAACTGGATTCTTAATTTTTATTTTAATTTAAAGAGTCACAATCCCATTATAAAGTTTCCTTCAATAAAGTCTTACTGCTGGTTCTGAAGTAGAGTTTATGAAGAAAACGCAGTTCATTATCAAGCAACCTTACTCCATTGACAAATCAGATGAACAGATTTGTAACAAGCTGGGGACTGACCCATTCCTTAATTTCTCCTGAAGATTTAAAGATGGCGCCTTAGAGACGACTGTGCAGGCCCAGCACCACTGGGTCCATTCTGGCCAAGAGCCGTACAAAGGATGTCGGGAGCTCTTGGGGCCAAGTAATTCAGAGGCGTTGCCTTGGGACCCAGAGATGCTCATGCGTGTTTGAGATTCTGGGGAGCCCCTCGGGAAAAGCTCCTTTTAGGGAGATGGCAACTTCTTTAGGGAGAAGTTGCTGTCTGAGTAATACACCTTCCTTGTCGCTTATTTCTTTGCAGGAGCTGATTGATGTGGACAGCGAGGTGGTGTTTGAATTAGCCTCCTACATTTTACAGGTAGGTAGCCCTCCCCGCCTGACCACACCCAGAAGAAGAGGCGTAAGACTTAGTGCACAGCCAGCTGCCATTCCACAGCTCGGGGCCTCCAGTAGCTTAGCCACAGCGGGAAAAGATTACTAGGGACACTACATGAAGGCAGTAAATAAGAGCTCTGGTATTTCAGAATGTTAAGACAGCATCTGTACAAAGGAATATCACGTGTGTAACCTGAGCCTGGGGGAAGCAGATCATTCTGTGTCCCCATTTTCTTCAGCTTGGCCTTCTCCCCGACTCTGGAGAAAGCCAAGTAAACAGCAAGAATTAATTGCCAGGGCAATCACTTCGCAAGCTCTCTAGAAAGACAAGGACAAGACCTTTCCTTTATGTGAAAAAGAGATACACCAAATATGAGCAACATTGGTGATATTAGCAACACTGCAGGATGAATAGGAATTATGTCATCAGCTTATCCCTTCAACAAAGATTTATTGAACAAGTACTTTGTTCAAGGCATTCTAGGTTCATAAAGGTCCCACAGTCCCTCCCCGCCTCCACATCTTTAGTGCATTCAGAACATAGCCACTCTCCAAGGTAGAACCACCAGTAGCACCGAGACGCAGACCGTGCTGCCCAGACACCCACTGACTGAAAGTCTTTAAAGTAGAAAACGTAAGAGCAGGGCCCAGAGGTGGGAACTTGCAGTTTGTCATTATTAATCACCATCTTTGTATATAACTTTCTCAAGTTTAGTTTAGGTCCTTATATTTCAGTGGCAAATGCACGCGCCCCTTCTTAATTATGTTTATGTAGCGGATGGGACCACGGCAGCATAAGCTGCACTTATCCAGCAGAGGGGTTGTCATGACCATAGAATTCATTTTAAAGTATTTAACACGGAATCAGAATGTTTCACAGATGTTGAATTTTTTTCCTTCCACAGGAGGCGAAGGGAGATTTTTCTAGGTAAGTTTACAAAAGTTTTTTTGCTTAAAAATGCATTCCGTTGCATGTCTATTAAAAGAACGTATTCTGCCCTAGCCGGTTTGGCTCCGTAGATAGAGGGTCGGCCTATGGACTGAAGGGTCCTGGGTTCGATTCTGGTCCAGGGTACGTACTTCAGTTGCAGGCTCCTCCCCGGCCCAGGCCCTGGTCAGGGCTCGTGCAGGAGGCAACCAATCAATGTGTTTCTCTCACATCGATATTTCTCTCTGTCTTTCCCTTTCTCTAAAAATCAATGGAAAAATATACTCGGGTGAAGATTAAAAAAAAATTTTTAAAAAGAAAGAAAGTATTCTGCCTTTTGTAGGAGGACACTTTATAATAATAAAATTTATGATGAGATCCAGCTCTCAACTTGTCTATTAAAACGCATATGTCAGGCATACAAAATACGATGATAGCGAGGATATTCTGTACTAAATAAAAAGCCGAGAGGCTGCTAAAAGGCTGAGATGAGAACCCTGTGTCACACATGGCCATGGAATGGAGGTTTGCCAGTTGCCTGAGTGTCTCTGTGAAGCCCCAAACCACCACTGTGGTGTGAATAAGGCCGCAGATAACCCTGGCAGACTTAATACAGAAGTTGACATCTTTATTTTTCTCTCTCTCAGTTTTAGTTCCTGACCCTCATGGGACAAAATGCTTCCCCACAGGGGGGTTGTGTTCCTGAAAGTGTTACAACATAATACCCCCCTACCCCCTTTTACTTTTGCTCCTTCATGTGTCACATTAGAGATGACGACAGAGACAGCCTCCCACTGCGGAGCCTGCGTGCTGCATTCATACTCCTGGAGAAGCACACAGTTCAGTCCCACCATCGTTCCATAGGCACCGCCCGCTCTCCAGCATGGCTGAAGTGCCTCCCAGTCTGTCAGGGCCATTCCTGGAGCCTTCACGGAGCAGGTGGTTGTAGCCATCCACCGATGGGACTGTCTGCTCAGAGACAGACCTTATTCCCGGGCTTCTATTGTATCCAACTCCCACGGGGAGTCCAGGATAGCCAACTCTTTGGAATCAAGGTCTAGAGGCAGAAAGACCAAACCACATGTACAAGAGAACAGAGCATTGAGGCATAGGATTCTGACTTTTCTCATGCTTTGGGCATTTGATCTGTAAATGCAGCACTAACTGCCTCAGTTGGTGACCTGCCTGTACTGGTCCAGCTTTGTCAAGTTCATGCTGACTGGTTCTTCGGGTCTTAGCTGCTTTCTCTTTCCTCTCCTGTGCATTTCTAAAGCTTTCCAACACAGCATGAGGTATATGTTCTCATGCAAATATCTCAGCAAAAGCAAAAAAAGTATTTGATAACCTAAAACAAGGACTGGCAAACATTTTCTGTAAAGGGCTAGACCAGTGGTCGGCAAATTCATTAGTCAACAGAGCCAAATGTCAACGGTACAACGATTGAAATTTCTTTTGAGAGCCAAATTTTTTAAACTTAAACTTCTTCTAATGCCACTTCTTCAAAACAGACTAGCCCAGGCCATGGTATTTTGTGGAAGAGCCACACTCAAGGGGCCAAAGAGCCGCATGTGGCTCGTGAGCCGCAGTTTGCCGACCGCTGAGCTAGACAGTTAATATCTTGGGTTTGCAGGCCATACAGTCCTATTGCAATTATTTAACATCCCTCTCTCTACGTGTGAAAGTAGCTGAAGACAGTCAGCAATGTTCCAATAAAACTTTGTTTGTAGACTTGAAAATTTTAATTTCTTATACATTTCCATGTTTTACAAAGTATTATTCTTTTGATTCCCCTCCCCAACCATTTAAACATATAAGCACGCTTAGCTCACAAAGCAGAGGACTGGGTCTGGCCAGTAGGGTGTGGTGTGCTGACCTCTGACTCGAAAAGGCAGTCCCTTCAGCTCAGTTTTAATATTTGCATAAGGAGACCCCCAGCCCCTTTTATTTAGGTTCCCCAAGGTCTTGCCATAAGGCAGAGGTAGTCCATGTTTGTGTTTTCGTTTTTTTTTTAACTGAGGCTTTTTTACAGCCTCATTAGCAGACCTTGAACACTGTAGGTGGCCAGTCACCATTCACTGAATTTGTTGAATGAAACATTTTTAGGATACAAAAACTACACTGTGTTGTGATTTTCCTTTGTTACTCTTTTACACCCTTCATTTGGTATTGGAGTTTGAAGGTTTTGATAAGTGCAAGTTCTTATCTCCTTACAAAGATTTCTGGAATCCCATGAGAAATGGTTTCACAGTTCTCAGACCCAGTGGTTTCTATTGTCTGCTCTACTTACCGTTGAGGTCTCCCGCTCCCCCTTTTCGTTCACCAGCTCTAACCGCTGCTGTAAATATTATTTATTGTTGAGAGCACCCTGGCAGGATGGAATGTGAACTGGGGGCAGCATTATCTGGCCCCGCAGAGCATGGGAACGTGGACCACAGGGGCCACCAGGAGGAGGAAGTGCAGGCCTGGCCTGGCAGTAGTTCATGGCCCCCTAATGAGCCTGTGGAATGCCAGCTTGTGGGCTTCAGAGAAACAGAGGATCTGTTTTGGCCTCACAGTTTGTTTGGATCAGCAGCTGTCCCTGGAGAGAAGTAGCTGTCAGGGGAGGGAAAGGTCAGGCACCTCATCCAGAGGTCGGTTTCCCTCCCACACAAGTGCCTACCCCCTCCCGAGGTGGAGGCGATCTGTTGTGTGGGGCTGCCTCCTCACAGACACCCACTGTGTGGCAGGCCCACAGTGAGTAGGCTCGAGGGGCCTGGAGTATGGGGATAAGAGAAGTCCTTCTCAATTCCTTGTTGGTGCCTCTTCCTGTCCACATCCAGAAAACTCCCTGGAACATTGAAGGTGACCACATTGGGTTTGGTGGCTGCACATTAGGTGTTTTAGATATCATGATCTCTTAATTTAGTTTTAATTTTTGCTGTATTAATAATTCATACAGGACTATACAGCCTGAGTGGTGTTTAACTGAATGTCTTTGACTTGTATATATACCCTATAAATATATTATGTTTTCCTGAACAACATTAGTAAAATGAGATGTCAGCGTAGAACACACAGAGCACTGGATAGGGCTTTTTTATAATATACTAGAGGCCTGGTGCATGAATTCATGCACCAATGGGGTCCCTCGGCCTGGCCTGCAGATCAAGCCGAAACTGGCTCTCTGACATCCCTGGAGGGGTCCCGGATTGCGAGAGGGTGCAAGGCAGGCTGAGGGACCCCACTGGTGCATGATCGGGGCTGGGGAGGGATGCAGGAGGTGGCCAGCCAGGAGGGAATGTGGGAGTGCTCAAGGCATGTCCGGCCCGTCTTGTTCAGTCCCGATTGGCTGGACCTCAGCAGCAAGCTAACTTACTGGCTGACTGTCTGCCCCCTGGTGGTCAGTGCATGTCATAGCAAGCAGTTGAGTGTCCTTAGCATATCATTAGCATATTACACTTTGATTGGTTGACTGGACGACTGGACACTTAGCATATTAGGCTTTTATTATATAGGATGGTTCAAGGCATAATTCTAAGATATTCTAGAGCCCAAATGATCAAATAACCTTTTGAACTAATGGTTGCTCCAAAAAGGCAAAGTAGCTCTTTTGTAGCCTGAGGGTCCTGATCTATAACTTCCTAAAAAGCTACCTTTGCTCAGGACGCTATTATTCTGTTTACATCTTCCATATATTGTATATGTGAGTATATACAAGGTGCATTTGTGGAGAATGAGTACTAAAAATCTACAAATCACGGGACCAATTGCCTTGAAGCAGCAGAGGAAGAGGGTTATTTTACAAAAGAGAGAAGTCAGAAGTGCTGAGCCGCCTTCACAGAAAACAACTGCAGAAGGACAGCGCAGAAGCAGGACTCCTCTTCCTCATGAAACCACAGGCTCTTCTGTTTCTCCTTTTGGACTCTGAGCTCAGCAGAACCCCAAAGCTGCATTTTTACATAGCACCCCCTTTTCTGTCCAGCTAAGGGAAATGCTCACTTCTTTATCCTACTGAACTTCACAATGAATTCTTGGGTTCCGCACTGCTGAAAGAAAATGACTCAGGTATAGATAGAGAAGAAGAATTGCCCACAATAGAAAGAAATATATGTTATACATTCTAACACATGGTGGGCAAATTTATAGGATATCATTAAAAGTTTAGGAAATAGTCTTATCTAAAAACAATATTTTCTCTCTTGTATTATTTTCCTTAGCATAGCATGTAGTCATTGTATTTCATTTCCTGGTGTATATCTAGTAAAAAAGTAAATGTCCATCAACCATCAGGAAATTAGTAGAGTTGGCATGTCTGTTTAAAAACAATTGACGCCTAAAAACTATTAACCATGGCAGTTTTATAGGCAAATATTAGGTTGAGAAGGGTCAACACAGTTTAAAAACAAAATGTTCTCATTTGATAATCACTGCTGAACATTAGTCAACTACATTTTTTATGACTTACACATACTTTATTCAGTACAAAATCTGAAGTAGTTTGAGTGCTAAGCACTGCCATTTCTTATTAAAAATTTTTAAACTTTGGGTTATTGTAGAAAAATATTCTCTTTAAAAAGGTAAGTGCAGGAAACACCTCATTTAATAAACTGAATGGGACATCCAAATTGTATGCCTACATTCTAATTTAATTTAATAGAAGACATTGCTACACTGTATTAAGTGAGGTGTTACAGGAACCTAAGTTTTTGTTTTTATCCCTAACGGGACCTTAACTGAAAACCCTAGTGGCCAATCTGTATACTCTGACTTTGAGAATCGCCCCACTTTACTTTCTGTCAGCCCTTCAGAAAGTGTGTGCCACCAAAAAAGAAGGGAAAATATTATTTTAAACATTTTGCCAAATTGGTGAATTGATTAAAAAATACTTTATGCTGAACAGCACAAATAAATGCCCAAATCACTCTGCCTTTGATATAAAAAACCACCCATACATTAACGGGGACTAGTAAAAAACATCTGTTATGTAGAATTTTTTGTTAACAAGATTTATTGAAACCAGATCACTACAGCTCTGTTACTCTGGGCCATCTGCTGGGATCTGGAAATACCTTTGTTACAGAGGACCGGATGTACTGATGCTAATCATCAAGACGGGGTTCTACCAGCATGAGATTTATTAGGACCTGGAAGCAAACAGCACCTGAAAAAGGCTGATAGTAAGGCAATTCCGTGTGAAGATTGCTTCAGCAGGGCCTGTCGTGTGCACGAGAGGCAATGGAGGGGCCTGCAACTGCAGACTGTATTCCAAGTCAGCCCAGTGACCAGAGAAAAATAAGCAAAGTTGTGATTGAGTGCTTAGGGGTCAGTGTATATGACATCTGTACAAAGTTAAATGCTTGTCCAAGTCAGCTTCTCAGAATCAGTGGTCAGTAAGAAACCTTACTATATCCCTGATTTGTCCACCTGCAAGTTTCTAATGCTATTTCTTAAAAAAAAGAAAAAGAAAATGCTTTTAGAAATAGAGCAATGCATTACTCAGTCAATAGAAATGAATAGCAGTCCTTCATTAACAAAGGAAATTGCCTTTCACCTCCATTTCAGAAGAGGAGATAGAGTGTTTATTTGTGCTGAAAAATTCCTTTTCTCTTTCACAGACTGCATGTTCTTAGCAGTTATAAGCAAGCAAACAAACAAATATAACCTCCCCAAAAAACAAAACCAGATCTTTTAATATTTTATCTTCTGTAAACCATCAGACCATTAATCTGGAAAGTTAAATGAAATTTCTGTGACCAAAAGACACTCTCTTGATTTTTTTTTTGTTTGTTTGAAATCTGTTCTGCCTTTTTAAAGAGCGTTTGTGAATTAATGTGAATGAAACTTTGCTTACTGGTATCTGAAAATTCCAGGTTTGTAGGCCTTTTATATCAAACTAGATGATGTCATTGAGGTAGTCGAAGGTTCAAGGAAGAATTTTAGAAGAGCAACAGGAAAAACAGAGAGCTAGTTTTCTTCTAAAGACTAGTAACATAAACGTTTGTATAGATTGCTATCTTTAAAAAGATGCCAATGTTCTTTTCTTGCCCAGCTAACACGCAGCATGAAAGAAAGTCGCTTAATCTAAAGCAGCAGTCCATGTATAAATCACAAGTCCGGGTCTACTGGTGTCATTACTTTGCACTTTTACATAAGTGGTTTTACTATTACAGCTCAAAGCAAGCTTGGTTTTAAATCATTACTATAGGCCCTATAGTATAGGGCATTAGATGATTTGGGGTATATTTTCCTACAGTTTTTAAAGTAGCCTCTTGAAAGAAAACAGCTGGCACTAAGTACATAGAGAGATACATGTGCTGAGACTTTTAGTATCATTAATTAGTAAAAAGTACTCAGTTGTGTTTGTAATAGTCAACATTTGGAATATAACTTACATAACCTCATAATATCTTGAATACCAAACCTGCAAATTTCCCTATTGTAAACTTCCTAGAAAAAATTAATTAAGCTTGAAACACATGTATCAGCCCAAAGAAGAATTTTTGTGGGCAGAGTTTAAATTTATATAATTCTCATATATTATTTTACCAAAAACAGAAGAAAAGGGTGTGTGATGTTTTCCTGTGTTTTTACAACTTTGGGGGAGAAGCTGCTGGACCCTATCAAACCAGCAAGACCTTTTGAAAGGAACAGAGTAGGTGAACATTTGAAACAAAATGTTCAGTGGAAAAGTTACAAATTGTGACAGAAAGTTTTGTTTTGTGCACAAAAGTCTATTTTACTGAGATTTTCAAGTGTGTAATTCACATTTTTCAAGTATAGAAAAGTATTCAGATAGGGTCTTTTGCAGGATAATATTTTTCAAATACCATGGGATTTTAGGCATAAAGTAAGGAGGAGATGTTTTATTATTATGATAAATTGCCAGTTTTGTTAAGGATTTAATATCAATATCAGATTTTGATGGCTATGATACTATGTCAGTTTTTCAGAGTTAAGATTCCCAATCTAAAGGGTGAAGTTGTAGAAAATTAATCAGTTGCTTCTTCTTGTCTATTTGAGTAAAGTTATTCTCTTAAATTGTAGATTTATAAAAATTTTTTAACATGTTTTGAATTTGACAAGTGTAAAACTATGTTAGAAATTCACAAAATTTTCACAAAACCCTAAGAAATCAAACTTACTGATCAAGGAGGAAATCTTTCCTTAAATAAGTTAGTAATTAGCATCAGAAAGAAAAGCTCATAGTTCACCAATATGTTTGTCATTTTTGCCCCACTACGATTGGTAACTTAGTGTGGCATAGGTATCCATAAAACATGCCCAGAGTCTAGAAAAATGCCCTATGCTAGAGAAATATCAGGGCCCCAGCTGCTTCCTTTTGTCTGTAAATGGTGACACAATGTCAGGAGAAGCGTCCCAGATAGTATCCCTAGCCACCAGCTTTGAGAGCCCTCACTATACACCTGAAGGACAATGTGTCTCTGCAGAGAGGCAAGTGTTCTCATTTTCTTTGCTAAAATCTGAACTTTTTCTAGGTTCACAAAAGAAGTAGAGAGGGAAAGGAAAGGAGAGAAAATACTTCCTCGTGGCTTTTCAAAATCGAAGAAGAAAAAAATCTGTTTGTTTTTATTAACCTTATGAATCTGTCTCAGCGTTTTCTACATCCATTATGCCATTGAATAAGTAATACAGGTCCACAGTGCGTCTCTGAAACTAGGGTCCCAATGTTTCTGAATTCAGAAAATCGGAGGATTTAGACAGGACAGTCAGAATATTGCTAACCTCTGCCCGCCTTCCCCCCCCTTCGCCCCCCGGCAGGGCAGCACCCTCTGCTGCCCCTGTTACTGCTCCTGCACCAGCACAGATGTGCCACCACGTGGGAGAGAGGAAGGTCCAGGGTCATCCAGTGGGAAAGGTTAGGTTGCCACCAAGCAGTTGGAAACGTTTGTTTCTTAGCGCTTTGCAGTTTTGGAGCTGTGGATAGCGAGGAGCTGTAATACTCTTTTTTAACTTATGAAATACCTCTCCCTGGAGAACTTTACTCTCATGATACACTCAGAAAACATGGAAGCGTTAGTGTGACACTAGCATAATATTACCGTTTCTGAGTTTCAGGTTAGTCCTTCATGTTACACTGGTATAACTTTCAGGGTCGCATGCTCTATTTATTGTTTCAGTTCCGGTGTGCACATCCAAAAACACTTGTTTCAGGGAGTGTTCTTCCACACTGGTTGTATTACTCGTGCCCCAGGTCCTCCTGCCAATTATGAAATCTCATTGGATCTGAAGGGAATCTTCTGAAACAGCATTTCCTTGTCCTTTGTAGGAAAACAAACACATTGTGGATTTTGCAATCCTCCTATCAAATTTAACTTTTTCATTTCTTCACTTTATGATGTCTCAGTGAAATTTGTTGTTGCTCTTATTTGTGATAAATTCCTATTTGATGTATTGATAGACATCTTAGTGTTATCTGCAATAGATCATTGGAACTCTGCGTGTTTTATGAGCAGTGCAGGCAGTCGAAAAGATGCAGCATCAACCCCCCTCTATCACAGACACCGAGAGACCACATTTTTGCTGGCAGCACTAATAACTACCCAGATGTTTGGGATAAAATCTGGTTAATATTAAAAATAAGAAGACTTCAGTTTTATTCTCAGTTTAGCAAACAACTGTCTTAGACCCCCTATTTTCTTTCTGTAAGAAATGATCACTGTTTAGGGTGTTTTATAAGTTGGCATTTATCAGGTGCACTGAACTCTGGGGAGATGGCTGGGTGGGGCACCCTGAGAGAGGAAGCTGGGAGCTTTCAGCACATTTGTTAGGATTTAGCTTCTCATGTCTCTGGAGATAGAGTGACCAGTCTTCTGCTAGGGCAGCTTTCTGTACTGTGGCCACAGAGTTTGGCCAGCTCACTGACAGGACTGGCCACCTCTCAGTTACTCCAGATGTTTACAGACAGCAGAAAGGCAAATAGAACATTTCTACATCGATGTCCTTGGGGAAGGCTTAAGAGCCATGGATCCCTTCCAGAATGTAATGGATTTGGACGGGCTTCATGCCTTAGTGATTTCTTGTTGTATTTGTCTGTGTAACCTCGCCCTGGGGGAAAGCTTGAGAGCCCATTGCAAGCTCCAGTGAGGAAGTCAAACCTGGGCCTGTCATCAGGGAAATTTGTTTGCCAACAAACTAGGATTTGGTGGTAAGACAATCCCTTCTTCCTTCAACTCTTTCCTTCCCCATATAAACTGTAGACGTGATGAGTGTGAGTAAAGCCAAGCTCAAACTTCAGCTTCATTGCCTTTCTCACAGTGTCATCCAGTAAAAGTTCATTCCTAAAAAGTGCCTTTTGATAGACATTTAAGGCACCATGCTAGGCACTGACGAATCAATGACTCCACTCCCCTTTCTTAGAGGAGCAAAATAGGGGAGAGAAAATCCAGAAATCCATCCTCGTGGGCTCTCGATGTTTGGTGAACTAAATATTTGCTCTAACTATGCCTTAACAGCGTATGAGTAACGATTCCAAACCCTCTTGGGAGTTGAATTTTCCTGACCCCGGAGCTTACCTGTTTGAAACCTCCAGTGACTGACATTGTCTACTGGATCAGTTTGAATTCTATCAGCCTGGCAGTGCAGGGCCTAAAAAATTTGTGCCTAATATTTCTTTTATTTAGCTTCATTCCCTCTTATATACTATCCACTCTAATTGATCTCTTCGGTTCAGATTACATGGCCTCCATGCTCTGCTGTATTCCATTGAGGAGATCCGTGACAGTCCTCCCCTTTTCTCCTTGCAGGCCCTGCTCCGAAGCCTGTTCCTACACCAGAGTCCATGGGGACTCCTTCTTTCTTCTGAACTTTTAAATTTTGTTTGAATCTACATGATCAAACACTGCTCATATTGTCAGTTACCTTTCCATTCCTACCTCTGGCCTCCCACACTAAATTGTGAGCCCCTTTTAGCTGAGGACTTTGGCTCATTGGGGTTTTTGTTTTGTTTGTTTGTTTCTTTATACCCTTAGCATACCTTCCACATAGCAGGAGCTCCAGAAATGCCTCCAGCTTGTTGGTTATTAATTGACAAATTCTTGCCTTCCCACTTAAATGATAACAGTTCTAGAACTTGGGTTTATTAACTCAATAACAAGTTCAGCTTTTCCGTCTGGGTGCTTGTTCAAAGCCAGAATTTGCAAACACCCACTACCCCTGTTTCTTAGTCCACCTGAAAAATGCCCTTTCTGGGAACAGCTATAATGTCACCACCCACCATACATGTGTTTCTTTGTCACCACATACATGAACTGAAAGTATTGGAATGGTTTTGCCCAGTGCCACTTGGTATCAGAAGGGCAGCTGCTGTTCCACTGCTGTGGGCAGCATTCCCAGCCTGGTGCGGTGGTCACTGGAGGGTGAGAGCACCCCTTCCTCCCACCACTTTTCATTAAAATGGAACCGATGCGGGCCTCACCTTGAGGCCTGGTGCGGTGGGCACGTCCTCCAGTTAGCCATGTGGGCATTGGTGCTCTCATCTATTACTGTAGTCTTTCTTCCTTCCTTCCTTCCTTCCTAACTTCCTTCTTCCTTCCTTCCTTCCTTCCTTCCTTCCTTCCTTCCTTCCTTCCTTCCTTCCTTCCTTCCTTTGTATTTTCTTATTGAGCTGCTAGCTCACCACTTGTTAGATGTTACTGCCCAAGGTCCCTGTGGCCAGTGTTTGCCTTGTTTGGGGTGAGCAGCATGGAATCTGCTAGACTGTGGTCCAAGGCAGGACTCCACTCTGAGTGGCCTTGGTGGACTAGTATAGGGAAACAGAACCTCCCCAAGTGGGTGCCACTAATTGCCTCTGGAGGTAAAGAGTGGGCGCAGACACCCAGAAATCTGTCCAGAGGGGAGCCGAGCATTTGAAGTGCGCTGGTTACACGAGGAGCAGTTAATGTATCTTCCGTACCTGAGAACACGGGAGTCTGTGGGAAAAAGAGTTTCTGGTGCCTGACCTCCTCCTCATACCAGATAGTCTACTTCACACTTCCAGAGTAATTTCCATTTCTAAGTTATTTGTCATCTTCCAGAAAACAGGTTCCAACGTGTGGTCAATCCTAGCAAAGGAAATAGTATGTGTGTTAGTGAAGAAGTAACTCTCCCGGAAAAAGCCACCAGGTGGCCCCTCCTCGGAGCCTCAGGAGCCCATGGCAGTGCCCCAAACCAGACAGGCGCACTGGTGACCCTTCTCCCAGATTCCGGCTACTCAGGGCCTCGGTCTATGTGCAGGGTTTGAGAAGGAACCACAGCCATCTGTGAGCTCTGGGCTCTGCATGATGAGTGTGCCT
The DNA here is from genome assembly GCF_963455305.1 of Plecotus auritus. Taxonomy (NCBI): domain Eukaryota; kingdom Metazoa; phylum Chordata; class Mammalia; order Chiroptera; family Vespertilionidae; genus Plecotus; species Plecotus auritus. The sequence continues at coordinate 151,612,080 of NC_137770.1, forward strand.
TTTCGTCGCTAGTAAGTTAGTAAGTAAATAAGTAAATAAATAAAAGGAGAGCACCCCTTCCTCCCACCACTTTTCATTAAAATGGAACCGATATGGGGTCTCACCTTGAGGCCTGGTGCGGTGGTCACTGGAGGGTGAGTGAGTTTCTTGGCATTCCCTCTGTCTCTGCCCCTGTCTTGCAGCAATGAAGTGGTGAGGAGCGACTTGAAGAAGCTGCCGGCGCTTCCCACCCAAGCCCTGAAGGAGCACCCTTCCCTGGCCTACTGGTAAGCTGCTTCTCTCCCAGCGCCCAGGCGTCTTCTCCAGGAGCGAGCCCTTCTTGGGGTGTGTGGGGCTCCAGACCAGAGCCCCCTGCCGGCCACGCAGGGTCACCCCAGGCCCCAATTGTATATTAAGTGGCTGGGGTCTCCATGAAACCAGTTTCTGCATTTATTTAAATGACGCAGTATGTGTGACATCTCTCCTTTCCCCATTTCCTTTCATTTTTTAAAAAGAAAATCTAGAGTTTCACGTTGAAAGCTTCCCCTCCTTGGAGATCCTTTCAAGTGCTGCTCGGGTTTCCTTGTGGAATCCTGTCTTTGATGGCAGGATGTGCGGGGTGGGGCGGGGGGGGCCTTGAGTTGGAGGAGGGCTGCAGGGATTTTTCTTCACAGAAGAGTGAGGTTGATTCTTTCATTTCCCCACAATGTTTCATGTCTCCTGTGTTAGCTGCCATGAAGCATTAAGCCGTAGTTCATCTGTCAGTCCGGAAATTACTGATTCTGAGTGAGTCGGGTGTCTGAAAGGTGCCCAGATTGGGGGTTGGGTCACAGTGGAACGGGGCTTGTATTCCTGGGTCTTGGGTTGAATTCTGCTGGGTGCACCGACCCTGACCCTGTCCCTAGAAAAGCACAGTGCAGCTTCCCCGTCCTCCTTCTGACTCCTTACCAAAAAGCATCAGAACTGCTTTTATAAAACAAAAGTTAAAATCCCAGAACAAGTCGATCCTGATAAACTATAACGTGGCTCTTACAAACACTTCTGTGATGTGCTTCGTAAAGTTTACAGATTCCTCACAGCTTATCTTGTCTGGATGCTTTTCCAGTCCCGCGGGGGGCTTGAAGGGATTCCTTGGCCAGGCGGGGTGGGGCGTGCTGACACACAGGGCACAGCAGGAGTAAATGCCAGTACAAGTCATTTCTCCCCCAGAAGCCCCGGGATGGGCAGCTGGGCTGGAACTGAGAGAGCTGCGTGGGCTGGCACCCTGATTTCATCCCTCTGAATGCTTTTGTTGTCTTTCTTCCTCTGGTAACATAGACGGATAACTAGTGGCTTTATATCATTTAAAAGACGGAATCTGTTGCACGTGTCAGCTTCCGAACTTCCAGCCTGGCCATCTGCACCTGTGAACCCCAGCTGATGGCATCCCATTCCCGTGTTCGTGGAACACTATTGCCCTCTCCCCAAGTTCGTAGGCCCCTGGGCCTTATCTGCTTTCTCCCCCCAAGCTGTTTCTTTTCAGGAAACCAGTGGTGAAGGAGCTAGGGACACAAGGGTTTAACAATGTGAACGGGAACTGCTGACAGGGACTGTAATGTTGGTGGTTTGTTTGGGAATCAGAGTTGCTTGTAGCCTAATCCGTCCCTCAGATAGCTTCCTCATTCATTTGTTTCCAAACATGTTTTACACCCCATGCTCATTTCAGAGTTATGAACTCCTCTCTCCCCTCCAACACAGTTCTCTCCCCGACCCCTCTGTGTCTCTATCTCTGACACACAGACTCCTTCCTTCCTGTCCACAGGTTCTCTTTGGTCAGTGGGACATCTCCTTTCCATCCACATCTATAACTGTCTTTCAAGAACACCCCTCCTCCTCCTGTCCCCGTTTAGACCCACAGGCACCCAGCCACCGTCTTGGTGCACCTGAGGATGCAGGACAGTGGGAGGGACATGCCCTCAGGCTTCCGAGCCCAGGTGATAAACAAGCCAGTAGCATGGGCCATCTGGATGATGAATTGCTTAAAAACACCAACAAACAAATAGGGCTTCACCATATTTCATTATCGTTGGCTGGTTATGGTTGGCTTTAACATTCCAGCCTACCTATTTCAATTTTTAAAAAGCAGAGACACCAGGAAAGGGATAAATGCTGTTCATACTTCTAGTAAATGTAGACTGGAGACAGAGCCAGCCTCCCAAGTGTGTTAAATGTTTTCCCACTCTGCCTCAGTGTCATCCCTCATTTGCAGGCTTAACTGTGACCCTTTGTAGCTGAAGAGGGCCTTCAATCACGCCTCACATCACAATCTCAATCAAGTTGCCCATAGTTTCAAATTGCCTGATCATTCTGAAATGAAGGATGTGCATTTGCTGTTCATTGGGGCCCAACTGCTCTCCCAGGCCTTCGCAGATGCGATGAACAAGCTTGGGCCAAAATAAACCATAGGGAGCCCCATCCAACTCATGAGGGGAAGCATCGCCGCCCAGGGAGCAGAGCTGCGGGTCTAGAGCCTCGGCCAAGTCCCTGCATTAAGAGGAGCTCCAGTTACTCCTCTGCTGCCTCGATTCCCCACCTGGGAAATGGGATGAACCATACCAGCCTAATGTGACTGTACTTGAAGGAGAAAGTAAAATGTTAATGCAATTTAGAAAGTAGTGAGAGGTATATCATAACACTAAGTAGCAGTGCAGTAATCTTTCTGCTACTTTTCCCCGTGCCTTTAACAAACTGTGACTTCTCACTCCACATGAATCCCCTTCCAGGGAGGCATCTGGGGCATAAAGTTGGGATAATGGGGGCTCCGAGGGCCACAGAACCAGTCAGGATCAGGTCCCTGACCCGGATTCTCTCAAATGCCTAGTTTGTGAATGCTAGCCCACCCACACAGGACGGAGACATCTTCCTTTGCTTCAGAGGCACTGACAATGGCAGGCCCATGGCTCCTCCAAGACAGGGAACCATGTCTCTATCACCTGATTTGCCTTTGAATCACCTGTGTGTCTCCTGGGCCCCTCATCTGCAGAGGTGCTTTAACTTAGTGACATGACCCAGCCCAGGGCCAGGGCACAGCCAGCTCCAGTCACTTGTCTTTTTTCTATATGAACTGCCTTGCCCTCCAAATAGTGTCTTGCTATTCTGTTTACTCTGGCTGGAGGGTCTCTGATAATTATTCCCTTGACTCCCTAGCACCAGTCTGGGGTAGTTGGGACACTGCAAAGCCCTTGGGCCATCTGTAACTTCCGGAGGAGAGGCCAGAGCAGGGCTGGAGGCAGGATGTGTTCCTGGTCAGCTGTATGGCACATGGGACCACAGTGTTTCAACTGGGGCAAAAAGAGTGGGGAAGCTGAGGAGGGGGAGGGGAGATACTGTGGCCTCACAGATGGTCTCAGACAGCAGGAAAGACGGTGGGCGAGGTGACAGGGGAGGGCCCTGCAGCTGTCAGGCACGTTGAGAACCCATGGTCAGGCATTCAGTCCATAAGCAGCAGAACAGCTGCCTGACAGTGTTTCTGGCTCAGTGGTGTTTTCCCTGAGCCTTGATTGTGTTTGGAGCTGCAGCACTATATGGATTTTCATCTCTAGCTCAGTCGGCTCCTCTCTCTCAGAGCTAAGAAGGAAATAGTCTCATATATACACACACTTGCTTGACCCTGGATCTAGGAGTGGACCCCACAAAATCCCAGATCATGTGGTAGGAAACATGCCAACACAGCGTGGATTCAATGGGCAGGTGGGGAGGAATCTGGAAGGGCAACCCTGGGACGTCCTGACCCACCTCTGCATGTCTGTTGATGCTGGCATCTACCCAAAGAGGATGCTTCTAGAGAATTCTGTCCGGAGAGGGCTTTGTCACACTCCATGCAGAACCTCCATGGTGTGTGGGCGCTGAGGAGAAATAGGCTGCATCTGCCCTTTGAGGACAGAAGGTGCCCAGACGCCGCAGAAACGGCTCTCCAGCTACAGAAAGGACCCTCGTAGGAGCCGACCCTAGTTCCTGGTGTATATGAAGGCGCTTTCTTGTGAAGAGTCAGACCACTTTACATGCACCAAATTTCAGAACACTAGAATGAAGAGATCTTCATAAAGATTAAAATAGTATGCCCTAACCAATTTGGCACAGTGGATAGAGCATCGGCCTGTGGACTGAAGGGTTTGAGGTTTGATTCCTGACAAGGACATGTACCTTGGTTGCGGGCACATACCCAGTAGGGAGTGTGCAGGAGGCAGTTGATCGATGTTTCTCTCTCATCGATGTTTCTAACTCTCTATCGCTCTCCCTTCCTCTCTGTAAAAAGTCAATAAAATAAAATATATTTTTTCAAAAATAGTAACTGGAAGGTAAACAAATTACCCCCAAGTAGAAAGTAAGGAACATATAGAACATGTTACCCCCTGAAATGGTCTAGCTGGAAAAGAAGAAGTAAGAGCTGATCTCTTCTTGTTTGGGAATTAAGAGTTCAGAAGATAAAAAGGGAGTTCCTTCTGAGCCTTTCAACATGGCCTCATGCTTTGTGTTAATTAGGCCCTAATTCCAAAACTTTCCCCCTCCACCTTGACATCTGATGCAGGGGAGGTAGGCATGAATGTTCTGGTGAGGTTCTGGTGTTCTGCTCTCCCCTGTGAGGCCCTGGGAAGACAGGATTCGGAAGTGAGAAGGAGGCCCTAGGGAGTTCAGCCAGAGCATCCACTCTGATGTCCAGCCAGTCGGTCCTCTTCCCATCCCCTGACCCCTTTCCCCTACCCTTTCCAACTGAGATGCCTGCTCTCCACTTCTTTCTCTTCTCTCATGGAATCATGTCTTACAAGGAACTGACCCCAAACCTGAGCTCTAATCTTAATTCTGTGACAATAAGTCCAAGATAAAGACAGTGAGAATCCTCTGAGGGGGAAATGGACTTTTTAAATCAGTTTGGAAATGCCACTTCAGGACAAATCCTTTTTCCAGGAGCTGTTGCCTCCTTGGAGCTTTTCAGAAGCTTCTGGGGCTCAGAATAAGTATCTCCATTAAGCAGGTGCTCAGCTGTTGACTCAGGGAGTGTGATAACAGAACCCTTTTCTTGTACTTTCAGTGAGGACCGAGTGATTGAGCACTACAAGAAACTGAATGGCCAGACCAGAGGTCAAGCAATTGTGAAGTAAGTGCCCCCCAGTGCTCCTGAGATTGTGTTATGTCAGGGTGTTCAGTTCTTCTCAGAAAGCCTTATCTCCGGGGCCAGGGGAGGGGGATAATTCAAGTTAATTTCCAAGTAAATAATCACTCCAAGAACTTTATCATGCACACACACACACACACACACACAAATATGTACATGATAGCAGTTCTGCCAAATAACCACCCCGTGTGTGTGTGTGTGTGTGTGTGTGTGTGTGTGTGTGTGTGTTTTGTCTTCCCAGCTACATGAGCATCGTGGAGTCTCTCCCAACCTACGGGGTTCACTATTATGCAGTGAAGGTAAGTGAATTCATTTGGTTGTTAAGCCTGTCCTAAATTAAAAAAAAAAAAATTCTCATTTAAAAAAAAGTTTCTTGATTTTTTTGGGCGTAACTGGAAGGTAAATAAATTACCCCCGAAGTAGAAGGGGGTTGGGGAGGACTTGGTCAGGAAGATTGCATCTTCAGGGGGATTAGAGCAACTTTTCCCTAGGGTAGTAGGACTGGATTCAGTTACTCTCCAACACTCAGCTTCACTTTTGAAAAGTGGGTATGACAGATCCCTACCTCCTTTCATTCTCAGAAGGACCCTGAAAGATCAGGGCCTCAGAGCCTCTCAGTTGGAAGATTCCATCTAAATACATGGAAGTGCAGAGAACAGAAACGTTAAGCGGAATCAACAGTGTTTTTCTTGGTGGTCAAATGCCATGCAGACAACTTGAGAGGTGGACTGGGATTGTCGGCTGACAAATGGAATGAAGGACAATATTGTGATGGCAAGTCCAATGTGACATGGACCCCATTCTAAATTCTCTTTAACTTTATTCATAATATCCCATATTGGGACCACTTCTTTGAAATAATAGTTAATGGTGTACTCATGTGTCCTTTTCTACGATGAGAAAAAGAGCAGAAAACACTTCTGAATTCAAGATACTTTCACCAGACAACCTGAGATTCTCTTGTTCTTCTACCAGTTTCTTTTCTCTTGTTTCTGCCCAACTGTATTTTTAATTTCTGTAGAGTAGAACATGCACCATGTTTTACTCATCTTTGTGTCACCTGTGCAGCTTGCACACTTTGCATGTTCTTGGTATGCATTTAATTGCCTGTATCGTCCAGTAAACTGCAGGCATTTGATGGCAAACACTGTGTTGTATTTGGTTATATATTCTTGGAACCCAGGGTAGTGCCTGGCACATGGATTTACTGAGTTTTTATTGAAAACTGAGTGTTTATTGAAAACTGAATTGAGTAGTTGGATGTGTACATTTTCATCATGGGAACAGATGTTGGAACACTCTTTGTGGAGCCCAGTTCTGAGGCATATGCAGGGATTCTAATCCCACCCAGTAGCTCAGCTCAGGATCTCTTAAAGCCTGAAATGGTTAAGTTCTTCCTGATGTCCTACCATAGTTCTTCCTACCAATGGAAGCTCTTTTTTTTTTTTTTTTTTTTTTTTTAATTCTCACCTGAGGATATGCTTCCATGGACTTCTAGGAAGAAGAAAGGGCGGGGTAGAAACATTGACCCGTTGCCTCCCACACCCTCCCAACGGGGGATTGAACCCACAATCTAGGTATGTGCTCCGACCAGGAATTGAACCTGTGACCTTCTGGTGTATAGGGCAATGCTCCAACCAACTCAGCCCTCCAGCCAGAGCCCTCACAGAACTCATAGAACCATCACAACCATCCCTGCCCTTCTCAAGCCTAAACTGTAGCATGTCATGAGGAATGTGATGTAACCTTTTGAGCTGTCTCTGATCCCAAAAGAAAGGTGAATTCTCCAAGGAGATTTCCCCGTGTAAGGCCATGCCCTGGAATGTGGGAAGTCAGAGAGCAGTCAATTGGATTTTACATAAAAAGCGACTCAAAATCCACTGTGCTGGCTGAGCCCATTTCCACTTTGTTACCATAAAGGAAATATAAGGATCCAGCAATAGTTCCTGACCTTACAGGAGGCATTTCACAGAAAGCACACTGTCGTTCTCTGTTGTGGAAATAGTCTTTGGGGATAGGTAGCCAGGGGGCTGCTTTCAAGAATGGGAACCAGGAACTCAGGAATTCCTGGACCACATTCTCTTTGTGTTCTTAGTTTGATCTCATCTCCATCACTTATAATTAAAATAGAGATTAAGAAATTTGTTTCTCTAACTACCCCCACAAAAATCTTCTAGATATTGAAAGACTATAGAGATGCACTGTTAAACGATGAAGATGGATTGAAATGAGTAGATTGGAAGTCTTTGAGATAAGGCTTCACCTAGTCTTTTACTTGCTTACACCCATGTTCCATTTCTTCGTCAGCCCTGGAGCTTGACAAAAAAGGTGGCCTCTGACAGCTATGATTTCTGCCTTCCAATAAAACTTCAGAAATGTGCTTGCTCCTTTGCAGTGTTAGAAACCAGAAGCAGGCCTTGTGACTTTCAGAGTGCCAAATGCACGTGTGGGTTTGGATTTTGGAATATCTAGGCGTAAGCAAATGCTCTCCTGCTTTCTTGGAAAACGAACACAGGAATCCCACAAGCCTAAACCACTGTAGCAAGACTCCCTGTTTGGTGGCCTCATGATTTTGCAGATGCCATATTCTATGGTGTGATGACAACCCCTACCTAGTCAACCTAGCGTTGCAGCAGCATTGGGTCTCTTGTCCTGTTCTCTGAAACCATTGCAGTGCAGAGGCAGAGACCAGGGTTTTATAGCTTTAAAAAACTTTTAAAGATATCTTTTACCCTGAAACTTTTCTAAAAATTCAAAATATATTTCTTTTGCCCTTTAGCTCTGTGCTCACCTTGAAATTACTCTTGCCTCACAAGTATTTGGTATTTGAAAACCATGGAGCCAATTTTGAGTTTTCAAGACATTTACAATGTGGTGTATTAGGTGATTCATCAATGTGGCGATTAGGACAAATCTGGGGAAAGGCTGCTTGATAGGCCCCCTATCAGCTCCTAGCATTTGGGGGCTTGAATTAACAGCTCAGTCATCCTACTTGAATATAGAATTACAGCTTACAGTGTGGTGCCAAGAGGTCTCTGTTAAAGGAGTAAACAGAGGGAATTGGTGTTTCTAATTCAGTCCTCAGAACATCTAGGCTTCAGTGTTGCTGCTTTGTCCAACAGCAGGAGTCAGACAATCCTGCTGGCACCCTGCTGTCCTCTTAGGGTGAGCAGGGCTGGATGGAGAGCACCTGCTCGCCCCACCTTTGCCCTCCAGGGGGGAAGGCAGCGGCCTTAGTAGAGCAGGACTGACTCTTTGCTTTAGTTTATTTGTCTTTAAAGTTAGGGGAGTCTTAAATACAAGTTACTAAGTGAAAGAACCTCATCTAAAAAGCTACTGTATGGCCTGGCCGGTGTGGTTCAGCTGTTGAGTATCGACACAGGAAACAAGAGGTTGCCAGTGTGATTCCCGTCAGGGCACATACCGGGGTTGTGAGCTCCATCCCCAGTAGGGGCTGTCCCGGAGGCAGCCGATTGATGATGTTCCTCTGTCATCGACGTTCCTATCTCTCTATCCCTCTCCCTTCCTCTCTCTCTGAAAGTCAATAAAAACATTTTTTAAAAAGCTACTGTATGATTCCAACTCTGACATTCTGGGAAAGGCAAAACTGGTTGCCAGGAGCTGGGAGGGAGTGGAGGAGTGACGAATAGTGAGCACAGAGGATTTTTAGGAAAGTGAAATTGTGATATTGTAATGGTGAATACGTGTCGGTATGCATTTGTCCAAACCCATGGAATGTACAGCACTTAGCGGGAACCCTAATGTAGTGGACTTGGGGTGACGTGGAGTGTCATGTAAGAAATGCAGCACTCTGGGGGGATGTTGATAGTGGGGGAGGCTGTGCATGTGTGGGGGCAGGGGACGGGCTGAAAATCTCTGTACTTTCCTTTCAATTTTACTGTGACCCTAAAACTGCTCTAAAATTTTTTAAAATTATTTTTTGAAGAGTGGTCATCCCTGTCCCCATGGTCCTTTCTAGCTCTGAGCTGACGACACTTTCTCTGCTCAGAAGGCCATTTTATTAGAATGCTCAGCATCTCATTTTCCCTTGTGGTGCCCAGCACTGAAAGCCCAACATCTCAGGAGAACAAAGAACAAGGCATCTGCTACTTACTCATAAAGGGGGAAGGACCATGGCTGTGCTGCTGAGTGGGAACCGAGCTGGGTCCCCAGCCAGAGCACTTTCTAGGACACCTGTTCTATCCCTGAGCATCATTGATGACTGGGCACATCTGCTAAGGTAAAGTGTGGAGAGATGGGCTCTGTTCACTTCAAAGAGTTTACTTTTCCTTGTCTTGAGATGAACCAGGAGGTCTCCTGTTTGTGCTTATCTTCTCTGGCCCATACTTACGCATATCCTGTTGGTGTCCCAGGACAAGCAGGGGATCCCATGGTGGCTGGGACTGAGCTACAAAGGAATCTTCCAGTATGACTACCACGACAAAGTGAAGCCACGGAAGGTACGTGCTCGCTTTTGTGAGACAGACAGGAACAGCGGAGAAGTGAGTAAAATATGTTATGCCGCACAGCCCGAGGGCCTCTGGGCTCACTGTGCCCTTACTACTGTGTGTGTGCAAATTTCCGCGCAGAAATCCAGCCTGAGCTCCCTGGGTAAATGTTTTTTTTCTGTCAATAAGGAAAGTAAGCAGTTATAATTATTTAAGGTGAGACTGGCTCAGCTCTCCCTGAGGAAATGGGCGAAAGGAATCTGAGGGAATGTCCTATTCCTTAATTTCCGGGGGTGCTTTGCCTTTGGGAAAGTAGGGGAAGGTCATTCTTGAATCCTGAAACTAATCTGCATTTTCCCAAAGCGCGCGTGCGTGTGTGTGTGTGTGTGTGTGTGTGTGTGTGTGTGTGTGTGTAAGGGAGCTAAAAGAAGAGATTGTAGGTCAAAAAGAGATGAAAAATAAAAAGGCGTGAGAGGTATTGCTGCAAATCCAGTAAATATTTTATGGCGTGTCAGACGTGAACAGAAATCTGGGGAAAATCAGGTCATTTGCCAAAAAGAAAGGAAAGCAGAGAGGGATCTGCAAAGTCATTGTAAACACAGAACAGAATGTTTGAAGGGGGCACAGTGCTTGAGTTTTCTCTGTTTTCGTTGACACACATTTTTCAGACCAGAACAAATTGAAAAATTATAAGGGAAAAATATCTCTGAGGCAAGAGCTGTCATTCAGATCCTCTGGCAGAAGATCATGGAGAGAGGCCGGTATATAGTTTAAACCCTGAAATACATATTAAAAGTCTCAAAACCACACTTGCTGTAGGAGAGAGAAAGCAATATTGATCCATTATGTCATTCCAGATTGCTCTCCAGACTTTGTTAGCCACACCCAGGATTGAAATGCACACTGTACAGCTGAGCGTATCTCACCTATCCTGTTACATCCACTCTCAGCCAGCTCTTTATAATTGATGGAGGAAATGGTCTGTGTTGGGGAGGATTTTCGCTCAATTCATCAGAAGTCAGTTAAGTTCTAAGAAAAGATCCTGAGCAAATGATGTGAAGGAATTCTGTCGTGGGAACAATTCCGTAGGCACCTGGCTATTCAGAGCATATTATTTTGTGGCTATCTCCCGGAACTCTCTAGTTTGCACTTGGATCCTATAAAAGAGGAATTGGACCCTGTGTTCTTAGTTTCCCTCTCTGTTTTCCTTGGTCACACTGTCTCTTTCTTCCTGCTCCCCTCTGCCTCTTTCCCATGTCAGTGCCTGTGCTTTCTCTCCTCCAGTTTTCTCTTCACTCCCTCCTTCTTTTTATACTGACAGTCCTCTCTTTTCAACCTGCATGGTGGTTTTTCTGTTTGCAAGAACCAAGAATAAATGCTTGCAGATCTTTACCAAAATGCTGGTTACACTCTATCCAGCTCTTCATTGCCCACATTGGTAGAAGGCCAAGGCCAACGTGGACACTTCAGTTCCATAGCCAAGTTCATGAAAATCCAGCAGTGGAATCCTCTCTCTCTCTCTCTCTCTCTCTCTCTCTCTCTCTCTCTCTCTCTCTCCCTCTCCCTCTCCCTCTCCCTCTCCCTCTCCCTCTCCCCCCCCCCCCCCCCCGCTTCTCTCTTTCTCTCGGAGCATTTTGAAAGACATGTTAACAAGTACCCATACATTTTCAGTTTAAGTTATTAATATGTTTAAGTTTTCTTTGTTTCTCTAATTGAGGTACTAATGAAGACTGAAGAGGTAACAAGATAACACGTGATGTATGTAAAAAGCAGGGTATGACACATTCCAAGGCCTCAATAAATTATAACTGATAAATTCAGTGGCTCTTAAGACTCTAAAACAGGTTTCAAGATAAGAAATAGGAAGTCAGAGGTGTGAATAATCAGCCATTGAGTAAGAGCATTTACTCTCATTTGTGGAGCTTGTCCAGGTCATTTAACATTGAAAAATGTTAAAAGGTCAATATACTTATTTAGGATATTGGCTCTACTCAGAGTTATTACTTAAAATAACCTATTCTTCTATAGCCTCTGAGGAAGTAGTTGGGATTCTCAACTTCTACTGCCAGTTAGGAACAACTAAGCCATCAAGGTCAATGCTGATTCCTTCTTTCCTTCCTTCCTTCTTTCCTTCACTCATTTTTCAGTGTTCATTATATACCTGTTGTGCCAAGCAGACTGCAGGGTGCTGAGATAAACAAGAAACATGTCATATCCTCAGCTTGCCCAGGCTGCCAGGAGAGGGCTGTGTGGCAATTGCCTCGGGTACCAGTGCTATAACAGGCCTGTGTGAGGGTCGGTGATGAATTAAAGGACAGAGTCTCTCCTGGGCTTACAGGGGAGAGACACATCTTCATAAGCTGCACAGCGGGGCTGGGTCCTAAAGGGTGGACAGAAGTTTTGCAGATGGACAGATGAGCTGGGGAGATGTGTGGGCTGAGAGCCCCATGCTCGGGAAGGCACACGAAGGAGAACTGGGTGCATGAGGGGGAAGAAATGCACCACTGGGGCTGGAATGAGGGGTGAGAGGAGGCGGCTGCAGAGGGGGCTGAGGAGGCCCAACGGCCGTTCCCACAGCCCTGAAGGCTTTGCTAAGAGAATTTCGTCTTCAAGGCCGGGAGCCACTGAGCATTTGAAGCAGGGGAGTGGCCATTTCTGATTTTCATTGTCATGGAAGCATTATCTGGCAGCTGTGAGGAGGTGGGTGGAAGGAACTCAGGACAAGACTTGCAAAGCAGGACCTTATATCAGTGGTGGAGGCTAGAATTGGTGGGGGCTTGGGGTTGGCTATCAGTAATGGGATGGATAAGGGAAAATGGAGGAAAATATTTAGGAAGTACATATGGTTGACCAAAGTGTATGGTGGGAGAGGTTGGCAGTCAGAGCAGAAGGGGAATCTAGAATGATGCCAGGCTTCTTGACTAATCAAAGCATGGATATGAGAGAAAGGGCAGGAAGTTGGACATACAGAGCTTGAGGCTTGCTGTGACATCGGGGTAACTGCGATAAGCAGGACATTGGGTATTCAGTCGGAGCTCAATAGTTTCAAGAATTTCCGATGCATAACTGAACCAGAGACTGCACAGAGAAAAAAGGGAGAGACACTCAGCACACGGGGAAAATTACCAGGAGCTGGGATTAGATTTCAGGTCCCTACCATGACATTCCTGTGAGACACAGAGGCAGTCCAGAGGCATGGCCTGAACCTGATATAATTTGGGAAATGCTCTTGAAGAAATGAATGTACAATCTGAGTGTGAAATTAAGAGCAGGCCTTTGAAAGCCCATAAGAGGAAGAAACGTCTAGGTTTCATTAGCCCAAGGCGTACCTGCCTCTGCTAAGACCTGGGATAAGACTTAAAGACAAAACTAGAGACTTAAACCAGAGCCAAGTTAAGAAGTCACAGCTGCAAGAAGAACCATGCCGGTGCTTGTTCTTCTTACATCAGCATCTTCACTATCATAACAAGGCCATGTAAGGCAGCTGTGGGTCCCTGAAGCAGCGTGTGTGCCCTGGCTCCAGACCTGTAACTATATATAAAGAGAGGCATGTGGTGGTAACGACTGCCTATGAAGATTCGCATATAAGGTGCCCAAGGGCTGCCTTCAGTGCTTCAGGCCAGTGATGCTTAACCTCGGCTGAAAATCAGAAATCACGTGAAACCTTTTGAATGTATAGATGCCACCGTCTCTCCCAGTCCCACTCACCCCCTCTCTGACCCGGCCACTGAATGTTCAGAAAGCCTCTCTAACGGGGAGCTGGCGTTGAGCACCACCACCCAGCCGTCTGTGCTTCCTTTCCAGACTCGACCTCCGGAGGGTCAGCCAGGTTCCGCGGGGTGTGCAACATAGGAGAGCTAGGACACTCCGAGGCATAGGGCTCAGGTGGGCCAGCCCTGTGAAGGATGGCCTTCCAGGTGGTGCCACTCCTCTTCCGCAGGCCAGGCACAGCTGTCTTGAGCCCCCAGCAGTGCTCAAGAATCCTGGAGTGACGCCCAGTTCTGTGCACCTGGATGCCCTTCTGTGCCTTACGCTTTGACCCATTTACTGGGGCTGTCACATGGTTCCACAACAAAGGGCCAGCAATTCAAAGAGAGACCGTGGCAGGGGTGGGCCTGCTCCCTGTCCCCTAAGGGCCTTGAGGCTCCTCCGGTGCATCTGGCATGCACAGCTCTAGGAGCGTCAGCAAGCCCATAGTAGCTATGGGAGAAATGGAGTCAAACACAGGGTGTCTCACAGGTGAAATGGAGAGGACATTTTCATCCCCTCCCGATCACACACCCCATATGCTACCCGGGCCTTCAAAACAAATGGGCGCCCAGCCTTGCAGAAGTACAGCCAGCAAGCAAGCTGCTGATGTTTGTTAGAATAAAACCAGCCTCTACGCCTTCGGGGCACACTTAGGGAACAGCCAGACAAGGAGGAACACCCAGACAAGGAGGAACACCCAAATAAGGTGATTTGGCTTCTGTGTACATTTGGTCGTTCAAAGTCAACTTCAGAAGTTTAGAAATATATGTGCAGAAGAATAGCCCTGCAAAAGCCAATCAGTAAATAGGACTTTAAATAAGGAAATTATGATATATTTACATGCTTCAGAATACTAGCCCTTGCTTGCATGTAGGAGTTCTTTAAAAAGTTCAGGCAGAACCCCAAACAGTATCTGAGGACAGGTTGCAGAATTTCTTATAAGCTATTCAATATCGTCCCATCACCTCTCACTAAATCCTTCTATTTCTCTTCATCAACCCGCCATGTTTTCCCTCTCACTCAGCCTGTCTCCCCACTCCTGTGCTCCTGTGCTTACTGAAATGCTATAAGACCCTTTGGAACTTCCTTTAGCTTATCTCAGCTCACCTCTATTCTTTCCCATAGCTATGGTTTGATGTTTTATGCACAGTTGTTGAGTGTGGTATTAGAATTCGGGAATGGCAGGATCTACATGTCCAAGTGCTTGGTTTAGCAGTGGTGAGGTGGAAGGAAGGTCACAGTGGTTGAACAAAAACATCTCACAGCTGCGCAGATAATTTTACCCTATTTTCTCCTAGCTGCCAGTTTCCATTTCAACATGTGCATGTGTGTAGAATTGGAATGCTGGGTAAGAAGGTTGTCCTTTATTTCACACGTTACAGTCCTGTTGGCTTCAGGGAATAATGAAACTGTCATATTGGCATTTGGGCACTAGAAGTGTTTGCATTTACAGCCAAGCAAAGAGACCCAAGCCAGCAAGAAAAAAAGGGAAGGGAAGGAAAGGGGAGGGGAGGGGAATGCCAGGTGTGCAGAGTGGCCACAGTGACATGCCTTGAATTGGTGCCCATCGCTTTTAGGCAGTGGTGCCTGTACAAGCAGGACTTTTCCCTTTTTCTTCCTTAAGAGCATTTGAATGAAAAGTTTGTGATGTGTGTTGAAGAGGCATTGTATATTAATTCTTACAGAACTGGGGTCACATGGGGCAGAGATAAATAAAGTGGACCTGCATTCCTTAGGTCAGAGCCCTAAAAAACTTGGAAAGCTCTCATCTTTGGGATGATCTGCCCCTTCTTTGCACCACCAGGACCAAAGGTGTTGGGAGGTTAGCCTCTCCCACATTTAAGACTCAACTCCCCACCAGTTCCAAACTGAGCTGCTTCCTGTTGTGTCCTTGTAGTTGGCACTTTTCCAACAGACCAGGCATTGAATCCTCAGAAACCACTATACATTATGACAGAAATCCTTTTTGAACGGGACACCAAGAGAGTTAGAATAAAGGCCCCTCCTGCAGGCTGTGTCTGAGGCTGTTAGCATTAAAGAACAAATAGTGTGAAACATGTGACTCCACAAAACCTCCTAGAAGGAATGTTCAGTATCGGCAAGCATCACTTACGGCTGCAGCCACTCACCAGCCCATATTTAATGAGCTGTCTCCACTGGAGAGGAATGGCAGTGCTGGTCCTTGTTGCATTTAGCAGACAGCATTTACTTATTTATTTGATGTGCAATTAGGGGCGCTTTTATGTACTCTTAGATGCACAATTAGGAGCACTGTGGAGTCCCCTCTGAGGCGTTAGGAGAAGGAACGAGACTAAATGGTCTGCCGCCATGCCCAAGAAGCCTGTGTGGCTTCCTCTGGTTCCTAAGAGTATTTAGGATGCAGGAGTATTAGCTCAGGGAATTGATGCATTACTGTCACCCCCAGGTTAGTAAAGATTTTTGAACTGTCTGAGATGATGAGACAGGAAGAGAAAACAATATTTACAGGAAATATTCCATTAACTGTGAATTGACTCCCAGCAGAGTTCGCCTGCTAAATTATTCAGCGAACTAAGCACTCCATTAAGCACACTGCTGACTTAGTTTTCAGCTTCTGTTTGGATGCACTTGGCTTATTTGGGGGTTGCTGAGTCCTCCACCTTGGCTGGCCCTGGGTGGGTGCCTACCTCATCCCATTATCTGTATCCCCCTTGGAAAGCACATACTATGAACCCCAGAGAGGAAAAACTCCACTTAATGCCTTTCGCATTTTTAGCGTTTAGCTGCCATTGCTCTTTCTCAGGGTTGGATCAAAGGGCCTCACTGGTTGCTCCCTATCAGTCCTTTAGATCTCATTCTGCTGAGGGACCTGGAAGGGTTCAGTGCCTGTGAGTGACAGACCCTGGCCATGGGTCACCTAGGAGGTACCGCCTCACAGCTAAGATCAGCCTGCCAAAGGAATAATGGGGTGAGGGTGGGGGACATAGAGAATCTTCCATCTAAAATAACTCTCCAATAAAGAACGAAAAAAACCAATCATATTCTAAGAAAATTGACATGCCCTTCCCAAAGCATCAATATTAGACATGCTCTTCACCAATAATAGGCATAGCTGAATTCTCTTTCTGAACTAGGACCCCCACCTCCCCTTCCATGCAAGAATTGCAGTCACCTGACAGCACTGAGCTGAAGCTTTAGAACTTCAGTAGAGGGTGTTAATAAGAAACCCTCTCCAGTAAAATGGTCCCATACGAGAATGACCAGGTGCCTGTTGTGTGCCAGGTCCTGCTCTGGGCTTGATCCTCAACAGGGGGGGTGCAGGAGTCAGCCCATGGATGAAGTTTCTCTCTTGTTGATGTTTCTATCTCTCTATCCCTCCCCCTTCCACTCTCTAAAAATCAATAAAAAACATACTTGAAAAAAAAGGTTCTGAGAGTAAAGCATGCCAGGCTCCCTGGGAAGCAGAGGCTGAGCTGGATTCGCACCCAGGAAGCTCACTGGGCAGTGCTCTGAACCTAACACCAGTGAGGAGAGGGAAGGAAGCAGGACTCCGCAGAGAGAGAAGCTGAGCTGTAATGAAATCTTGGATGAGACTCTGAATTTGGAACAACCCTCAGAGCCACTGTCGTGAGGCTGCGAACCAAGCCTTGTGCTCAGCATCAAGCAATCATTAGATGTAGGTGACCATATGGGGAAAGGTCGTGACCTTGGGCAAGGTGCCACTTCCTGGAAAGAGAAGGACTCCTTCAGTCCTGAATAGAGAGGCAGGTCAGCACAGCACCGTTTTTCCAGCAATGGTTCTGAAAGCACGGCCCTTGGACCAGTGGCATCGACATCACCTGACAACATGTTAGAATTAAAAACCCCGAGTCCCCACCAGAGATCATGGACTCAGGAACTCGAAGGCAGACTGTGTTCTCATGAGCCCTGGAGGTGATGCAGATGCAGGCCATATAGTGTGAGGACCACCCTCTAGGCACAGGAAACTGGGAATTTCCTCTGTGATTTTACTTTGTTGTTTAACTGTTGGAAGATATTTTAGTCTGTGCTAACATCAGATCCTTCCCTAGAGCAGTTACACCTCCATATCCACTCAAAGGTCCAAAGTAAATCACAGAGTCTCAACCTAGGAGGAATTCTGATGCTATTAACTCACTTGCCGTGTATGCAAAAACGTTGTGGTAAACAACATATTTAACCTCTCTCGTGCCTCTCTTTTTGTGTCTGTGAAATGGAGGCTCTAAGACACAAGAAACAGTCTAATTTTCTTCATCTTGAACACGTTTACAATTCAAAGAGTTTTCTGTTTCCAAGATTAAAGTGCTGTTGCCCTTGACAGAGCACATATCATTACAGTCTCTTTTACACTGAACGGAGAGGTGAATCGCCGTGAAGAGCAAACAATGTCTCTTTGTTAAGAAGATTAAATTTTTTTTTCCTGGTCATTGGACCTGGGAACCGAGGGTCCCTCAGTTCCCACAGGCTCCTGTGGGGGCCACTTCGCAGCCTGGTGCTGCGTAAGCCACACTTCCAAGGGCACCAGCGTGCATTGTTCTTGTATTCCTGTCGAAGCTGCCCCCACAGGGGCCGTTCTGGTGTCAGACTGTCACGCTGCAGGTTCTGGCATAGCCCTTTGGGTGCCACGTTCCTGCCCCCACCTCAGGCTCCTATTCATCGCAGTGACAAGATATCTGCCTGGGCAGTCAGGAGAGCGCAGTTCTAGCTCCACTTCTGCAAGGCACGTCGCTTCCTGGGCCCATGTCCTCATCAAAGAGGCAGGTGAGAGAGATGACCAGGAGTCCAGGCTGAGAGGATCTGGAGAATAGAAACCTGTCAGAGGAATGCAGTGAGGGCCAAGCTCGTTGTCCACCAGGAAGGACTAATGAATAAAAGGAAGAATAAAATCAGCATGTTCCCAGAAGAAAGTGGTAGCGAGAAAAAATGCTAATTTCCAAGTAGGTCTATCTTTGTTCTCCAGTTCAGCCAGAGCCTGAGCTAGATTTGATTCGATGACCAAAAGTCGTTTTTCTCCCTTCCCCAGACAGACACAGTGTCCCTTTTGTGGGGGGTGAGGTTGCCCAGGGCTCATCCACTTCCCACAGCAGTGCCTGGCCTCAGCCTCCGCCTCCCTGCATGAGCAGGCACATGTGACAACGCTGAAAAGGCCACGGTACACAACCACGTTGACTGTGAGGACTGTCGGGGTTAAACACATTTGACATTTATAACATGCAAATAACACCCAGCGGACAGGCCAGCAGCCCCCTGAGGCTCACTGGCTTCTAAATCACTGGCGGCCCCAGAGTCCCACCATTCAGGGAGCCCCACTGGCCTTGGATGTGATTTGAAGAAGCAAATCAAAACCAGTATTGTTGGATCCCAGACCTCAGCATCAAGTGGCCCCACCCACTCCCAAAAGAACCATGAGCCAAGTAACCAATAGTTGGTTTCCTGGGCTTATACTCCAAAGACTTTGCTCGTCTGACAAGAACACTGAACACCTGGGACTCAAAAGGCAAAATGCTTGGATCTCACGCCGTTCTTTTAAATGTGTCCTCCCTAGATAAAAATGCAGTCAGACCCGTGACTTTTCAGACCACTCCCAGGTAATGCAAAGCCACACTTTTAAGTAGCAAGACAAATTGTATTAAGAAATTAGCGTGTCCAGTCCTTTGTAAGAGCCAGAAAGCTCCAAGCTTGCTTTAAAGTTACAGTCTCCCCTCTCTCAGGTAGGCTTCCCCTTCAAGTGCATCTGCCAGCTCCATGAGTAAGCGGAGGTCAGGCAGCAGCCTTAGCTGTCCCCAACGTCAGCAGCTGCTGGTCAGGTGCTCCAGGAGGCCCACATTTACTCTCTCACTAGCTTGCAGAGGGCATTTGCCCCCTTTCCCTCAATTTCTATCTTCCTGAATGCTTTATAACCCCTTTGAGGGGGAGGGGTTTTAAAGTCATCTAAACCATAAGGTTTAAAATTTTTAAAATACACATAAAACTTACCGTCAGAACTACCTTTGTGTCCAGTTTAGTAGTATTAAGTACATTCACATTGTTGTGCAGACAACCTCCTGGACTTTTTCATCTTGCGAAATTTAAACTGTCCCACTAAACAACTCCTCTCTTTCCCCTCCCCCACCCCCCGGCAACCACATTCTATTTTCTGTTTCTATGATTGACTACTCTAGAAAGCTCACCAGCTGCCCCTGTGAAAGACTGCAGGGTCATGTAGCAGAGGGGAGGAGCCCCCTGAGCTGCCTTGGCCATGAGGGCCCAGAGCCTTCAGGCTCATCTGCAGAGACCCCATGGGGATCGGGGAGCAGGGCCTGGTCGGAGGACCTCAGACAAGTCGGGTAGTATATATGGGAGGAGGCTTCTTGGGAAGAAGAGGTGTCACAGGGGAATTGGGGGTTTTGTCCAGGACTGCCGGCTCCTTGTAAGTAATTCATTCTACTGAGTTTGAACTGATTCATGATTTATCCAGGCTGGGATTTACCAGTTTGAACAGTTAAAGGCCACAAGAAAGCTCCTGGTCACTTCCTGTGTCTCCCCAAGCCCTAGGCACCCACAGACCCACTTTTCTGTCCCTCTGGACTTACCTGTTTCAGACATTTCATATAAATGAAAACATAATCTGTGGCCTTTGGTATCTGGCTTGTTTCACTTAACATGATGTTTTCAAGGATCCCCCCGCCCCATGTTATAGCATGAATCAGAACTTCCTTCTTTTTTATGGCTGAGTACTATCCCACTGTCCTCTGATGTTTACTTCAGCGTTTTCTGCAATGACCCAGCACGTGCGGTGCCTTGGGTCTTGGCACCAGCTGTATTTCCTCACACAGCTGCGTGGCTTTGCACCCTCCCCCCCCCCCCCCCACCCGTTGTCTTCTGCTAGTGACTCAGCTGTCACTTCTGTGCAGCCTTTCCCAAATACCTTATTTACAGGAACAGCCCCCTCCTGGCCTCCTCTGGTTTGTCCTTGGAACCTCTTATCCTCTGACATTCTTCCTGCAGAGTTTTCTTACGTATTTGCCTACTTCTCCCCTCACAAAAACATATAAAAGTTTTTATCTATTTTTTTTCCCCACTGTTGTATGCCCGCTGCCTAGTCTAGTGCCTGACATGTGGTAGATACTTAATAAATAGTTGTTAAGTGAATAAAAGCAGTCAGGGCAGAATATCCAATAGCTTATTGTGACCCACCACCGATATTGAGGACATCTCCGTGTGTAATGGCCCAATTGGAATGGATAACTGGTAAAGCCCCTATAAGGAAGGGTTTGAGAGTGAGACATTGCAAGGGAGGGGAAGGCAGGAGGGAAGCATGAGGGATTCTCTAAGCTGAGATTGTTGATGAGAAAATGAAAAGTATTTACAGAGTTCCCTACCAGTCCATCTGGACTGTTCCTCAATTTTCTTTTTTGTCTCTTAAACCAAATGGACCCAAAGAACTAATAGCAATGGCATTGAGAATGAATTTCTAGAGTCTGGAGACCGCTGAGCCATTCTGGTTAATCTGGCCACCTTGTCTTTCTTAGAAGCAGGAAACATTAGGCTGGGAACCGCTGCTTGTTGAACCCGGCAGCCTTCACTTGTCTTGGAAGATCCTGGCTTGTTTCTGCTGAGCTGTGCGATACTTAGCAAGATCTGTGAGCTTTAAAAAAAAAATCTGCATGATTCAAAGGGGAAACCCAGGCTGAACTGACCTTCCTGGAAGTGTGAACTTGTGTAATACCAAAGTCCGACATAGCCAGGAAGGAGTCAGTGTGAATAGGCCGTGGGGCTCAGCATCAGCCCTACAGGTGGGACCAGTCCAGCAGGTGGGACCAGCCCAGCAGGTGGGACCAGCCCTGCAGGTGGGACCAGCCCACCGGGAGGGCACTGAGGCTGTCTCCAGGTGAATGAGTGGTGAGGAGTCACTCCAGGTCAGGGCTGGGATTCCAGCTTGAGCCCAGGAGCCCCAAGACTCCAGAGTAGACTTCCCCCATTCACTTTGCAATCCATTGTCATTCAGACAGAGCCACCAGGAGGAGGAAGGGCTGTAGTTCCAGCTGGGGCTCTTGAGCTGGCACTCAAGGCAGCTGCCCTCTTGCTACTTGCCTTACAGTTTAGAAACGTTTTTGTTTGTTTGTTTGTTGTTAATCCTCACCCAAGGGAATTTTTCCATTGATTTTTAGAGAGAGTGGAAGGGAGAGGAGTGGGGAGGAACATCAGTGTGACAAAAACACTTGAATTGGTTGCCTCCAGCATGCACCCCAACCAGGGCCAGGGATTGATTCTATAACTGAGATACATGCCCTTCACCGGAATGGAACCCGGGACCCTTCAGTCCAAGGGCCAGTGCTCTATCCACTGAGCAACACTGGCTAGGGCTAGAAATGTATTTTTAACAAAATGCCTAGGTTCAACCACTGATGGCTCCTCATATCATGGGAGTTGCCTGCATTTCCAGCAAACAGAGAAGGGTTCAGATACCAGCTCTCACCATTTATCATCTGTGTGACTTTAAGAAAGTGACTTAATGTCTCTGAACTTCAGTTGCAGTAATACCTATCTCATAAAGCTCTTCACTCATTCATTCACTCAGCAAATAATTATTGAGTGCTTAACAGGTATTGGGCCAGGTGCCAGGAGAATACCTTCAAGGTACCAAGTCTGGCAGATAAAGCATTTGAATAAAATAGAGAATTGCAACATGGGATGATGATTGCTTTGGCAGAGGATGTATATGAATATCTGGGAGGACTAGCATGGATTGGGGCTGGGAAGTCGGGGGTTAGGGACAACTGTGGTGAAAAAGTGGCTTAGGGCAGCCTAGGGAGTAGGAGGCGCCACGGCCTCCTCTGCCCTCACGGCCTTCCTCAGAGTCACAGCTCCCAAGTTGCCCTGCCCACGACGGAATTCCTCCAGGGAAACAGGAATGAGGCAGAGCTTAACCAGGAGCAGCCCTCCTGGGGACAGAGGTTCTGAAGTTAAAACTCTCACCTCTAGAAAACATGCCCACGTCTCTCTTCTTCCTGGGAAGGAAAAATGGTGGAGCAGATACACAATTGCTCCAGCAAGAGGATCCTGAGAGGGAAATCGCCAAATTCAACCAGGGCCCCAGCTGCAGAGGTGGCCTCTCTGGCACTCAAGCCAGCACAGGGTGGGACCCTCCAGAAGAAAGTCAGGGCTGAGGTGGGGCAGGCTCAGGCACCCCTCTGTTGGCTACAACCATCGCCGCGGAGCAGCCAGCAAGACCACAGGTGTTCTCAGCACGGCCTGACTTGAAAAGCAAGCTGCCAGCCCTGGCCTGGTGCCCACTCGGCCTCTGCGCTCCCTGAGAGGCTTTGCAGCCAGAGGCTGAGCGGTACCTGAGGTCTGTGGCAGCAGGCAGTCCCCTCCTCTGGTACCCACAGAACCACGCCTGCAAGCCCTCCCCTCCCCCACGGGTTGGGCCAACTCTGGAAGCACTGGCTGTTTTAAAGTGTACACGAGCTACTCCTAAATAATTATTCACAGGGAGCCTTGTGGCTTACTCGTTTCTTTTAGCTTTGTTTCACACGAATATCATTAGGGTAGAGTATTGGCATTTCATCTTTTTTTTTTTTTCCTTTGCTTGATTATGCAGGTTTTAGTCATGCATATATGATAACCTTTGTTTCTACAAAGAGCCGGTTGCCAACCTCTTCATTCTATCCCTGTCTTCCGTGGAGCCCTGGGAAATCAGGGGCTTACTGTGACTCTACACCTCTGGACAGAGCTGCCCGGCATGAGAGGACTGACAATTGCCAACACTCCCCCCCCCAAAAAAGAAAAAACATACTTCCCCCTCAAAAAATAAAACATATGCTTCCCCCAAAGTCTGCCCTCTAAAGTGGTCAAAACAAAAAACCTTACCACAGCCAAAAGGAGAGAAGTGTTTGCCATTCAGGTGAAAGGGCCCGTCATAGTTCAGATGTGGCAGATATGCCTCAAACTAACTCCTTCTTTGAAGCCTCCCATTGACACAAGTCACAGCAGGTGTAGTTGGCCTTGGAGGGTTTTTCAAGGAAAGCCTGGAGCACAGAGAGGGTAAGCCACACACCTGGCCACAGTGCTCGTTGCTGGAAAGCCCAAAGCTAGACCCCAAGGTGGAGCTCACTGCTGGCTTCTCCCTGCGAGCACTAACCCTCCTATACGCCCCAGCAGCCACTCTGAGGAGAGTAGAAACGACATGAGTAGGCCGAGGATGAGAAGGGAAAAATACTTTCAGCTTCTTTTAAACCTTTTACATTTGCCAAAGCTTTATGGCATGTCTTTCTGCAAGGAGAGCCAACGTACACAGAATAAAATCATATATGGGGAGAAGCCCTCCCAGGAGAAAAAGACAAGGAAATGGAGTCCAATCGGGAGAAATAAAAAGGCCTGTTTCTCTGCAGGCCTGTGAAGGAGTTGTTGACCCTCTTGCTCTTTTTCTTCTACAAATAATGACTCATCAAGCCAAAGCTGAAAGGTTTTTGACGGGTTAAAAAGAGACCATTCGTGAAAGGGTCAAGGCCTGGCGCTCTGGGTGTCTGTCACTGAATTAACCAAATCAGTTTAGACCTTATGTCCTCCGACAGTCAGGAGAAGGCAGCCCGCCAGAGGCACATCTTGATCCCATTAGGTCTGGCTGTGGGGAAAAGTAGCCATTATTTTCTTTGCTGGGGCTGTGGCCCTCTCAGAATACAACAGATGCCAGGAGCCCCCCCACCCCCACCCCCGCCCCGCTTCGGTGCAGGAAAGGAGGGCATACTCATTTGCACTTGGTAAGCATATTACCTGTGAACATTAGTTGGCCCGTGTTGGAGGGCCTGATTTGGTTTCCAGTAGAGCCCATTCCATGTAATACCGAGCCGTATTACAATAGGTAGTTTCTCCTCAGGGTGAAGGTGTTGTGATTAGAAGGTATAGAAGGAAAATGGTCGGTGCTGGCTCAGCCCAAAATTGCAGTGGACCCAGGACCTGGCTGGATGAGGATGGACCAAGAAGCCCAAAGACAGTTCCTCCAACATCAGTTCAGCTGGAATGCTAACCTGGGTTTGGCTCGTGCATGCATTGTAATAAATCCAATTAACAGAAAACAGTTTTTAAATGCCCATGGCACCATATTAGCTCTCTTATAAAGAAAATTACACAAACTTGTACTTTGGGCTGATACATGTTCAAAGTATTCAGAACTTATTTTCTTTCATTAAGAATAATGCTGGCATGTAAATGATGGAGGGGGAAGAACATAATAATAGCTAGAACCTATTGACCACTAACTCAATAATAAAAAATAAATGTTGGCTATCAACACCTTCACTCTGAGAAGAAAGTACCTGTTGTAATATGGCTCAGTATTGCATAGAATGGGCTATCCTGGGAACCAAATCAGGCCCTCCAACACAGGCCAACTGTGTTCACAGGTAATTCGCCTGCAAAATGCAAATGATCAAATATACTGGCTACCTTTTTACGCACTTTATATGTACCAGTATTAATTTATTAATACAACAGACCTATGAAAATAAAACTTGTTAATAGTAGTAGTATTTCGAAGATGGGAAGACTAAGACACAAATTATATTGCTAACAATACACAGCCAGTCAGTGGTAGACAGTGTGGCTTTGAAAACCATGCTTTTAATCAGTACTGGTCTGTACTGTCTCCCATAAGTAGGAAATGTTCTAAGATAAGCTACTCGATTTTTAACGTCCAAAGAGGAGCAGTGTGACATTGAAGATTTACAGTGCTGACCTTCCACCCGCCCAAAGGATGTAGGAATGCCCGCACACGCACACCCCTCCCTTCACAGAAAAGGAAGCTGAGATGCAGAGAAACTTACCATGTCAGGAGTGTCACTGAGGCCTCTTGACTTCCAAGCCAGCATTCTCACCCCAAAAAGTGATGAACGGAAACCACAGAGAATAAGTGATGGATGAATATTGATTATCTGAGACAAACACATGGGACGTAAAGGGGTGCATCAACTATGGATTTTTAAAAGCTTGATGCAGAAACTATAGATGATTTTAAATTGAGGTTGCATTGGCTTATAACATTGTACCTCTAAGTTTCAGGTGTACAACATTGTAAATTGGCATCTGTATACACTATAGCATGCTCACCACCAAGGGTCTAGCTTCCATCCATCACCATACATGTGACCCATTTTACCCATCTCTCCCTCCTCTCCCCCCTCCCCACTCTGATAATCACCCATCTGTTGTCTACCAGGTAACTCTATGAGTTTGTTTTGTTTTCTTATCCCACATGCGAGTAAAATCATACGCTATTTGTGTTTCTCCATCGGACTTATTTTACTTAGTATAATATCCTCAAGACCGACCCATGTTGTCTCAAATGGCAAGATTTCATCTTTTTTATAGCTGAGTAGTATTCCTTGTTATGTGTACATACCACATCTTCTTTACTCATTCATCCATCATTGGACACTTAGGTTGTTTCTATATCTTGACCATTGTAAATAATACTACAATGAACATAGGGGGGTATATATTCTTTTCATATTAGTGTTTTTGTATTTTTTAGATAAATACCTAGAAGTGGAATAATTGGATCATATGGTTGTTCTACTTTTAATTTTTTGAGGAATCTTCATATTGTTTTTCATATTAGTGACACCAATTTATAATCCCACCAACAGTGCACAGGTTTCCATTTTCTCCACATCCTCCCAACCCTTATTTCTTGTCTTTTTGATAATAGCCATCCTAACAGGTAGGAGCTGATATCTCATTGTGATTTTTATTTGCATTTTTCTAATAATTAGTGATGTTGAACATATTTTCAGGTGCCTGTTGGCTGTATGTATGTCTTCTTTGGGAAAATACCTGTTAAGGTCCTCTGCCCATTTTTTAATCAGATTGTTTGTTTTGTTGTTGTTGAGTTGTATGAGTTCTTGATATATTTTGGATGTTACCTCTTATTGGATGTATGATTTGCAAATATCTTCTCCCATTTGGTATGATGCCTTTTTGTTTTGTTGATGGTACAGATGCTTTTTAGTTTGATGTAGTTTGTTTTTGTTTTTGCTTCCTTGCCATTGGAGTCAAATCCACAAAAACATCACTGATGTTCTTGGCTCCTTTGTCATAAATTATTTGTCCCTATATGTATGGGTTTATTTCTGGGCTCTTAATTCTATTCCATTGGTCTGTGTGTCTATTTATCTGTCCATCAATACCACACTGTTTTGATTACTATAGTTTTGTAGTATAGTTTGAAGTTGGGGGGTGTATGATACCTCTGGTTTTGTTTTTTTCCTCAGGGTTCCTTTGGCTCTTTGGGTTCTTTTGTGGTTTCATACAAATTTTAGTATTTTTTTGTTCTATTTCTGTGAAAAATGCTCTTGAGATTTTGATAGGGATTGCACTGAAGCTATAGATTGCTTTAGGAAACATTGACATTTTAAGAATGTTAATTCTTCCAGTCCATGAGCACAGAATATTTCCATTTCTTTGTGTCTTTTTCAGTTAACTAAGATGACTTTAAGAGCTATATCATGAATACTGTCTGCTTTGTCGATGTTGCCTCCTCTCAACCAGATTTAGATTGTGAGCTCCTTACAATATAAGTATGCATTAGGCATCATGTCCTTCCTTTTCCTATTAGCATAGGCCCATACAAAGTAGACACCACTACTTGAGTGGTTGGAAAGGGGATGGGGCATTAGATATTCCCTAAAACCCCAGGGCCTACCTTTTTCTTTAAGCATGAAGGAAAATATAGTGCATGCCTATGTAACTGATACAAAACCTCTGAGGTATGGTATTGACCCACTAAAAACACATATGTGCTTCTGTTGTTCCCTAGAATGGGTTCTCCTGGAACAGCAGAGCCTCGTCATGTTTTCTGAGCACACAGGCCTGGCTTTCTTTGTGATGCACCTCCATTTTAACTAAACTCCATCCACTCCTTCTTTTGTCCTGTAGCCCTCAGGGTGTGTGGCAACTCGTTTTTATTTACTGAAGGCTTAACCAGTGAACTGCCATGCATCCAAAACGGAAACCATCCCCATATGCACTGGAATATTTATGAATTTAAGTTACCATAATTTTCTTTACAAACCCATAGTTGTCCCTAGCAAGTATGATTTTAAAATTGGGCAACCAGAGTTGATATTCGAGGCTTGTGGCTATAGACACGCGTGTTTGTGGGGAAGGTCCACTGCTTGCATCTATAGACGCTTATGGCTTACAAAGGATTAAATATACCCAGAGATTAGTGAGTGACAGCCCTTCTAGAAAATGAACAGAGCCGAAGTGACATAAAGAAGTACATTTTCCAGTATATATGTTTCCTTCCGGGCCCGGAGACTATTCCTGGCCATGAGTCTAATTCTTCTTAGAAGACAACTCGTGGCTGGTGTTCGGAAAGCACTGGGCATCACGCAGACTGCTAAGGGCCTTTGAAGAAGTGATCATTTACTTAATCGTCGGCTTGAAACAGCTTTGTCCTCGCTCATCGTCAGGTCTTCCTGGTGTGTTAGAAGAAGCCTAGAACAGAAGTCACAAGAGTGGGTCCCAGCATCAGTTCCTAATTTAACTGTGCCGGTCCTTTAACCTCTCTCCCTTGGGCTTTCTTAATCTGCGGAAGGAGGCAGCTGGACCAGATGGTTGCTGGCATTCTGTGCAACGGTCCCTCTGGGAGAAGCAGGAAGTTACTCAGAGAGAGGTCATTAAGAGGCTTGATGATTCAGCCTCAGGGACAGGAGGAAGACAAGACTCCCTGAAGCCCGGTCAAGAATCAGAGCCACCAGAGTGAGCTTGCTCTCAAGACTTTATTTCCGCCTCATTCTGCGAGCTCACCCGCCACCCACGTGCTGTCCCGGCACTCAGTAAACACTTGCTGGGAGGAAGTCTCATGGAGTCAAGGCCCCTTCTCTGTCCCCGGTGGTGGTGGGAGGGAACATTAGCCCTTTCCTGCCCCAACCGCCAGCCGTGCACAGGATGTGGGAATCCAGCAGCCCAGCTAATAGGACCAGTGACCAGTCCTGCCCACGAAGTGTTTACATGCAACCTTCACACTCATAGCTGGAAGGTGGTATTTACTAGCCAGTTTTCTTTGCTCTTCCTGGTTGAACGTTTCCGATCTCCTATTTTACACTTAAGGACATTGAGTCCCAAAGAGGGTAAGTGGAAGATCTGTGATCCCTTGGGAATACAAGTCTGGGTCAGACATTACAACTCCACATCCAGTACCAGCCCTGGTCCCAAAGGTGGTGACCGACACCGTCTCATCTCCATGGAAACACCTCTGAGTAGTTTCTCTACACTCGAACCAGGACAAGCGAATTATTAAGGTTATTCCTTATCATCATGATTTTTGCTGTTAGTCCTTGATTGAAAGCTAAGGCATCTCTGAGTAGATTACCAGAGCCATCCAGGTCTCTGAGAAGGAAATCATGTCATCCAGAAGGGAAGAACATTTGCTGTATAGGACTAAAAAGATTTGGTTTTATATTTCCTACTTATAGTCACACTGTTGCTTATTTGTAAAAATTATTCCACTCATAAAGTGAACCAGCCATTAGTGACTAAAAGCTCTTCCCACTAATTAGTGGGCCCGTGTGGAAAGGAGCATATTAGAGGTTAGAGTAATGGGCATGTACCCTTGACTCCTGTTTCTGGTTCCTTCACTGGCTTGCTGTGTGGCCTTAAGCGGTTTCTCTGGGCCTCACTTTCCCTAAGAAGCAAGTTTCCCACTCGCTCTTCTCGGGGATGCTAAAAGATCAAAGAAGGGGTGTTTACAGACCTATTAAACATGCCCGATGAAGTTTATTAGAATGGCCTTGATTTGATAGTATTAATTAATAAATCCTTTGATTATTGATAGACCCAGGTATTTGAGCTTCTAATTAGCTCCTTGGGCATAATTGGCCACAGTGGTGATACCAAATCCTAAGGGAACTAGCACAGTCATAATGATCATTTTGTGTGTGTGTCTGATGGGCCTTCATTTGGAGTCACAAAGCACATGGGCATCTTTACCTGGTGGCTGAGAAGCTGCAGGGAGCCAGGAAGGCTCTCCTAAAGTGACACAGATGATCAGGAGCTGCCCCACACCAGCACCTCTGGGGCCCAGCATGGCCTGTTTATAAAGGGAGGCAAGGCCAAGTGTCTCTGTCTGTTTGCTTCTTGTTTTCACCCTGCCAGCCTCCGTGGGGGTATAGCAGGCAGGGCCTCTGAGCTGTGCTCCATGAGGAGACAGTGCATTTACAGCAAGGAGTGACCACCTGGTGGCCAGCCCCTCGGGCACAGCTGCGCCCTGCTGTCTTCATCTCCTTGCTGCCTGGCCCCACATCCTCCGTAAGTGAGGGGAAAGGATCAGGCCAGTGTGCCCAAAGGGGCATCTCCTCTGATTCCTGGGATTCAGCTCATGTCCCAGTGCAATCCTGTCTTGAAAACCTGTCCATTCAGTCACCTCTCTTTCTAGTATTTCTTTTGCAAAAAAAAAAAAAATGTTTTGAACACTTGCTTAGAGCAGACATGAGGGAAAGCCATGGTTCTGCCTCCT
This sequence comes from Plecotus auritus, assembly GCF_963455305.1. Taxonomy (NCBI): domain Eukaryota; kingdom Metazoa; phylum Chordata; class Mammalia; order Chiroptera; family Vespertilionidae; genus Plecotus; species Plecotus auritus. Next base: position 151,641,904 of record NC_137770.1, read on the forward strand.
GTTAGAAAATGTCTGCAGATATCATCCTGGGAGAGGCCAGAGCCAGGCAGCCAGGGTGCAGTGCCCAGGATAGGAGTCAGGGCAGCAGCAGTGGCAGCAGATCGAGAGCCTGCAGCAGAGCCAGGTGGTTTGGTTGGGCCGTTGACAGAGGCTCGGCTCTCCACACCAACTACACGGGGAGCACTTCAAGGGAAAGCCCGGCTTGGTCTATTTTGCAAGGAGTTGGGGAGGGAGGAGCTGCCAGGGAGCCAGCCACTCTGAGTATTGGCTCGGTTTCTTCACCAGGTCAGGGGAGTCCAAATAAAAGGCCCAAGAGAGGTGTTTGCAGGCACCCTCACACCAGGTTTACTTTCTTTCCTCCTGATGGAGAGGGGATAGCAGACTCTGGGTGGGCACTTACCCCAAATGCTGCCTACCCCAGGGCAGTACCTGTGGCACCAGAGCCAGCCAGGACCAGTGATGGGGACCAGGGACATAGTTTGTAGGCCGGGCACAGAATGAAAATGCAGGGCCCTTGCTCCAAACTTACAGAGAATTTCAACATGGGGACAGCAGAGCAATAAACCAAATGGCCCTTCTGAGCACAGGGACCGAGGGCCACAGGCCTTAGCAGTGGTCCTGGTCATGGTGGAGGCAGCACAGGGCTGAGGGTGCCCCTCAGAGACCAGCTATCTTCCATCCACCCTTTTCTTCAAAAGAAAGGGAAGAGAGAGGGGGCGGGGAATAATTCTGTACACTTCCTTAGAGATTCCCAGCATGCAAATAATCAAATTGTATTTTCTTAAACCCCATTGTGAGAGCTTGATATAAATTGGGTTTGAGCCTAGTGTTGGTCTCTTTGATGTCCGCTAACCAGGAGATGAGAGCAGTTTGGAAACATACAGAAAGAAGCCCATTGAACACAGAAAAAACTACATCTATGAGTGGCCGAGGCAAAGGAGGAGGAATACTGAACTATTAATGTAATAAAATATTTCCAGCTTTAAAAAATTTTTTTTAAGAAAATAATAAGTTTGATTCCGAGTTATTCTTTTTTATGTCCCAGGATTTGGGAGAAGTCAGAACAATTAGGAATCATAAGATCTAAGTTCATTGAGCGCTTACTTTGTGCCAATGAGCTGTACCTAGAAGGGACCATTAATGCCATTTCACAGATGGGGAAACTGAGGCTAAAAAAAGTGTTGTCACTTGCCTATGAGCAAACAGTTTGGATATAGGAGAGCCTGGACTCACACCGATGCAGGCAGACTGCAGAGCCTGTGTGCTGCACTTTGGACCGTGTACTCTGCCGGGTTATGAGGTCAGTGTCAGCGATCCGATGGTTCTGCTGCTTTTCTGTCTGTGGCTAAGTTCAAGGGGACTGTCTATAAGTGTCTGACCAGCGGGGGTCAGAGAGAAGCTGTGAGGGTTTTCAGTGAGGGATTTAGCGTAAGGGCATCGCAAAGGAGCCTGAGGCTCAGCCCTGTCATCTGAGTCCTCCAGGCTCTGCGCAGGCGGCATTTCATCTGTGCCCCGCACACGCTGTCGGAGCCAGTGCAGGGCTTTGGGTCACCTGCTTTCTTTGAAACGTCTCTGCACCCACTTGGAACCACCCCTAAAGGAGAAGGAAAGTATAGCCCCCCTTGGCTTCATAGTGACATGTACTGTATGAGCTGTGGACCACGGAGGTGACTCTCATACAGGAGAGTGAGGTCCTCCTCCTTGGTACATGGAACAGTCATCAAATTCTGCCCAGCAGGTTCTGAAGAGAAAAGATTGCAGCCCTTCTAGAAGCCATTTTTGTTTGTTTTTATGTGTTTCTTTAATTTTTTAAGTATTTATATATATTTATTATTGACAGTATTGCTGATGTCCCTTATTCCCCCCCCCCCCACATCCTCCTCTGCCTAGCCCCTACCCACCCACCCCCAGGCCTTCACCACGCTGTTGTCTGTGTCCATGTGCCATGCATATAGGTATATGAGTTCTTTGGTTTATCTCTTCTCACCCCCGCCCCCAACACCAAAATCAGTCTGTTCCATGCCTCCATGCTTTGGGTCTTATTTTGTTGGTCAATTCATTTTGTTCATTAGATTCCCCAAACAAGTGAGATCATGTGATATTTGTCTTTCTCTGATTTGCTTATTTCACTTTGCATAATAATTTGCAGGTCCATCCCTGCTGTCTCAAAGGGTAAAAGATCCTAGAAATCGTTTTTATTATTCATTCCTTCAAGAAGAAACTGTGAGCAAGTCAGAGAGGGTCAGGAGCCCCAGATGACAGGAGTCTGGGTCTAGGATGACACCCTGAAAAGCATATGCCCCTGAGAGGAGCCGGGAGGATTCCTGCTTTACCCTCCTTTGAGCAAAATAAGCTCCAGTTCTAAGACTACTAGTATAGAAGGGATGCTGTATACATAAAATATAAATATAAATACTAGTAATGTGTACATGACTCCAACCTCTTTTGACATTTCCCAGAGGGTTAAGTAACTTTCTTTTTCATCTTATAAAAAGCACCCCCCCTCACCCCCGCCAGCAGTGCTGCAGCCTTAATTATCCCCAGTAATTGCAGTCAGCTTCTTAGTTAAGGGGTGCTCTCTTGGAAGGAAAAATGCCCACCAGGGCCTGAGGGGGAGCTCTTTTTACTGCCCATTTTTTTCAGAACTGCCTCCATTCCCCTGCTCCCCCTCCCTGCGCACCCCCTGGCGGCTGCTGTGTCCTGGCAGCTGCAGGACCCTTGGTTTCTTTGTGCTGCAGAAAGAAGTATGGGCTTGACAGGCGCACATTGTTATCTTGAGTTGCCTGGCCCAGAATAAGGTCAAGGCAGCCCCCGCCCTCCTCAGGAGGCTTCCTGAGCTGCCTTGTCACCAGGGTGAGTCCGAGCTCTTACACATTAGTGGGCAGGAAGTAGAGTCCCGATGGGAGGCTGGGAATTTGAGCGCCTTCCCATTTCAGCACTGGAGGGAGGAAGCCTCAGGCAGCCCTCCCGCAGATGGCTACTGCTTCCTTCCCAGCGCTCAGTGCTGCTCCTCCGTCCCTCCAGTCTCCAGCCTGCCTCCGCTCTGCTCTCCCCGCCCCTTGCCTTGGAGGGAAACTTCTGTGGAGCTGGGAACTGTCTTGGAGAACTCAACAAAGGCAGAGCAGCCGGCAATGACTTGAAAAGAACTTGTTTTGTTCTCGTTCAGGAACCTGCAGGAAAATCCACACCCACGTTGCCAGGTTTTGAACTGGAGAGCGTGTGTGTGTGTGTGTGTGTGTGTGTGTGTGAAGCAAGAGGCGGAGGAGGCGAAAACAACTGTACAGGCTCTGCTTTGATAAGGAAACTGCCAGCTGCAGAAGTTCAGCGGCAAAGGGAGGACTGTGGCCGCATGAACCAAGCGCTTCTGAACTTAAACTGCATTGCTCTCTGTCCAGATATTCCAGTGGAGGCAGTTGGAAAACCTGTATTTCAGAGAAAAGAAGTTTTCTGTGGAAGTTCACGACCCACGCAGGTAAGCTAGGAAAATCCTTACGTCTGGGAGGGCAAGGCCCACCAGCACGAATGATCCTATTTTTGTGTTGCCATCCTTGCTGTTCATTTTGGCAGGGAGAGGATGGGTGATCGTGGAGAACAGTTGAAATCAGACAGTAAAGCTTTGTTTTGTGCTATGTATGTCGATAAGTGCAGTGGGTTCAAGTGTGTGTGTGTGTTGTGTTGTGTGTGTGTGTTTGTGTGTGTGTGTGTGTGTTTGTGGTAGCCATTCTGCGCTCATCTCATTTCCTGCACGTGTTGGCGCTCATGCATGTGGAGCTGTCTTTCTAAGCCGGGCATTTTGGGGAAGATTCCTAGCTCTTTGTAACCAACACCAAATTAAACTGGGCAGCAGGCTGAGTCTTTTTAGGAAGTTTTGCCGGAGGAGAATCTGAAGGATGGCTTGTCAGAGCTTCTGAGGGTGTGCCGGGTAGGACAGTCCGCACCCAGAGTGACCTGCACATGAAGCAGTGGTGCCAAACTGTTGGATTCCGGGAGCTGTGGTGTGAGGGTGTCAGCTTTGTGGATGGATGTGAAAGACGCAGTTCCTTTTCTCTGCACCTCACATCGTGTCACAGGCAGCACTAGCGTAAAAGCTGTGCTAAGTCAGATGACAAACACTAGGACCCTGGTTTGCCCTGCTGCAGGCCCTGCGTGGAAGGTGGGGGCAGCAGGCACCCGCGGCTTCTCCTCTTTGTCTGCCGCAGTCCTGGAGGTTAGGCAGCCCAGAAGCAGCTGCAAGATTTCCAAAAAGCAAGCCTGCCACCTCTGAGTAAATCACTTTGGGTAAGTCCAAAAAATGGATTTACAGCCCGAAGGCAGTCCTGGGAAGACGGGAAGATCAGACTCTGCAGAGGGGCAGATGTGGGTTTTCAGTGCCATCAATCCCCAAGCCCAGGCCTGGGAATGAGGATCTCACACCAGCTCACTCCTACATGGCCTCTGAGCCTCTGAAAAAGCTGCTGTGCCTCCTGCAGGGCTGAGGCCACAGGTAGAGAGGGCGCAGGTCAGGGCCTGAGGCTTGTGCACCTTCTGGGTCCTGCGGCCCTTGATAACCAGTGGGGCTGACGTGCTGCTTGCCAGGTTGCATAATCTGTGCGAAACAGCCCTTCAGGTAGGGCAAGAGCTTACTCATCCCCACGGTCACTAGAGAAGCAAACGGAGAACATTTTAGAGAGTCTTGTTTTCACAGCCAGGTGAAGGCGGTAGCATTGAGCAGAAGAACAATTTTTCTGGCATTTCTCAGGGTCTTACAGTCCAGAGACGCAGCTCTACAGAGTGGGAATCTGCTTGTGCCGGCAGGGAGAGAGGGAGATGCTGGAAATGATGGCACAGCCAGGATGGAACGCGGTTATTTGTCCAGGTGAACTGACCAGACTTGTCTTAGGAGTGTGGAAGGAGGGGAAACTTATGTGAAAGGAATGAAATGCATGTTGCCACCGTGGGTCTGATGTAGAAAGGGGATGCTGGACAGAGTAAAGCTAAGGAAGAGTAGTTTAAGGGGCTATACATAGGACTAGAGTAGACCCTCTTCATGCCTGTGCTCTGTTGGGCATCCTGCTAACTCAGGCACCTTGGACAAATCCTTGCATGCTGTGCATGTGTGTGTATATGTATGTGTGTTTTTTCTCTGAGTCTATTGCCCTGTCTGTGATACAATACTAAATTCCATTCCCCAAGGCCTAAGGGTATAGGAAAGGTTCCAAACCTCACATGTTACTATTATGTGAGCTGTTAGCCTATGAAATGAAGGTGATCAGTCTCATATTAATTGTGTAGCTTCTGTATTCGGGTACCAAGACAGAGTCCACGGCCCTTAGAGAACTTCTGGCACACTTGGAGAGACAGGCAGAAGAAGAAGTGTGATATTTATTGAGTGTTCACCATGTGCAAGCACATTTCTCAACACTCATTCCCATTAATCTCATCTGGCCCTCCCTGTAACTCCAGGAAACAGGCACCATCGTGTTCCTCCTCTACATCTGGGAAACTGAGGCATGGAGAAACGGAGTAGTTTGCTCTAGGTTACAAATAGCTAGTAAGTGGTAGAGGCAGGTTTTAAACCCAGGAGTTTGACTCCAATGCTCACACACCTTCCTGCTACACTACACAAGGTGGCAGTACCAAGCGGCAGATGGAAAAAGCATAAATGCTCTAGGTCACCAGGAGCCAGGCTGGTCAGGGAGGAGAACCTCAGAGGGTGACCAGGATGTAAAGCTTGAGATGGGCCCTCAGGAGGACAGATGTCTGTCAGGTAGACAGAAGAGAGGAGAGAAAGTGAGGGGCCCAGGCAGCCTGTGCACAGAGCAAGGTCTTATCCCCGGAAGAAAAGAGTCTCTCTCAGCCCCGAGGCAACAGGGAGGGCAGGGAAGGCAGGAGAGGCCAGGAAGGGCTCTTCAGGGCCTCATGGTGCTCCTTAAATTCAATAGATCATCCTGCTGCTGGGGCCTTGTTTGTTTGGAGCAGAGAGGACAAATATGACCGGACATCCATAGGGATGACCGCCCCCCCCCAACCCTCCAGGAAGTGAGTCAGAACCAAAGCAATTTGATGGAAGTTCAGGAGAGACTCTTGTTGTGAAGATACGAAGATGTCATCCATGGGGCATGTGGGTGAACAAGGAATTCACTCAGAGCACAGGCTTATTCCAGAGGTGATGGGCACTGGTGGGGTCACAGAAGTGCTGTGGGTTTTATTCTCCTGCACCGCTGTCCTGACTCCCCCACCATTGTATCTGCTGTTTTCTGCCCAGAAAGCAGTCCCTTTGTAAGGTTTATGCAGGACAGAAAAGTGGGTGGGGTGGGAAGAGCCTGAAGGGAAAGATGCAGGAAGAAATACATTAATAATGAAGCAGGAGGAAAACTCTCAGCGGGTCTGATTCAGATCCTCTGTGGCTAGCTTGGAACCACCCAGACCAGAAGGCCTCTTAACTCTTCCTCTCTCACCTTATCTGAAAGAGATCAGCCTGGTACAACTCTCATTGCTTTCACTAAAATATATAACAACTTACTTTTCCTTTCTAACTCAGCTTTTTCAGGAAAAAAAAAAGTATTTACTCCCAGGAGTAGCCATTGCTATGGAAGCCAAAATAGGTGTTCAGATCATGGGTTTCTTTTTAAATTTATAGATAATTTCTTTTTAGATTTATACATTTGTAGACCACAGTTTCTTTTTAAGTTTATAGATAAATTTATCTTCAACTGCCCTTCATGCACTGGCATTTTCTCTTAACTCTCCCTTTTTAACAAAAGGGGAAAACACCCTGCCTGGAATCAGCATCACCAACTAACCACAGATCTGAATTTCTCCTTAGAAATGGGTCTGAAGAAGACCTACTGTTAAAGCTGTAGCCCCCAAGGGAAGGTGACCGGAGCAGCTCTAAATTTTCTTCAAGGGAAAACGTGCTATGAAAACAAAAGTTATTCATAGGTCCTGACGACCCCAAGTTTTCTCCAAATTAGATATCTTAATCTTGAGAACACACATTTTCTTCAGACATATACACCTCAGATACCACAGACCCCACCCACGGTCCCATCACCTTGCCCTACACACACACACACACACACACACACACACACACACACACTTGCATGCAAACACTTTTGTAATAATCTGCCTACCATAAAATACACTTCACTGAGGAACATGGTCAGTATACCCCCCCCTCCCCCTAATGCTGCTGATATGGTGAATTATGTTGGGACCTGTATTCCACTTTCATTTTTAAAGTCTGATTTCCATGCGTATATATACTGCATGTCTTCCCCATACATGTACATGCGGAGGCAGGGGATTGAAGGGGTTGGCGGGGCTCATCTTTCTACCTTTCCTCTCCTGATTTTCTAAGGCCCTGTCTTCCCTATGAATGTTCCCCAATGTTCTTTCAAGGAACATTGAATTAAAGTAATATAAGCCCTGATTCCCTTAGGACCTTCCACAGGCAGGTCCTGTGGTGATGAGACCAGAATTTGCTCATCCTTCACCATAGGACATTGTCGAAGGCTTTCCTGTCTTTGTCTTGGTTCAATACCAGGAGCTGAAGACCAGAAAGGAGACCCATCTTATCTCAAATAAGGCAGAGGCTTGGCCCCATTCTGAACCCAAAGGAGCCAGTAAATCAAAAGATTAGCATTATTCACAAAAGCCAAGAAATGGATCATCCTGCTGCTGGGGCCTTGTTTGTTTGTAGCAGAGAGGACAAAACAGACAACTTAAGTGTCTGTGGACAGATGATGGACAAAGGAATTGTGGTATTTTTACACAGTGGAATATTATTCAGCCTTAAAAAAAGAAGGCGGTCTTGCTGTTTGTAATAATATGGGTGAACCTGAAGGACATTATGCTAAGTGAAATCAACTGGACAAAGAAGAACTACATGCTTTCACTTATAAGTAGAATCTAAAGACATGAAGTTCATAGAAGCAGAAAGCAGAACTGTGGTTACCAGGAGAGATGGGAAGATGGGTAAATGAGATTTTGGTCAAAGGGTACTAAGTTGCAATTATGTAGGATGAATAAGTCTAGGGATGTAATGGACAGCATGGTGACCATGGTTACTAATACTGTATTGTGTAATCTTGGAAATTTGCCAAGAGTGGATTTTAGGTGTTCTCATCACATAGAAAATAGTAACTATGAGAGAATATGGTATGTTCATTAGCTCGACTCTAGTAATCATTTCACTGCGGGATGTGTATCAGATCATCTTGTTGTATACATTAGATACACTCTTTATTCATAAAATAAAATGAAAGTAAGGCCTTTGGTACCGGTTTCTCAAAGCATGCACCAGGGCATGCTCATCTGTCACCTTTGCAGCAGGACATTTAGGACCCAGTGGGTTCTCAATAAAAGTTTTGACCCATCAGTGGAGTTCCTCATCATAAACATGTTGCCCCTTCTGATTCTTGCTTTCCCAGGGCTTCTGTGACGAGGAGGACGTTTGGGCACAGTGGCATTGCGGTGCATACGTGGTACGCGTGCCCAGCATTAATCAAGTCCATTTGGGCTATGGCTATTAGCCAGCACCAGTTCTACCTGGACAGGAAGCAGAGTAAGGTAAGTCCTGGTCCGGGGCCTGGGAGGGATTCTGCTGTGACCAGACTGTCACCAAGCTGAGGGCAAATGAGAGCCCTTGTCTGGGTCTCATTGCTGAGGGATTGAAGATTGGAGGTTGGGGGTGGCACTGTATCCCTTGCCCTGAGATGTGCACAGATACAGACCTGCCTTATAGGAGGAGTGAGACGAGCTCTTCAAGAGGGCACATTCCTTGCAACTTGATCAAGGGGCTCTGGCCCAACCACACTTGGCACTACTCAAGCCATTGAAGACAGTCAGGTAGGGCCCTTCTGAGGAATTTGAACCTCAAGAACCTCCTCTAGGAGCAAGCAGTGAAGCCCCTTTTGGTGTTTAAACAGTGGTATATTGTTTTCTTTTCAAGGAAGAAAATAAAGTAACCATTCTCAATTAATAGACACCGTCTAACTATTGTGGATAATTGCTGTGAAAACCCTCCAGGCTTATTCAACTGCCAACTCCAGTTTTTTAAAATGCAAAGCTGGAAACATTGAAAAAAAAAAAAAAAAAAAAAAGCAGCAGCCCTATTTCCCTCAAGGAGACCTGGAGCCTCAGGCCTTGGTAAACAGTCATCCTCAGCGGGAGATCCCGCCCAGCTCCAGGGGCACGGGTGCATGTTCTGCGGGTGGGAGAGTGACTTCTCCTTGGTTCACACACAGCTTATATCAACACTCTGCCCCCTCTTCCAGCTATGTCTGCCTTGCTCCCCTTGCGTCCCCTCCCCCCCATGCTTGGCAAACCACTCCCATTCATTACCCCTCAGGTGAAGAGCCATTTGGATGTGAGCTCTGCACTTTTTCAGGATCCTGCTGCCTTGGGTTAGGGCTACAGGGTTGAATACAGAGCTATGCCAACCTTGGCCCTGGCCTAGTCAGTACCACCACCTGTGGGAGGTTTTGTCCCATTGTTTGAGTTCTTGGCAGGGGAGGAGGTGGCAGGATCCTAGGCTTACGGGGCACAAGAGTCATTGGATCTGTGTCCTTTTGGATCCTTTTGGTTCCTCTTTTCCTTATTTTCCACCTGGATGGAGCTGCTCTTTCCCTGGCTTGGGGAGAGGCATGGAGGGAGAGAGCTGGGGTAGAGTGGGAGGTAAGAGAAGGATGGTAAGAAAACAGGATAGGAAGAAAGGAAATAATCATTTGAAGTGTAATTTCAGTTTCAGATCAATGCCTTTCCCATGTAGTAGTCATTGTCTCCTTTGTAACAGCTTTTCTCCTCTACTCAGTCTTCTTCCTGACCCCTCTTTTGTTCACTTTCTGGGGTGAATGGGCATAGGGCAAAGCATTTTTCTTACTAGGAATTATGAGAGTATTCCACAGCTCTTCTAGTGGGCATTGGCACAGGAATTTGAGAACCCATTAGATTAAAAGATACAGGGCCTTTAGTAGGTAAATGGATAAAAATGTTGTGGGACATTTATACAATGGAATACTATGCAGCTGTGAAAAAGAGGGATCTCTTACCCTTTGAGACAGCATGGAAGGACCTGGAGACTATTAAGCTAAGTGAAATTAGCCAATCTGAGGAAGACAAATATAACATGATCTCACTTATTTGTGGAATGTAATGAACAGAATTAATTGACCAACAAAATAAGACCCAAAGCATGGAGGCATGGAACAGACTGATATACCTCAGTGTGGGTTTAGAAGGACAAGAAGAGATAAACCAAAGAACTTATATGCATAGCCCATGGACACGGGCAATAGGGTAGTGAAGACCTGGGGGGGTGGATAGGGTCTGGGAGAGGGGGTAAAGTGGGGGAAAGAGGAGATATCTGTAATACTATCTATAATAATAAAAGTATAATATGCTAATTAGACCGGACAGCTGAATGACCTTCTGGATGTCATTCTGGATGTCCTTCCAGACAAAGCCACTGCGGCGGGGGCCAAGGCAGAGGTGGTTAGGGGTGATCAGGCAGGCAGGCGAGTGGTTAGGGGAGATCAGTCAGGCAGGCAGAGTGTAGGGGTGATCAGGCAGGCAGGCGAGCAGTTAGGGGTGATCAGGCAGGCAGGCAGAGTGGTTAGGAGCCAGAGGTCCCAGATTGCAAGAGGGATTTCCAACTGCCAGTTTAGGCCTGATCCCCTGGGACATCCCCCAGGGCAGTCGGACATCCCCTGAGGGGTCCCGGATTGTGAGAGGATATATGAATTTTGTGCACTGGGCCTTTAGTCAACACTAAAAAGTATATTTAAAAAAATACAAGACCAAAGTGTTTGACTCATGCTTTAGCTTGAGTCGGTGGGTGGGTGTCAGCATTTTGTCCTCCAGTGGTAGGAGCTGGAGATCAAAACCTTAGAACACTGATCCCATCCTCTGTATTGTTCAGCAATGAAGGGGTGAGGGATAAAGAGTCTGGCAATCCTCCTCAACCCCACTGCTAGTTCCTCCTGCAGGCAGACCCCCCACACTGATACCATGATTTTGAACAGGGGAAAGTGAAAGAGTATTTCATCCTAAGGATCATATATTAGCTGTTTGAACTTTTCTCCTGACCTCTTGCTGTTTTTTGTTTGTTTGTTTTGTACAGATAGTCTCTTGGGTAACTCAGGAAGCTGTTCCTAGGGCTCTAGAGCCACATTCTGAAAGGTGATCTTTGTTCAGGTAGAGAAGCATCATTCATCAGGCTTAGTGGTCAACCCACTGATGCAATAAGTAAACCTCAAAAAGTAGTGATCAAAGAACACGTTAACAGGATGTTTTTTCAGAGGCCAAACCAAATGCACAGCACTAGGAAAATTTCAGCTGTCCTTCTCAGCAACCCCTGACTGAAGGAAATGCATACACTCCCAGAGCAGAACTTTCCCAGTAGGCTTTGAATGCACACAGATCCTTCAGAGCCCTTGCACTTCTCATAGGAACCAGTATCCTGCAGGGATCGATTAGGAACAAGTTCCCCCATGTGGAAGTCCAAAGACTGTTGTCCAGTTCTGTAACCCTGGGCAAGTCTTTTATCATGGCTTTGTTTTCTCCAATTAGGGAACAGGAAAGGAAATTCCTAATTGATATTGATATTATTAATGCAACACACTATTACCTGGCCAGCACTTATGGAAAGCTTAAATTCTCTAAAAGTTCCCCAAATTAAATTAGAGATAATAAAACTCCCTGTAGGAGTTACATTGCAACACCTTTTTTTTTTCTTTATTGATTAAGGTATTACATATATATAATGGGAGCATTGCCTGTCCACCGCCCCACCCCCCACTTATGTCCTCAGTCCCCTGGTGTCTGTGTCCATTGCTTAGGCTTATACGCATGCATACAAGTCCTTTGGTTGATCTCTCCCCCTTAGCCCCACCCTCCCCCTACCTTCCCTCTGAGATTTGATGGTCTGATTGATGCTTCTGTCTCTAGATCTGTTTTTGTTCATCATATGTTGTTCATTATATTCCACAAATGAGTGAGATCATGTGATATTTATCTTTTTCTGACTGGCTTATTTCGCTTAGCATAATGCTCTCCAGTTCCATCCATGCTGATGCAAATGGTAAGAATTCCTTCTTTTTTACCACAGCGTAGTATTCAATTGTATAGATGTACCACAGTTTTCTAATCCACTCATCTGTGGATGGGCACTTAGACTGTTTCCAAATCTTAGCTATGGTAAATTGTGCTGCTATGAACATACGGGTGCATATATCCTTTCTGATTGGTGTTTCTAGTTTCTTGGGATATATTCCTAGAAGTGGGATTACTGGGTAAAATGGGAGTTCCATTTTTAGTTTTTTGAGAAAACTCCATACTGTTCTCCACAGTGGCTGCACCAGTCTGCATTCCCACCAGCAGTGCACAAGGGTTCCTTTTCTCCGAATCCTAGCCAGCACTTGTCATTTGTTGATTGGTTGATGATAGCCATTCTGACAGGTGTGAGATGGTACCACATTGTCATTTTGATTTGCATCTCTCGGATGATTAGTGACTTTGAGCATATTTTCATATGTCTCTTGGCCTTCCTTATGTCCTCTTTCGAAAAGTATCTATTTAGGTCCATTCCCCATTTTTTGATTGGGTTGTTTATCTTCCTTTTGTTAATTTGTATGAGTTCCCTGTAGATGTTGGAGATTAAACCCTTATCAGTGATAACATTGGCAAATATGTTCTCCTGTGGTGCAGTGGGCTTTCTTGTTGTTTTGCTGATGGTTTCTTTTGCTGTACAGAAGATTTTATTTTGATGTAGTCCCATTTGTTTATTTTCTCTTTAGTTTCCATTGCCCTAGGACAGTGGTCAGCAAACTCATTAATCAACAGAGCCGTGTTTTGCTGACCACTGTCCTAGGGCAGTGGTCGGCAAACCGCAGCTCGCGAGCCGCGGTTTGCTGCTCTGTTGACTAATAAGTTTGCCGACCACTGCCCTAGGAGCTGTATCTGTGAAGAAATTGCTTCGGCATATGTCTGAGATTTTACTGCCTATGGATTCCTCTAATATTTTTATGGTTTCCTATCTTATGTTTAAGTTCTTTATCCATTTTGAGTTTATTTTTGTGTATAGTGTAAGTTGGTAGTCTAGTTCCGTGATCAGCAAACTGCGGCTCGCAAGCCACATGCGGCTCTTTGGCCCCTTGAGACTGGCTCTTCCACAAAATACCACGGCCTGGGCGAGTTTATTTTGAAGAAGTGGCATTAGAAGTTTAAGTTTAAAAAATTTGGCTCTCAAAAGAAATTTCAATCGTTGTACTGTTGATATTTGGCTCTGTTGACTAATGAGTTTGCTGACCACTGGTCTAGTTTAATTTTTTTGCATGTATCTGTCCAATTTCCCCAACAACATTTATTGAAGAGACTGCCTTGACTCCATTGTATGTTCTTGCCTCCTTTGTCAAATATTAATTGAGCATAGTGGTTTGGGTCGATTTCTGGGTTCTCTATCCTATTCCATTGGTCTATATGTATGTTCTTGTGCCAGTACCAGGCAGTTTTGAGAACAGTGACTTTGTAATACAGCTTGACTGAGACAGGGATGCCCACTTTCACCACTCCTGTTCGACATAGTACTGGAAATACTAGCCATAGCAAATAGACAAGAAGAAATAAAAGGTATCCAAATTGGAAAAGAAGACGTAAAACTGTCATTATTCGCAGATGACATGATACTGTACATAGAAAACCCTAAAGACCCCATCAAAAAATTATTAGACTTAATAAATGAATTCGGCAACGTAGCAGGATACAAAATTAATGCCTAGAAATCTAAGGCATTTTTATACACCAATAGTGAACTTACAGAAAGAGAGATTTAAAAAAGCAATCCCATTTACCATCGCACCAAAAAAATTAAGATACCTAGGAATAAACTTAACTGAGAAGGTAAAAGACCTATACTCAGAAAACTATAGGACATTGAAAAAAGAGATAGAGGAAGAAAAAAAACATATGGAAGAACATACCGTGTTCATGGATTGATAGAATCAACATCATTAAAATGTCCATACTACCCAAAGCAATCTATAGATTCAGTGCACTCGCCATTAAAATTCCAAGGGCATATTTCACAGACCTAGAACGAACTCTCCAATAATTCATCTGGAATAAAAAAAGACCCCGAATAGCTGCAGTAATCCTGAGAAAGAAGAACAAAGTAGGTGGGATCTCAAAACCAGATATCAAGCTACAACACATTTGTTTCTGGAATGTTGTTATTTATGTAGCTGTGATGTGATTCCTCTGGATGAGTGAAGGCTGACAGGCTTGGGATAAAGAGCTTCCAGGTAGTTCTGAGCAGCCAGTGTTGGCTAGCAAACCGTCCATTGCTACACACTCTACTGTATCGGGCCATGCCAAACATTCCTTCCTGTGAAATGCTTTAGAAAAGCTAGGCTTCCCAAGTGATGCCTATCAAACCCAGCTACAAGTGCGGTCTAGTGGGTTGAGTCAGCAGGGGTGGGTAGCCAAGAAGTCTCATGTTCTTCCCCTGGTACTCAGTTATTTTCTCCTTTCAGAGTTATTGTGTAAATCATTTAAGGAAACCAATCAATTTCTCTCTCCCTCCCTCCCTTTCCCTCTCTCTGTCTTATATACACACCACCACTACCACCAAAGATGGAGTGAAGGGTAAGCTTTATTGCTTGGTTTCCTGTGGCTTATTCTGAATGAGAGGCTGTGCAGGCACCAATTACAATTGGTAACATATATGTGCTGAAGGACCCCAAAGATCAGAAATGTCCTCAGCTGCATCTCCACAACCTCTGTAGCCCAGAGCCATGAAGTGTCTTATAGACTTCAGAGGAAAACATTTGAAAGTTCAAATTATTTAGAGTAGATATTAGACCCTTTTCCTCTGAACTCAGAGTGGAGACTTATTGCCTTGGCTTCCAATCCAAACATCTGTCCTGTTTTTTTTCTTCTCCTGATGCAGTTTGCTAGTCTTCATTCTATCTAGAGCAAAGGCAGAGTGAAAGCATGGTGGGGGGCAATTAAACCTTGCTGACAGAATATCAGTAAGAACACTTCGTTTGGCAAGACCCTCATAGCCAAATGCTTAGAAGTGTGGAGTTTCTTTCGGGTTGGCCCAAAGGCTTGATTTTGCAAGGAGACAGTCTCCCCATCAGTACTCACTTCCTCTTAGCATTCTCTTTCTACTGGTTCATTCGGCCATTATATTTACATTCTAGAGAGATGCAGGCAGTTCCTACAACTTCTAATAATTTAATCTCCCTTGGTAAGGGTGTCTGTTGGTCACTTTTCCATATTTTATTTTCTGCCTGAAGTTGATGTGTGGCAGGAGTGGAGATGGGGTGGGCACAGGTCCTCCATGTGATTAGTGAGATCCCCAAAATATCAGGTTGAGTCATCAATCAAACCTCACTTAGCAAATCACTGCCAGGCCCTGACTTATAGCCTGTTACTATTCCAATTCCATTGGCCTTTATGTGTATTTTCTAATTTAGTCCTTATCACAACTCTGGGATGTGAGTTTTAAGATCTCCATTTTTAAAGCAGCAATCTGAGGGTCAAAGGTTAAAGACGAAGGTCAAACAGTGATTGAATAGGAAGAGTCAGAATTCCAACTCTAATCTTTCTAAGCCTGGGCCCTTCACCATCATGCTGAACTGGTCTGTGTCTTCATGAGTTATTATTACATAACTGCGGGCGTGGGCTCCTTCTTATTAAAGTGTGGGCAGTAGTAAAAGTAGTGCTGAAAGAAAGGAAGTCATGGATTGTGCTTTCTGTGCTGTGGGAGGGAAAAGTCAACCAAATGGGTGCTGTTGATAAGCTGAGACAACTGAGATGAAAGGCCCTTCCTGCTTCTGCTGCCAGTGGGAACACTGTGAGGGCCTGGCAGCAGGATTACCTGATGAACAGGGAACCCTGAGCTGAAAGGTGAGCTGGTCCTGAAGGCAGGGACGAAAGTTCAGGTCAAGGAGATAACAATCGAGGAAGGTCCAGTGGGATTGAGAGAATGAGGAAGACAGTACATGGCCCGTGAACAAAAAGTCTCGGCATTTCCTCTGTTGCTCAGACTTTTGTTAACATGGGGAAAGCTCTCAGCGGTCAGAAGTCACTGTGTTTCATCAATGCTGGCATCAATATGGAGGCCATGAGAAGGACAAGGCCACAGGGGTTCTGAAGTCTTTGCTGGACAGCTGGGGGCACCTGGGGACAGCATGTCACTGTGGGAGTTGGCCTGGGTGTACCTTCCCCTCTGTGGTTTCCTTAGCTACTTCCTGCTGGCTTTGCCGGTGTGTGGGAAAGACGTGGTTTCACATGTGCCAGGTGTGAATGCACACGAAGTGACTGAAAACCTCCCCAAGTTCCATCCATGTGCGTGATATCACCAAGGGCCACAGGAAGATGAGTATTTAGAGCTGTTCTCGTAAAGTCCATAGTATAGGTAATGCCCATTGCCTAAGCACTATCACAAAAATAGATTTCCTGACGAAGAGAGAAAAGGCAAACAACCATCAAATACATATACTGGAAATGCTAACCCATGGCAGTCACCAAAGGTGGTAACTACAGCAGATGACTTGACTCTAAATGGTGACTTTAGGAATGTGATTGTGATTGCAGAACCCCTTTGATTATTCTCACCTGTTGTGGCTTTTAGCTAAGTGGGCCAGCTAATATGTGGAACAAGTGGAGTGGAGCCTTAACCAGATCCTGAAGACTTTTCGTGTACATTTAGGTGTCAAAATAAAAGCAAAGTACTGTGCCAGGTGCTTATTGGTGGGACTGGAGTGTCCAAATGATCAGCTGTTCTAGGGGCTTTTACACCTGCACACTCTTACGGTGTAGAGGGACAGAGTGCTGTCACTTCCCAATTCTTCAACCTTTCCATGGTCACATGGCTAGCAATTTAAGAGGTTTAAATCACTTCAGAATTTATTAAAATTCCATGATTTTATTTCAGAAAGCTCTTATGTCACTCATAAAGCTGAAATTATTTTCCCTCCTTCTTTGAATATAAAACAGTTATAATCTCTACTATTTATTGAGAGCAATGGTTCAGGCAGAGAGGAGGGGAGGGGAGGAGAGGAAGGTCTGTTTGCCTGCAAAGTCCCTGCTCTCAAGGACGGTCCAGTACAGCCTACAGAATAATAAGTTTAGAAAATTTACCACTCAAGTCAGCTCCTGAGCCACACCTGCTCCTGCAGAGAGCTTCGGTGATTAGTGATCGGCCAGGGAACACAAATAAATGCTGCAGGTGGAGAAATGAGTCCGTTTGCTGATTTTCAGGTCTACAAGCAATGTGTGATTACTGTTGTCTCAGCGTGAACAGGTGCCCCTTTATGATCTGGTTGCTTTTCTCATTCTAGTCTAAAATCCATGCCGCACGAAGTCTGAGTGAGATCGCTATCGACCTGACCGAGACGGGCACACTGAAGACCTCCAAGCTGGCCAACATGGGGAGCAAAGGGAAGATCATCAGCGGCAGCAGCGGGAGCCTCTTGTCATCAGGTAGGCACGGTCTTGGGTTGGGAACCACCTGAGAACATGGAGGAAGTTCCTGCTGAAGGCTGGCTTCAGCCCTGGAGGGCTCCAGGGAAGGCGGGGAACCAGCAGCAGCTGGGGAGGCTGCTTGGCAGGCTCGCCAGGAGCTGGCTCTTGTTTGGAGACACAGGTTTGGGGCCAAATGGGAATCTGAGAAAAGTGCCAGTAGTATCAAAGGGTGGGGGAAGAGGAGCGGTAGAGCCAATCAGTGTGGGAAGGGTGGTTGGTCATCTAAGTGTCTTCAAGCGCCCTCCAGAGCCCTCTGACTGCGATGGCGATGGCTGAGTGTCATGAGTGGCAGCTTCGGGGACAGCGGTGAGGTTCACTGTGTGTC
Organism: Plecotus auritus; assembly: GCF_963455305.1. Classification (NCBI taxonomy): domain Eukaryota; kingdom Metazoa; phylum Chordata; class Mammalia; order Chiroptera; family Vespertilionidae; genus Plecotus; species Plecotus auritus. The sequence goes on from NC_137770.1 coordinate 151,659,743, forward strand.
GTTAGAGGAGAATTATACTCAGGCAGAGCTGCATGTAGGGTCATGGTGCTGAGTGACAGTACATTGTGTTCCTAGATGAACTTCTTGAAACTTTAAAAAGTCCAAAATACTCTTGCTCATTTGGAAAGGAGGGACTTGCTGTCACTGAGGACGGGAGAGCAATCAAGCGCCTTTTAAAACTGAGAGTCCTCCCATCTGTTTCTGTGGGCCCTGGGCAAGCCTTTTGTCATTTGATGGTGGGAGGGACAGAAAAGCTCTGAGGGTTCAGATCCGCTTGACTTCGGGAGAAGGAACACCATTCACTAAAGTGTGAGGCAGGAAAAAGAACGGGTTTGAGGAGGGCAGGGAGGGAGAGGGAGGCAGTAATTGTTAGGCAATATTAGTGAAAAGTATTACTGATGCAGGTCACTCCCCAGGCCACACGGTCTTTCTGGTTGTTCTTGGGGACAGTGTGCCCTTGCTTCTGAGCCATGAAAATACAGAAAGAAGTCTTTGACTGGCCTCAGTTTCACTTTCTATAACTGTTTTCTAGTGGCTGCACACAACAGCAGAATGACACAAAAAAAGGGAAAGAGACAGGAGAGGAGGAAGAGCTGAAAGCCATCTAGTTAGCTTCTGGGCAGGTGGAGTCCAGCGAGAGCCAGGACAGGGAGGAGGATGGCTGCCCTTCCTGGACTGGGAGGCGGTGTTACAGAGGGCCCCTCATTGGACAGGCCTTTCTTTCTAAAGCTCTGGGAAGACCCCAGCATGTGTTCACATGGACATGTGTTTTCATCAAATCTGCGAACAGAATACATTTCACATTCTTTTTCTTAAATAGAGCCACCAAAATAATAGAAGTCCAGGCTCACAAAACCTGGATCTGCCTCTGCCAGATCACTGTAGGGTTCACCATAAACCCCTCCCTGATTCAGGATTTCTAATATTTCTCTTTTATCAACACAACAGGCCAAATCATTATTTCTGAGGCCTAGAGGTTTACAGTAAAAACTTAGAATGTGGTCTTCTTTTATCAACGAGAAGGCCATTCAAAACCTAAGCCCCTGCCTGGAATTGCAGCCACTCCTAGTCCCCTGTGGAATGGCCAAGGGCAGGTCAGAGCCCACCCCTGTGTTTGTCCTCTAGACTCTCCCGACCCCTGCTAAGGCCCAGAGTCTCAGATTCCAGCCTGAACTGACCCACCCAATCTCCTTATTATCCAGCCACAGATGAGTCGCACTCATACTTCATTCTCAGTGAGGGGGTGCATTTCTGCTGTGGTTACATATCCATTTGGGAATCTAGGTCCTTTGTGAACATGGCATGGTTATTCCCAGAAGAACAATGGTTCACCCAGCTCAGGGCTTCTCCAACCTTCCTGTGCATCCCAACCACTTGGAGGGCGTGTTCAAGCACAGATAACTGGGCTCCAGCTCCAGAATGTTTGATTCCCTTGGTCTAGGGCAGGGGTCAGCAAACTGCGGCTCACGAGCCACATGCGGCTCTTTGGCCCCTTGAGTGTGGCTCTTCCACAAAATACCACGTGCGGGCGTGCACATACAGTGCGATCAAAACTTCATGGCCCATGAGCAGAAGTCGGTTTTCGGCTCTCAAAAGAAATTTCAATCGTTGTACTGTTGATATTTGGCTCTGTTGACTAATGAGTTTGCCGACCACTGGTCTAGGGTGAGCCTGAGAATTTGAATTTCTAATGAGTTCTAACAAGACCTCAAGTGATACTGATGCTGCTAGTCTGGAGACCAGACCACACTTGGAGAGCTGCTCTTCTTGCTGAAGAAGAGAAAAAAGCCTGAGGTGGCTGTGCTCAGAATCTTAGGACCAGGTATCCCCACTTTTAAACCTGTGCCCTGGTTCATCTGCTCAGACGCATTATCTCTGGCAGCCTCCAGTGATACCAAGGCAGTGCCTAACAGCATTTACACGTGAGGGTATGAGCCGGAGCCCCAAACTTCCTGACATGGAACTGACCTCACTCAACCATCAGAAATGAGATCCAGGCAACTTTAAGGGAAAAAGCAGTTCCTCTCTGTTATTGCCATCACCTTGACATTAACCATCAATCTGGAAGGTAAAGCAAAAGAAAACCTCCCTGCTGAGTCCACCCCCACCCCTAACAGAAGCATCTTTATACCAAGATGCTAAAGTGATTTTCACGTGTTTGATAACTTATGATGGAGGCCCCAAGCTAAGCTGTTGTTTTAAGTTGATGGAGTCAGCTAAGGCCCCTTGCCCTCCCCACTTTCAGTAGCTTCATTTGCAGGCACTGACTCTCTGCTGCACAGCTAAGCAGGAGGAAGCTGGGCAGAGGAGTCAGCTGGGAGGTGCAAGCCTTGCCCATGGCAGGCCAGGGAGCGCTTCCAACTCTGCCTCACCCTGCGGTTAGAGCCTGAAGAATGGTCCTTGAATGTGGAGATGAGGCTCCCAGGAGAGGTTCCCTTCTCTTGACTTAGGAAAGAATAGGGCAATGGAGGGAGAGACCATAAAACAGGAAACTTCCATCCCTCAACTCAACAAAGGGAATTTCTAGAACCCAGAGATCTGGTCACCACTCCTTCTGGGCCTGCTGATTGCTGCTCCTCTGTCTTTTCTTGTCCCAGGAAGAAACGCCTTCCCTTGAGAAGTCCTTAGAAATTCCTCCTGGAAGGCATCTGCTTCCCATGCCCCACAATGCAGAAATCTAGGTTAGGTTTCCCACCCTGTTCTTTTTGTCCTTTCATGTCCTCTTGCCTAACTGCTGTTGAAAAAGCCTTTAGTCATGTGCTCCCACAGTCTGAGAGTGCATTCCTCCTCCAGCACAGCCCTAGTTTTAAACACTTTTTATTACACTTACCAGACCCTATATTCTATCCTTTGTTCAAAAAATATGATACATATAACCTACTAGGGGGCTAGTGCATGAATTCGTGCACCTTGAAAGGAACTGTGGGCCGTGAGGCTGCGGGGGCACAAGGGCGGCTCTTAGCCCATCCTCTGCACCCCCTCCCGGCCCCTCCCACTGCGGCCTTTGGTCCCCTGTCTGCTGGCAGCCCCACTCGTGCCACCACAGCTTCCACGCGCTGACAGCGCTGGCTCCGCTCGCACCCACTGAGGGCACGGAGCAATTGGGGCCAGTGCCAGCAGCGGGTGTGAGTGCGGCCTGTGCTGTCAGCAGGTGCTAGTGGTGGCTGCTGCCCAGATCACCCCTCAGGAGCAGGGGGAGGTGGAGAAGCCCTCAGGGGTGATAGGGGCTGATGCTGGGCGCCAGCAGCAGGTGCAAGTGGGGCCGTCACTGGCAGTAGGTGGGAATGGGCAGCTGCCAGCCCCGATTGCCCCTCAGGAGCAGGGGGAGATGGAGAAGCCCTGAGGGATGATGGGGGCCAGAAGCCACCACTCGCACCCGCTGATGGCACCAAGTGATCGGGGCCAGCACCGAGCAATCGGGGCCAGCGCCAGGCACCAGCAACAGGTGGGAGTGCCCAGTGGGACTGCAGTGCCCGGGAGCAAAGAATTTTCAGTAATCACCAGAGGCTCGCCCCAATGGTAGCAACCAGTGCCCCGCCTTGGTCTGGTGTCCCCGCTCACCTGTTCCACCATCCCACCGCAGCTGATGCCCACCATGTTCTGTGCTCTGCCGCCTGCTGCCGACGCCCACCATGTCCGCACACGCCCCTTGGAGGTCAGCACACATCATAGGACTAGTTGTTCGGTTGTTCTGTCTTTCGGTCTATTTGCATATTAGGGTTTTATATAGAGAGATTTCCTATTTGATCAGTTGACTTCTCTCCTTCTGCTGCCTCATGCTTTGAAAAAAAAAATATGATGGTCCTTAAAAGCATTTTGAGAAATTATTATTTGAAAATTATATTTTCTACTTTCTAACATCTAGTAGGTGCTCAATATACAATTTTTAAAAAATTGTTTGCATTATATTCTCATGACTTATTTATATTATAACTGGAAATTTGTACCTTTTGACTCCCTCACCCCTTTCACCAACCCTCTCTGGCAACCACCAATCTGTTCTCTTTCTCTGTTTTAGTTCACTTAGCATTATGCCCATGTTGCTGCAAATGATAAGATTTCATTCTTTTTTATGGTTGAATAATATTCCAGTGTGTGTGTGTGTGTGTGTGTGTGTGTGTGTGTGTACACCACATTTTCTTTCTTTATTCGTTCAGTGCTGGACATTTAGCTTGTTTTCATATCTTGGCTATTGTGAATAATGCTTCTGTGGACGTGGGGTGAAGTTGATGGTTTAGTTTCCTTCAGATAAATACCCGAAAATGGAATTGCTGGGTCATATGGGAGTCCCATTTTTAATTCCTTGAGGATCCTCCATGCTGTTTTCCATGGTGGCTGCACCAGTATTCCCATTTCTCCACATCCTTGACAACACTGTTGTTTCTTGTCTTTTTGAAAATAGCCATCCTAACAGATGTAAATGATAGCTCATTGTGGTTTTAATTTGCATTTTTTCACTGACTGGTGATGTTGAGTATCTTTTCATGTACCTGTTGGACATCTGTCTTCTTAGAAAAGTGTTCAGATTCTCTGCCCATTTTTAACCAGATTGTTTGTTTTCCTGCATGTATAGGTGAGGATGTTTCAGCACATACTCAGTCAGGAAGCATAGTTATATATACATCATATGTTCAAATATGGTGGCAGATTCCTTCCCTGGGAGGAGACTTTAGAACCATAATGAGGGAATAATGAGAACAGTTCCTGAGGAGTCACTGGAGCCCCTTCAGCTGCTCCAGCAGGTCTCAGGTGGTGGTTTCAGCTTGTTCACCCCCTGGTTCTGTAAAACACCCTGGCCTTGTTCCTGAAAAACAGTTCTAGCAATTATCAAAGTCAGGGATTGTGTAGGTATGGATAAACATCTAAGTCTTGGTCTTTCTGTGAAACTTCCAGCAAGTTAAGACAGCATTACACTCACTTTATAAATTTTAGAGTCAGATAAGTGGGGTTACAGGTTAATAGTGGCAAAGGTATAAGCTCTAAACAAAGGTTAATCAGTGCTAGGTTACCTGCTAGGCTCAGGTGTAGGTTTGTTTACATTATCAGATATGTGGTTTGCAATTAATTTCTCCCATTCAGTAGGTTGCCTTTTCTTTTTGTTGATGGTTTCCTTTGCTGTGCAGAAGCTTTTTATTTGATACAGTCCCACTTGTCTATTTTTACTTTTGTTGCCCTTTGTTTTCAGTGTCAAATTCAAAAACATGGTCACCAAGACTGATGTCAGTCATACACGATTATTGAAATTAAAATCTTTTCATTGGTTAGAGAGAGAGAGAGAGAGAGAGAGAGAGAGAGAGAGAGAGAGAGAGAGATCACTTTGTTGTTCCACTTATCTATGCATTCATTGGTTGATTCTTATATGTGCCCTGACTGGGGATCAAACCCACAACCTTGGTGTATCAGGATGATGCTGTAACCAACTGAGCTACCCGGCCAGGCCAGCCAGAAAATAAATTATGAAGAGTACTAGTAAGAATCCTGCATGTGCTCCATGAATGTTCCCAGAATATTGGTATCTTGGGCCTGCCAAGAACTCTCATATACCTGCCAAGAACTCTCATATACCTGCCACTAACATTTTTCCTCAAGTTGTACTGTGTCACTTTTGTCATGCTGGCATTAGACCTTTAAAGGTTAATCTTGTCAGATCAGGCTCCTACTGCAAATCATGTCCATTCTTGTTACCTTTCATTCATCCTTCCATCTTTGTCTGCACCCAAATTGTGGTGTAACTGAGCCATGTAACACTGTAATATCTCTCTGGTGTAAACATATTTTCTAGCTCCCAAAATTTGGTAGGGACTATACACAGCATTCAAAAAAGTATAGCTCCTCTCCTCACAGAGTTTGCATACTATTTTTGAGTATCTTTTCATGTACCTGTTGGCTATCTGTCTTCGTAGGAAAAGTGTTCAGATAAATGCAGGTAAAATATTTCCAAGCTATTCATGACTTTGAAGGTGATTTTCCTTTTGAACTAAGGGCATATAATTACCTCTAAAGTTATTGAAGTCCAGTACATGGCATCTGAGGTCTAAGATGCTAAAGAAATGATGAGATCGTATTGGTGTCTATTAAAGAAGTCAAAGGTTCACAGTTACTCATACCATGAGCCAGCAGCTAGTATTAAAAAGAAACGGTGCACATTGAAGCGATGTGTTAAGGCTTGGGGCCAGAACACCCTAGTTCTTTGGTGATGATATATAGGTCTCCTGTGTGAGACCTGGAGTCCCATATCCTAGTAGAGACCCTTAGAAGCAGAGCTTTCTGAGTCCGAGCTGCAAGGCGTGTGTCAGAATAAAAGGGATGAGGTCCTCACCTCCTGGTCCAGGTCTGGATGGGATTCTGAGCATAGGAAGTTGATGGAACCCATGTCCTGAATCCATGTGTGAAGGGACTCAGGTGGCCAGGCTTCCAAAGGGTGTAAGGATCCTGTCCTCAGGTCACATCTGCTGAGATATGGCCTGACTTCCCAGCGGCCCCTGGAAGCGGGGATGTTAAGGCAGCTCCTCCAAGCCAGGCCGGCAGAACCCTACCCTTGCCCTCCACAAGCCTGGCCTGGCTTGGCCTCACAAGCCTGGAGAGGTGGGTGCTCAGTAAGCCTGCTGACTGACCACTGCAGGGTGAGCAGGGGCCACTGGATTCTCTCTGCCCTGAGGGAGCATTGCTTTGCTCATAGGTGTTTCAGGTCACCAGTTTGTGGAGGTTCAGATAGAGTTTGAGAGGACAACTATGAATTCACATCACTTGGTTATGAAGTTTTCAGAGTTCAAGTACCTGAAATCCTTTTTTTGTGGGAACTTGGATGGGTGTTTTCCTCTCTTTCCAACCCCCACTTCTTGAAATCTTAAAAAGGATCACAGATGAGAAAAAAAAATGGAATAACAAAACAGAAAATGACAACTGATTTGTTGTTCATAGCTCCTCTGAAAATGGGGGTGAGAGCGTGTGGGATGGTCCTCAGCATTGTTCCAGGACCTGCCAGCACAGAGCAGTTAAGATTTCAGTGGGAGTGCAGCCGCCAAGGGCAATGAGCTGTTGTTCTCAGCCACCAACTCGCTTAGGAAATACCCAGTGTTCTGCAGGCCCATGTGCCTCATTGCAATAACCACCCAAACACAAAATATTTCTGTGCGTCCTTTCTGAAATAAATGGAACAAAAAGACTGATACAGCCTTTTTTAAAAGAAATGTAGAGGCATAAGCCACCCATTCTCTCCAAAAATCACACATGTTGTTACTATAAACAGGAACGCGATGGCAGTTGAGTTACCTTCACTGTGATCAGCAGGATTGAAAAGAATGTGGTGATGATGCGGGTTTTAAAAAACACACACACAACCTGCGGTCTGCAGTTATCCCTCAGCTCTTATATTTTTCCTTCTGGAAAAGCCGTGTGGTGCTAGGCCTGGGGCATCGCTTCACCTGGGGTCAGCCCACATGCATTACTCACCGCCTCACACATTCTCATTCTCTGAATGCTAGCACTTCCTCCCATTGTGAGGAAGTTTATTAATAACTAATGTAACAATGAGGATGCCAGCTATCTCATCTCTCCATACAGACAAGTGGCCTGATCGGCGCCTGCCAGCTTTATGGCCATGGCTTTGTTCAGCTCAAAACACACTGCCTTAATGCTAGTATCAGTCATGTGGTTTTTGGTGTGTTGTTTTTCTCTTTGTCTTCATCCTTTCTTTTTTGCTCTCACTGTACCCCCTCCTGCGTCTCTGTCCAGCATCTCCAAGTTCTCTGTTACGTAGCAGCTGCCTGCCTCCGTTAGGTCTAATGACAGCAGGATGCCAGGGGCTTTCATTTTGGTCCTGACCTCAGAGCTCTGCAGATGGGCACAGCCCTGCAGCCACTGTCAAGGGCGTGTTCATGCTGGACTGTGCCACCAGTGAGGGCTGTGAAATCTAGAGCAGGACAGGCCTGAGTCAAAATTGAGACCATAAAATGTTTGTCCCTTTCTACTCTCATACTGGGGAAGTAAAACTCACTAAAGTAATTTAGACTGATGTATTTATGCCTTCAGGTATTCCTAGTAAAGGAATATTTGCCTACTAAAGAGAACCAAACAGAATGGCAATTTATAACCTAAATGAATGATTTTCCAATGGTGAAATTTTAAACACTGAGAAAGAAATATCACCATCAGCTCTCATAGGCATTGCTTTGTTCCCGTGTAGGCCAGCCCTCTCAGTATTGCAATAGAATAACAGTCTCGGAGCCAGAAAGATAAGCTCCTCATTTCACAGTTTAAGAAATGGAAACCATATGAGTTACTCATAAACAGTAGTTTCAACTAGGTATTTTACCAGATGCTGCTGCTAATTTTTATGATCAACTATTCAATTTCTTCTCCCTCTCTTTTTCTCCCTCTCTCCCTCCCCCCGCTCTCTGTCTCTGCCTCTTCTCCCCCCTTCTCTCCTTGCCCTCTCTCATATTTTAGTTGTGCTCTTCACCCTGTGGTGAAGGTGCCCGGAGCCCTGGCGTCTGGCCACGTGGGAAAGCCATCCCAGACACTCTAGCTAACATCAAAAGGTGCTTACCTTTCAAAGATCTTCCATTTCTACTGTTTCAAAGGAACTTTTATTTTTACAATTTTTGACCCTGATGACAAGTTTGCCAAGCATGCATTTTTCATGCTAAAAATCACATTTACTTCTCTGAACCCATCTCCAGGGACCATGTGTATACCCTGAAATCTGCGGTGTGCCATTGTTTTGTACTGTCTCCCAGGACATCTTTTAAGTGAGGGATTCATAATTGAGGATGTGTATGGCAAATAAATATCTCTTCATCAGAAAGGAGAATTCAGACCTTTCCTGCACATTCACTCCTGGGTGTCTGCCAAAACTTGTTCTGACGGCTTTTACAGATCTGCCGGGAATGTGCCTTCTTTATTTTTTTTATTTTCCCTGAAGGCCTATACAGATTGTCATTTCCTTTACTTACTTTCAGGACAACAGACTTCTTTCCTCTTTGGAGCGTGGTTTTTTTCGATTTCCCCTCCTCTCAGAGAGGAAAGCACCCCTTCTTTCTTCTGAGACCAGGGGGTGGGTCACAGTATTCCAGCTGTGTGACAACAGCGCCATGGCTCCTGAGAACATGCTCTTCGTAGGATGCGCGCTCATATCCTGCGCTGAGTAGTCAGGGGCTTCTGAAAGATTGGAGCAGATTCCCCATCACAGCTGAACGAGGATATCCTGGAGGAGAGGAGATGCTGTGTGTGTGTGTGTGTGTGTGTGTGTGTGTGTGTGTGTGTGTGTGTGTGGTGTGCCCCCTCCCCATACACACGCACATGTCCTGCCCAGGGAGCTGGCTGCCCGCTGGGGGAAGTCTGAAGTTCCCCAGCTGGATGGGACAGTTTCTCCAGAAACTGCCAGAGGTAGCACAACAGGTTTCACCATATCTTCACCAATAAAACCTCCACAGCACCAGACACTCACTCAAAAGATTCCCAGATACCCACTGAGAATGACTTCTGACCTTGAGCACGTCACCCAGACTCTCCTGGCCATGTTTGATAGGACTTACCTTCTTTGAGATCAGATCTTTTTTCTCCTCTTCACTGGCCAGATTATTAGTGGTCTATTTCTATAAAATCCTTTGGATTTTGATTGAAACATAAAGTAGCCAAAAAGCACACACAAGATTATATTTTCAGCCTAGTATCATTCAAATTGGTAGTTGTTGCACAATAACTGGGGTGGAAGGGCTTACTAGAGAACTGATCTGATGCTTAGTTTTCCTGGTGGTGAAACACAGGGAGCACCTCACCTGTGCAGACCAGACTAGGGTGACCGCCAGCTCCCAGGTTATCTAATTGGTCCCAACCTGTGGGTTCCTTACCTGTGTGGCAGCTGTTGCCTCTCGCCTTCCCGTGGCTTATCTCCTGCCTCCCCCACGTGGGCAGCTTTTTTCATGTTAGGACAGGGCTCTCAAGGCTGGGACCCTGTCTAGTTATCTGTCTCCCTCCCACCTGCACACGGAGGTGCTCCAGAGACATGTCTCATTGGCACGTCTGAAGAACATCCCTGGTTCCACCTCCTGCTTCCTCTGCCTGCATGTCCATCCACGCAGCACGTGGCAGGGGTCGGGGCTGGACTGGCCCTTCCTCTGCCTGCATGTCCATCCACACAGCACGTGGGAGGGGTTTGGACTGGAAATGCAGGTGTGACTGCACACTGAACCATTTTACTACGGTGACTCAGCAGTCAATCAAGACAGGAAGTTCCTACCCTCATGGTGTTTCCATTCTAGGGGCAATATAGCCCACACAGAGCCCAGTTGGAATCCCAGCTCTGCCTTCCTACATCCCGGTGACTTCTATGAAAACAGGGATGCTGTTTTTGTGACAATTAAATGAAGTGGAAGATGTGGGAAGCTCCGGTAAGGAGTTCTGTAAAAATCCACTTCCTTTTTTCCTTTCTGCTCACTAGTTTTCTGAACGTATGCACCCAGAAACACTATTTAATGCCAGTAACTACGAATATTCACATAGCACCTATGTTCTGAGCTATGTTCTAAGCATCTGTCAAGTATTATCTCATCCAATTCTCCCAACCTTTGAAGAAGCCCTGTTTTTATTCCCATATTACAGGAGAGGATACTGAGACTTAGGTCATGTAACGTTACCAGGTCCTTCAGCTAGTAAGTTGTGGAGCTGGGACATAAGCCCAGACCTGTTCCCTCTACACTGCTAGACTGTGGACTTCGGCCTCAGGAGGCCACAGGATCAAGGTATGTTTTCCAAACCATATTTAGGTCACTCTTTACTATACATTTGGGTACTGCTCTAAACTTCTACTAACAACCAGGAAGTATTTATGTATTTATGTATTTTGCCTCCTGCCCCATTCATTATGGGTAGACAACCCTTTTGAAGTAACTTGGCCACTGTTTGGTCAGTCCATAAGTTTTGAGATCCCACTCCTGACTCTAGTAGAGTTTTCCATCTTCCTACTTTTCTAGTCCCAAAGGCAGCTCTGATTAATCTGTTTAGCATTCAAGCTTACAAGTATTTGCTTTGAACTGTTGATAAGATGACGAAATAAATTATTTAGGCGCTGGTTGATCATTAGACATTCCCTTCCAATTCGAGGCAAATTGTCACATTAACTGGGGAAGGACCGGAGTTGGCAGGGTGTCTGTCTTTTCTAGAGGCGGGAATCGTAAGGGAAAGAGGGAAGATGGCCCTGGATGTGAGGATAATTTTGTACAAGCTGCAAAAAATGACTGCCAGAGGCACGAGGGCACTGCCTAATTAAGTGGTTTATTAAGTAATAGATTCTTCAAGTTTGGAGGGCTCTTGGAGGTTGGTTAATTGGTCGTTTCTAGAAGGGAACATCATGACTCCCAGAGTTAGTAACCCGAGGTGTTACACATTCAATAGCAGATCTTGATGGAAATCCGGGTCTCTTTCCTGTCCTTCACTGCCCCTCTCAAAGACTACAGACTTACACTTTTTAATTTCTGAGGCACTAAATTTATACCCTTGGGGTGTTCTTGCCTATTTGTGTGGGTTCAAATAAGTGGAAATGGATAAATCGTGGTAACAGAGAGTTTCTGTACCTTTTGGCAAGTCTGTGTGCTGATTTGAAGTGATTTCTGTCTAGAATCATTTTTGACATGGTCAAAATCCTTTAGTTTGTTAAGATTCCTGTAGACCAGAGCCCCTGAGGCCCCTTCCCTGATTGGGTGTCTCCTGGAATCATTGTCTCTTAAGGGAATTAGCCGGGAATCTCTGCCTCCTGCTTTCTGGCTAACTTTCTGGCCTCCCTTTAGGATGTCAGCTGTGCCATTCAGGGGATGCCTAGAGAGCTGTTGTAGATGCCATGGGAATCTCAACATAACAGACCACTTGGGGCTCCTTCTCTGATGCTCTTGTGTTTCTTTCTATGGAACTGTTACTGAGGCATCCTTGTCGCTAGGAACTTGGCCACTTCTCATGATTGGCATATTTACCTGGTTGCAGGTAACGTCCCACAGGCTCAGATCCCACGAGCTCTAAAATAGAGCTGCCTGGAGAATTCAGAGCCCTGGTCCCAGAGCAGGGGATTTCCTTTAGAGAAACAGAAGCACTGGGAACCTCTTTTCAGATGCAATCTGACACGAACCTGAATGCATGAAACAGGTTAGGCTGGAACTGCCCTACCTTGAGGTGTGCAGAGTGGGGGCCCCAGAACCCACGGAATCTCACAACCGTGATCCACCCTCATTCATAGCAGTCCCAAAGGCATGTCTGCAAACCCAGGGGCTCAAGAAACATAGTTCAGAAATACTGCCTAGACCTCTGTTGCTCCTTTTAAAAGTGAGCTTTGGAGCCCAAGTGGTATGCTAAATTACATAGTATCTTTTCTTTGACCAATACTTCCTTAAGCAATGGTGAAGAGGTAGTCTCAAGGATTTCTCTCTCTAATTCCACTGGTGTGTGTGTGTGTGTGTGTGTGTGTGTGTGTGTGTGTGTGATGTACATGTAGGGATATATATGCACTCACTCGTGTTAAATCTTCACCCAAGATTGAGGAGTTACCTATTTATTCTAGGCACATATAGTGGTATCATATGCATTATTTCACTTAGTCTTCACAACAGATTAAGGAGGGCAGGTCAGTACCCCAAGGTCACACATCTATTAAGTGGTTTAGAGTTCATTAAACTCAGAACTGCCTGACCCTCTACTCGGGTAGCATTATGGCTAAAATGGAAATCCACATGGCCAGGCCAGGCTGGCTCAGTTTGCAGAGATTTAACTTGGTGCCTCGCACCACATTTCTCATGAAGCAATATCCAGAATAAAGGTGTAAAAGAGCTAGACTTAGTGGTGCCAGACATGAAGAGGGCCTCTTGAGCCATCTAGTCTGTCTTATGTGGGTTGGGTATTTAGCCTAATTATTATGAATAAAATAATTTAGGTAGCGCTAATGAGCCCTATAACTCAAGACTACAACTAATCCCACAACTAGAGACAAAATGATCTAAAAATGTTGTGCTTTACCTCCCAGAGTTTAATGTTGTGTGACTTTTGCCATCCTTGAACATAGTTAATTCTTATTTTTGACGTCATACAGCATCATTTCCTACAGAGAGGCTAGGCAGGGGTGAAAGGGGAAAACAATGAAGTTTTCACGTGAGCTAGAGATCCTTTCATCTTTCTTGGACCCAAGTTTCCCCGGGCCTGTTTTTTCAGTCCAAAGTATGACTTTCTTCCATTATTATCTTACATTCTTACTAATTCTTCAGATGATAGAACAGAGCATGCCTCATTAGTAGTTCCTGTGTTCTCAAATGTAATTGGTGACTGTGACGACGAGAACCAGAGAATATTCAAAGTGACTTAGTATGTGCTATTAGATGGATATAAACTTGGAGAGAGTACTGATAAGTGTGGGGTCATTGATAAGGAAGTAGAGCACCTGAACTACACCATTCAAAAGGGGAGCCTGTCGAGCTGTGTGTTGCATAACAGAACACCATGTGAATTCAGTGTCTAAGAACATGAGGTAATGGATACTTCCTAAGAGGCACACTTTTGTTCAGGGTTGCTATTGAATTTGGAAACCTGTGATTGAAGCATGACAAAATCCAAAGAAGAGGTACCAAAATGATTAAAGGTTTGGAAGGTAGGTACTATAAAGAAACGACTTACAGGTACTAGATTTCTTTACCAAGATGAGGTACAATTTGATTATAGCATCCAAGTATGACTGACAACATTTATTTGTTTGTTCATTCCAGTTAATACTCATGAGCCACTGTGGAGGCATCAAGATGATACTCTCCTGCAGTGACAGATTTTATCTATTTCATACTAGAATGGGGCGAGGGAGAAAAAAGGCCCAAATTGGAGTCAAAATATACTGATATTGATTGTTTTTCTTTGTGTTGAGATGTATGTATTTTTTCGATATTAATCCCTTATCGGAGTATCATTGATGAAAATCTTCTCCCATTCAGTAGGCTGTCTTTTTGTTTTATTAATGGTTACCTTTGCTATGCAAAAACTCTTTAGTTAAATGGAGTCCCACTTGTTTATTTTTTTTCCTTTTTTTTCCCTTTGCCTAATGAGACATATTGAAAAAAAATATTACCAAGAACAATATCTAACTTCTACTACCTATGTTTGGTTCTAGGAGTTTTATGGTTTCAGGTCTTATATTTGTTTTTAATCATTTTTGAATTTATTCTTGTATATGGTGTAAAACAGTGGTCTATTTTTTTTGCATGTATCTGTCAATTTTTCCTAACAATATTTATTGGAGACACTATCTTTATCCCATTGTATATTCTTGCCTCCTTTGCCATGGATTAACTGACCATATGGCTGTGGATTTATTTCTGAGCTTCATATTCTGTTTCATTGATTCATGTGTCTGTTTTTATACCAGTACCATACTGTTTTGATTACTATAGCTATAACTTGATATCAGGTAGCATGATACCTCTAACTTTGTTCTTCTTTCTCAAGATTGCTATGCCTATTCAGATCTTTAGTGGTTCCATGTAAATTTTAGGAATATTTGTTCTAGTTCTATGAGAAACACCATTGATATTTTGGTAGAAATTGCATTGAATCTATAAATTGCTTTGGGTAGTATGGACACTTAAACAATGTTAATTCTTTCTATCCATGATCATGGTATATGCTTACATTCATTTGATTCTTTTTGTTTCCTTCTTCAATGTCTTATAATTTTCTGAAGACAGGTCGTTTACCTCCTTGTTAAATTTATTCCTAGATACTTTATTTTATTTTTGACTAGAGGCCCGGAGCACGAAATTTGTGCATGGGGGTGAGGGGTGTCCCTCAGCCCAGCCTGCACCCTCTCCAATCTGGGACCCCTCAAGGGATATCCGACTGCCAATTTAGGCAGTCGGTCATCACTCTCACAATCTAGGACTGCTGGCTCCCAACCGCTTGCCTGCCTGCCTGCCTGCCTGCCTGCCTGATTGCCCTAACTGCTTCTGCCTGCCAGCCTGATCACCCTCTAACCACTCCCCTGCTAGCTTGATTGACATCTAACTGCTCCCCTGCCGGCCCGATTGCCCCCAACTGCCCTCCCCTGCCGGCCATCTTGTGGTGGCCATCTTGTGTGTTGGAGTGATGGTCAATTTGCATATTACCTCTTTATTATATAGGATGCAATTATAAATGGCATTGTTTTCTTAATTTCTCTTTCTGATAGTTCATTATTGAAGTATAAAAAGGCAACCAATTTCTGAATATTAACTATGTATTCTACCTTGCTGAATTCATTTATCAGTTCTAATGTCTTTTAGTGGAATCTTTAGGGTTCTCTCTGTATAGTATCATATCATCTGCAAATGACAGTTTTACTTCTTCCAATTTGGATGCCTTTTATTTCTTTTTCTTGTCTGATTGCTGTGACTAGGACTTCCACGACTATGTTGAACAAAATGGTGAAGGGTAGATATCTTTGTCTTGTTCAAGATCTTAAAGAAAAATCCTTCACCTTTTCACTGCTGAGTATGATTTTAGCTGTGGGTTTGTCATATATGACCTTTATTATGTTATTGTCCCTCTATCTTCACTTTGATGAGAGTTTTTAACATGAATGGATGTAAGATTTTGTCAATGCTTTTTCTGCATCTATTGATACGATTATTTTTGTTTATGTGGTGCATTACATTTATTGACTTGTGAATATTGTACCAACCTTGCATACCAGGAACAAATCCCACTGATCATGGTGTATGATCTTTTAATGTATTGTTGAATTCAGTTTGCTAATATTTAATTAAGGATTTTTACATCTATGTTCATCCATGATTTGGCCTATAATTTTTTTTCTTTGTAGTATCTTCATCTGTTTTTTTTTTTTTAATTTATCTTTATTTTTGAAAGTATTACAGATATCCCTTTTTTTTCCCCATTGACCCCTTCTAGCCCACATCTGCCCCCGCCCCAGGCCTTCACCACACAATTGTCTGTGTCTATAGGTTATGCATATGTGCATACAAGTTTTTTGGTTAATCTCTTCCCACCCACCCCCATCTTCCCTCTGAGATTCTACAGTTTCTTCCATGCTTCTATACTTCTGGATCTATTCTGTTCATCAGTTTATTTTGTTCTTAGATTCCACATATGAGTGAGATCATATGATACTTGTCACTCTCTGACTGGCTTATTTCACTTAGCATAATACTTTCCAGGTCCCTCCATGCTGTCTCAAAGGGTAAGAGATCCTTCTTTTTTACTGCTGCATAGTATTCCATGGTGTAAATGTACCAGAGCTTTTCTATCCACTCATCTACTGATGGGCACGTGGGCTGTTTCCAGATCTTAGCTATTATAAATTCCTATAAACGTAAGGGTGTATTTATTCTTTCTTATTGGTGTTTTGGGTTTCTTAGGATATATTTCTAGAAGTGGGATCACTGGGTCAAATGGCAGTTCCATTTTTAATTTTTGAATTAAAACTCCATACTGTTTTCTATAGTGGCTGCACCAGGCTGCATTCCCACCAGCAGTGCACGAGGGTTCCTTTTTCTCCACATCCTCACCAGCACTTGTCATTTGTTGATGTGTTGATTGTAGTCATTCTGACAGGTGTGAGGTGATACTTCATTGTGTTTTTAATTTACCTCTCTCTGGTGATTAGTTACTTTGAGCATTTTTTCATATGTCTCTTAGCCAACTGTATGTCCCCTTTGGAGAAGTGTCTGTTTAGGCTTTTTGCCCATTTTTTAATTGGATTGTTTGTCTTCCTTTTGTTAAGTTGTATGAGTTTCTTATATATTTTGGATATTAACCCTTTATCAGATGTATCATTGCCAAATATCTTCTCCCATACAGTGGACTCCCTTTTCATTTTATTAATGGTTTCTTTTGCTGTGCAAAAGCTTTTTATTTTATTTTTTTATTTTTTTCATGCGGCCCCAAAGGGGCAAGAAGAGAGTTTAATCAGGGGAGGGAGGATCTGCCAGAATAAGACAAGATACAGGGAGCATGGGATCAGAGGACCCAGAGCAGGTGGGAAGACCCAGCCAGGAGTCTGAGAGGACTCACCTCTCCACCTCTCACACAGGCACTGCACTGACAGACAAGGCGGAACAGTGGCTCCCCTCGGCTGGGCGGGCTTGAAGCGGCCCCTGTGGCCAGAGGTTGCCTGGCTTTCTGGCTCTAGCTCCTAGGTATGGCTGGTAGCCATGGTTCAACCCTAGTCCTCAACCAGTGCTGGGTGGCCATTTTTAGGCAGAGCTCAGGAAGCTGGCCACTGCTTCTCCTGGACCCAAGGAGGCTTGAAAATAAGAAGGCAAAAGAGACAAACTGGAGTCTGAAACCTCCCTCCATCCCGTGGGGTGGCTTGGGGGAGAAACAGTAGTCCCCTTCTGGGTCCAGGTCTGCCCAGACCCACAATGACCAATAAGGTACAATCACTGGGACCAGTCACAGCCACTGGAGGTGGGAAAAAAAAAAAAAGACATAAAGGTTACAGTTTCCTACAAGCACAGAGTTTAAATTTCAAGACATTTTTAAAAATCTGTCCCAGCCCAGGGACTGAATAGCAGAAGCCAGCCTGACCTGGCACATGAGGCCTTGGGGCAGGTCCACTGCTGCATTATTGCCAGCTAGCACACACACCACCCCCCTCCCACATCCAATGTCCACCCCACTCCAGGCCCCCTCCTCTGCTTCCTCTGCTGCTCCGAGAAGTGACTCCAGGATGCATTCCCAGAGACACAGGAGATTCTGAGGGGGAAGGCCACGAGATCCAACCAGATGTTTAAAAATTCTTAAGGAACCTCTCAGCCACAATGCTGGCGTGGGCGTTGACCGACAGCTTCGTCTCCCTGATCTGTTTGTGGATCTACTCCATGAAGTGGATTACAAAGTCCACCAACTTATGTGCTCTGTGTGGAAGCTGGTGATCAGAAAACTGATGTCATACCCTCCACTGGTTTCCTTTGAAGAATAAAGAAATTCTCTGCTCGCTTCATCATGAAGCACATGAACTTGTGGCATAAAATCTCAATCTCATCAGCCGTTTCACAGCAATGCTGACCTACACAGAGTTGATGGAGCCCTCAGTCAGAACCTTTTCCTCCTCATTCCTGCTGATGGTCACGGGTTAAAACAGGAGCTCTTTGCTACTCCTGACTTCCACCTCGTGCTTGTAGTGTCTTTCTGGGAAGAAAGTTCTCCAGGCCGAGGGCCACCTGCAGTGTGCCTGCACAGCACTCAGGTAGGGCCTGAGAGTGGCAGTCATCCGGGGCACTGGCTGGGCCAGAAAGCAGAGGTGCAGAAGTCGCTTTTTATTTTGATGTAGTCCCATTTGTTTATTTTCTCCTTAGTTTCCTTTGCTCTAGTGAAACAGGGAAATTGAATGTGTTGTTTTCCTCTGGGCAGGATGCAAAGGTGATTTCCCAGGTTCTTGTCCAGGTGGATTCGAAAAATGAAGCTTCGAACAAAAGGTGGTATAGGAAAAAGTGGAGATATATTGGGAAACAAGCACAGACTCTCATGTGGGGAGGGGAAGAGAGAGACCCACAAAGTCCCTCTTTTCTAAAGTTTATAAAGGCTGCAGTTCTTTGTGTCCTGTATCCCCTCAGATTGGTCACTATAGCAGCTTCAGAGCTCAAACCCCAGGTGGGGTTCCCCTCTTTTTCTCCCTTTTGTTTTTTATTCCCTGCGGCCTTCCTCTTTATTCTGTGAATGGGTGGCTTCCTCTCCTTTATTCTGTAAATGTATACCTTTTGGCAGCCCCCAGCCCCTTATCTTGTGAATGTATTCCTTCTGGCAGCTCCCAGCTTACCACCCCCTAATTCCTGACACTTCCTAAACCTGCCTATTTTACCCCTAAAAACTCCTTTCACTAGGAGATGTATCAGCAAACATATTGCTATGAGAGATGTCTGAGATTTTGCTGCCTATAGTTTCTTCTAGGATTTTTATGGTTTCACAAGTTACAATTAAGTCTTTTATCCATTTTGAGTTTATTCCTGTGTATAGTATCAGTTGGTGGTCTAGAATCAGTTTATTTTTGCATGTATCTGTCCAATTTTCTCAACACCATTATTGAAGACACTGTCTTTACTCCATTGTATGCTCTTGCCTCCTTTGTCAAATGTTAATTAGCTTAATGGCTTGGATCTCTGTTCTGTCCCGTTGATCTATATGCCTGTTCTTGTGCCAGTGCCATGCTGTTTTGAGTACAGTGGCTTTGTAGTATAACTTGGTATCCAGTATTGTGAACCCTCCAACTTCGTTCTTCTTTGTCAAGATTGATGTGGCTATTTGGGGTCTTTTTTGGTTCCATATACATTTTTCAGGTATTTTTTCTAGATCTATAAAATATGTTGTTGGTATTTTAATAGGTATTACATTAAATCTATAGATTGCTTTGGATAGTATGCACATTTTAATTATGTTAATTCTAGAAATCCATAAACATGATATATATTCTTCCACTTGTTTATATATCTTCCTTTTTTTTCAACATCCTGCAGTTTTCTGAGTACAGGTTTTTTAACTCCTTGGTTAAGTATATTCCTAAGTATCTTAATTTTTTTTTTTTTTTTTTTAGTTTCTCTTTCTGAGAATTCATTATTAGTGTATAAAAATGCCATCAGTTTCTAGGTGTTAATTTTGTATCCTGTTATGTTACTGAATTCATTTATTAAACCTAGAAGCTTTTTGGTCAAGTCCTTAGGGTTGTCTATGTACAATATCATGTCATCTGCGAATAATGACAGTTTTACTTTCTGCTTTCCAATTTGGATGCCTTTTATGTTTTCTTCTTGTCTTAAAGCTGTGGCTAAGACTTCTTATATGATGTTGAATAAGGGTGGTGAAAGTGGACATCCCTGTGTTGTTCCTGTTCTTAGGGAAAATGGTTTTAGATTTTGCCCATTGACTATGATGTTGGCTGTAGGTTGTCATATATTGCCTTTATCATGTTGAGATATGATTCCTCTATTCCCACTTTGCTGAGGTTTTTTATCAAAAGTGGATGTTGGATTTTGTCAAATGCATTCTTGCATCTATGGTTATGATCATGTAATTTTTGTCTATCAGTTTGTTTCTGTAATAAATCACATTTATTGATTTGCGAATTTTGTACCAGCCTTACATGCCTGGAATAAATCCCACTTGGTCATGGTGTATGATATTTTTAATGTATTGCTGGATCTGATTTGCTAACATTTTGTTGAGAATTTTAGCATCTGCTTTCATCAAGGATATTGGCGTGTAATTCTCTTTCTTTATATGTGTCTTTATCTGGTTTTGGAATTAGGGTAATACCGACCTCATAAAAAGACCTTAGAAGTGTTCCTTCCTCTTAGATTTTTTGGAATAGTTTGAGGAAGATAGGTGTTGGTTCTTCTTTGAATCTTTGGTTAAAAAAAAAATCTCCTGTGAAGCTCTCTGGACATGGGCTTTTGTTTTCTGGGAGTATTTTTTTTATTACTGCTTCAATTTCATCAGTTGTTATTGGTCTACTCAGGTTTTCTGATTTTTCCTGATTCTGTTTTGGAAGATTGTATTTTTCTAGGAATTTGTACATTGTCCACATTGTCCAGCTTGTTGGCCTATAGTTAGTTGTTCATAATATTTTCTTACAATCCTTTGTATTTCTGTGGTGCCAGTTTTTCCTTTCTCTTGGTTTCTTGATGATTTTGTCTAGGGGTTCATCAATCTCCTTTATTTTTTCTAAGAACCAGCATTGGTTCCATTGATCTTTTGTATTTTTTTTAGGCTCTATAACATTCATTTTTGCGCTAATCTTTATTATTTCCTTCCGTCTACTTACTCTGGGCTTTTCTTATAGCTCTCTTTCTAAATCATTAAGTGTAGGGTTAGACAGTTATTAAATTTTTTTCTTGTTTTTTAAAGTAGGCCTGTAGTACTATGAAATTGCCTCTCAGGACTGCTTTTGCTGTGTCCCATAGATTTGGGGTTGTTGTGTGTTCACTTAGGCTGTTTCCAAATCTTAGCTATTGTAAATTGTGCTGTTATGAACATAGGGGTGCATATATCCTTTCTGATTGGTGTTTCTGGTTTCTTGGGATATAGTCCTAGAAGTGGGATCACTGGGTCAAATGGGAGTTCCATTTTTAACTTTTTGAGGAAACTCCATATCATCTTCCACAGAGGCTGCACCAGTCTGCATTCCTGCCAGCAGTGCAGGAGTGTTCCTTTTTCTCCACATCCTCACCAGCACTTGTCGTTTGTTGATTTGTTGATGTCCTCCTCTTTTTTAATTGTTTTTTTCTTTTTGGTTCTCTGATTGAGTGATTTTTTTCTACCTTTCTTCTAAATTACTGAATCTGATCCTCAGCTTTCTCTAATCTGCTTTATATTCCTTTCAGTGTTTTCTTTATTAGTGTTATGGTATTCTTCATTTCCGTGTGGTCATTTTTCATAATTTCTATATCTTTTCTCATGCTGTTGAGCATCCTTATAATCATTATTCTGGACTCTATATATGATACCTTTCTTATCTCCATTTAACTTATCTCTTTTTCTGGAGAATTCTCTTATTCTTCCATTTGAGGCTTTTTTTTTTTTTTTTTTTTTTTTATCTCCCCATTTTGGCTGTCTGTTTGGATTTGTTTCTATGTATTAGGTAGATCTGCTATGACTACCAGTCTTTTTGGAGGCACTCTGTGGTCAGACAGTTTGTGACTGGCCCTGTGTACCCTGTTTGGAGCTATCAGCAATCCACAGCTTGTGGCTTTCTCTGCTGTGGCTCGATATCTTTGGAGAGGACCAAGATGTACACCAAGTGTGCTTTTCCTAGACCAGGTTCTAGAAGCAGATCAAGCAAAGACACAAGGTATCAAGAAATCCGCTTCTGCCTGCATGCTGATTGCTATTCATAGTCTCTCAGTGAGCCTCAGGCTGTCGACCACAGCAAGGAGTAAACTCCAAAGGGTGGGGCGAGAGGTTTTCCAACATGGGCAATTTACTCCCCCTCCCCGCCCCCAGGCAAAAGCTGCCTGGATGATAAAGGTCTGCCTTGGAAAGATGTCCTCTGCAGCATGGGGGAATGTCTCAGCACAGGAATCTGGTGTCTGCCTTCTGAGTTCTAACTCTAGAGCCCCCAACCCCAGAATTTTCCTCACACAGCTCTAGTCCACTCTACCAACCCTCCACCGTAGCCCAAGGTAAGTGGCTGCACATGAAGTTTTGTGTGTTGGCCTTTTAAGAGGCCTGCATTTCCAGCATTTCCCCCTGACAGACAGCAACCCCACTGCTTTTCACAACCAGATGTTATGTGGGCACCTTTTTCAGTTCTGTTGCTCAGGACTTGGGAGACCAGCTTGGGGTTTAGAACCTGGAGTTTTCAGTGGTATCCCCCCAAAGCTAAGATATCCCTCTAGCATTTCAGTTGCTGCCTGTGGGAGCCAGTCAACTCCACTCATGCCTCTGCACTTCTTGCCAGTCTCTATGTGGTCTCTACTTTACATCCTTGGCTATAAGGGTTCTCTCCAGCAAGTCTTCATTTAATTATTTAGGATTTTTTTTCTATTTTAACCTGTCACCATTTTGCAACTCTTCATCTGGTTTTGTAATGAACATAATACTAGCCTCTTAAAATGAGCTTGTTAGTCTTTATGCCTCTTGAACTTTTTTGAATACTTTGGGAAATATTAGTTCTTCTTTGAAAATTTAGTAAAATTTATCTGTGAAGCCATCATGTCTAGGACTGTTTTTTTGTTGGGAGGCTTTAAAATAAATAAGGCATTTTATTTTTTAAAAAATTTATCTTTATTGTTGAAAGTATTACAGATGTTCACTTTGGTTTTTGTTTCCATTGACCCCCTCCATCCCACATCCAGCCCTCCCATATCTTCACTACACCACTGTCTGTGTCCATGGGAAGGCAAGGGTGGTGGGGAGGGGGAGATTAAACAGAGAACTTATATGCATATATTCATGGCTCATGGATGCAGGGAGTTTTTTTTCATTACATCTTTGATTTTACTAGTTGTAATTGGTCTGTTCAGAATATCTGTGTGTGTTTTTTTCTTATTTCCATTTTGGAAGATTGTATGTTTCTATGAATTTATCCATTTCTTCCACCAGACTGCAATTTGTTGGCATGTAGTTGTTCATAATATTTTATTATAATTTTTTTATATTTCTGTTGTGTTGTTAATTTTCCTCTTTTCATTTCTGATTTTATTTGTTTGGATTCTCTCTCTCTCTCTCTCTCTCTCTCTCTCTCTCTCTCTCTCTCTCTCTCTCTCCTAAGGAATCTGGTTAAAGGTTTATCAATCTTGTTTATCTTTTAAAAGAACTAGCTTTTGTTTTCATTGTTTTTTTTTAAGTCTATTTCATTTATTTTCACTCTGATCTTTATTATCTCCTTCCTTCTATTCACTTTGGGCCTTGTTTGTTGTTCTTTTTCTTGTTCCTTTAGGTGTAAGGTTAGATTGTTTATTTGAGATTTTTCATGGTGGTTGTTTGTGCGTGCGTGGTAGGCCGGTAATGCTATGAATTTCCCTCTTAGGACTGCTTTCGTTGTAGTCCATAAATATGGGGTTGGCCTAATTTTTAACCCATTCATTGTTTATTGACATATTATGTAGCCTCCATCTGTTTGTGTGCTTTTCAGGGATTTCTTTAAGAAATTACTTTCTAGTTTTATAGCACTCTGGTTGATATTATTTTAATTTTCTTAAATTTATATACTTGTTTTGTGTCATGTAGACTATCCTAGAAAATGTTCCATGAGCACTTTAAAGGAATTTATATTTTGCTGTTTTGGGGTGAAATGCTCTGAACTAATATCAATTAGTTCCATCTGGTCTAGTTTTCCATTCAAGGCTACTGTTTAGTTTTTTGTTTGTTTGTTTGTTTGTTTGCTTTTCTGTCTGTAAGATCTATCCATTGAAGTTTAAGTGGTTTAAAATCCCCTACTATGATTGTATTAGTATGGATCTCTCCCTTTATATCCATCAATATTTGCTTTATATACCAGTATATATGTGTGGGTTTTTTAGTCCTCACCTGAGGACATGTTTTTATTCACTTTTAGAGAGAGAGGAAGTATTACAGATGTTCACTTTGGTTTTTGAACATCTGTAATACTTCAATGAGATGCTTTCTGTACATACTCTGACCAGGAATCAGACCTTATTGGTATACTGGACAATGCTCCAACCAACTGAGCCTCCCATTCAGCGCTATTTATGTGCTTCTATGTTAGGTGCATCAGTGTTTACAAGGGTTATATCCTCTTGTTGATTGATCTCTTTATCATTATATAATGACCTTCTTTATGTCTTATTTTATATTAATCCTCAGCAAAATATATTTTTACTGTTTTTTTGTTTTGTTTTGTTTTAGAGACAGTGGAAGGGAGAAAAAGAGAGAGAACATCAATATGAAAGATTGGTTGCTTCCATCACACACCTTACCAGGTCTGGTAATCTAACCTGCAACCCAGGTGTGTGCCCTTGACCAGGAATCAGACCCGTGACCCTACAGACCATGGGCGGATGCTCTATCCACTGAGCAACACCGGCCAAGGCTTAAAGACTATTTTGTCTGATAAGAGTACTACACCAGTTTTTTTTATATCCATTTGCATGAAATACCTTTATCTATGCCTTTACTTTCATTCTGTGTGTATCTTTCATTTGGAATTGGG
Organism: Plecotus auritus; assembly: GCF_963455305.1. Taxonomy (NCBI): domain Eukaryota; kingdom Metazoa; phylum Chordata; class Mammalia; order Chiroptera; family Vespertilionidae; genus Plecotus; species Plecotus auritus. The sequence goes on from NC_137770.1 coordinate 151,684,368, forward strand.
TGGCTTGATGACAGCATATACACTGAGTGGCCAGATTATTATGATCTCTGAACGCATAATAATCTGGCCACTCAGTGTATATCCTATATAATAAAAGACTAATATGCAAATTGTCCCCTCAACCAGGAGTTTGACCAGCAGGCAGGCCAGCCAACTGCCCATGTCCCCTCCCCCTGGCCAGGCTGGCCGGACCCTACCCATGCACGAATTCATGCACCGGGCCTCTAATATATACATATGTGTGTGTATGTATATATATATATATATATATATATATATATATATATATATATATACACACACACACATACACTGAGTGGCCAGATTATTATGCGTTCAGAGATCATAATAATCTGGCCACTCAGTGTATATGGATCTTCTTTTCTTATTCAATCAGTTACCCCATGACATTTGATTAGAATATTTAATCCATTTACATTTAAAATTATCCTTTATAAGTACATATTTATTCCCATTTTATTCTTTATAACTATTTAACTATTTTCTTTCTTCTTCTTAAAGATTTTCCTTTAACATTTCTTGTAATACTGGGTTAGTGGTAATAAACTCATTTGGTTTTTTCTTGTCTGGGAAGCTTTTTATTTCTCCATCAATTTTAAATTATAACCTTGCTGGGTAGGGGAATCTTGGTTATTGGTCCTTGCTTTTCATCATTTTGAATATTTCAGGCTAATCACTTCTGGCCTGAAATATTTCTATTGAGAAATCAGCTGACAGTCTTCTGGGAACTCCCTTATAGGTAACTGTCTATATAGGTAAATATATATTTTGCTGCTCTGATTGGATGTTTTCTGCTACCTTGTTTTACAAATCACTGATTCTATCCTCTGCATCATCTAGCCTGCTGTTGATTCCCTCTAATGTATTCTTCATTTCTGACTGGTCCTTTCTTATGTTTACTATCTTTTTGTTTAAGTTCTCAATGAATTCATCCATTCTTCCCCTAAATTTTTTGCACATCCTTATAACCATTGTTTTGAACTCTGTATCTGGTAGATTGATTCTTCCATTTCATTTAGTTCTTTCTCTGGGGATTTCTTCTGTTCCTTCATTTGGGGTGTGTTTCTTTTTCTGCCCATTTTGGATGCCTTTCTGTAAATGTTCCTACATATTAAGTAGATCTGCTATGCCTACCAGTCTTGGTAGGTGGTCTCATGTAGTAGGTATCTTGTGAAGGTCAGAGACACAGTCTCCCTGTTCACCTAAACCAAGTACATCAGGAATGTCCCTTTGTGGGTCATGTGAGACCTCCTGTTATAGTTGAATCTTGATTGCAGTTGGCCCATCCATAGGTGGCATTGACCCTCAGGCTGGCTGACTGCAGAGATCGATCCTGACCACAGTTTATGAACTGCTGTGCAGGGGCTGATGCAACAAAGTCGAATTTGCCCCAGCAGGGTCCAGTGCTTTTTGAGCTTTTCCTTTTGGTGTGCTGATTGTGAAGCTAATTGGTTGTGCTCTGATATGGTCTGAATCCAGCTACTGTGTTTATTGGTTCTGGGGTCTTTTGGAGGGACTCCAGTGCAGGTCAGTGTAAGGCACTGCCTGTTGCAGGCCCTGGGCTACCTGTTTGGAATTACAAAGTGATCCACAGTTTTTTGCTGCCTCTGCTAGGACTGGGTATGTGTGGAAGGGGTCAAGCTACACACCAAGGCAGGCTGACACCAGATCAGAGCCCAGGGACAGATCAGCAAAATGTCCAAGTCACCTTGATATCCGCATCCACTTGCCAACTGCCTGTTAGGCTCAGTCATTGAAAAAGCCTCTGGCCATAGGCGAGTTGCATGAGTAGGTTTTCAGTGACACACAAGGTAGGCATGAGTGGTGTTCACCAGATTCATACAGATTCAAACTCAATGCTAGTGGTGGGTCTGAGGTCACTTAGCAAAAGTCTCAGGGTACACCAAAATCGGGTGCCCACAGACTTTTGTGGTAGGTTGGAGTGTCAGGGAATTGTCAAGATGAGGCTAGCTAATTAAGATTTGGCAGTGTGAAGGGAGTGCTCTGCACAAGAACAATAGTGATAGCCTTGCTGGGTAGAGTAATCTTGGTTGTAAGCCTTAATTTTCATCACTTTGAATATTTTGTGCCAATCCTTTCTGGCCCACAAAGTTTCTGTTGAAAAATAACCTGAAAGTCTTTATGGGAACTCTCTTGTATTAACTCTACTGCTTGTCTCTTGCTGTATTAAGATTATATCTTTGTCTATGATCTTCGGAATTTTAACTATGATGAATGTTTGTGTGGACCTCTTTGGGTTTATTTTGTTTGGGGCTTTCCACACTTCCCTGGTCTTGTATGTCTGTGTCCTTCACCATGTTAAGGAAGTTTTCAACCATATTTCTTCAATTAGAATTTCAATCCCTTGTTCTCTTTTCCTTCTGGTACCCCTGTGATGATATGCTTGAGGTTGTCCCAAAGTTCCCTATCCTCATCTCAATTTTTTAAATATTATTTTTTCCTTTTGCTATTTTGACTAAGTGTTTTCCACTACTTTGTCTTCCAAATCTATGATTCAATCCTCTTCTTTGTCTAATCTGTGGTTGATTCTAATCTATTCTTAATATTGATTGTTGTATTCTTCATTTAGACTGGTTCTTTTTTATGTTTTCGGTTTCTTTGTTGAAATTCTCATTGAATTCATTTACTCTTCCCTTAAGTTCATTGAGCTTCCTTCTAACTAGTGTTGTGAACTCTGTATCTGGTAGATTGTTTATCTCCATTTCATTTAGTTCCTTTTCTGGAGTTTTGTTCTATACTGTCATTGGGACATGTTTCTTTGTCTCCCCATTTTCCTGACTTCCTGAGTTTGTTTCGATGTATTAGATAGAGCTGCTACATCTCTCAGTTTTGGCAGAGTGACCTTATGTATGTAGTAGGTGTCCTGTGAGGCCCAGTGGCACAATTTTCCTGTGCACCTGAGCTAGGTGCTCCAGGAGTGTCCCTTGTGTGGTCTCCTGTTGTAGCTGCACTTTGAATCCCGTTGGCACATCAGTCTGTGTTATTGACCCTCAGGTTGACTGGCTGGGAAGGGCCAGCCATGACTACATTGGACAAGCTGTTATAGAAGAGCTGACCCCACAGATTGGGAGTTGCTTTAGAAGGGCTCTAGTGCCAACTGAATCCGCCCTTTGAGTGTGTTTGTGGAGCTGGTGGAGGGGTGCTCTGCTGTGTTCTGAAGCTAGCCACTAGGTATATTGCTCTGGAGTCTCTTGGAAGGGGCTTCAGTGCAGGCCTACATTAGCCACCATTTGTGGCCAGTTTAGGGCCACCTGGTGGGAGCTACAAAGTTATCTGCAGTTGATTGCTTCTTCTACTGGGCTTGGAGGCACTTGGGAGCGGCTATGCTGTGAACCAAGGCCAGCTGACACTATTGTTTTGGATTGGGACCTTTTAGTAGATACCACAATATGAGCTGAGGCCAACTGCCACTTACTTGAAGTTATGTTCCAAGGCCTACCTTGGCCATAGCTTATGCCAGGCTTGGGGCTGCTTAGGAAGAGATACAGGGCACACTAAGGCCAGCCGCTTCTTGTTTGGGGTTTGTGAATCTTTGAGAGATTTTAAAAAAGTATTTAGTGTGAGCCAAGGTAGGCTGCTCCTATGGAAAATCTGCTGGAAGCCACTCAGACCAGGTGTGTGAATTGGGTGGGATCCCAGGGAATCACCAGGGTGGGGCAAACAGTGTTATCCAGGTTACTGAAGAGCTCAGATTTGGTGCCCACCTACACCTGTTGGCTAGATTAGGAGAGGTCTCAAAGGAGCAGTGGTGCCTGCCAGCATTTCTATCCCCATAACACTCCAAAACCTGCCTCTGAGTCCTTGCCCTGAAGCTAGTCAATTCACTTCCTCCCTGTATGTTGGTTGCTTTTTGAGATGCTGCCACTGCACTGGAGCCCAGAGTGAGTGAGTTTATGACCAAGTGAGTCTGTGCTCTGGCTCTTTAGGAGGACGCTTGGGTCTACAGCAGCCCTCCATCTCACCTGGATCCAATTCCTGCTGCTTTTCAGACAGATGTTGTGGGGACACCTCTTCCCAGCACTGGTGCCTGGGAGTAGGGAGCCTGGGGCCACTCGCTCATCAGAGAGGACCTCTGCAGCCAATGTCCTTAATTGCCACGAGTGGATGTGGGACCTGCCTGTTCTGTGTTTCCACCCGTTTTGCCAATCTCTTTGTGGCTTCTTCTGTATATATTTAGTTATAGGACTTCTACTCAGCTAGTCTTCAGGTGGTTCTTAATGTAGGTTCTGAATTTTGTTTTAATTTTGATGTGGTTGTGGCGGCAAACACAGAATTTACATCATCTATCTTGACTGGAAGCCCTCTTAGATGTCTTCTTTACCACTGGGAGAAACTGACCAGTTGACTGGGAATTCTGATTAGATTATTCTCATATCTGTCTATTCACTGATTTGTTCTAAAATGCTTTACATGGAAATACAGTTGCTACCCTCCCCCTCCCCAAAAGTCCTGCTCAAATTTTTATTGGTATTGCAATGATTCTGTTAATTCCTGAAGTACTGACATCTTTATGATGTCAAGCTTCTAATCCACGACTACCTACATCTCTCTATTATTTTAGGTCTGTAATTTATTTTTCAGCAAACTTTTATAATTTTCATCATAGAGATCTTGCATATTTCTCATTAGATTCTTCCCTAGATGTTTGATGTTGTTTGATTCTGTTGCAGCTGGCATCATGTGAGGCCTTTGAAGGCACACTGAGTATCACCTGTCCGTGTCTAACACTCTGCTCACCATGGGCATCAGAAGCAAAGTAATACTCAGCTTTTCCTTTTCCAGGGAGCTGGTACACCTTGCCTACCCCAGCAAAGTGAAAGGGTATAATAGCTTCACTGCAGGAAATTTCAGAATCCAAACATTGCATCCAAGAAAGTGTGCTTTCTTCTAACCTACATCTCCCCCGTTGGCATTTCAGCTTATTTTCCTCTAGTTTGGTTCACTGTGTGCCTTCCACAAAGGTTTCATATCTATCAGTCTGCTATTTGAATCATCATTCAGATAGTTCTGCCACATTGTAAAAATATGTGTAGCTTTTATTAAGAGGGAATTTGCTCATGATACAGTATTAAGTTAAAAAACACAGTAAAAATCTAATTTTATTTTTTAAATGTATGGCTTAGATAAAAAGGTTAAAATAAAATGTATGAGAGTGGTTATCTTTGGGTGCTTAGCTTCTGGACTATTTTGATACATGTCAGCATTTCCAAAATGTTAATGTTAAACGTGCAAAAAAAAAAAAAATACAGCCAAAACCAGTTTGGCTCAGTGGATAGAGTGTCGGCCTGCGGACTGAAGGGTCCCGGGTTCGATTCCGGTCAAGGGCATGTAACTTGGTTGCGGGCACATCCCCAGTAGGAGGTGTGCAAGAGGCAGCTGATCGATGTTTCTCTCTCATCGATGTTTCTGACTATCTATCCTTCTTCCTTCCTCTCTGTAAAAAAATCAATAAAATATATTAAAAAAAAATACACACACACACACACACACATATATATATATATATATATTAGTGTATATATATATATATATATATATATATATATATATATCAGCATCTGTTTTGTTAATCCTTACCTGAGGATATTTTTTATATTTTTTCCATTGAATTTTCAGAGGGGGTGGGGGGAGGGAGAGACAGGAGGCGGGGGGAGAGAGAGAGAGAAACATCAATTGGTTGCCTCCAGCATGTGCCCTGACTGAGACAGTGACCCTGTGAAACCCAGTACATTCCCTTGACTGAGATTCGAACCTGGGACCCTTTGATGCACAGGCCGATGCTCTAACCACTTAGCCATGCCAGCCAAGGCAAAAAATACCAGCATTTTTTAATGGAAAAAAAAATTAAACTATGTATTAAAATTACTGGCTTGAATTTCACTTTCCCCTTCATTGTACAAAGTATGTTAAACTTTGCTAGTGAAGTTAAAACAGGTATCTGAAATATCCTCCTATCTAATAAAGAGGGAATATGCTAATTGACTGCCACAACCTCAAAGATGGCGGTGCCCACAGCCACAAGATGGCGCCACCCAGTTCCCTGAGCCCTGGTGGGGTGGCAGGCATGTGGCATGGCCGGGCCCACCCCCAGGCGGGTCCAGCCGCTCCACGCACCTGCCTCCAGAGTTCCCCAGTCCCCTCAGCCCCCCAGTCTCCCAGGGCTGGCCTGAGGCACAGGTAAGCCTCAGATGGCAGCTGCCTAGCTGCCCAGGGCCAGCCTGAGAAATGACCAAACGACTGAACAAGCAAGCTGTGTGGGGCAACCAGGCCAGCAGGGGGGTTAGTGAGGGATGACCAAATGACTGAACAGCAGGCTGTGTGGGGCAACCAGGCTGGCAGGGGTGCTGTGAGGGGCGACCAGGCATGGAGGGGTAGGCAGTTAGGGGTGACCAGGCTCTGGCAGAGGGGGGTAATTGGGGGAGACCAGGCTGGCAGGGGGTCAGTTAGGGGTGACCAGGATGGCGGGGGGTGGGCAGTCAGGGGCGATCTCTCAGGGAGGCAGGTGAGCAATTAGGAGCCAGCGGTCCAGGATTGTGAGAGGGATGTCCGACTGCCGTTCTAGACCGGCAGTTGGACATCCCCCAAGGGGTCCCGGATTGGAGAGGATGCAGGCTGGGCTGAGTGGGGGGACCCCTCCCATACACGAATTTCATGTGCCCGGCCTCTAGTCTTAAGATAATCAAGAAAGTGAAACTTCTTTTTCAGATGTGTAAATTTTCCTGCCAGTGCTTCTGACCAGCTGTAAAGTCCACTACTTGCTAAGAATTCTCTCCTCACACTTGGAACCTTGCAACACCTGTTTTATTTCACACTTCCTTTATTCCTGGGGTAAATCCCAGGTCCACAGTGTAGGCTCCAGTTAAATTTCTTAGTGGTCCAGATGTGTGTCCCCCACTGAGCTGGCCTAGTAACCCCACTGTTTATTGACAGGTTCTCAGGAATCAGATAGCTCTCAGTCTGCCAAGAAAGACATGCTGGCTGCCTTGAAGTCCCGGCAGGAAGCGCTGGAGGAAACGCTGCGCCAGAGGCTGGAGGAACTCAAGAAACTCTGCCTCCGAGAAGCCGTAAGCAGTTACAGTTGCTGCCTGGGGAAGTCTGTATTGTCTGAGCCCTCATCTGTGTTCACATATTTATAAAGGGGAATGGGTCACAAAGAGATCATAGGAGGAAAACAAGAGCTCCTCACACACAAACGTTGGAAATATCCAACCCCTGTCATGTGCCCCATCAGAAACAGAAGTGGTGATGTTAATGGGACACCAGGGCACCAGTGAAAGCTGAGTCTCAAGTGGGACCTCACTAGAGACCAGTCATGTAAATAATAATGTTTACACAATACCCCTTAGTTTATAAAGCATTTTCTCATATGTTATTACCTCCTTGACTGTAGTGGTTTGCCACTATTTTCTAAGACTTTGTGTCTGAGTTGACTGTTGTGGCTTTTGTTCCCTTGAGGCTGTGTCAGATACTATATCTTTGGAAATCATGCTGAGAAGCATCACTAGGAATCTATAAAGAAACAGGATTTCACTTTATATATAATTCCCTTTAAAATTCATCTATCTGATGTGACACTCTTTTTTTAAAAAAAAAAATGAAGTCTTAGCCTAGTGATATCTTTAAGTTTTATGCATAGCAACATTCCTCAAGCTCCTGTCTGCACTGGTCTCAGGTTTCATTGGGACTCAGAGGCTGTGACAGGCCACTGTTGTATTTATTTGAATGTCCACTTCCACCTTCTTTTGTATATTCTGCAATTTTCTCTTAGCATGTTTGATGAATTGAATTTTTAATGCAATCAATACACCTTACTGTGAATGTGTGTGTGCATGGACATGAGTGTGTATGTGGTTGCACCTGCACAGGATAGGGTGGGAGCCCTCCAGGGAGCCATTGTAGTTTATATAATGTTACACAGAGCAATACTGGTGAACAGTTGAGAATCGGAAGTATAAAGAGGCTCCCAGACTGTATTCCCCTCCCCGCAGTAATAGTGCCTTGCCTCAAGCCAAATGAACCAGGGGGCTTAGAATGAGATCACATTACATTTCCACTTGGCTTAATTAGGTACTGGATTGATTTAAACTGGGGCCAACTCAAACCAGACCCACATTAGCACAAACCCACTGCAAATCTTAGGAAAGCACATGCCCTGAGGGAGGGAGGGATAAAGGAAGGGAGGGAGGGAGGGAGGGAGGGAGGGAAGGAAGGGTTCCCAGCAAGCTTTTTCTTGGTGTCCCAAGACTCCCAGGGAAAGGTGTGGCTCTCTGGTGATGACCAGCATGTCCTCCTCCGGTTTGCAGTAGCCACCGGCATTTGTATAAAGAATATGCTCAAAGAATTTAAAAAGTATGGCTTTGGGTGTCTGCATTTAATAATTTGTAAAGACTTGTTTTGTTTTTAATAGAGACAATGTCCCTAAACCCAGCAGGGAGTCCGCATCAGAAAATTGGCGAAACGTGTCAGGGCAGGGTTAGCATGTGTTAGAGAAGGTCTCACTGTGTCTCTTAAAATGAAAAGCAAAATCAGGAAAACAAAGCTTTCGCTTCTTACAATGTTGACAGCAGAAAACAGCTTGAGCAGAAGGGATACCCTCTCTGGCACCAGGCAGATTGCTTTGTGACGTCTCCCATTCTGGTCTCTGAACGCCTCTGTAGTCGGGGGCAGGAGAGCCTCGGCTGCCTCTGTCTGTGCCACGCATCGTGCCCCTCCGCTCCGGATGTCAGGGAGCAGTTTGTACCCTGGAGAGCTAGCGGGGCAGTCAGAATGGGTGGAGCAGGAGCATTTGGCAGAAATACCAATACGAGAATTTAAGAGGAACCAAGCCAAGCCCCACAACAGTGTGTGAAATCCTTCTTCCTCCTGTGGCTCTGGCTACATGTGAAATCGGATTAAATGTGGAGAATCGAGGCCTTGAGTCAAAGATCATCAAGCAGATGGTGGAAAATCAGTAGCCTCGTTTTTTAAAACTTAGTATTTTGTTTTAAAAACACAGATACTTTAGACTTGCCATATTAACCATGATCCCCTACTTTTTATAAGTTTCAGGTGAAAAAAGAAAGTCCTAACAATATAAAATTCTCAGTGTGCATGTTGTTTATAGACTGACTTGGAGGGAAGCAGATAAACATGTCACAGAATAAACACATAGAACTTTGGCAACATTTGAACCACAATAAAAAAGGAAAGAAACAGAAGGGAAGAATGAGCCTTCCACGCTCAGACAGTTTGCCATTGTCCTCTAGAATGCTTACACAGGACAAAAAGGCAAAGGGCTCATTCTCAGGTGCAGAGCACGGAAGGGGCACTGCCCAGGAGAGCGGGGAGCAGGGTGCTGGTGCACTCACATGCATGCACCATTGCATATGCCCATATACCCCAGTGTGTGTGTGTGTGCATACACACTTCCCAGTGCACACCCCACACCCCAGTGAGCACACACACACACACATGCAAAGAATGGTGGGAGAAGCCAGACCACTCCTCCTCTTTTTTTTTTTTTAATATATATTTTTATTGATTTTTTTTTACAGAGAGGAAGGGAAAGGGATAGAGAGTTAGAAACATCAATGAGAGAGAAACATCGATCAGCAGCCTCCTGCACATCTCCTACTGGGGATGTGCCCACAACCAAGGTACATGCCCTTGACCGGAATCGAACCTGGGACCCTTCAGTCCTCAGGCTGACATTCTATCTACTGAGCCAAACCGGTCAGGGCCACTCCTCCTCTTAGAAGGTGGATCAGCACCTGGAATTTGCTGATCCGGGCTTCCCGCCTGTGGGACACACACTGGGCCACCCGACACAACGGCTTTTTGTGACGATGCTGAACTGTGAGCTCTTCCTTGAGTCTGTGCAGCACAGGTATTGATTTGGGACTAGAAACCAGGGCTGGGCTTTGCCACCTGTGCCAGCCACCTGTGCCATTGGCACCTCACAGTGGCTCTCCTAGGATTTTCTTGTCCCTGGAAGTGGCTCCACAACTGATACCTTGGCTCTACCACATGGATTAGCTGCTGACTCAGATTTGAACATTATTTAGCCCAGACATAGCCCCTCATATGGAGCCCAATTCTAATCTGGACTCATGCCACTGACCTAATATTTGCAGGGTCATTGTCACTATGGCCATGTGTCAACTATGCTCACTGTCATTGTACTCGCAACAATTAGATTTTCAGAGTCCAAAATATACACTCAACAGATCAGTTTTAATAGATGTGTCAATATTATGGGTTTATTTTCAGTTCTTATTTGTGTACATTTAATGTCTTTTAAGCTCAGCCTTTCCCTGAGTGTTGGCCTGAGGGGAATAATTATTATATTTAGTTTCTAATTTGTCATATGCATTTTTCTGGGATTTTCCATATAGATACCACTCTTCCTAAGAAAGCCTATGTGGAAGACACTTTAATCTCAGCTATCAGTAAGGAAGGATGGGATGCAGGGGCACAGCATGGGAGCCAGAAAGATCAGAGATATGTATGGCACACAGTGGGCATGCAGGAATCACTTGAGAAACTAACGAATGCATGAAATGCAAGTTTTATGATGAAATCTAAAGCAACTTTGTTTACATGACAGACAGTTACTTTCGGAAGAACTTTTCAAAGTGCATCTGTTCTGTAAAAAAGGGCTGCTCTCATCCATTTTTAGAGAAATGAAATCACATTTAAAAAACTCTTATTAACACTCACTTAGGCATTTTGCTTAAAGGTACTATTTTGAATGTGTGCATTGAAGAGTGTGTTGTGTGTGTGTGTGTGTGTGTGTGTGTGTGTCCTGGAAACAAGCACCTGCCCCTGATTCCGCCCTCTCCTCCTGCTATTGCACATTTGCAGGAGCTGACGGGCAAACTGCCTGTTGAATATCCCCTGGACCCGGGGGAGGAACCACCCATTGTTCGAAGAAGAATCGGGACCGCCTTCAAGCTGGATGAACAGAAAATCCTGCCCAAGGGAGAGGTGCGTCCCTCTTCCTGGTGGTGGGTTCTCTCACATCACCCCCGTTGTCTGTCTGTTGGGGCTCCCAGGTTTTCTGTCACAGCTGCATCATTCTGCACAGTGCCAGCTGCCCTTTCCCCTTTCTGCTCAGTATTTGCCTTGGCCTCTTGTTACATTTGCATGTTGGTCAGTATGTGGCTCCCAGGGTAGGACGAGCTAGTTGAGCATTCCTAAGCATTTTGCTTTTAGTGCAAGTTGTTTATCTGACAGGATAGGCCTGTCGCAAGCTGTGAGGTTAATTTTGGGAGAACTTTGTAATAATGCCCATTGCGTGTCTTTTTAATGGCCTCCCAGCACTGGTTACTGAGAGCCCTAGCCCACTGGTTAGCATGCCGGTGAAGTCACCGGAACACAGTGTCCTGGAGTGGGTGGAAGCAGGGGCCAGTCTGCTGAGATCTGCACCAGGAGGTCCCAGGGGGCTGGGGGCTGCACCGAATGCTTCACCCCAATCTGCATCTTCACCTGGCAGTTTCCTGTTCTGTACAATGAAGTGCATTGCAGAGTCCTTATTTCTTTGGGCCAGATCCAGGGTTAAGTGAGCTACTATATTTAGGAAGTTTAACTTGGGTCTTCACACCTGCTTGATGAGCAATAAACACAAGTAGCTTGAGGTGGAGAAGGAGATGTTACAGGACAGTGCAGCCTGTGGAAGAGGCAGAAATATAATAGGTCAGAACTGGGGCGAGGGCGGATGGGATTTAGAAGACCATCTGGTCAAGTATATCTCAAATCTGCTATCATCAGAATTACCTGGGGAACTTCCTCTCCCCTGTGTTGGGCAGATACCAGACACTCAACTTTTATGAGGAGACCCCACCTTAGTGAGTGCTCCCCCCCGCCCCAGCCCCATTGTCTTTCCCGCAGTCCCATCTCACCGCACCTTCTCACCAGCTGCTCCTTCACACTTGTCAGCAATATATGCCTTTAGTTCCTGGAGAATTCCATGTGCATCCCCAACTTCCTCACCTGTCCCTGCATATCTTGGTCCAAAATCTCTCAAAAGAAAGACCGCAGAATTAGCTGGCATGCTGCAGAGTTGCTCTCTGAAGAACAAACTCCCTTTTCTCTTGGAAACACACTTGCACCCTCCCTCCCCTTCCCCCACAGCAGGTGGCCATCTGTGCAGACTGGGCTGCCAGCATGTGCTGGGCTCAGTTTAAGTGGTGAGACTGTCCTGGGTGTCCACAAAGCCATGGAGCAGTGTTTGAACCAAGGCTGTCAGCACAGCTGGCTGGTGGAGTCCCACTCACAGCTCACTCCATCTTTGTCCCTGCTGACTCATTTCCAGGCTCCAGCACAGAGGGCTCAAAATCTGAGAGACAGGGGGGTGTGGGGAAGGTGGGGGAGAGGGGCACATTGGAGCTCCCGTCAGCAGGCCCACAGAGCAGGACAGAAAGGTGCTCTGAAAATAGTGCTGCATCCTGTGCCCATTCAAACCGAATGGGTCTGAATTTCCATGAAGGCTTGGTCTTCTTGAACCATGTGGAGACCGTGGAAATGAAGCCAGGAGTCCCCAGGCCCTCAGCATGGGGACTCCTTGCTTCTCAGTGATGGATCCCATGTGCAGACCAACCTTGTCTCCAGAGTGGAACAGGGCCATGGTCTCAAAAGTGTGTGTGTGCCCAGGGCACTGGCTGCCAGAGATTTTAGGAGCAAGGTCACTGCATTAGGCAGAGGGACTACTGGGTGCCTAGTGCTGTGGCCCCCAGGAGTAAGGAAGGCTGGCTTGCCTTGGGGGGTGGGGGCAGAAAGGACAGAGGTGAAACTCTGGCTCTCCCTCCCACAGGAAGCCGAGCTGGAACGCCTGGAACGAGAGTTTGCCATTCAATCCCAGATTACGGAGGCTGCCCGCCGCCTCGCCAGTGACCCCAACGTCAGCAAAAAACTGAAGAAACAAAGGAAAACCTCCTATCTGAATGCCCTGAAAAAGCTGCAGGAGATTGAGAATGCCATCAATGAGAACCGCATCAAGTCTGGGAAGAAGCCCACCCAGAGGGCCTCGCTCATCATTGATGGTCAGTGCTGAGCCCCTCCCCACGGCAGGCTGCCTCCACTGCCTGGGAGCGGGCACCAGGCCTGAGAGTGGGCCAGAGACCAGCTCCTGCCATGCCCTAAGCAATCTAATTAACCAGTGAGGGCTATTCTGTTAGGAATGCTGACAGAGTCCGTTTTGACATCATCTGTACTAACTGGTGATGGGACCCATCCAAGCCTGCAGCCATTTCTTTTTAATCCTCACCCGGGGTATGTTTAGACAGAGGAAGGGAGAGAGAAACATCCATGTGAGAGCGAACATCGATCAGTTGCCTTGCCTTCCATACACACCCCAACTGGGGATCAAACCAGCAACCTAGGTATGTACCCTGACTGGGGAATCAAACCTGCACATTTTTGGTGCACACAAGGACACTCCAACTCAAGAATATATCTTCTCTATTTTGCTACCTCTTTCAAATAATGTTTTCATCATACGAGCCCATTTGAATTAGAGAAGTAATTAAGATTCTTCCTAGTTTCTTAGCCTGTTTATTTTTAAATATATATATTTTTTAATTTCAGAGAGGAAGGGAGAGGGAGAGAGAGATGGAGACATCAGTGATGAAAGAGAATCATTGATCAGCTGCCTCCTGCATGCCCCACACAGGGGATCAATCCCACAACCCGAACATGTGCCCTGACCAGGAATCACCATGACCTCCTGGTTCATAGGTCCATCCTTAACCACTGAGCCACAGCAGCCAGGCAGCATGATTTTTTATTTCAAAAGAAAAACACTAAACTTGGTATCCAAAGACCTTTTGCCAGGAGAGTTGAGCAATCCTGGAAAAAAACAGCTCCCTAGCTGTGCCTCAGTTTCCCAAAATGTTTAGCAGGGAGGATTACCTTACTGTCTCCCTCTTTGGCATGTTCTCATGGTTAGTTGAATGGGGTCTATGAAAATAAGCTTTGTAGAGATAGAAGCTGAATTTAGCAGCTTCCTCCCCTCCACCACCCCCACTAATGGCTTAAGACATTTATTGAGAAGCCATTTGTTGACCTGTGAGCAAAGCCAAGTTCCTCACCCTAGTTTCACATTTGTACAATCAATAGCAGTTCACTTCCTTTAGGTCGGTCAGAACATGCCCTGGGAATGGGCTTGAGACCATGGTGTGACCTAACCCGGCCAGGCAGCCTATTGGATATAAAGCCACTCAGCATTGCGGTGCCCTGTCTAACAAGAGCACAAAGACGGGCACGTTGAGTGTCGGGGGTGGGGGTGAGCTCATGAGCCATGACAGGGGCTGTCATGGAAATGCCCAGCAGAGTTTGGGTTGTATTTCATGGATTCTCTCTGATTAGAAAGAGAAGGATATGCTAAACACATGATTTTTACAGATAGGCCTTTGTCTAAAGCAGTGGTTCTCAACCTTTCTAATGCCGCGACCCTTTTTAATACAGTTCCTCATGTTGTGGTGACCCCCAACCATAAAATTATTTTCGTTGCTACTTCATAACTGTAATTTTGCTACTGTTAATGAATCGTAATGTAAATATGTGTGTTTTCCGATGGTCTTAAGCAACCCTGCTAGCGGTTGAGAACCGCTGCTGTAGAGCCCAAGACCATCGGAAAACACAGATATTTACATTACGATTCATAACAGTAGCAAAATTACAGTTATGAAGTAGCAACGAAAATAATTTTATGGTTGGGGGTCACCACAACATGAGGAACTGTATTAAAGGGTCGCGGCATTAGAAAGGTTGAGAACCACTCTAAAGGATGTGATAAACTCTCAGACTTTTGCTTTTTGTCTTCTCAGATGGAAATATTGGCAGTGAAGACAGTTCCCTCTCCGATGCCCTTGTTCTGGAGGATGGTAGGTGGTTGGGAGCATGGGGAAGGGGCTTGGATTAAACTGGGTTAAGCTATGTGTAGCCTGGGACAGGCCAGTGTAACGGCGAGAGCCGGGCCAGGATGGCCCCAGCTTCCCTGCTGTTCTCTCACTCCCCGATAGTCACTGAGTTGGTTGGGAGTTGCTGGGCGCTGCGTAAACCATGTCTATTGGAATTTTAGTGTTTTCTGTGCCTGAGAGTTCAGATTTAAGGTGATAGTCAATGAGTTGTACTTTACTTTATTAGTTGCCAAACCACATTTTTACCTAAACAGATGATCTCTACACCACACATAGTTTCCTTTAGCATATTCATATTTCTGGAGGAAAGAGGCAGACATTGGTTTGGATCACAAATCAAAGATTGAAACCTGCTAGGAGAGCCTGGAGGTAGCAGGAAAAATAGAAGTGACCCCAACCTGGACCCCTAGTCCACACCTGACATAGAATAGGAAAGAAGTCCAACCCAGAACCATCTCCGAGCACGTTCCTACGGATTTAGCCCCAAACTTGTGAGGCCAGGACATTAATGAAATGAAAATATATTAAGTGGCAGTTAATTTTTTACCCCTTAGGGAAAACGCAGGTGGGCAGTGATACATAGCTATTTAGATGGAAAACAGAGAAGGTCTACCCAGGTCAGACTAAGTGGATAATCGCAAGAATAATAATAATTGCTGTTAATGTGGGGAAAGGCTGGCGGGTTATTTACCCAGTCGTCTTGGCCCTGCTATTATCAATCACACTGTAATATTCTTATGGTCACTTGGTTATGTGGGTGGGGAGGAAGTGGGGCTGCAGGGGAGAGAGAGCTGTGTTTTGAAGATCAGAGATCCAGCCCTGGTTTTGGCCTCTGTGGACTCCAGTCTCTCTGGGGGAGGAAATGAGAACGATTTCATGAGATTCCTTTGTAACTGAGGAGTTAGGGGCATTATACATTGTCATTGGCTAATTCTAATGCACCTCACATGCTCAGGTCTTGGGGACTGAGAAGTAATCTGTGAAAGGAACACACTTTGGTAGTGGATTTAGGATCACATGAATGGTTATTAGGGTTTGAGGTTTCTTCTGGGTATTGTTCCCCTCAAACTCCCACCTCGGCTTCCACAAGGAACACTGTTTTTTTCCTGCCTCTCTGCTCAGTGCTGCCCTCCCAGGGGCTCTCACCACTGGATATATATCTTCCCAACCCCTCCCCAACCCTCCCTGGATCCTATCCTTTTGTGAACCCTGCCAGATGACTAAACGGGACTTTCATCCTAATGCATCCATACTTAGTTTCCCTGTGGCTTTCAGACCTAATCCTGACACCTGAATCTGGAATGAAAGGGCCCTGTCAGTAGGGCACCTTGCTTATCTCAGTACCCACAGAAGGTCTCTTGCTCTTAAACTTGATCAGAGCTCCTCCCTGTCACCCTCTGATCCTCCTCACCAGCTGCTGGGCCAGCTCTATCTGGTCCTGGCTTCTTCCTTTTGTTTTCCTCTCTGCCAGGCCACTGCTGAAATCCCTTCTGAACCACAGCTTTTTGCCTGACTAACTGAATTCACTTCTTTCGAAAGTCCTATGGCCATTGATGTTAGAGTGTTACTCCCCTGAGGGTAGAGCATGGTCTTCTATCCTCCTATATAATAAAGACGTAATATGCAAATTGACCATCACTCCAACACACAAGATGGCCGCCCACGTGTGGACACAGATGGCCGCCACAAGATGGCCAGCAGGGAAGGGCAGTTGTGGATGATCAGGCCAGTAGGGGAGGGCAGTTGGGAGGGACCAGGCCTGCAAGGGAGAGCAGTTAGGGGTGACCAGGCCTGCAGGGGAGGGCAGTTAGGGGTGACCAGGCCTGCAGGGGAGGGCAGTTAGGGGTGACAAGGCCTGCAGGGGAGGGCAGTTAGGGGCAACCAGGCCTGCAGGGGAGGGCAGTTGGGGGCAACCAGGCCTGCAGGGAGGGTAATTGGGGGTGACCAGGCCTGCAGGGGAGGGCAGTTGGGGGCAACCAGGCCTTCAGGGAGGGCAGTTGAAGGATCCAGGCCTGCAGGGGAGGGCAGTTGGGAGTGACCAGGCCAGCAGGGGAGGGCAGTTGGGGGTGACCAAGCCTGCAGGGGAGGGCAGTTGGGGGCAATCGGGCTGGCAGGGGAGAGCAGTTAGGGGCAACCAGGCTGGAAAGGGAGGGCAGTTAGGGGTGACCAGGCCAGCAGGGGAGGGCAGTTAGGGGCAATCAGGCTGGCAGAGGAGCAGTTAGGCATCGATCAGGCTGGCAGGGGAGTGGTTAGGGGGTGATCAGGCTGGCAGGCAGAAGCGGTTAGGGGCAATCAGGCAGGCAGGCAGGCAAGCGGTTGGGAGCCAACAGTCCTGGATTGTGAGAGGGATGTCTGACTGCCCATTTAGGCCCGATCCTACCGGACATCCCTTGAGGGGTCCCAGATTGGAGAGTGTGCAGGCTGCTCTGAGGGACACCCCCCACCCCATGCATGAATTTCTTGCACTGGGCCTCTAGTTCATTTATAGTAGTTGTAGCCCATCTCCTTCCCAAAGAACCTAAGGCAGTTCCAAAATGAAAATATTATATGGGAACATGTTAAAAATTGTGTATACAGTTCTGGAAAAAGCAGAGCCAGTACCTAGAGCCACCCATAGATCATTACTTTGAACAGATATGCTTTTATTCATTTTTTTCTAATAAATGACTTATTGATTACCTACTACGTGTCAATAATCATTGTAGACACTAAGGATATAGCAGTTAACAGACTAGACAAAACCCTCATGGAGCTGACATCCCCCAAAGCAAATGAGATATGTCCTGGCTATTGAAAGAAAACGTACAACAATGAGGACATTTTGCTGTTTGGTATGAAGCAAGCGTTAACCCATGGGATTTAATGAAATTTGGGTTTACTCCACTTGTATCTCATCAGAATTGAGCCTCCTCTTCCCATTTAATGCTGCTCATAGTTTAGGTTTGGTTGTTCTGGATTGACTTGTTTGGCAACTGGAGAAGAGTCATGGGCGCCTTCAAGAGTGAATGCTGGCCTGGCTCCCGGGTGTTGCTATTGGGGCAGAGATGGGTGGGAGCCTGTCTGGAGTCAGTAGGAAGGACGACCCTTGCTCAGTTGCTCTCTCTCCGTCTTTGCGCAGAAGACTCTCAGGTCTCCAGCACACTGTCCCCCTTACAGTCTCCTCACAAGGGACTTCCTCCTCGGCCACCATCATCGCATAACAGGCCCCCTCCTCCCCAGTCCCTGGAGGGACTCAGGCAGATGCACTATCACCGCAACGACTATGACAAGTCACCCTTAAAGCCCAAAATGTGGAGTGAGTCCTCGTTAGATGAGCCGTATGAGAAGGTCAAGAAACGTTCCTCCCACAGTCATTCCAGGTGAGCTGGGTGGGGAAGGCCACAACAGGCATGGTCAACAGCTATTGAAAGCATCGGTGGGCTGTCCCAAATGGCATCCACAAATTACAAAATGCAAATCAACCGAACTCCTTCCAGGGGTTGACTTTCAACAGGGATGCTGACCTGTCCAGGTGCAGAATGTCATTCCAAGGGAAAGTGGGGGTTTTGTCTCACAGCCAATGTGTTGGCAGATGGCTTTAATGGAAATTAATCAGGAAGTCTTGGGCAGTACTATTCCAAAATGGCAAGTGACAGCCTTCTCATAGGAATCCCGAAGTGGTTCAGAACCCTAAGCCATCAGCCAACAGGATTCTGGAGCCAAACACTGTAATCTCAGCTGTGCATTATCAGCTTGTTACTGGACTGATCTTGGAGAGAGGTTTTGGAATGGCATTTTTGGTTGACTTCTCTGGTTTCCTCATGTCCTTTCATTACATCATTTAAGCTCCAAGTGGGTGTCCAGACAAGTAAATGTTTGTCTGTTGGAAAACGGAAGCTGCAGTTCAGGGCAGTGGCTTCACAGACAGTCATACTCCCTGTCCCAGTGAAGGCTGACCAGGACCCAGGGGCCAGGGATAAGGATTCTCAGGGAAAGGCTCAGAGGTCAGAGGGAGTGAGGGTGGGAATCCTGAGCAAGCCCACCCAACACCAAGGTTGATGTCTCGAGACTAGTCAGTTCCTGGGCACGGGTGTGGCACTGTGGCAGTGACCAGCATGGCTTCCTCTGGTTTCAGCAGCCACAAGCGTTTCCCCAGCACAGGGAGCTGTGCTGAAGCAGGAGGGGGAAGCAGCTCCCTCCAGAACAGCCCCATCCGCAGCCTCCCTCACTGGAACTCGCAGTCCAGCATGCCGTCCACACCAGACCTGCGTGTACGGAGTCCCCACTATGTTCATTCCACAAGGTGAGTCCACCTGGCCCTCGGGCCACTTCCTTTGTAAAATTGGATATCTCTGGCTCCAACTGCCCCAGATAATGGATGATCTAGAGTCAGGCCTGAACTAGTGAGGTCATTTCTCCTTAAAATGAAGCAGAATTTAAAACTGAGCTGGCAGCAGTCTGCCCACGTTTGCAGAGACCCATCATATCTCACTGCCCATGCCTAGTGGGACCAGGAGGCAGCTGGAGAATCCCAGGCAGACAGTGCGCAGGGAAGGGGCCTAAGCAAAATGCAGGGGGGAAAGACCCGCAGATTAGCAGGGAAGCATGTTGGAGCCATACCACCTTGTCCTGATGAGGTGATCTTTACTGGAGAGTACTCCTGTCGCTTTCTACTGGGGCCTAATTTATCCCGGACTTTTTAATGCCTCAAGGTATAAATTCATTAAAGAACAAAAGGAATGCGCAAAAGGGTGGCTCCAATGAATCAGGCCTTCATTTTCTAAAAAGAAGCAAAACCAAAACCAAAGCCACCATTCCATTTTATCAAAAACTGAGTCTGTAGGGATCAGGACAAGGTGGTATTCTCCAAAGGAGAGAAGGTGTGAGCATCCATAAATGGTAAACCATTTTATATCAGGTAGAGCACTCCAGGAAAGATTTTCTCATTCATTTTATTAATGCCTTTATTCACTCATGCACCACATATTTATAAAGTGCCTCCATATAGCAGGTATTATTTTAGGGGATAGAGCAGTGAAAAAAAGCAGACCACACCCTGGCTCTCATCAGACTTACATTTCAGTTGGGCATCATAATAAGTATCTGTCAAGTGGTGAATAGCACTAAGAGGAAAAATGAGCCAAGCAAGGGGCTAGAGCAGCCGTGGGCAAACTACGGCCCACGGGCCGGATCCAGCCCATTCGGCTGTTCTATCCGGCCCGCGGAGCCAAAAGAGCGGAGGGTTCTCTTGCTCTCCCCTCCGCTCCTTTACTTTGAATTTATATTAGTTCACACAAACACTCCATCCATGCTTTTGTTCTGGCCCTCCGGTACAGTTTAAGAACCCATTGTGGCCCTAGAGTCAAAAAGTTTGCCCACCCCTGGGCTAGAGAGTGAACTAGAAGCATGGAGAAGCTCTCTCTCCTAAGGTGAACTTTGAGCAGAGACCTGAATGGATGGGGGCGGGGGGCCTGGGAGCAAGCTCTGAGGATACCATAGAGAACAGCAGATTAAAGCCCTGCACACAGGCCTGAACTTGGCATGTTCCCAGGAGGCCAGTATGACTGGAAGAGAGTGACAGAGTGATGTGGGACCAGGGGCCACATGATGGGAACTTCTCATTCTCCCCTGGGTAACAGTCAGAACGGAACTCATATCTTCGTGTAATTGGCCAACAGGGCCACCCTGACCTTCACATGTGGCCCTAGCATTGTCTGCAATATTGATGGATATTTGTAGGATGGATTCCGATAAGCAGAATGCGTTACAAACAAAATGGTGGCCTGGTAAGTTTTTGCATCAGTCATTTTCCATGTTCCACCAACCTTGCCTTTCAGAGTCTTCATGGAAATGGAAATCTGTTTCTGTGCGTTTCATAATAGTATTTGGTTGAACCATATGAAATGTCTCCATAAGGCCTGTTTTGACCTGCAAAAATGGACATTTCATTTGGTTTAACATAATGACTGGAATAGGCATTTTCTTTGGTTCTCTTTGTATCTATAGAATTCCTTTACACTTAAAAAAAAAAAAAAAAAGAAAGAAAGAAAGAAAGCCCTGGCTGTTGGCACACTTTTTTCAGAGGGAACCCTTATGTGGGCGCTGTCTTCAGTCTTACCTCCCACTGGGAATCAGAATCCCAGCAGGGGCCAGGCTTGACTCCGGGGTCAGCCTTGCTCTCCTGCCTCCTATTCACCTGAGAACCATGGGAAGCACCTGGATTCCCAGGGCAGCACAGCTCTGCTTTCCAGCAGCTGGAGGCTTTCTCCTGAGTCCCAGGTTGCAGAGCCCCTAACCCTCCACTGGGCCACAGACCCACCACCCATCGTCTTCCTGCAGGTCCGTGGACCTCAGCCCCACGCGCCTGCACAGCCTCGCTCTGCACTTTCGGCACCGCAGCTCCAGCCTGGAGTCCCAGGGCAAGCTCCTGGGCTCTGAGAATGACACAGGGAGCCCCGATTTCTACACCCCGCGGACTCGTAGCAGCAATGGTTCAGACCCCATGGACGACTGCTCATCCTGCACCAGCCACTCAAGCTCGGAGCACTACTACCCAGCGCAGATGAACGCCAACTACTCCACCCTGGCGGAGGACTCGCCCTCCAAGGCGCGTGCCAGGCAGCGGCAGAGACAGCGGGCGGCGGGTGCGCTGGGCACAGCGAACTCAGGCAGCATGCCAAATCTGGCCGCGAGGGGGGGCGGCGGCGGCGGGAACCCACCTGGCGTCTACCTGCACAGTCAGAGCCAACCCAGCTCGCAGTACCGCATCAAGGAGTACCCGCTGTACATTGAGGGGGGCGCCACGCCCGTGGTTGTGCGCAGCCTGGAGAGCGACCAGGAAGGCCACTACAGCGTCAAGGCACAGTTCAAGACCTCCAATTCCTACACAGCGGGCGGCCTGTTCCGGGAGAGCTGGAGGGCCAGTGAGGAGGGCGACTCCAGCCGCCTGACGCCATCGCGCTCGCAGATCCTGGGGACTCCATCGCTGGGCCGCGAGTGCGCCCACGACAAGGGCACGGGGCGCACCGCAGTGTCCGATGAGTTGCGCCAGTGGTACCAGCGCTCCACCGCCTCGCACAAGGAGCACAGCCGCCTGTCGCACACCAGCTCCACCTCCTCTGACAGTGGCTCCCAGTACAGCACCTCCTCCCAGAGCACCTTCCTGGCCCACAGCAGAGTCACCAGGATGCCCCAGATGTGCAAGGCCACGTCAGGTGAGAATGGGGACAGAATGGGGTTGGCCCTGAAGGAGCAAACTGTTGACTCTTTTCAAGGGCTTACAGAATTTCTTAGAGTCTGCGGTGAGGAATGAGAGATGGTTAATTCCAGAAACCTAGCTGTCAGATGTATGCGACTTGAGGTTTTTCAACCACCCTTTTACCCCTCCCATACTGGGCCTGGTTTTGCCAAGTGACAGACTTCAGAGGGGGTGGGACAGCACATCAGATACTCCCCAGTGGATTGGGCCAGCTCCTACTTCAGCTTCCTCAGTAGGCATGCAAACCATCCCTCCAGCCACTTCTCCTGGTTAGGACAAATAATCAAAGAAGTTAGGTGTCTCAGGGTTTGCCTAAGACACTGGTAAGATAGAGACCTGGGTGGCACCTTGCAGAGGGTGACTTGCTTAAGGCCTTGACTTGTGGAAGCCTTGAAATTCGGCAGGTGTATCCCCGGTGGGGCAGGCTGATGGAGCCTGGAGTGCGGCACTTGACTTCTCTGTGACCCATGAATGGACTTCACTATGATCACATGGATAACTGCTCCTTGCAATCCCTTTTCAATGGTGTTAGGATATGACCACAGTCATTTTTGTAAAGAGCTTTCAGAGTTTCATAATCAAATTAAGGGTTACTTTATTTTTGTACTCAGAGCAGGAGGAATTAAGTAACAAATGAAAGAAACCATGCTTTTCCCTAAGAAGTCACACTCCCTTCCTACTCCCTCTCTGAGAGAATCCTGGCAATAATAACACTTGTTCAGTACTGGTGCTGGCCAGGCTGTGGGCCTGGCACGGACTAACTCATTTCCATGCTCATGGCATTCATAAGGAGAGGGGAACTCGTGCAGTGGCGAGATGCTGCCTCATACTGACTGTAGGAAAAGAAAGGGGGAGGATGTTGACATGTAATAAAAAATGATTTTAAAAGTAGAATGAAATGAGAATCAATAGCAAATGGAAGGTACTGCAAGTCTGAACTTGTGCCTAGAAAGAGGTTGAAGATTAGGGGAAAGGGATGATTCTAAAGACAGAAAATAGGAGGTCATCTTTGGGGAGCTGAAGGAGATTCTGGGGGCCTAGAGAGAGCAGGGCAAAGAGGAAGGACCTGCTGGCTGCCCAGATGTGCCAGGCCACAGGGCTCCTTGGTTCTGAGCCTTGGTTCTGGCTCATTTATTATGGTGCATCAGTCAAATGACAAATTCCAGAGACAATAATAAAAATGCTTCAGGCAATCATGAGAAAACCATGGGCTTCAAAACCCCAGAACCATCTCCATATTCCTCCACCTGTAAAATAGGCCCAGTGAAGTCTGCCATCGACTTCCCAAAGCACCGTGAGAGGGAATGAATGGACATACTGAGCCTGTTACCCTACTGGAAGCAGCAGTGCTCCGAAGAGGGATGGGAGGGTTTATGTTCCATCAGAGCGTTAGCACTTGTCTAGTAGATGTGCTTTATTTAAAGAGATTAGGTAAAATCTTTTGGAACATGTTTTAGACTGAAAATGTTAAGAAGTATATCTGTGGTTTTCTGATGAAAAATATTCCATTCCCAAGAAAGCAGAGGATGCATTTAAGGAGGCTTTACTTCTTACTAAACTTTCCCAACTGGAAAAAGTCTGCCCATGTCAATAAACTCCTAGTAGTCAGATTTGGATGAGCTATTAAAGGCCCAGCGGCGTTTAAAGTGTCCAAAGGGGTAGATTTTAAGCCTGAAATAGCAGACAGCAAGCTCTGAAAACCTTTCTGGAAGTTCTCTGTTCAAGACACAGGCACAGTTTTGACACTGGGGCCACATCTACAAATGCCCTGAGGTGTCATTTCCTGGTGTCCAGAGAAATAGGCCCTCCCGCACTAGCCCTGCCCAGGACTCCCTCAAAGGTCTGTGGGCCATCAGGTTCTTTGCTACTGTTGAGGCTGCCGCCATCCCTGTGGCCACTTTCCAGTGGCAAAGCGGGGACCTCGGATCCCAGGTCAACTTGACTGAGGATGGAGCTGTTCCATGATGTGGAGGAGACACATAGGTGTAGGGAGTGGATATTTGCCCACTGTGGCCCTGCAAGGGGTCACATCCAGCATCTCTGGAAATAAGCTCCTTCATTTGACTGGTGTCTGACGCATCTTTTCTGCACCACCTGCATACAGCTGCCTTACCTCAAAGCCAGAGAAGCTCAACGCCATCGAGTGAAATTGGAGCAACACCCCCAAGCAGTCCCCACCACATCCTAACCTGGCAGACTGGGTGAGTTCCTATCAGACCTTTCATCCTCCTCTTCCAGGTTCTAGAATGATCCTCAGCCTTCCTCGTCAGGAAGAGTGTAATGAATATGAGATTCTAGTAACAGAGAGTTTATCAGGAAAAGAATGGCAAGTGTTCATTACTAGGAACTTTCTTCCTTTCCACCGAAGGCCCATGCTGTTCCTTCTACCCCTCTCCTTTCCATCGCTATCCTTTAGATGGGGAATTCTCGCTACTTCCTTGTAAAGCTGGCCCATGGCCCCAGAAATGTGGGGAAGTGGGTGTCACAAGTCCAACTGCACTGCTTTGGTCAGAATTCCAGACAGCATGTGACTTAAGTTCCAGTTATACCAGGACAACTTCAGAATGCCAGGCACAGAAGAGGAAGGGGAGAAAGAGACCGGTGTGAGCACCCTGGGCTGCCTCTGGTCCCACGTTTTACCTGCTCCTCAGGGTGCTCACTGTCTTGGTATCAGGATGTATCTTAAGAAAAAGACAGGAGGCTCAGATCCCATCTCTGTCCTGGCCAACCACTTAATCAACACACAAAGGGGATCAGATATCTTGAGACCTTTGAGAAATGGCCCACAGCAAAATAACCCAAAAGTCAACTCTCCTTACAGCTTTCAGCATAAATAAACATCATAATCTCAGGGATATTGAGGATGTTCTGATCTGCTGCAGTCTGAGGGGATACACTTAGCTTGCTGTGCTCACAGTTCCTGCCTCTTCTGTTGCTCCTAAGGCATCACCTCTAAATGGATGTTATATACTATCACTATCTGTTGGTTAAAAAAGTAAATGGTCCCTTTATCTAGCTCTATTCAGTTTCTCATTTCCTGGAGCATCGGTGGGGGTGTCTGGGAAAGTATGACAGCTGTCTGTGAGTTGAATCATTAAAAAACAACAGGACCAGAATTGGCTCCACTGACCACATTTCTGACTCTCATGCTTGGTAGACATTCTTTGTTTCTGCAAATTTATCTGTAGTAATTAAAAACCAGACTTTATGGCTCCTTAGTATTTAACAGAAGGTAGGAGAGCTAATGTTAATTAAGTGCTTGCTGTATACTCAAAGGTTGGAAGCTTCTTCTAACATATATGAGCTCATATAATCTCATTGCAACCTTGCTCGGGAAGTATCACCTCTTTTCATTTTATAGATGAAGCTAAGAGAAAATAAGTGCTTTGCCCAAAGTCACAACGGCTGGTTGGAGCTGACACTCCAGCCCTGTGCTCTGTGAGCCATAAGCCCTGTCTCTTTCCATTAGGCCAGTGGTCCTTAACGTGCAGTCCCCAGACCAGCAGCATGAACGTCACCTGGGATCTTGTTAGAAGTGCGGGTTCTCAGGCTCACCCATGGCCTACTGAGTCAAAAAGTCTGGGGCGGGTCTGGAAGTCTGTGTTTTAACAAAGCCTCCCACTCAAATTTCTTGTGTCCACTCCCACTTCTTGATCTGTCTTTGGAGCAGCAACTTCCCCTCTGTCATTACAGATCATGAAAACACTCCCTTATTCACCATCCACACTCCAGCTCTAGCTTGTGTGGTCTGGCAGCTGCTAGGCCTAGGGCCCTGGAGTCTCTCCAAGATTAATTTATAAAAAAAATGACAGATCTTCTGTATCTATGGTACCTCCACTGGTAAATCATCTCACCTAAATAAGGAATTTCAGATTCCAGGCTCTTTCTCTGGATCCCCAGATTTTCTCCATCATATCCAATTTTACCTGACCCAAATGTATTTGTTTAAGTGACAGCAGCCTCTGGAACTTACAAGCACCCCTCAGATGCACACACAGTGAGCTGGTCTGGAACCCTGCCTGGGTTTCACCACCCATAGCTAGTGAGGACTCAAGACAAATTTGAAACAAAAAGGTATTTTGGTTCTTGAAGTAAAATCTTTCATCAGATTGAGTTGAATTATCATTAATAACTATTTTCTGTGATGTGACAAGAAAATGAGACATGGGTAAAAAGTGCCAAAGCCTGCCTTCCTACCAAAACTAGAGAGGTCTTTTGACTTGCTCATGAAGGTTGAAAGTTCTGTGTGACTTATTTATCACTAACACTGGGCGTGTAGTCAACCAGTCTTTCCAATGTATCAATGAGCTACAAATCATGTCTGTGTCGGTTCCTCTCTTTAACATGACCTCTCTTCTCTTCCTCCTCTGCTTTCCTTTGTTCAGAGAAGCAACAGAACACTCGCCCATTATGGACGGGTCTGAGTCTCCAACTCACCAAAGTACTGATGAGTAGAGGTATCGTAAGGGAATGTTTTGTTCTTACAGCCCTTCCCCCTTCACTGCTTTGGAGTGTGTGATCTCAGATGTGTTGCATATGTGTTGCCCTTGCCCATATCATAATCCCCAGAAGGAAACATCTGCATGGTGTGGAAGCCATTGTTTTATGTTGATTTCTAGATACATGTGGAACTATATGTTTATATGTATATTTTTATATCAGATGTTAGGTGTTCTTACATGACTTCCCAGAAAAGACCCCAGAGTGTGTTTTAGACCTTCCCAGGCTCTATGTACATGCAGATACTTGTAGACACTTTTACTGATTTAGTAACCCCTGTCCATGAAAAGAACATCATCATGCAATTTAAGTTTCAAAGCACAAAGGGCAGACTTAGTTAGCAGAAGCATTAGAAAATCTCCCATGCTATCCTCCCAGCATTCATAAGTGGCAGTGAGTAATCTACCAAATGCTGTAGTGTCCTGCTTTCCCAAATGTGGTCCATAGAACAGCATCTCCATCGTCTTGAAGCTGGTTAGAAAGCTAAACTCCTGGGCCTACAAATTTGAATCTGCATTTTTAACAAGATCCTTGGGCAAATCAAATGTACTGCTACAGTGGGCATCAAAACAGTAGCACCTGGTCTGGGTCCTGTCCTCGGGCCAGCAGAATCTTAACTCAGAGATGAGACATTGAAATTAAGCAGCATTTTAAGGGTTAACAAAAAAGATAAGGATACTATTCAGAAATGGATAAATTTATTCAATTAAAAAAAATGGAACCATCACTATATTCTAGGAACCATGCTAGAGACCAAATCAGCAATTTGAAAACCTATCAGGATTTTCTATACAAGGGGAGTAAGAAACTTGTAGCAATTATGTATAAAGTGATCTGAGACTTTAGGTGGAGGCCTAGAGGCTTTTCCAAGGGCAAAAACACAGGTGCAGAAACAAGCAGGGTGTTTGGGAAACAGCAAAGAGTCCTGTTTGCTGTAGAGAAAGAGCTGGACTTGAGCCTGAAGAGTAGGGCAGGACAAGATCCTGAGCAAATTAGGAGAGAGATACAGAACAGTTTTTACTGTGAGTCCCCTGAGTTGGCAGATAAGGGATTAGGAAACAGGGGCTTGGCCTTTAAGAGGAAGATGGTGTGAAACAAAATTTGACTGAGTAAATTTAAAAGACTTACTGGCTTTATTTACTTGTTCATGAATCAGACAGCATTCAGCCCAGCAGATAGAAAGGGGCTGTGAAGAATCTAATGAACAAACTGAACTAACAAGCAAAGTACAAACAAACTCATAGATAGACAGCAGGTGGGCAGCTCTGGTGAGGGAGAATTGGGGGAGTGTGTGAAGGGATTGAGGGGAAAAAAAAGAAAGGAAGAAAGAAAGAAAGAAAGAAAGAAAGGAAGGAAGGAAGGAAGGAAGGAAGGAAGGAAGGAAGGAAGAGAAAGAAAGAAAGAAAGAAAGAAAGAAAGAAAGAAAGAAAGAAAGAAAGAAAGAAAGAAAGAAAGAAAAAAAAGGAAAGGAAACTCATGGACAGGGAGGGACAACAGTGTGGTAATAGGGGGTGGAGGTGGAAGAGGGTATGAGGGATAGATGGTGATGGGGGAAAGAAGAAAGGAGCTCTGAGTAGCTGTACCAGATGAAAGATTTTCATAGGCAGAAGGCAGCAGGAACAAGGCAGCCGCATGAGGTGAAAAGGCAGGTTGGGTATTGCAGAGTCACTTCCCTTTGGAGATGGCAGGGGTTTGTCAGGCAGGTTACCTCACTAGTGCTGACCAGGCCATTCCTGATTGACAGGTTTAAGGTTGCACTTACAGGAAAGCCCAAACTATAGTTAAGTCTCAGTTTGGTGGTAAGCAACTCCATTTGGGGCCACTGTCTTGTTTTTATTAATTTCCCCCCTTTGATTGGACTCTCAGCCTAGCTGAGAGATGTGATCAAAATTTAAGGCATTAGTTTCCAGTCTGGAGATCTCTCAATTTTTTGCCCAATCTCTCTGTGACATTCACTGGTCACAACATCAGGTTCACATGCTTTCAGGTGGTCCTTCTCTTTTGTTTCTTTTCTGACATTCTGTTCTTAGGGGGATAATTTGCTTGATGGTTAGTGACTGTGAATATGCATTAAAGCTTTTGAGAGAACATACCAGGGGGAACTACTATGATTATTATAAACAGGATAATTCCCAATGTCGGGAGTACACTTTGGACCCATGGTCCCCAAGACCCAAACCAATCAAAATCAAGTAAGTCAAGCCGAGACGGGTTTGGCTCAGTGGATAGAGCGTCGGCCTGCGGACTGAAGGGTCCCGGGTTTGATTCCGGTCAAGGGCATGTACCTTGGTTGCGGGCACATCCCCAGTAGGAGGTGTGCAGGAGGCAGCTGATTGATGTTTCTCTCTCATCGATGTTTCTAACTCTCTATCCCTCTCCCTTCCTCTCTGTAAAAAAATCAATAAAATATATTAAAAAAAAAAAATCAAGTAAGTCAGGAAAGGCCCTGTTGAAGGAGTCACTTTAAGCCAACTGGCTTGTCTCAACTTCCCCAAAGTATCAATCCACGTGCAGCAAGTGGTGTTGGTCATAGCACAGTCTGTGAGTCAGGACTTTAAAAGGTGTCAACCATGCAGGCCAGTAAGATTTAAGGGTCTGTAGACTGCAAAGGTGTTCTTTTTGTCCTGAACACCCTTGCCTTGTGTCCCTTTCTTTGGATACAGAGCCTGAATGCAAAGCTCCCCGGGTCTGGAGTTGTTAACCAGAAAGAAAGAAATGCATCCCCAGGGCTAGGGACTCTGACACAATAGAGAAGGCTAAATTTTCCCCAGAGAAACTGATGCATTGAAAATCAGGGAGAAATTTGGGATGGGCAGAACTATAGAATCGCTAGCATCGCGGCAAATCCAGCAGTTGTTTGGAGGCTAAATTACCAACCTTTGCAGTGGTCTGAGATACATGAACTTTCCAGGCCTGGGCAAGACACAAGGTAGACAAAAGAGTCATAAAGACCCTCATGTGTATGAAACAGGGAAAAATGGTCAGAGATGGAAGGAGGAATGGAAAGAAACATTCTTGATCTGACATCTTGGGGGGAAGTGGTCTACTCGGATGTTGGCTACTTTTTTCCTAGTCAGTTTGATTGTGAGGTCTCCAGCGTTTACACAGGACCAGAAGTCAGGTGGAGACTTCTTCAGGTGTGAAGTATGCACCCATGATTCAGCACCTCCTGATTTGCCCACGGTGCCAGTGGTCAAGAGTTCCTGGTACACCCATTGCTAAAGATCTGACGAGAGCTCATTGCGATGGAATTGACAGGGAGATTTGGTTATTTCTGTGATATACAACATCTTAAGATAATAAGTGGAATTATGACTGATAATACCAGGATATATCAGATTTCTAGGAATGTCATACATTTCTAGGATGCACTGATTAGAATTCTAACCGTTAGAATCCTTAATTCCTAGTGAACACTAAGAAGTAAGCAATTGTGAACTGTTTGTTACACTAGCATTCTGTGGATTGGAAAACTTATCATTACATTTCATAATTTCCAGAAGAACATTCTCCCTCACAGTAAATGTTTCAGTGTGGCACAAACCATGCTGACTGATAGACCTGGCATTACAGACAGAGATGTGGGAAAGCCGACTCTAAAAAGGATTCTCACCCTTCACCAGCTTCTGCCAGTTTTCTCAGAATCCACTCTGCAGCCTCCAGAGCGAGTGGGGTTTAAAGGATAGAGTGTAACCCTGGTATCTACCAGAAATTGGGCAAGGTTTTCCACTGATGTAATTTTAGTTTCTCCTTAGCTGTTTTAAGGGAATAACTGGTAGCAGTTTACTGGAAAAATCCCTAAGAGTCTCATCAACCTTGGGAGGAGCCTATATAGGGGCATCTGTAAGGCCACTGACTTGGCAGGCTTTTGTTCAGGTCTTGCATTCTCTTTATAGTGGGAAGGCAGTTCAGAGAGAGGATTAGACTGTGAGTACTCAGGTAAAGGAGGATGGAGGGGAGCAGTAGGAACATATCAGTCCTATAGTCTTTTGTTGTAGGTACCACTATGTGCTTAATTTTTTATTAGCCTTTTGCAATGAACCTTTAAGTGAAGTTATTTTGGAATCTTGAAGCCACCTGGAGGTTTTAGCATGCCAGTTAAAATAGGTATCCAATTCTGTTTTATTTGGGAGCCCTGGCTTTCAAGTACACATCTTAAATGAATGCTCTACTCTAATTGTAACACTGCCCATAATGGCTGTCAACCTATATAAGGAGGCAAACTGAGGCAAGCTCAAATGATCAGAAATTGAGTTTATTCAGGAATAGCAAAGGAATTGCAATTCTGGAAATGCATGATATATTCAGCTACAGGTGAGTCCGTTGAGGGTTTGGGGCAGGCTGTATTTATGGGCAAGGAGTGAAAAGGGGGTAGAGTCCAGCCAGAGTCTAAACAGTAAGCTTATTGGCTCCAGGTTAGAGATTCTTGGTGGATATTCAGTTGTTGGAAGGTAAGTCTCAGTCTTCTGTTTATCTGGCATTTACAGGTAATTGGTCTCTCAGCTTTTAAGTTCTGTTTTTCTGAAGGCACATGTGTGACATTCTCCGTTTCCTATCCTCCAGTTCCATTTTAGATAGAAATGCTTTCACATTTCCCCTCTTGATCAAGATATTTTGCAGAAAGTATCACTGATCAACCATATTATTTAGGTGTTGCTTTCTTTCTTCCTCTTGTATTTTTTTCTTGATCAAAGACATTGTTAGATGGAGAATGTGTCCCTCAGAGCAGAGAAGGATCATCCTCAGGTGTCTAGTACCATAGAAGAAGGAAACAGCAATGGATTTCAGTAGCCTCATTGGAACAATAAGAAATGTTAACAACCAAACTGTAAATTTGGGTCAGGATAGCTGAGTCAGGGGAACAAGGAAGACCAGACATGGGCATGAATAGATTTCGTGGTTGGAGATTGGCTGGTGTCTTCTGGTTTGAGAAGGGCTATAAATTCCTCTAAGATTAGACTAAGTTTCTTGGATGAACCTGTGTTGACCATCTCCATTTTTTCCATAACATAAGTGACTCCATTTTAGTTTGGGTCTACATTTCCACTTTTTGATCAAGTCCCTATTAGGGAGTATTGATCACTTGTATATTGCTAGGTGTTTCTTCTGCATGGACTTTATCCATTTTGTTTATTTTCCTTTACCATGCCACAACTGGATATCTTCCTCAGGGTGAGAGAAGCTTTCAGGGTTGGTAGCCACTAAAAGGTCACATTTGAGCATAGTGGATCAAAGTGGAGGTCAAGGCAGAGAGATTTTGTCCAGGGTATAGGTGTTAGATATCAGTTTGAAACACTGGGCAAATCTATCAGGTTTGCTACTTTTTACAAAGACTCAATAGACAACAACTGGATACTTCAAAAATTAAAACACAAAATAAAATGACAAATAGGATAGAGAGACCAAATTGTAAACCATGAGCCCAATCCTATTGGTAACCAGATGAATAAATCAAAATTCCAAGATAAATCAAGTTGAGCTTGACCTCAGGTTTCTCAGAAGTATTGATCCGAGTACAATGGTATTGACTATAGATGCATTCTTGTTCAGTTAAGAGGTACTTAAGGTTGTCCAGTTGCCAAGGATAACTTTAGCTAGAGAGTCTTGGAATTTTTGTTGGGCAGCTAATGCCTTTGTGGTAGAGTCAGCAATGTTTCCTAGGGTTTAAAGGGTTTCTGATCATAGTCTCATTTGTACTTGCTTCTAACCAGGCAAGTAGAGATCTGCCAAAAGAAATAAATCCTGAATTCCTCCTGGTAAGTCCTATATAAGTTGATGATAATTCAGGGGAGTTGACTAACGAGGTGTCTCAGTTTGGTTGTAGACAGTTAGGAGTGCAGTACATACCCTAAATAAGAGACATTTGCCAGTTCTGTGTCAGCCATCTAGGCACAGGCATTCACAGGCCCAAGGAGCAAAACCACCACAGACAAAGTCCCTTCAGGGCACAAACCCACTCCTGCTTAAATGGCCTTGTTAACGATTCATCTGCATGGTTTGTTGCATTTGCACATTCAAGGCAGGCGTAGGTTAGGGTTTTGATGCATCTGGGAAATAAATCTCCTATCCTGAAATAAAAAATTGTTCTAAATTCCTTGCAAAGGTGGATGCTACTGGTAAGATTTGTCATCATTGGGGCAGATACGATACAGATAGATAATCACAAGAACTTGGGGGTTGCACATGTGTTACGGTTTCATAGGTATTTGTGTCTAACTGGGAAAGATCAGTGATAATCAGAGAAAGGAAAAAGAAAGGCACCAGAAGCCTGGCTGCAAAAGCACGAAGGGAATGAGGGTATTGGTTATGGTGGCATTAGGGATAGAAAATAAACTGGTTACAGGAATGACCAGCATCTCTACCATCATGGGAGATATGAAGTTTTAGGTGGCAAATCCAGCAGCCTAGAAAGTTACCACACTTGGCAATCACCTGGGAGATACAGGCAAGGGCATTTTATATATGGACAAGATCAAGGGAAAATAGGAGAAAAAAAACAGAAAAGTAGAATAGTCTGATTAATTTTTCCCCTCGTGACTTTTGTAGAGGAAAACAGTGTTGGAAGTAAGCTTTAAGTTCTGCTGGCCTGGTCCATGTTTGGGATAGCTGTCTACATCCAGTGTTGTCTGCTGCTGGCTGCGTGGAGATCTTGAGTTTGAAATCATCAGTGGCTTTGCTGGTCCATTCAGGTCCTGTGACTCTTAAATAGGGACGGATGCCTTCACGTTTAGCTGCATGGGAATTGGTGAGCAGTACCAGGAAAGGTCTTTCCTACAAGGGAAGAGGAAGTCCTTTAAGTTTATGTCTTTTTCAGTAGACATATTCTCTAGGACAGCGGTCACCAACTGATGGTCCGTGGACCACTGGTGGTCCATGAAGTCCAAAAGGTTGGCAACCGCTGCTATAGGAAGTAGGTCATGAGGGGAATCAGAGATCAGACTGTATTCACTGTAGGCTTTTTTAACTTTGAGAGATGTTTCTGGAAATAGAGAATAGGGAGCTAGTAATATTTTAATAGATCCCATTGGGCAATGTGATGGTCCGAGTATGGGGAATGAGGCAGCTGTATGGGTCTGCAGGTTACTCTTTCACAGGGAGCAAGCTTATGTTTTTCAAAAGTTAAGAAAGGACCCTTAGATTCTCTAGAACAGTGACAGCACCTTGGTCCAGGGAATTCCCAAGGCTCACAACGTTTTTGTAATTGGGTTTTAATGATGCCACATTCAACCTTTCTGCTAGTCCTGAAGACTGAAGACGATATGGACAATATGCAGCCTCTGTGGAGCAGAGAAGGGACTCTGCAGAATTCCTGGATTGCCTGGCCAGGAAAATGAATTCTGAGGTCACTGTGCAAAGCAGTAGGGGAGCCCCAGGGAGGGATGATGTTTTCAAGTAATTTCTTTGCTACAAAAAAAGCAACAGGAAAAAGCTTCTACCCAGTGAGAAACATACAGACCATGACCAGCTCATATTTGTTCACTTGTTTTTAACAATTGTATTTAGATTAATCAATAAAATTTCTCAAGATATTAAACAGTGAACCAAATCTTATTTTCCTTGCTGACAAATTGTGTAACAGAGATAACCAAACTTATTTGACTAGGATATAAGTTTTATTTCTGCATTATAGTAAAGCTGGTAACTCTGAATACATACCTATTTTAATTGAACCGACACACTTAAACTAGCTTTTATTTACTAAATATTTATCCTAGATTACATAAACTTTGAAAAACATCTGGGTTAAGTTTCTATATTTCTGAGCATTTAGAATACTTAATTTGATAAGTGCTTATTTTCCTTTAAGCCAGTTAAATAGAGCTCATTTACAAACTAATTTTGGTAATGCTACCCAGAAGAAGAAAAACATTACCCATTTGCAATATATATACATATTGCATTAAAACATTACCCATTTGCAATATATATACAACAGAAATTTTAATTTTAAAATTTTGGCCTTGAGACAAGTACGATAATGCAAAAATCACTAGTTTATAGAAAAAACAGATGGCCACAAATCAGGTTTCCAGCAGAATCTTAAAGATTCCATTTCTTTAGTTAAGCATTGGCTCTGAGAGCAGAGCCAAATTAATACCTCAATGCCTGAACATGTTCTTGAGGTTGGCAGGTGATCCAGTGTCAGTCTAGCCTGTTCCATGACCACCTTATCCTCGTATCAGTCTTAGAGTTAGTTGGGAAGCCCTCTAACAGCTTTAAGTGCTCAACTTGTGCCCATCAGTTTTGCAGCTTTGGCTTCTGAGATTCCCATTAACCATAGAACTATTACTCCTTTACCTCCTGTGCACATTGACAGAAACCGGCAGTAGCCAAAGAGATGGTCCTGCGGACTGGCCAAGAGAAAGCCTTAGGTATGCACCAGCAGCAGCTCCCAAAGTAAAACTGCAGCCTGAACCAGCAGACCTCAACCAGTGTGAACTGTGGACTAACCGAGGGCTAGTGACTGGTGCTCTGTTAGAGCCTCTTGTCAGTCCAGACTAACCCATTAGGCCTGTCCTGGGCAGCCAATTAGATTGATAACTCAACGCAAAGAGAGCTGAACTCAGGACCCAGAGGAGCTTACCCATGGCCCTCGGAAATGGGGGAAAAGAGAACTCAAAAGGTTCACAGGGACCAGAGCCTGGATTTCTCATCCTTGAAGCTGTGAGATACCTTTTTTGGGTTCCACCACTGCTATCAAACTGTTAAAAAAAACAAAATTCAACTGAGTAAATTTTTGAGATCTTTTTGGCTTTATTCATTTAAGTCGCAACTTAATTCCTTGAGGAATCAAAAACTGTACTTGTCTTCCAAATCTAGTCTTTACAAGAATAGAAATGCAGCATTCAAAGCAATTCAGAGCTTACCTATCCTTTTTACCAATCCCCAAACCTCCCCTATTCATCTCAAAAGGCTTGCAGATACTGTAAAAGATGTGGATTCAGAAAACAGTTTTTTCCAGTGCCTTTGAGATATAAATGTTCTACCTGGTGTTCTCCAGGAGTTCTCATCTGGGCTATTTCTTTTAAATGCAAACTTAAGGGAAGTAATTCTTATCAGAGGAAAAAAAAGATGGAGAAGGCTATTTGGAATTTAGGCAAATAAAAAATCTTAAGTATCTTCTCCACAAATATTAATGAAAAGTTTTAGCCATCTGAGCATGTAACCTTAATTTATTACAACTTCCAGAAACATGGCTTGGATCCAACTCTTCTGTGATAAACTAGTGAGGTATGGCTCATGACTCGGGGCAAAGGTGGAGCCAGGACTTGCTAGTTCTCTTTCCATCTCCACATCCGCTTCCTGCTCCTGTAACTGCATTCTTAGGAGGAAACTGACATCTTCATGGTGTGAAAGCTGCTTGGTCTTGCAGCTTTCAACCTGTGGACCAGTGACTGTGGCTGGAGGACTCTTAATTGGGCCACCTGAGTCACTTTCCACCCTAGGTGAGGGTATGGGGTGACACCTGGTGGAGAGCACCACCAGGACCACATAAAGGTACAGAGGGACTCCACCAGGGTGCCAGCATCCACACTCACCCCCAAGGAACAGCCAATGTCCACTATGGGATCCAACCACCTTTTGCCACAAAAAGTTTCTCAATTCACAGGCACAATCGCACACATCTGTTTTCTCAAGGCAAAGAGGAATTTTGCAGCGAAGGTGTAATGGAGTCAGGCATGGACCATGCACATGCTCCATTTCTTTAGTTAAGATATCCATGGACCTAACTAATTAAGAGACTTTGTTACTTTGCTTCTGAAGCCACATTTAAACAGCATTAACTGGGGTTCCTGGCACAAGACTCTCATTAAGATGGTATACCCACAGTATGCTTATAGATGCCTTGGGATTTCCCAGCTTTCGTGGGTGTTTTTTTAAAGCCAGATGAGAAACATTTACAAAATCCAGAATGTCTTCATCCATTTGTTCCTAGAGAAGTCAGCAAATCAAACAGAAAAGTGGCAATGACTGATCATTCTCAATCATAAACTGGTTCTTGAGGCCATGTTTAAGATGCTCTTTAAACTTGCTCTTCTTTGAACCACATTGGATTGGGGGCTCTTCCTGTCACCCATCCCAACCATAACCCTAGCACTAGGTACAGGGAGGTCAGCAGCAGAGGAGAGAATCTTCTGACATTTATGGGAAGTCCAATGGTGTTTCCAAATAGACCTTCCTACTCCCTCACTGGCATATGCTCTTGGGAGGTCAAACTTGAAAATCCAGCCTTAACAAGACACAGACCTACTAGCTCACAGTCACAGTCCAATGTCCTTCACAGGAACATTCTTTCCAAAACTGAAGGCTGTGGTCAAAGGCCTAGAGGCTTCATCCCTTCAGGAATCAGCACAAATGAAATCACATGAGGAGTAAAAGCAAAAAGCACAAGAAGGGGCACACAAGACACTCCAGGCCACAGCACAGCTGTAGGACAGAGCACCAGCTTAGCCACGGCACCATCTGGGACTGCGGCTCAGAAGGCAGGGCCTACAGGCAAACTCCAGCTCATTCCCACCCTCACCAAGATGAAGTCTGACCTTTACCTTACCCTGAAAGAGCTAGTTTAGGATCGCTAGAGAGGGGCTCTTTTTCCTGAACGTGATCCCTAGTGATGATTATCAGCTTCAACATACATAGCTCTGTGATCGCTTCTTGATATGTAAAAATTCCTTCTACTCAACCTACATAGTGCTGCCTACCTGAAACACTTTTTAAAAGTCTCTTGTTTTCTACACACTTTCCTATATATTTTCAATATACCTTTTTTTATAATCACAAAACATGTTATTTGAAATAGTAAGCATTGGTTCAACATTTTTAAAAACTCAGTTTAAAATATGACTCCAGTTTCACTAGGGTGAAATCTAACATTTTAAATGTTCTAGGACAATAAAATCTAGTTAGCCCTAGGGGCCAGGGAGGACTACCCAAAGCAGCTGTTCTGTGGGAAAAGAAAGCTGAGAAACCCAGCCCCAGGGGCTTTCTGGTGCTGCACCGGGGGATCACGTGGGGTCTCTGAAAGCTCCCGTACCTAGCACACCCAGTGCACCGCAGACCAATTAAACCAGCACCTCTGGGGTGGAGACCAGACCTGAGGTTTATGAGATTTCCTGGGTGACTCCAGCATGCATGCCAACTGCATAAGTAAGCGTTAGCTCCACTGTCCTCCTTCACAGATGTCAAAGGTTAGGTCCCCTATATGTCTACTCAGCACTGCATCAGGCCTAGCTCCTTGTGGACAGGGAAGACTACTGCTCGGTATGAAACCCTACAAAATCAGCACGCACTTGTGAAGGCAGGCTGGTAAACGCCACTCCCCACTTACCATCTGCTCTCCTTGGATTCCCTGCAGGAGCTACAGTGACAGCTGTTTCCTGGATTCCCCCCTGTATCCAGAACTAGCTGACGTCCAGTGGTACGGCCAGGAGAAAGCCAAGCCGGGGACCCTCGTGTGAGCCAGCCGGCCTCAATCTGACCGCCTCAACGCCATTCTGAGATCACCTCACTGCCTCTCATTTGCCTTACCCAGACACACTGTCACCCTGCACCAGCTTCGGCCCTCAGCACTTTTTCCTCCTGTCTCCACATCCCCTCACAACTCAAAAACCTGACTGAGGAGACATTATGGAAGGTTCCGGTCCCACTGTGTGTCCCCTGGCTCTCTTGCCCACAGAGAGCCAGGCACCTGTCCTTAATGGTACCTTGGTGGCTTCCCCCTGCCATGACAGCCCCCAGGCCAGGAACCATCAGGGAAGCTGGCTGGCCTCGAATTCCTGTGGACAAGTGTTACAGAGGACAGGGAAGGAGACTACTGCGGGTGGCCCAGAAAGTCTGTTAAGCTGTGGCCAGCCTGCCGCCTGGAGGTGCCAACTAGGCACTTCAGGAACAGGCCGCCTGGTGGAAAGGCTCTTGACACCTGAAATATTCCTTGGGCAGTGGCTCTTGGGGGAGTGGGGAGGAATGAAACAGGACGCTCAACACATCAGAGATGCATCAGAGGATCACAATCAGTTCTATGCTGCCAAAGATTTAAAAAATTAAAACACAAAAAATGAGAGGGGCCAAGAGGAAGACATTCTTTGTGTAACAAAATCTCTTTCAAATTCTAAACTGCTACAACACCCAAGTCCAAGTCAACCATTTGTAAACTGTTTCCCCTCTTTATGCCTCTCCCTAATGTCCACCTTCTCTCTCGGGAGAGCCTGGAAAACTCAGTGATGTGACACGAAAGTTGGATCTCCGTGAGTCTGGACGCTGAGGACAGACCTGTGGGGAGCAGCGGAGTGTGCTATCAGCCCTAGTCGGTGACCAAGCCCAGGACACAGCTGCTTTCCTTTTGGGATTTGTAGG
Source organism: Plecotus auritus (assembly GCF_963455305.1). Taxonomy (NCBI): domain Eukaryota; kingdom Metazoa; phylum Chordata; class Mammalia; order Chiroptera; family Vespertilionidae; genus Plecotus; species Plecotus auritus. Next base: position 151,723,398 of record NC_137770.1, read on the forward strand.
AAACATAAGGTGATAATGCCAAAAGTGGTTCTCTCTCATTAAAACAACCTGTATACGATCCTGTTTTTTTTTGTTTTGTTTTGTTTGTTTGTTTTTGCACAAGGTGTTTCATTATATTTTTTACGGGAAACCAAGGGAAAAGCACATTGCAATTCATTCAAGTGTTTAACTGTTGTCGCTCATTTTATGTTTGTTAGCACTTGTGTAACAAAGAGCTCAGATACAACTTCAGTTACCAATGTGTCACTTATTCAAAAACCCAACTATGCCCTTAGATAGAAAGATTTTACTCATGTGTCTACTAAGGCAGAGCAGGGTTGAAAAAAATACCAGCTCTCAGGGGGCCCACATGCCTACAACAGTGTCAGCCACCTGATGTACCACACTTGTCAGCAGGTACCAAAAAAAGAAAGAAGAGCAAAAAACAGTGTGGGAGCTGCACGTTTACATGTGCTTTGAGCTATGCTTAAAACACAACTGGAAAGCCATCAATCTTCACAGGCCTCAAAACTACTTTTATAATAATAACAAGTGCACACTCTTAGTTGGGTATTCAAAATGGCACAAACACGGTCTCCACAGAGGTGGTATGCTGTGCTTATTGGCACAAGTGGGAGGGTGGGGCGATATTTTTTCCCTCACTTATAATGACTTACCGGAAAGGCTTTGGGCAGCCAGAGACAGGAGCCAGGGTGGGGGTAGTTTTGTGGGAGAGCAGGACTGAAGTTAGCTTTAGCATAAAAAGAAAAATCTTTGTTCTTTATGTATATGTAATCCAAGAATAACAATAGACTCCACCAGACCAGGAGGGTATGGATGGACATTAAACAAAATAACTAATCTGGTGCACCCTCTGCTGCAGCGGGCAAAGCGCATGGATTCACAGCTGGCTGGGCCATCTGGATGATTCAGGGCCTGGTCTGTGAGGCCCTGTGCATGGCTGGGTTGGCGATAGCAGCTAGCGGAAGGGATTACTATTCACAGAACACTTTAGGGGTAAACCCTGCAGAATACATAAAACTGGTTATAACGTTAAAATGATTCTGGGGATTGATGGGGGGGGGGGTGTATATTTTTGTTGCCCTTATTCTGATGGTCAAAGCTACAAATAGCAGATTTTTTCCCTCCCCACTTGGAAACGTTATACATTGGGCCATTTTTTCTTTCTCCCAAAACTGATACATGGATAATCAAACTGGACTATGTACAACAGGAGCAGTCAGTCGAAAGGGAAATAGAAAAGGTGACAAGGTTCTACAACATGTACAGTAATGGAGCATTAAGTCTGAAGTCAATCGGGTCAAGCTTTAAGCCCAGTTGGGTTACAAAGAATGAGAGATGAAAATTCTTTCCAAACACCTGGGTTCTGGATTCTGGGGGCAGAAAGAAATGGAGCAGGAGAGGGATTATAATTCAGACCAACATCACAATAGTCTGGTAGTAAAGACAGAGATTAAGTAAAACAGGTTTTACTGTTTAGCTGTGTTCAGTTACTACGAAGTGTACATAAAGTATTAGTCCTTTGAGACTGATATGATTAATGAATGATCAATATGTTGGGAAACAATAGAGTAATTGTACACAAGCACTTGCAAGCTCTTTATAGATCCCTATTTCTTTAAAACAAAAGATGAACCATAAAGCCTAGTCTGATATAAAGCCCCATTGGATTCTTTGGACACGTGTAAGAAACTACCTGTTTAGCCAGAAGACTGGTGAAAACACCTATATCAGACTGTTGCTAGCCAGGTGAATTTTTTATTTTATTATATGGAGGTGAGTGTTGAAGAAGTTAAAATTCCAATTTGTTTTCATTCAGTATTAGTTTAGTTCTAAATATAGCAAACCCCATCCAGGTGCTATCAGATGACCAGTTACTGCTTAGTTAACTAGGTGTAAAGTTTTTCATACACAATGTCAATAGTTTATTACAAGTTGTGTAAAATGGACTCTAGTTTAATAATGATGGAGAGAAGGATTAGGTTGCTCCTGAAACTGACTGTAGAGCATGTAAAATGATTTTACTGGATTCTGTTCAACTGTAATCAATGAAAAAGATGTATGTTGTAGACAAAATTGCAGAATTAAAAAGAAATCTGCTTTTAATTTATTCTTTTTGTATTAAGAATTTGTATAGTACCTTTACATTTTGCAAAACAGTGTTGTCGACACTTATTAAAGCGTTTTCAAAATGAAGAGATCTCAGTTGCTGCTTGGCGATCTTGTTTGTTTCTAGATGACAAATGCTTAAGATGCTTTGGAAATCTGTAACTCCGGTGCTAGTGTCCTCACCAGGCTCATTTTTTAAAGTCAACTTGCAGATGCTATTCTTTCTATTAAATTTTTTAAATTTCATTTTTAAGTACAGTTTGAATTCAACATTATTTTGTATTAATTTTGGTTATACAGCACAGCGGTTAGACAACCATATACTTTACAAGTGTTTCCCTGATATTTCCAGTATCCACCTGGCACCATATGTAGTTATTACAATATTGTCGACTATATTCCCTATGCTGTACTTTACTTCCCCATGACTGTTTTGTAACTACCAATCTGTACTTCTTAATCCCTTCTCCTTTTTTACCTAGCCCCCAACAGTCCTTCCCTCTTGCATCCATCAGTCTGTTCTCTATATCTGTGTGTCTGTTTCTATTTTGTCTATTCATTTATTTTGTTCTTTAGATCCCACATATAAGTGAAATCATATGGTATTTGTCTTTGACTTATTTTACTTAGCGTAATACCCTCTAGGTCCATCCATTCTCTCATCAGATCTTTATCTTTTTTATGGCGGAGTACTATTTCATGGTATATATGTACCACAGCTTCTTTCTTATCCACTCATCTATTGTACAGATGCTATTTTTATTGTCTTGTTAGGTGTTGTAGACAAGCTCAGTTCATTTACTAGAGGCTAATTCTTATTCTATTTTTATTTTCCTTTTGTTACTTAGAGATGATATATTCTCAATTATGTATTTTCCCTTCTTCATAAAAGGATGTGAGATTAGAGATCACACTTTGTCAGGATGCTAGGTTAGTGTTTGTATCACTGTTATTATAAAGAGTTACCCATGTGCAACATGTGCTAGGCATGGGCACTGTCTCCACAGAAGAGAAACTATAGGACCCTGGGCTCTGGAAGTCAGTCCTTGTCAATTTCCAGTAGTTCCTGGCTCTGTGTGGGATGCATAGGGCCAATCAGGGGGACAAGCAGGATGCTCAGGCTTTTTACCACCACTGCTGTTCACTGCTGTGCTCACACCACAGCTCAAATTCTGTCCCGACCCTTCAGGTCATATCACCAAAGCAATAGCCTACTGGGCCTGCAGGTCCAAAGAGCCCCATGTTTAAGGGCATAAAGGTAACTGGCTGACTTGAGGAGGAAATTTGCTGCAATTGAATCCCTGCCTCCTAGTCTAAGCCAACATGCATCTCTTCTTTAGCAGGAAACTAGAATCTGGCGGCCAATAACATCCCTGGATGGAAAGTCCTCCCAGATGGAAAGCCCTTGCTGAAGCATTTGCCACCACAGCTAACCCTGCCAAAAATGAGAGCAATCACCCTGGCTGGTTTCTCAGTGGTTAGAGCTTCAGCCCACAGACCAAAGGGTCATGGGTTCAATTCCCGGTCAAGGGCACATACCTTGGTTGCAGGTTCAATCCCCAGCCCCAGTCAGGGTGTGAGCAGGAGGCAATCACTTGATGTGTCTTTCTCATGTGGATGTTTCTCTCTCCTTCGCCTCTTCTTTCCACTCTAAAAATCAAGGGAAAAAATCCTCTATGGATGAGGGTTAAAAATAGAGAGAGAGCAATCCACTGAAAACGCAAAGCATACCTGGAAGTGAGCCTATTAAGACAGTATTTTATACTTCCTAAAGCTTTCCTCAGGAAAGCAACCAAGATAATCTGTAGCTCAAGATAATCTACACTAATCCTATATAATAAAGAGCTAATATGCAAATGGCCATCACGCCCTCACACCGTAATGCCTCAGACACTCAACACTGGGGAAAGAAGAATGGGGACCAGCCAGGCACAAATGAGCTCATAAGAGAGGAATGGGGACCAGCCAGGCTGCAGCCTGGGAGAGGGACAAGCCGCCCACCCCATTGTCCTGGGCACCAGCAGCCCCCAGCCCCATGGTCCCAGGTGCCAACTGCTGGGGCTGCGGCCCAGGAGAGGGACAAGCCACCCGCCTTGTGTCCCGGGCACCAGCACCTGCACCTGCGGCCTAGGAGAGGGACAAGCTGCCCGCCCTGCAGTCCCAGGTGCCTGTGGCTGCAGCCCAGGTAAAGCTGCCTGCCCATGGTCCCCTGAAGCTGCAGCCGGCCTGGATGAAGCTGGCCCAGGTCCTGGGTGCCTGAGCCAGCCAGAGGGAGGGAAGCCTGGGTCTTGGGTGCCTGCGACTGGCCAGAGGAGGGAATCCTGGGTCCCAGGTGCAGGGCAAGACAGAGGCAGTTAGGGGCGATCAGGCCAGTAGTGGAGCAGTTAGGGGTGATCAGGCAGGCAGGCAGAGGTAGTTAGGGGCAACCAGACAGGCAGGCAGAAGGGTTAGGGGTGATCAGGGAGGCAGGCAGGCGAGCGGTTAGTAGCCAGCAGTCCCAGATTGCGAGAGGCAGTCAGACATCCCCCGAGGGGTCCCGGATTGGAGAGGATGCAGGCTGGGCTAAGGGACCCCCTCCATGCACGAATTTCATGCACCAGGCCTCTAGTCTATACTAATAAAAGCCTATATGGTCATCTTGCCCTTACACTGTGATGCCCTCACGCCTTCATGCTGTAACAATCCATCATCAGGAGGCTGCGTGCACAGTGGGCACACACAGGTGGGTGGGGTCTTGATGCTGCGTGTGCGGCATGGAGGCAGGTTCTGCAGCTCCTCATGGCGACGCCAGGGGCAGGCCCCCCAGCTCTGGCCTACCTCTTTGGGGCAATCCATCGAGGAGCCCCGAATGGGTGGGCAGGGCCTACCTCTTTGGGGAGATCAATTGCGGGCTCCCACACTGTGAGAGGGCACAGGCCAGGCTGGGGACCCCCCACCCCAAGTGCATGAATTTCATTCACCAGGCTTCTAGTTTCAAATAAACAGGGATCTTCCACAAGTCTTGTACATGTAAATACACCACAGCTCAGGAAATAAATCTCATAGCCACTCATTAAGTGGAATGGGAAGGTCGAATTTTTTCATTGCTTCTTCACTCCTTCCTACCTTTCACCACACACACACACACACACACACACACACACACACACACACACACACACACGCACACTCCCTCCTTACACGGTGCCAACAAGGCAATTTGGTTATTAGAAAAAACTTCAGTAAAAGCATTAGAAATAGCCAGACCTTTCCTTCCTCTCTTCCTCAAAACCAGTTAAAACAAAACAAAACAAAACAAAACAAAACAAAACAAAACAAAAGAAAAAAACAAAAAAAACTCAGACATAAAATTCCTTTAAAAAGAGGGCTGTCAGGAAACCACAGATGAGGGCTAGCAAGGAGGCATCAGGCCCCAGTTAAAGTCATTCATTGCATTTAAGAGACCTATATTATATTTGGGGGTGGAGGAAGGAGGAAAGAAAAAGTAAATTATAGAAGACCATAGAAAGTGACAAGAAATAAGGGATAGTGGAAGATTTAGCCTCTGACAAGGAGAAGGAACATGTTTTCCTCAAGTCATGTAAGAAAAGCTGCTGGCAGGTGTGGAGGTGGAAAGAGACCTTGGGCTTGCTCCATATTCAACCTGGTGTGAGAAAAGATAGGTGAGGCCACCCTTCCAGTGAGAGGGTCAATAGATAGCAGGTTCAGCATGCAGCAGAGTAACAGGGTTTAGAATATAAAATAGCCTAAGAGGAAATGAAGACGGAGAATGTCCTCCAGGCATCACTTAGGGCCCAGCTGCCACTGGACACTCAGTGGCTGTGAATTCCCTCCTGGCACTTACTAGCTAGGGTATGGGAGGAGACCGATGGAATGGCACAGGCTTAGGTTCTGCAGTGTGGCATGGCAGGAGGACAAAAGGGTAAGAGAATCTAAGATCCTGGTGAGAGAATGACTGAAATGACAATGGCTTTTAGATGGACTAGAGAGAAAGTGCAACCAGGAATAAAGCAGAAAACAGAGGAGTAAATAGGATGCCTTGAAGAGGCCCAGGAACAGAAGAATGAAGGAGCAAGGGAGCAAGGATAGGACTTCATGACCAGAAGGAGGTAAATACTCATTTTCCCATAACCTTGCCATCCCCATGTGAGTGAACCGCACAATCTGATAATCGTCACATGGAAAAGTCCCTATGTCAGGCTGATGTGGCTAGTGAATGTCACCTGAGCTTGGGTGACACGCACCTGGACACACACCTGGGTCTCATTCCCTGTGTGCAGGAGCTGCAAATCTGGCTGCCTGTTGTATCAGGGGACCAAATCCACACCAACTGACAGAGATTTGATAAAAACAATTGCTTAACCAGATAGCGAAGAGGTGACAGAGCAAAAGGGGGTTGCTGAGACCTCACAGAGATGATGAGCACAGGAAGCAGCATCTGTCCTTAGGGATGGGAAACAAAGGCAAGGGATGGTTAGAAGGGAGAAGCTGGTTAGATGGTTAGAAGGGTGCAGCCTGTGGAGCTTGGAGTCAGACCTGAGGAGTGGATACTGCTTTGTTGGCACCTGTGCCCTGGGACCTTGGCAGGACCCCCTCAGAGCCGGGTTCAAACCTCCAAAGAGGGGGCACCAGCTGACAGTGCTCTGACATCTGAGTTGCATGACGAAGTCATACAGGCTGTGCCATCACTGTTAGGGACGAGAAGCTAACAAGACGAGCAGATCCCTTCTTCCTTCCCTAGTTCCAGTCTGTCAATGCTTACTATTGGTGGGACCACCTTCCAAAAGGTCAGCCAGAAAGGAAATGTGTGGCCTGCAGAGTCTCATCGTCACCACGCAGAGCATGGGAGGTGCAGGGGAACTCAGAGAGAACAGCTGCACCACCAGCACCTGCGGCCCAGCAGTCTAGCCTTCACCTCTGAGCCGTGGCTGGTGAACCAACTAGCGATCCCAAGTCCCTAGTCAAACTAAACGGCTCTAAATCAAGGAGAGACCTCTACAATCTACTGCTGAAGGACAAGCCAATGGGTATTGAATGAGTGAATGAATGAATGAGTGAATGAATGAATGAGTTTACACCAGACCATGTAAAACACTGATCATAAAATCCTCCCAGAGGATTCAGCCATCGGTAGCAAATGCAAAGTCTGTTTCCATCACAATATCAAACTCTTGCTTAATTCCATTCACATTACTCCTATTAGCTCTCCCAGACTTGCTACTGTTACAGGAGAAGGTTTTTTCTTACTGCTCTCCAATGTTCTCCTCAAACAAAATATTTTAAAATCTGTTTTCCTAATAATTCTTCCAAGTATTTTTTTTTTCACTTAGCAAGTTTGAAATTATTTAATTTTCAAAATCATGCATTTTATTTGTGTGTCTGTTGTTAAATGCAGCCACTATCTGGTGCTTTATTCTTAAGCATTGTCTCAAGCCTAGAAGAGTCATCCAGAATGCTATCTGATGACATTCCTGGGACTTTAGACAATATTACTGTTACCATGGAATGCAGTCACCAGGCCCTAAGGATTTAACTAGATGCTGTTTATTGAAACTGAACTTCACTGAATCCTTTCCCATTCCATTCTGGTTTCCACATTCAAATATATTGCTCATTCTTCTCATCAAACGTACTATACCTTTTAAACAATTGAAGATTCATAATCTCTGCTTCCCTGATTTTTTAGGTGACCTTTCCCTCCTGCTATCTTATATAATAAAGAGGTAATATGCAATTGACCCTCACACCCTCACAAGATGGCTGCCTACGACCAGGCCACTAGGGGGGTTAGTGAGGAATTACCAAACGACTGAACAAGCAGGCTGTGTGGGGCAACCAGGCTGGCAGGGACGTTAGTGAGGGATGACCAAATGACTGAGCAGCAGGCTGCATGGGGCAACCAGGCCAGCAGGGGGGGCAGTTAGGGGTGACCAGGCATGCAGGGGGGGCAGTTGGGGGTGAACAAGCCGGCATAGGGGGCAGTAAAAGGTGACAAGGCCGGCGTGGGGGGTGTGTGCAGTTGGGGGCCAGCAGGAGGGGGGCAGTTGGGGGGCAATTAGGCTGGCAGGAGGGGCAGTGAGGGGTGACTAGGCTGGTGGGGGGGTTCAGTTGGGGTCAACCAGGCTGGCAGTTAGGGGCAACCAGGCTGGCAGAGGGGGGCAGTTAGGAGCGATCAGGCCGGCAGGGAGGGGCAACTATCTCGGTGAGGAGGGGGGAGATGGGGGTGACCTGGCTGGCAGAGGGGGGCAGTTAGGAGCAACCAGACTGGCAGGGAAGGGTAACTAGGCCGGCGGTGGGGGGGGGGGGCAGCTGGGGGTGACCTAGCCGGCAGCAGGGGGCAGATAGGGGTGACCAGGCAGGCAAACAGGTGAGCTATTAGGAGCCAGCGGTCCAGGATTGTGAGAGGGATGTCTGACTGCCGGTTTAGGCCTAAGCCCCAGGATCAGGCCTAAACCGGCAGTCAGACATCCCCCAAGAGGTCCCAGATTGGAGAGGGTGCAGGCTGGGCTGAAGGGACTTCCCTCTGATGCATGAATTTTGTGCACTGGGCCTCTAGTCCTTCTAATAAAGGAGAACAATTCCTCTGGTCATTTTTTTCCACCTTATGAGATTAAAAAGTTTGTAAATGTTCATACTTCTTGCAGTGACATGTCATTTTCTTCTTAATTTTTTTCTTTACTCTTCTCCAAAAGGTTTTGCTATTCCTTTTGATTACTTGGGAGAAATAATTAGCCTCCTCTTCTACTTTTGTGACCTACATATTTATATTTATAGTTATAGTTATATATTTATAGTGGAGCTGCTTGGTTTTTGCTCAAATTTCTTTTCAACCTACCCACCTTTGAGGCAAGATATTATTTGGTTTTCTTAGGTATTTTGAGCTTTTCTGAGGTGTATACTTCTCTACACAGTACCCTATTTTTCCCAATGTAGCTTTCCATATAGAAGCCTATTAAAATAAAGAATAATAGAGGTCACCAGATGAGCTCTTCCTAAGTCTCTCCTCTACCAGGAATGTCTCTATGAACACACAGGTCCCTCTCCCTCCTTGCTTTTCTATCTTTCCAAAGCAAATCTATCCCTGCTCTGGAAGGCCTCCACTGCTGCTTCTTTGGGGGAGTCTTGCTCCATTCAGTCTCCCTTCTCCTCTAACTTCACACTTTTTCTTTCTCCTTTGGCTCTTCCCTTTTAACATATAAATATACTCATTTTTAAAATCTTAAAATAAAAAAAAATTCTAACAATGTATTTCCCTCTGACTATGACCACATCTCTCTTCTCAGCCAAATGTTTTGGAAGAGAAGCCCTCAGTTGCTGCCTTCACTTTCTCATGCCCCATTCACTTCTTCATTCACTGCCTGCCATCCTGCAGGTATACATCCCCAAGCACCCAGTTGCCATCGCCAAAGGCATTTGTAGCTTTCCTGACCTCCTGACAACAATTGACTGTGTTTAGGAAATAATGTATGGAGCACCAGAAATTAAAGGCAGATGCGATCCCCACAATCTCATGGGGCTCAACAGATTAGGCATTCCTGATAATACTCAGGTTTCTTTGCTTCCACTGCTCACCTTTGCAGGCTTTACTTATATGCTACGTAAATCTCCCTATTCTCCAAGTCTTCTTTTTTTTTTCTTCTTCTTCTTATACATAGCTTCTCAAAGCAATCACTTCTATACCCATGGCTTTAATTACTTTATATACAGGGTGGGGCAAAAGTAGGTTTACATTTCTGAATACATGAAATACAGAGTTTATTCTTGTACTAGAGGCCCAGTGCACGAAATTCGTGCACGGGGGGAGGCGTGTCTCTCAGCCCAGGCTACAACCTCTCCAATCTGGGACCCCTACCTGGATTGGACCTAAACGGGCAGTCAGACATCTCTCTCACAATCCAGGACTGCTGGCTCCCAACTGCTCACCTGCCTGCCTTCCTGATTACCCCTAACCGCTTCTGCCTGCCAGCCTGATCACCCCCTAACCACTCCCCTGCCAGCCTGATTGATGCCTAACTGCTCCCCTGCCAACCTGTTTGCCCCTAACTGCCCTCCCCTGCAGACCTGTAAATCCCCCCAACTGCCCTTCCCTGCAGGCCCGGTCACCCCCAACTTCCCTCCTCTGCCGGCCTGGTCACTCCCAACTGCCCTCCTCTGCTGGTCTGATCGCCCACAACTGCCCTCCCTTGAAGGCCTGGTCCCTCCCAACTGCCCTCCCATGCTGGCCATCTTGTGGTGGCCATCTTGTGTCCACATGGGAGCAGGATCTTTGACCACATGGGGGCAGCCATCTTGTGTGTTGTAGTGATGGTCAATTTGCATATTACTCTTGTATTAGATAGGATAGAGGCCTGGTGCATGGATGGAGGCTGGCTGGTTTGCCCTGAAGGGTGTCCCAGATCAGGGTGGGGGTTCCCTTGGGGCGTGGGGCAGCCTGGGAGAGGGACCTGTGGTGGTTTGTAGGCTGGCCATGCCCCCCAAATCATATTACACTTTGATTTGGTTTGGGTTAATTTGCATACTCGCTCCTGATTGGCTGGTGGGCATGGCTTGTGGGTATATCTGAGTGATGGCTAATTTGCATATTACTCTTTTATTAGATAGGATTGTTATTTAGTAACTAGAGGCCCGGTGCATGAATTTGTGCATCACTGGGGTCCCTCAGCCTGGCCTGTGAGATTGGGCTGAAACTGGCTCTCCAACATCCCCTGAGGGGTCCTGGATTGCGAGAGGGTGCAGGCAGGGCCGAGGGACCCCACTAGTGCATGATCAGGGCCGGAGAGGGACACGGGAGATTGGCCAGCTGGGGAGGGACCACGGCAGGGCTCTAGGGCATGTCCAGCCCTTCTCGCTCAGTCCCATCAGCCGGACCTCAGCAGCAAGTTAACCTACCAGTTGGAGCGTCTGCCCCCTGGTGGTCATTGCACATCATAGCAAGCGGTTGAGCGGCCTTAGCATTATCATTAGCATATTACACTTTGATGGGTTGAATGGATGGCCAGACACTTAGCATATTACACTTTTATTATATAGGATTGTTGCATTATTTTCCATATGAACAATTGTAAACCTACTGTTGCCCCACCCTGCAACTCCAATGACAATACAGTTTTAAATGTTTTCATTTAAGTTTTATTTTACATTGAATGCCTCATTTACTAAAACCATAGATTCCACGTTGCTCTATAAAAGCAATCACAAAAGAATGTGATATTCTTAGCATGTCAACTTTAAGAAATTTCCCTAATAACTTTGATCTTACAGGAGGAGGACTCAGGCTGGGGAAAGGCATGAAGAAAACTTCTGGGGTGCTGCTATAAATGTTCTATATCTAGATCTTGTTTCACATCTTGATATAAATTGCAAATATCAAGAATCACCGAGCTCTACAATTAGGATCAGTACACTTCACACACTGCACTGTTTTTGGTATATTCTATCTCAACGTAAAAGAAATAATTGCCCTATTAAATGACCTTTGCAATAGAAAAGGTTTGGGTATATACATTTACCAGGGTTCTGAAAACTGTGGCCCACAGAACACCTGCTTCTTTTATCAGTGAGGTTTTACTGGAACAGCCAGGCTGCTTCCACACTGAGCTGCAGGCTGAGTAGCTGTGATGAAGAACTAAGATCCTGTAAGAAAAGTCTTGCCAACCCTAGATCTAAACTGTCTCTTCTTATGATAGTTCAAATCAACTTCACCTAAATACCAAAGTAACAAGGAAATTCATATGACAGCTCAGTAAATTAATTAGTTAACTGTAATCAAGCATTTCATAAAATTCTACTATGGGGGATGGCAGCATTCTTTTGCCTTGAATTTTGATTACTTGGGAGAACTATGGGTTTAATGACACAGATCAAAAACTAGGACTTTATTTGGCCTTACACATGTTATATTTTTTCAGTTTGGTGTTAATATTTAAAAAAATAGGAGTGTCCACTTAAAAAAACACACAATCAATGCCTGGCTGGTGTGGCTTAGTGGCCGAGCATCAACCCTGCACCAAGAGGTTGCTGGTTGGATTCCCCGGTCAGGGCATATGCCCAGGTAGTGGGTTCAATCCCCAGTAGGGATACGTGCAGGAGGCAACTGATCAATGATTCTATCTCATTATTGATGTTTCTACCTCTCTCTCCCTCTCCTCTCCCCTCTCTGAAATCAATAAAAACATATTTTTTAAAAAAATCAAGATTTTGGCAGTCTATACAAAGGAAGATGGAGCAACTTTGGAACCATATTCCTACAAGGTAACAATGAGCTAAAGTGACTCCTACAACACTGAGGCTAAGCACCGGTTGACACCTCACCCTGTGCTTTCACTGTCTACTTTTTCTATGGCAGAGCTGGAGCACATGAAATATTGCTTCTATTAGTGCCTACATAAAAGTAGCAAAACGAAAGACAGAGGGGGGCGGGGTGGTCAGGTGTTTCCTAACATTCAGCTCACTTGTTACCTGACTGTCATGGGCATGCAAGCTTAAAACTTGAGGTTTAAGCAATGGCCTCTAGGAAAATGTCAGATGAAAATCAGAGATATGGAAAGGCAATAGTTAACTTGATACTTGCAAACATCAAGTGGTAGGGCTCTCCCTCCCTATATCTTCCAAAGTGGTCCTATTCCTAACTTGCATAATGTTGCTTCTTAAAAGGCTTCTTTGTAACCTTTCTGCAACCTCTATGAGTCTATATTTATTTCAAAATAAAGTGTTTTAAGAAATAGCATTTCCTTGCCCAAATTAGAAATCTGTCTTTCTTCCTGTTCTTTGATTGGTCCTCAACCATATATGACAAGTTTAATCCCTCTTCCACCAGAAAGCTCTTCCATTATCTATAACTTTCTGCCCACATCCTCACCAAGAGTCTCCTTTCTCAAGGACTCTCTTGTCCTATAGAATATTCATTCAATCAGCAAAAATTCATTGGGCACCCACCATAAGTATGGTGTGTTCTAGACTCTGGGGTTATAAGAGTGAACTATGTTCTTGACTTGTGGAGCCAACACTAAATTATCCCTAAAATGTAATGTAAGTGGTCATTAGACTTTCCAGTGGCCATATCATATTGCTAATTTCATTACACCTCTAATCCACTACATTCCCAAATTCTTCCTCTTATATATTGCTCAAACATATTCAAGCAACTAGGTTACTGAATCTAAATTTCTTTATGGTCATCCTTGCTAAATGTTACAGTTTTAGAATCTGCCCTTCAGTCTGTCAAGAACTTCTAGAATGCCAGTTTCTTTTCTACCTGAGCGTACACCCTATCCCTTCTAGTTTCTTGTTGTCTATAAATCTGACAAATATACCTCTCTGTAAAATCATCTGAATCAGTCATTAAAATGTTTAACAGGACAGCATTGAGGTCACTAAGAACCTATGGCAGATGTTACTAGCATGCACCAAGTACACAAGGACTCATTATTCTGTGCTCCGTGGCTTCCCTCACTCAACAAGCTGTGAGTCATTTGATTGTATTGTCATGTCTACATCTGTCCACCAAAATATTATTGTGTTTAGGTCAAACACCTTCCGAAATTCAGATATAATATGATCATCAATTTTCCCTAATTATCTTGGGGGGGGGGAACATTTTTTAAACAATGTAAGGCCCTGACCAGTGTTGCTAAGTGGTTAGAGTGTCAGTCCATGCACCAAAGGGTCTTGGATTCAATTCCTAGTCAAGGGCACATACCGGGGTTGCGGTTCACTTACTGACCCCAGTCTGAATGTGTGCGGGAGGCAACCAGTTGATGTGTCTCTCTCACATTGATGTTGTTGTTGTTTTTTCTCCCTCTCCCCTCCTTTCTTTCCTTCCATTGAAAAGCAATGGAAAAAAGATCCTCAGGTTTATCCTAAGGATAAACACACATGCACAAAATATGAGATGACAACAGTTAAAAGGGATGAACAACTAAAGGAGGATACATCACTATGCAGCTTCCATATAAACCAGAAAGCTTTATAAATAAATAGTAGGTATACATTTTATTAAGAAGAAAACCAGTTTATGGGGAGGTACCATTATTTTAAAAAGAAATGCTCTTCTATTAATTATCTGAACCTTGATACACACTATATCTTTGACCAGTGTATAGTTGAACAGAGTTAGAAAATTTTATCATTGGGAATTCTTTTCTGTTGTTAAAGCCAAACAATTTTTTTATTTTTTGCCAACCAAAAGCTTCTTGCCCCCAATAGAGTCACTGGTAGTTATTTTAAAAAATGGAAATGTCCTAAAATTTCCATAAGTATATTTGAACTTTACAAACTCTACCATTCATACTAGAAAATCAGGTTGAAATCACTTGTTAAGATACTTATATATGTAAATAAAGCATAACACAAATTAACGTTTAACACTTGGAATTGAGATACAAACAAATAGATAATTCATGAATATGGTAATGATTGTTCTCTGCACAAAACCTGAAAGCATTTTTAATATTTTAAGTAAATTTTAAATTTTATGTAAAATTTCAGAGTATCATTTTCAAGCAGCTCTACTTTTGAGAATTAACGTTCAGCAAAAGCTACTCTATGGACACAACCTGGGATTCTTGACAATTTGGCAAAAGCTTTCCCCCCACTAAGAAAAATTTAACCAGTAATGATATGCACAAGTTTACATGAGGTATGTACAACTAAGAAAATAAACTATAAAAATACTTCAGACCTATTTGTGTAGAGAAGTGTTGTTATATGTTAATTAAAAGTTATGTTCATTAAAACAAAATTTTTACTATTTGTACCTTTTATCCTAGTGGCTGTTAAGTCTACCTTGAAAGTAATAAAACTAGACTTACTGCAAAATATTCTAAATTTGCTACTCTTCACTAAACTTCCAAAGCAAACTGCAATAGTCTTATTTCAATGCTAAGGTAAATAAAGCATAACCTTTCACCCTGTTTTGCATCAGACTTGAAACTTATAAGGTTTTTATTTTATTCAGTGAAGATGTCTTAAACACAAGTATTTATAAGGAGTGGACTTACTAGTACATCCTATCATGCTATGTCCTATTTGCTATAGTTCTTTTGCTCTCAAAATTTAGTTTTAAAATTGGAACATGTTGATCTTCAGAGAAATGTCTTCCTCTCCAAATTGCTTACCTGAATATATTCCCCTGGGTTTCATCATTTAAAACATGTGCAACATGCTTGGAGGAAATCTTTACCCTTCCTGTTCTGACAGTAACATCAATGGGCCAAGGAGCATTTCCAATGGCCATCTAAAGATAAACATCATTAGCCTAGAAAGAAAGATTAAGGAGAGATCAGAAAGGCAGAAATAACGTATTGGTCCAAATTTTGATATCAAATATTTCACAGGTCTTTATGATGTAATTTTCATCCATCTTTTAAGCATGTTGAAAATATTACCACTCTCCTTACTAAAAAAAAAAAAAAAAAAAAAAAAAAAAAAAAAAAAAAAAAAAAAAAAAAAAAAAATTACATTAAAATACAGATGACAGACTGCCCAGGACCAAAAGAGTCCACGGAAAAACAGAAACCAAAGCTAACCTTGTGAATAAAAAGACAAACATTCCTTTGCAGCCTCTGTGTACTGAAAATTAATGCGTTTTGATCTGGGATTACTAGGTAGCTAATTTGATGTACTGACAGAAACCCCAGTGTGGATTTTCTTTCTACCTAGTCTTCTCCCCGGGTGGTCACACAGAAGACAGAGGCTGACTAGTTTTCCATAATCCAACCTGAAACCATGTCCACTCCCTGAACAGCAGTCGGACCTCTGAAGCAGTGGGCCTCTGCACACGGGGACTATTACATAGAGCCCATGGCGGATGTGTAAACCAAGATTAATTACTGGCCCTGGAGTCAAATAGCTAAAGGATAAGATCGATTCACTTTGGCCCCCCACACCTTCCACCTACCAGGAACCTTAAAATGAAAGCTACAAAATGTAAAGACAGAAACCAATGAAGACAAATGGCTCCTTTTCTAAACCAAGTCTGGCAACTTATGAGGAAGGAAAAGAAGAAGAAAAACAAAGTAGAAAACAAGGAATTTCTAAAAGACCCTGAGGGTCCCAGAGAAGCCTATAGCCAGGCCTCAGAAGATTTTAATTTAAAAATCAAACACCCTGGCTGGTTTTGCTCAGTGGTTAGAGTGTCAACCTGAGGACTGAAGGGTCATGGGTTTGATTCCAGTCAACATACCTGGGTTGCAGGCTCGATCCCTGGCCCTGGTGAGGGCACATGCAAGAGACAACCAGTTGATGTGTCTCTCTCACATCGATGTTTCTCTCTCACTCTGTCTTTCCTCCCCCTCCTTCCATTCTCTCTAGAAAAATCAATGGGAAAAATATCTGTGGGTGAGGATTAACAACAACAACAAAAAATCAAACACCTATGTGATTGATATATAGAATTGGTTTTTAAAAAACAAGCAGGTACTACAAATAGCTCTACTCAAATTTTTTAAAGGGCATATACACATTTTTATCACAGATTTTTATATTTCTATGTATGTAAATTTTAACACTGGACATTTACTGGTAACATTTCCAATATTTAGATTCCCTAAATTTCTAAAAAAAACTGTCCAAATAGGTTAAGTTTTTTGGTCCTTTCCGTAGTTTATATAAAATAAACTTTCACCTGATTCTCATATATAAGAACTAGAAGCCCAGTGCATGAAATTCATGCACTCCAGGGCAGGGGGGGGGTGTCCCTCAGCCCAGATTGCGAGAGGGTGCAGGCCAGGCTGGGGGACCCCACCGATGCAGGATCGGAGCCCTGGAGAGACTCGGGAGGACTCCAGGGCGTGTCTGGCCTGTCTCAATCAGTCCCCATGAGCCAGATCCCAGCAGCAAGCTAACCTACCGGTCGGAGTGTCTGTCCCCTGGTGGTCAGTGCACATCATAATGAGTGATTGAGTGGCCTTAGCATGTCATTAGCATATTATGCTTTGATTGGTTGAACAGACGACCAGATGACCAGACACTTAGCATATTAGGCTTTTATTATATAGGACTAGAGGCCCGGTGCATGAAAATTCATGCACTGGAGGGGGGTCCCTCAGTCCGGCCTGCCCCCTCTCACAGTCCAGGAGCCCTCAGGGGCGGGAGGCAACCCAGCAATCAGGGGAAGCAACGCCCCATCACACCTTTGCTTCTGCCACTGCCAGCAGTGCAAGCCTTGGCCAGCCCTGGTTACCTGAGCTTTGGGTGGCCCTGGGCGGCTGCGAAGCCACCATCCGAGGCTTGCTTGCACCTCCGGATGGCTTGAGGCTTCCCTGCTCCTCGGGCCGGCCCTCAGCAGCTGGGGGGCTGAGGGGACTGGGGGACTTTGGAAGCAGGCACGCCTGCTGCCCCAGTGGGGCTGAAGGGGCTGGGTGCTGCCATCTTGTGGCTGTGGGCGCTGCCATCTTTTTTTTTTTTTTTTTTAAATATATTTTATTGATTTTTTACAGAGAGGAAGGAAGAGTGATAGATAGTCAGAAACATCGATGAAAGAGAAACATCGATCAGCTGCCTCCTGCACACCTCCCACTGGGGATGTGCCCGCAACCAAGCTACATGCCCTTGACTGGAATCGAACCTGGGACTCTTCAGTCCGCAGGCTGATGCTCTATCCACTGAGCCAAACCGGTTTTGGCTGCGCTGCCATCTTTGAGGGTGTGGCAGTCAATTAGCATATTCCCTCCTTATTAGATAGGATGAGAAATGTAACAAGAGGAAAGGCAAGTGATCTGGATTCTTTCTGCAGCGATAGTGACCTATCCACTCATTCCAATGCTGTCCTTAGTAAGCAGCATGCAATTAACAGAACTATCCAAGAATAAAGTTTATAGCCATAAAACAAAAATATTTTCTTTGATGAAACCAACTGGCTCTCCTATAGAGGGAATAAAAACAATATTTAGTCTCATTAGCTTGTGGCTCAGATCATGGAGCCCACACAGTCACCCAGGAAGGCCAGCAGTCCCTTCTCGTAAATACAGATACTCCGAGCACAGAAATAAGCAATGTCATTCCCACTTTGCTGTCAGTGCTTGTCTCCTGTTCTGGTCCTGTCACTGTAACTGCTGCACTGAAATTCTTACCTGCTACTCTCAGGAGGCACAGCCACCCAAAGCCCCCTCCTCACCCTCAGCTTATGGCCCACCAAGCAGTGTCCCATGTCCAGTCTCCATTGCTGGTGCACTAGGCCCTTCTCTTCTTGATCCATTCTACCAACTGACAGCCTTCCACTCTTCCCTTTCTAAACTCTGCCCTAGCAGCGCTTGGGCACCAGAGCTCTTTCCCCTGCACCCAGAGCCCACTCAGGAGGAAAGACACTGGAACAAGGGACTCATCTTCCCCTCCAGGGTTCTACTATGGCTGCAGTCCTGAAACGGGAGAGATAAATGCTGGCAGAACATTTTCTCATAGAAACCAGTATAAAGGGTGGTCAAATTATATTGTATCATTAGTACAACAGTTCAGCTATATTAAGAATTAAGTTGCCCGGCCAGCATAGCTCAGTGGTTGAGCATCAACTTATGAACCAGGAGGTCACAGTGCGATTCCCAGTCAGGGCACTTGCCCGGTCCCCAGTGTGGGCGTGCAGGAGGCAGCTGATCAATGATTCTCTCTCACCATTGATGTTTCTATCTCTCTCTCCCTCTCCCTTTCTGTCTGAAATCAATAAAAATATATTTTTTAAAATAAGAATTAAATTTTTATAGCTGGCCTGCAAAAGAAACCTGCATAACATGGTTTCTATGTCAAAATTTGTTCTAAGATATAACCACCAATCTATAAATTTTGAAATTTAATCCCATTCATGACGTGAACATTACCTATATCCAGTACATGATCTGAAGAATCTTTACACCTACCATAAAAATGACTAAAAAATATAGTGTTGTCTGAAAGTTTAATACTGAATGCCTAACAATAAAGCTTACAAAACATCAGAAAAAAAAGGTGTTTTTTATTTTACTACTAATTCATTTCATATTTATTCTTAAATCTCCTATGTAGAAAACTCCCACACTAAATGAACATATTATATACACAACCCAGATAAATAACCATACTTCCAATGCACAGCATGGTAATGTTCCTTCACATATTCTCTCTGCAACATGAATTTAATAATATCTGTTATGGATCCCTCAATATCAGCAGGAAGATTCTAGAAAATAAAATAAAATACAGGCATCCTCCCACAACCACATCAAAATTATATCTAAACCAAAGAACAACTGTCATTCAGAATCATTTGAAATCTGGCTGAATGGAAGCCCTACAACTAGAGAATTAAAGAAGAAGCCACACTGAGGCTGGTAGGAGGGGCTGAGGTGTGGAATGGACTGGTCCATGTGGCATCTTTTTCAACAGGAGGGCTATCTTGGCCATAGAAGTCCCCCCATAAGGAGCAAGGGGTCCCAGCCCCACACCAGACTCTTCAGACCAGGGTTCCAGTGCTGGGAAGAGAAGTTCCAATGACTTTGGGCTGTGAAAACCAGCAGGGGTTGTGGCTAAGTGACAAGGAGGGTTGCTGGAGTCCTGGGCAGTTATTCTTAAAGAGCTGGTGCATGGACTTACTTGGACTCAATCCCTTGGAGCTTGACTAATTGGGCAGTAACTTGAAAGGATCCAGGGACATACAGGGAGGAACTAAATTGTCTGGCGTCCAGTCAAGCACGCAGGGGAAGCTTTATCCTAGAAAAAAAAAAAAAAAGTGCTGGCAGAGGTCATTGTGTCTTTGCTGAGACCTCCCTGCCACAGAACCGACAAGCAGTCACCATCAATCTGGCTCACAGATTGCCTGGCCCTGGTGACTGCCTGATATCCCACCCTACCCAATTTTCAGCACCACCCAAGCTGTTTGCAGTGTCTTTTCCATATGAATGGCCTGTGCTGGCTCAGGCTTCAGACTTTCCTAAAATCTCTCAAACAAGCAACAGCTGGACTCAGCATGACTCATACCTCTTGCTAAGTGGTCCCAGACCTGGCACTAGCAGCAGCCTTCCTTGGTTCACAGCTTGGCCTCTCCTGGGCACCTCCAAGCCCAACACAACTAGCAGTTATCTGCAGATCACTCTGTATCTTGTGCTGGGTGGCCCCAAGTGGGACACAGGCAATAGCTGACTTTGCACTTCCCAGAAAGCTGTAGAGCCAGTGCACCTGGTGGTCAGCTTCAGTCCATGTCACATTATAACCCTATCACATCCACAAATAACACACTCAAGGGGCAGATTCAGTGAGCACCAAAGCCTCACTGAAGCAAGTCCTGCTCCATAACATTGGCTCCTGCACAGCAACTCTTCTGCTGTAGTCACAGCTGATTCACACAGGCAATTGGCCTGGGAGTCAATCCCTCCCAGTGCGGCCAACAACAATCAAGGCTCAACTACAACAGGGCAGAGCACACAGCCCACACAGGGACATACCTAAAGTGCCTATCTCAGCTGACTGGGGAGGTTGAGCCATTGGGTCCTACAGACACCTAGTACATAAGACCACTCTACCAATTCTAGGAGACATAGCAGCTCTACCTAATATATAGAAATAAGCACAGCAAATCATTTAAAATGCAGAGGCAAAGAAACATTTCACAAATGAAAGAACAGAAGAAATCTCCAGAAAAAGAGCTAAATAAAATGGAAGCAAGCAAACTATCAGATACAGATTTCAAAACAATGGGCATAAGGATACTCAAGGATCTTAATGAGAACTTCAAGGAACTTAGTGAGAATATCAATGACATAAAAAAGGACCATTTAGAAATGAAGGATTCACTAACTGAAATGAAGAATAATTTACAGAGAATCAACAGTAGAGTAGAAGATGATGAGAATCAAATCAGTGATTTGGAATATGATAAATAAAAAAAATCCAATCAGAACAGCAAAAATAAAAAAGAATACAAAAATATGAAGATAGTGTAAGGACCCTCTGGAATATTTCAAGCATACCAACATTCAAATTATGAAGATGCCAGAAGTCTCCTTCAAGAAATTGAAAACCTATTTCAAAAAATAATAACAGAAAACTTCCCTTACCTGATGAAAGAAATAGACATACAAGTCCAGGAAGCACAGAGAGTCCCAAACAAGATGAACTAAAAGAGGTTCACACCAAGACACATCATAATTAAAATGCCAAAGATTAAAAACAGAGAGAGAATCTCAAAAGCAGCAAGAGAAAAGTAGTTAGTTACCTACAAGGGAGCACTGATGACTGTGGGCTGATTTCTCAACAGAAACTTTGCAGCCAGAAGGGAGTGGCGAGAAATATTTAAAGTGATGAAAAACAAGGAACTACAATCAAAATTACTCTACCCAGAAAAGCTATCATTTAGAATTGAAGGTAAGATAGAGAGCTTCACAGACAAAAATAAAAAGCAAAAGTTTATCACCCCAAACCAGTATTACATTAAATGTTGAAGGTTCTTGAAGAATAAGAAGAAGGAGGGGAAGGAAGGGAAAAAGGAGGAGGAGAAAAAGAAATATCAAAATAAATACAAATCTATTTCCCTAGCCAGTTTGGCTCAGTGGATAGAGTATGGGCCTTTGGACTGAAGGGTCCCAGGTTCAATTCTGGTCAAGGGCATGTACCTCATTGCAGGCTCAATCCCAGGCCCTGGTCAGGGCACATATGGGAGGTAACCAATGGATATATCTCTCTCACATTGATGTTTCTCTCTCTCTGTCTGTCTCTCCCCCTCCCTTCCACTCTGTCTAAAAAACAAATAAATGGAAAAAAAATATTCTTGGGTGAGGATTAACAATCCTATATAATAAAAGGCTAATATGCAAATAGATTGAACGGCTGAACGACCTGTCACTATGACTCGCACTGACCAGCGGGCAGATGCTTAATGCAGGAGCTGCCCCCTGGTGGTCAGTGCACTTCCACAGGGGGAGAGTAGTTCAGCCAGAAGCCCTTAGCCTGGCTCATGGCTGGTGAGCGCAGCAGGGGTGGCGGGAGTGGGCCTAAGCTGTCAGTTGGACATCCCCCAAAGGCTCCCAGACTATGAAACCCCTGATTTCAGGCCAGGCTGAGGACCGCCACCCCACCCCCCCAGTGCACGATTTTCATGCACTGGGCCTCAAATAAATAAATAAATAAACATCAACAATTGCATCTAAAAATTAAATAAACAAAGAAGGAATCTAATGAACAAAATAAACTGATGAATAAAATGTAGCTAGAGGCAAGGAAACATGAAACAGACTGACGAATCTCAGAGCGAAGGGGGAAGGGTGGGAAGAGATTAAAGAATTTATGTGCATATATTTATTACCCATGGACATAGAAAATAAATAGGGTAGATAAGGCCTGGGGTAGAGCGGTATCCAGGGAGAGGGAGCAAAGTGGGGGACAAAGTGGACACATCTTTAATACTCTCAACAATAAAAAGTAAAAAATAAAAAGAAAAATGCATAACTATTTTTTTAAATTTAATTTTATTTTTTTAAATTGTTTGAAGTATTACAAATAGTAGTACATATGTCTCCTTTTTTTTTTCCCCCATTGACCACCCCCCCGGCCTCCCTACCCCCCAGTACATGCCTTTACCTGCCCCCTCCCCCAGTGTCTTGAATCCACTGGCCACGCTTATATGCATGCGTACAAGTCCTTCGGTTGATCTCTTACAGCTCCCCCCACAACCTCCCCTGCCTTCCCGCAGTAGTTTGACAGTTTGCTCAATGCTTCCCTGCCCCTGTAACTCTTTTTCCCCCATTTCTTTCCTTTAAAAAATCTTGCCTCTGCAGACTAGAAATAAACATATAATAACAAAAAATGTTTGAGTCCCAATTTCAATGTCCAACAGTTCTGAGTCCCCGTTTCAATGTCAAACAGTTCCTTATGTGTACATGTCAGCAATGCATAACTAATTTTAGATGCTACTGTGTAGTTACAGACTGCATTTATTCTAATTTTATATATTCTATTTTTAAAAAAAATATTTTTATTGATTTCAGAAAGGAAGAGAGAGGGAGAGAGATAAAAACATCAATGATGAGAGAATTATTGATCAGTTGCCTCCTGCATGCCCCCCTCACTGGGGATCGAGCTTGCAACATGGGAATCAAACTGTGATTTCCTGGTTCTTAGGTAGACACTCAACCACTGAGCTAAGCTGGCTGGGATATATATTCTATTTTTTAAAATCAGTTAATAAAAGCATTTTTTAGAAACCTCACCATTTTCCATAGTTTTCTGAAAAGGGGTCTGAGATAGCACTCAGTCTGTTTCTGAGTAGCACTGTACAGTTTACCCTGTACACTGCATTTCACATGGTCTCTGGCATTCAATTCTTTAGCCCAAATACCTGGAACTGTTGAAAGAATTGGTAAAATTAGACTACAGTGCCACCCAGTGGTTGAACAAGTTAAAATTCCCTAACACAAAAACCAGTATACTATCATCCCTTAGGGCAGTGGTCGGCAAACTCATTAGTCAACAGAGCTGAGAGACGCAGCTTGCGAGCTGCATGTGGCTCGCGAGCGCAGTTTGCTGACCACTGCCTTAGAGTAAATTTAGCAACTGATTACAATATCATCCACTAATACTTAATGAATGAACTATACCTACTTATTCTGTCATGTTTTGAAGTAGCACATCTGGCAATTCACAAACTTTCCTATTCTATATACGTATATTCCTAGCTCAAAGATAATCCATTTTCCCCTAAAAAGAATTACCAAATTATATGAATAACTATTTGATAGAAATAAACTTTAACTTGTATTTCTATTACATAAAATTCACCCCACCTAGATTATCAGCCATCATACCATATGTGCTGTGATATTTAATAAATCCCCAAAGTATGTTGTTCTAGTAGTACTTGGACTTTCTACTTTGGCAGTAGAGATAATAATTCAGTTAAAAATTCCCACTAAAGCACCTAACTGAAAGAGAAGGAAAGAACAGAAATAAAATAAACTATTACCCATACCCACCCCTGAAAAGTACTGCAGTGCCCCTTGGGTTTACCAGTTTAAAGAGCACCCTTCTAGAGGCAGGTAAACCGTGAAGGCCACGTAGAACACGTCCCCCTCGTCGAGTGGCATTCCCTGTGTAATCCTATATAAGGAGAGGCTGTCACTCTAGGAAAAGTCTGTTTCATAACTAGTTCCCATGCCCTATATATTTCCCTTTCATTTCCTCAACAGATTCAGAATCTTTTTTATCTTGATTGCTGAGATTATTACAGATGTCCCTATTTTTCCTCCCTATTGCTCCCTTCCATCCAGTTCCCATCCCACCCCAGGCCCTTGCCACCCTATTGTCTGTGTTCATAGATACTGCATACATGCATATAAGATCTTTGTCTAATCTCATCCCTCACCCACCTACACCCCCTTCCCTCTGAGAATCGTCATTCTGTTTCATTTCTATGCCCCTGATTCTATTCCATTCACCAATTTATTCTGTTCATCAGATTTTTTATTCATTTGGTTTTTAGATTCACTTGTTGATAGATATGTATTTGTCACTTTGTTGTTCATAGTTTTTTGTCTTTACCTTTTTCTCCTTCTTCCTCTTCTTAAAGAATACCTTTCAGCATTTCATATAATACTGGTTTGGCGGTGATGAACTCCTTTAGCTTTTTCTTGTCTGTGAAGCTCTTTATTTGACCTTCAATTCTAAATGATAGCTTTGCTGGGTAGAGTATTCTTGGTTGTAAGTTCTTGCTATTTATCACTTTGAATATTTCTTGTCACTCCCTTCTGGCCTGCATAGTTTCTGTTGAGAAATCAGCTGACAGTCATATGGGTACTCCCTTGTTAGGTATCTAACTGTTTTTTTCTTGCTGCTTTTAAGATTTGCTCTTTGTCTTTTGCCCTTGGCATTTTAATTATGATGTGTCTTGGTGTGGTCCTCTTTGGATTCCTCTTGTTTGGGGTTCTCTGTGATTCCTGGACCTGTAAGTCTATTTTTTTTACCAGGTAGGGGAAGTTTTCTGTCATTATTTTTTCAAATAGGTTTTCAATATCTTGCTCTCTCTCTTCTTCTGGCACCCCCATAATTCGGATATTGGTACGCTTGAAGTTGTTCTAGAGGCTCCTTACACTATCTTCATATTTTTGGATTCTTTTTTCTTTTTGCTCTTCTGGTTGGGTGTCTTTTGCTTCCTCATATTTCAAATCATTGACTTGATTCTTGGGATCCTTTACTCTACTGTTGAATCTCTGTATATTATTCTTTATTTCAGTCAGTGTATGCTTAATTTATGACTGGTCTTTTTCCATATTTTTGGCATTCTCACTAAGATCCTTGAAGGTCTCACTAAGTACCTCGGAGGTTTCTAGAAAATTCTTGAGTAACATTATAACTGTGATTTTTAACTCTATAACCAGTAGTTTGTTTTCTTCCATTTCCTTCATTTGTGACACATTTATTTGTGTCCATATTTTGGCTGTGATATTTAATAAATCCCCCAAGTATGTTGTTCTAGTAGTACTTGGACTTTCTACTTTTGCAGTAGAGATAATAATTCAGTGTTTGTTTCTATGTAATGGGTAGAGCTGCTATGTCTCCTTGAGTTGATAGAGTGGCCTTGTGTAGTAAGTGGCCTTGCATCATAGCTCTACAGGCCTATCTAATCCTACCTGAGGTGGACACTCTTGGTGCACCCCTTTGTGGGCTGTGTGCACAGTCTTGTTATAGTTGAGCCTTGATTTCTGGGAGGAATTGACTTCCAGGCCAATTGGCTGTGGGGACCAGCTGCAACTACAGTGGGAGAGCTGCTGTGCAGGAGACACCCTTATGGGGCAGAACTTACTTCAGTGGGGCTCACTGAGTCTGCCCCTTGAGTGTGTCACTTATGGATGTGAAGAGTTGTAATCTGGTATGGTCTCACACTGACCACTGGTACATTGGCTCTTGGGTCTCCAGGGAGATGCAAAGTCAGCCACTGCCTGGGGCCACCCAGCAGGAGCTACAGAGAGATCTGCAGATTCATCCTCTTTGTATCAGCTTTGGAAGTGCCCAGACCAGGTCCAGCTGTGAAGCAAGGCAGGCTGGTGCTAGTGCCAGACATGGGCCTTTTATTGATAGCATTGGGGTTCCCTGACCCAGCTGAAGCTTGTTTGACAGGTTTTAGGCTGAGAAAGGACAGGCCATTCATATGCAAAAGTCGCTGTGCACAGCTTGGGTGGGGTGGTAGATTGGGTGGGGTGGGGTTTCAGGGGATCTCCAGGGCAGAGAAAACAGAAATGGCTACCAGTCAGCCCTGCACTAGGGAGGTCCCAGCACAGGAACAAGGACCACTGCAAGCACTTCTGTCTGGAACAAAGGTATCCCTGTGTTCCTGCCCCAATGCCAGACAGTCCAGTTTCTCCCCGTATGTGTCTGGGTCCCCCCAGAGCCTTACCTGGCACTGGTGCTCAGAGCAAGCGGGAGCTTGTAAATTCAGTTCACAGTGCCGGCGTTTTAAGAGGAGCAGTTGGGTCTCCAGAAGCCTGTGTGTCACTCAGCCCCAACCCGCACTTGTTTTTACAGTCTGCAGTTCTTACTGCCTGTAGGGACTTCCCTCTCCAGCTCTGGGACCCTAGGCTGGGGATACAGTATGGGACTGGGACTCCTTGATCCTCCAGGTGGCCTCCAAAGAGGCTATCTCCCTCCCAGTTAAAAAAGCAGCACACCCATGTGCTGGACCAGCCCGTTCCATGCCTCCACACCTCCTCTCAGTCTCAGTGTGCTTTCTTCTTTACCTCTCTAGTTGTAGTCTTTCTACTCAGCCAGTTCTCCTGCAGTTCTGGATGATAGTTATTCTGTATTTTAGTTGTAATTTTGATGTGGTTGTGGGAGGCAGCAAGTATAGGCATTTACCTATGCCACCATCTTGGTTCCCGCTCTGCATTCCTAGATTCAGAATCTTGATGACTGCTAGAACTATGCTGTATTTAAACTATAAATGCAAGGAAAAGCATTTCTTGCACTTAAATCTCATGGTCTGATCACAAATAATTTGTAAATAAATGCTAAAATAAGTCTGCATTTGCACACACTCTACCTAGACTACTAAAGACAGAAGTTCTGAGAAGAAAGATGCAATGAGCTATCATAACAAAAATAAGCAGCTATCTGTAGAATTGAGAAAATGAGCAGTCTCTGAAAGGCTGTGATGTTTGCTTTATCACTGCCAATGTCTTCCTACCTATTTCCTTTTTTTACTGTCATTACCTCTTATAAAAGCTTCTAGAGCTCTCCCCTAACTGCACTCCTTCCTAGTGTTTTTAAAAAATGTAGATCTCGGATCCAAGATGGCTGCCGACAGGATGGCAGGCTACAAGATAGTGTGTGAGTGAGAGAACAAAAGAAGAGTACGTGGATGTGTGGGGAGTGTCTTTATTTGTGAGTGAGGGACAGCTATACTTCAAGGGACTGTTGGGGACTGACAGACCAGGCTCCCCTGGCTGGGCAGCCTCTGCTGCTGCTGAAATTTCTCCCAGAGCGGCCAGCTGTGATGCAGAGACCAAAACATCTTGAAGTGGAGAGTGGCTGTGATCAGAAGCCCAGCCTTACCTACAACTGGGGAGACCTCGGATACCTCCTGGGACCCTACGGACACATGCCCAGGGACCAGCTGCCTCAGCTGCAAACCCAGGAATTCCAGGACTACAGCCTCCCCAACTCGGGTGCCTAGAAAGTCTGTCAAGGGGGAGACAAAGCTGCATGGTTATCGGATGAGCCCTGCTCCTTCTCACAGAGCAGATAGAAGGAACAGCTGAATCTAATAACATCCACCGGAATTGGAGAATGAAACACAGTGGTGAGGCAATCCATGGATGGAGGGTTCAAATATTGCCTAGAAAAAGCTCTGCTTCCTCAGATTCATCTGTGTGTTTGTTGTTTGGGTGTTTGTAGTTTACATATTTTGCATTAGTTGTTGTTTGTAGTTTTCATTCATCTCTAGGTGTTTGTTGTTTGCATTTTTTGGATTAGTTGTTGTTTTATTGGAGTTTTCTCCATATATATGTTTCCTCCTTTTTTCTTCTCTTTCTTTTCTCTCTTACATTTTTCCCTTTTCTCACTATCATTTTTGCACTCTTTTCTACCCCTTAATTCTCTTTTCTCTGGTGGTCACCTTTATTTGGGGTTATTAGTATCATGAATATATTTGTGTTTGGTGCCCTGTGCATTGTGCCTTGTTGTGTTGTATTTTGTGCCTTTAAGTCAATGCAGGAGAGAGAGAGCTACATAACCAGACACCCAGAGAAGAGCGTTCATGGAGAGACAAAGAAATAGCCTGCATATGAAAGAAAAGGAGGAAACACTAGAAAAGGAAGTAAATGAAATAGAGGAAAGCAATATGCCAGGAAAAGAATTCAGAGCAATGGTCATAAGGTTGCTGAATAGGATAGAAGACAAATTTAACAATATGTGTAAGAATCAAAAGGAAATGAAGAAAAAAAAAGAAGAAATGAAAAATGACATCTCTGCAATAAAGAACTCAATAGAAAGCATCAACAGTAGCCTAGAAGAAGCAGAGGACAAGCATCAGTGAGCTAGAAGACAAGGTAGGAAAAAATACCCAAGCAGAGCAGCATCTAGAAAAAAAAAAAAAACTTAAAAAACAGGAGGAGAGCCTAAGGGAACTTTGGGACAACACGAAATGAAATAACACCCACATAATAGGGGTTCCAGAAGGAGATGAAACTGATCAAGGAATAGAAAACCTGTGTGAAGAAATAATAACAGAAAACTTTCCTGATATAGGGAAGAAAAAAACTCACACAAGTCCATAAGCTCACAGAGTGCCAAACCAGATGAACACCAAAAGACTGACATCAAGACACATTATAATTAAATTGGCAAACACCAACAACAAAGTAAGAATCTTAAAGGCTGCCAGAGAGAGACAGAAAGTTACCTACAAAGGACCCCCCGTCAGACTAGTGACTGATTTCTAAACAGAAACACATCAGGCCAGAAGGTAATGGATTGAAATATAGGAAGTCATGCAAAGGAAGGGTCTGAATCCAAGAATACTGTACCCAGCAAGGCTATCAATCAAAATTGAGGGTTAAATCAGGAGCTTCAGAGAAAAAAAAAGGACTACGGGAGTTAATTACCATTAAACCAGCAATGCAAGAAATGCTAAAGGGTCTGCTGTAAAGAGAAGAAAAAGGAAGGGAAGAAGGAACAAAGGCATAAAGAATAAAAATGGCTACAAACAAGTAACTATCAATAATAAATTTAAATGTAAATGGATTAAATGCCCTAATCAAAAGACAGAGGATAGCTGAATAAATAAGAAAACATGACCCAGATATCTGCTGTCTACAGGAAACCCACCTCAGAACAAAGGACTCACACAGACTGATGGTGAAGGGATGGAAAAAGGTTTTTCAGGTGAATGGAAATGAAAAAAAAAGCTGGAGTAGCAATACTTATATCTGACAAATTAGACCTCAAGGTGAAGGCCATTACAAGAGATAAGGAAAGCCACTTCATAATACTAAAGGGAGCAATTCAACAAGAAGATATAGCTCTGGTAAACATATATGCACCCAATATAAGAGCACCCAAATACTTAAAACAAACAAACAAAAAAACAAAAAACAAAACAAAACAAAAAAAACACTTCTGGAAGATATCAAGGGAGAGATTGACAACAATACAGTCAAAGTAGGGGACTTTAATATCCCACTAACACCACTGGAAAAATCCTCTAAACAAAAAATGAAAAAAGAAACATCAATCCTAAATGACTCACTAGATCAGATGGAATTAATTGACATCTTCAGAACATTTCACCCCAAAGCCACAGCATATACATTCTTCTCAAGTGCACATGGGTCATTTTCAAAGATAGACCACAAATTGGGAAACAGGCAAAGTCTCTTCAAATTCAAGAAGATAGAAATCATATTAAGCATCTTCTCAGATCACAATGGCATAAAACTAGAAATCAACTACAATAAAAACAATTAAAAAATCAAACACTTGGAGGCTAAATAACATGCTATTAAAAAATGACTGGGACTGCCGAAACCGGTTTGGCTCAGTGGATAGAGCCTCGGGCTGCGGACTGAAGGGTCCCGGGTTCGATTCCGGTCAAGGGCATGTACCTTGGTTGTGGGCACATCCCCAGTGGGAGGTGTGCAGGAGGCAGCTGATCGATGTTTCTCTCTCATCGATGTTTCCAGCTCTCTATCCCTCTCCCTTCCTCTCTGTAAAATATCAATAAAATATATTTTTTAAAAAAAATGACTGGGACCAAAGAGATCAAAGAAGGACTAAAAAGCATCATGGCAACAAATGACAATGAAAACACAACAATCGTAAATCTATGGGACATAGTGAAAGCAGTCTTGAGAGGGAATTTCATAGCTCTACAGGCCTATCTCAAAAAACAAGAAAAATGGTAAAAATTTATCTAATCCTACAACTCAAAGAATTAGAAAGAGAGCAACAAGAAAAGCCTAGCGTAAGCAGAAGGAAGGAAATAATAAAAATCAGAGCAGAGATAAACAACATAGAGACCAATAAAACAATAAAAAACATCAACAAAACCAAGAGCTTGTTCTTTGAAAGGATAAACAAGATTGAAAAACCTCTAGCCAGGATCACCAAGAAGCAAAGAGAGAGGACCCAAATAAACAAAATCAGAAATGAAAGAGGTGAAGTAACAACCGATCCCAAAGAAATACAAATGATTATGAAAAAATACTATGAACAATTATATTCCAATAAAATGGACAACCCAGATGAAATGGACATATTCTTAGAAAAATACAAGCTCCTAAAACTCAATCAAGAATAATCAAAAAACCTGAATAGGCCAATAACTACCAAAGAAATTGAAGCAGCGACCAAAAATCTTCCAGCAAACAAAAGCCCTAGTTCAAATGGCATTACAGGGGAGTTCTACCAAGCATTCAAAGAACTAAAACCTATCCTCCTCAGACTATTCCAAAAAATTCAAGAGGAAGACACAATTCCAAGCTCTTTCTATGAAGCCAGCATCCCCCTAGTCCCAAAACTAGATGAAGACACCACCAAAAAGAAAAAGAGAACTACAGGCCAATATCCTTAAAGAACATAGATTCTAAAATCCTCAACAAAATTCTAGCAAATTGGATTCAGCATTACATTAGAAAGATCATACACCATGACCAAGTGGGATTTATTCTGGGGATGAAAGGTTAGTACAATATCCACAAATCAATAAATGGGATACATCACATAAACAAACTGAGGGACAAAAATCACATAATCATATCAATTGATGCAGAAAAAGCATTTGACAAAATCCAGCACCCTTTCTTGATAAAAATTCGCAGCAAGGTGGGAATAGAAGGATCATACTTCAACATAATAAAAGCCATAGATGACAAACCCATAGCCAATATCATACTCAATGGGCAAAAACTAAAACCATTTCCCCTAAGAAACAGGAAGAAGACAGGGATGCCCACTCTCACCACTCCTGTTCGACATAGTACTGGAGGTACTAGCCATTGTGATCAGACAAGAAGAAGAAATAAAAGGCATTCAAATTGGAAAAGAAGAGGTAAAACTGTCCTTATTTGCAGATGACATGAGACTGTACATAGAAAACCCTAAAGACTCCATCAAAAAATTATTAGACTTAATAAATGAATTCAGCAATGTATCAGGATACAAAATTAACGCCAAGAAATCTATGGCATTTCTATACACCAATAGTGAACTTACAGAAAGAGAAAGCAATCCCATTTACCATTGCACCAAAAAAATTAAGATACCTAGGAATAAACTTAACTAAGGAGGTAAAAGACCTGTACTCAGAAAACTACAGGACATTGAAAAAAAGAGATAGAAGAAGACATAAACAGATGGAAGAACAGACCGTGTTCATGGATTGGTAGAATCAACATCATTAAATGTCCATACTAACCCAAAGCAATCTATAGATTCAATGCACTCTCCATTAAAATACCAACAGCATATTTCACAGATCTAGAAAGAACTCTCCAAAAATTCATCCGGAATGTAGGAGGGATCTCAATACCTGAATAGCTGCAGTGATCCTGGGAAAGAAGAACAAAGTAGGAGGGATCTCGATACCAGATATCAGAATGTATTACAAAGCCACTATTCTCAAAACTGCCTGGTACTGGCACAAGAACAGACATATAGACCAATGGAATAGAATAGAGAACCCAGAAATCGACCCAAACCACTATGCTCAATTAATATTTGACAAAGGAGGCAAGAACATACAATGGAGTCAAGACAGTCTCTTCAATAAATGCTGTTGGGAAAATTGGACAGATACATGCAAAAAAATGAAACTAGATCACCAACTTACACCATACACAAAAATAAACTCAAAATGGATATAGGACTTAAACATAAGACGGGAAACCATAAAAATATTAGAGGAATCCAAAGGCAACAAAATCTCAGACATATGCTGAAGCAATTTCTTCACCGATACCACTCCTAGGGCAAAGGAAACTAAAGAGAAAATAAACAAATGGAACTACATCAAAATAAAATGCTTCTCCATAGCAAAAGAAACCATTGACAAAACAACAAGAAAGCCCACTGCATGGGAGAACATATTTGCCAATGATATCTCCGATAAGGGTTTAATCTCCAACATTTACAAGGAACTCATACAATTTAACAAAAGGAAGACAAACAACCCAATAAAAAAATGGGCAAAGGACCTCAAAAGATACTTTTCGAAAGAAGACATAAGGAGGCCAAGAGACATATGACAACATGCTCAAAGTCACTAATCATCCAAGAGATGCAAATCAAAATGACAATGCGGTACCATCTCACACCTGTCAGAATGGCTATCATCAACAAATCAACAAATGACAAATGCTGGCAAGGATGTGGAGAAAAAGGAACCCTTGTACACTGCTGGTGGGAATGCAGACTGGTGCAGCCATTGTGGAGAACAGTATGGAGTTTCCTCAAAAAACTAAAAATGGGACTTCCATTTGACCCAGTGATCCCACTTCTAGGAATATTTCCCAAGAAATAAGAAACACCAATCAGAAAGGATATATGCACCCCTGTGTTCATAGCAGCACAATTTATAATAGTTAAGATTTGGAAGCAGCCTAAGTGCCCATCAGCAGATAAGTGGATTAAAAAACTTTGGCACATCCACACAATGGAATACTATGCTGCTGTAAGAAGGAAGGAATTCCTACCATTTGCAACAGCATGGATGGAGCTGAAGAGCATTATGCTAAGTGAAATAAGTCAGAGAAAGATAAATATCACATGATCTCACTCATTTGCGTATTATAATGAACAACATAAACCAATGAACAAAAATAGATCTAGAGACAGAGAAGCATCAATCAGATGCTCAAACCTCAGAGGGAAGGCAGGGGAGAGTGGGGGTAAGGGGGAGAGATCAACCAAAGGACTTGTATACATGCATATAAGCCTAACCAATGGACACAGACACCAGGCGAGTGAGGGCATGAGTGGGGGGTTGGGGGGAAAATGGGGAGATAAGGACACATTTGTAATACCTTAATCAATAAAGGGAAAAAAATGTAGATCTCCCCAAACTTCTCGTTCATTCCACTGCTATAATTCTTTCTTTTCTTTTTTTTTTTTAAATATATTTTATTGATTTGTTACAGAGAGGAAGGAAGAGGGATAGAGAGTTAGAAACATCGATGGGAGAGAAACATCGATCAGCTGCCTCTTGCACACCTCCTACTGGGGATGTTCCCGCAACCAAGGTACATGCCCTTGACCGGAATCGAACCTGGGACCCTTCAGTCCACAGGCCGACGCTCTATCCACTGAGCCAAACCGGTCAGGGCTATAATTCTTTATGTTTATGTTAGTGAGCTTTAAAGAAAAGTGCCAGGAGGAACATAAACATGCATTGTCTTCAATTGACCACTATATCCTAGTGCATAACAATATCATAAACAGTATACATGGCAGAAATGTATATTGAGCTTTCCCTCCCCTTAACCCTTGATAATCCAAAAATGTAAAAACAGTTCTTTGCCAATCAAAATGTCCTCCTTTCTTGGCCTAAAAGTACATACCTTAAGGAATTTGGTGATAATGCCCATCTATATATATAAAAGGCTAATATGCA
The DNA here is from genome assembly GCF_963455305.1 of Plecotus auritus. Taxonomy (NCBI): domain Eukaryota; kingdom Metazoa; phylum Chordata; class Mammalia; order Chiroptera; family Vespertilionidae; genus Plecotus; species Plecotus auritus. Next base: position 151,757,560 of record NC_137770.1, read on the forward strand.
AAGTGTCCCCTCGGGAGTTTGACCAGGAGACTGGGAATTTGACATGCGCTGACCACCAGGGGGCGGCACAGAACATTGCGGTTGACTAATGGCAGCAAAGGGACGCTGAAGGAGAAGGCAGGAAGGTGGGGAGGCAGGGAATCTGATAGGCCCTGATCTCTGGCCAGGCCTAGGGACCCTACCCATGCATGAATTTCATGCACTGGGCCTCTAGTGTCTTTATGATCATCACCTTTTCCTAAAAATTCTCCCAATGCCCAAAGAAAAATAATGCACCTGCTCATTAGTAAAGAGCTATTGCTGAATATAAATGTTATCAACACCAGCCTAAACATGTCTCTTTATTACATGAACTGTCCAATTTCTATTTAAAACCTGATGGAATTTCTAGATATTAAAAATAAATACAATTTGCCAATTAAAATTTGAAAGCGTATTATCTTTGATGAACCAAAAGACAGAAGAGGGGTTCTGGGGAGTGACTGCTAATGCATTTAGTTTTCTTTGCAGGGAAACAGAATTGTTCTAAAATTAGGTTGTGATGATGATTGTACCTTCCTATGAATAAAAACAATTTAATTGTATGTACACTTTAAATTGGTAAATTGTATGGCTTGAAAATTTTTCTATAAAGCTGTTAAAGAAAGGAAATGGGGGAAAAAAAAGCTCAGAACTGGTTGCTCAAATCAATGATTCCAATAAAATTTAGAGTCCATAGATAGGTGTTTGGGTGTGAGAGAGTACAATTCCAAGGATATCCTCCTCATTTTATTATGTCCACATGTGGGAGAGCCTGGAATGAAAGGAAAAATATAACTAACACTTCACATTTTACTAAGTATTAAGAGCTTTAAACTAAGCCTTATTGTTTTCTAGAGTTAGATATTTGGATGATATAACATTGCTCTTTATTTGCGATTACATATATCACTCCACAGTCATTACACTGGCAAAAATTAGAAAGCAAGAGATTGCCCAGTGTTGACAGGGGTTAGGGAAGTGAGACACACCCAGTTGGTGGGGTACAGACTAGTACAGCAATTTTGGAGAGCAACTTAGCAGTACTTACACAAGTTAAATATACATAAATCAAACAATCCCACTTCTGAGTCCATAGGGGTGATACAAGGTTATTTATCACAAAGCTGTTTGTGATAATAAGAGCTGGGAGCAATCTAGTTGTCCACCATTATAGGTAAGCAAAGGTGGAAGGTAGCAAATGCCATGGGATATAAACTATTACTTAGCAGTTACAAGCAAAGTTTTAGATGTACATAGGCATCGAGGGTGGATATTAAAAACACAGTTCAAAGTATGAAAAGTAAAAGGAAAAAGCAGAAAGAAGAATTTTACAGTACAACCATTTATGGAAATAAAAAGCACATGCTCTCAAAACACTACTAGTTTTAGAAGACCACCAACAAATAAAACAATGTACATAAAACGTATTAGAATGATTACTTTTGAAAGCAAGAAATAGGGAAATCTGAGTAGAGAATGAAAAAAAAAAGGGACTGAATAAATGAAAGCATGAAATGAAAGAAGGTCCTATGTAATGACCAAAGAAGACAGGGTACTCTGACCTGAGCAATCTGTTGAACTGAAACATTTTCTCCAGGGAATGAAAGATGTGATGGGGAATCAGGTAAGGTAGGAATAGTGATTACCTCTAACTCTTCAGTTGTGGTGTTTTCTTCATGAACTTTCAAATCATTCTGTGTCTCTTCCTCTCCAGGTTCTTGACCACCCACAAGTTCATTCAAGTATTGCTGATCGATCTTATCCAAAGCTGCTTTCAGATCATTTCATAATCCCTGAGAAAGGTGAAAAATTATACCTAGTATAAAAAATAAGTCTAATTCATCTCAGACTAGGCAAGATGATGGAGTGGGTAAACACTGTGGTTGCTTCCCTCTTCCCATGACCACATCCAAAATTACAACTAAATAATAAAACAACCATCATTGAGAACCACCTGAAGACTATTCTGAACTCCCAAAACATTCAGAAATATCAATAGTATAAAACTAGTGTTTCATCTATAGCCTAAGCTAGCACTACATTTCTAACAGCAGCAAATTCCACAATCTTTTCACATCCAGTTTGTGACCATTTAATAACAATGGAAGCCTTAAAGCTTGACCCTAACCTTACACCATATACAAAAATTAACCAAAATAGATTAAAAAAAAAAACACCTAAGTGTGAGTTGAAACTATAAAACTTAGAAGAAAGCATAGGGGGAAAGCTTCATGACATTGGATTCGGGAATGATTTCTTGTATACAACATAAGCACAGGCAAACAGCTATAACAAAAACAGATAAGTTGAGCTCCATAAAAATTAAAAAACATGGATGCATTAAAGACACTATAAATAGAGTGAAAAGATAACACATGGAAAGGCAGAAAATATTTGTAAATCACATATCTGATAAGAATTGTTATATAAAATAAAAGGGAAGCACCAAAATAGAATGGAACCTCAGTAATACTGTATCTTATATTAAGAGATGAGGATCCAGGGACACTGAAGCAATGGACTAGGCAGTCAAAAAAAAGTACTATAGAAGAGCAGGGTGTCCAGCTTGCGAGTGGAGATCTTCGTGTTGCATGCGACTAATGAGCAATTAAAAAATGGGTGATGTTGAGAAGGGCAAGAAGATTTTTGTTCAGAAGTGTGTCCAGAGCCATACTGTGAAAAAGGGAGGCAAGCACAAGACTGAGCCAAATCTCCATGGTCTCTTTGGGCGAAAGACAAGTCAGGCCCCTGGATTATCTTACACAGATGCCAACAAGAACAAAGGATCACCTGGGATGAGGCTACACTGATGGAGTATTTGGAGAATCCCAAGAAGTATATCCCTGGAACAAAAATGATCTTCGCTGACATTAAGAAGAGTGCAGAAAGGGCAGACTTGATAGCTTATCTTACAAAAGCTACTAATGAGTAATAGTTGGCCACTACCTTATTTATTACAAATGTCTCATGACTTTTTTTATGTGTACCATATTTAAACTGATCTCATACACCAGAATTCAGATCATGAATGGCTAATAGAGCATTTCTTTCGGGCGGTCCTGATTTAAATAAGATTGGCTTGTGATTAAATGAATATGGTCAGCTTTCTGAGCTTTGATGATAATTTTGGTTCAGCAAGTGCTGTCACTGTTCTCCCTTATAAAAATATGATTGGACTTGATTCCTAGTGAGCAACTTTTCACAGAGCCGGTGATTGCCATCTCAAAACCTGTAGAAGATTGGCTTATATTTAGATTTATATGACTGGTTGTATAAATATGTTTAAATTCTGAGGAAATCCCTTCACTGTCTCTTAGGCCTGCAAGACTTGCTTGTGTTTCAAGCTGTGTTCATTAGCCTGTTAAAAGGCAAGGGCTACAAATGAGCTGGTAGTGACCATTTTATCTTTTTGGTCCCAACTATGCCAAATTAATAAAATTCCCTGTATCTGAACTATTGCCTTTTATTGAATGAAAGAAATTTTAGTGTGGTCTATGTATACTATCAAATAAAGAATATTTAACACTTAACAAAAAGTACTATTAAAAAAGAATTGTTATCTAGAATACATAGAAATTCCTACAGTATAACAACAAAAGATAACCAACATGATGAAACATGGGCAAAGGACTTAAAGAGAAGAAGACATGCAAATGTCCAGTAATCAAATGAAAAGATGCTCATCATCAGTAAGTAGGAATATGCAAATCAAAATCACAATAAAATATCACTTCTCATGCATTAGGAAGGCTATTATTTAAAAAAAAAAAAACAACACAAAACAACCTCAGAAAATAACAAGTGGTAGCTTGGATATGGAGAAATGGAACTCTGCATTGCTGCAAATGTAAAGTGGTAGAACTGCTGTGGAAAATTGTTGGCAATACCTCAGAAAGTTAAACATACCCACACCAAGAAACATTATAATTAAAATGTCAAAAGTTAAAGACAAGGAGAGGTTTTTAAAAGGAGTAAGAGGAAAACAACTTGTTACATACAATGAAACCCACATAAGACGATCAGCATGTTTTCAGCAGGAACATTGCAGGGCAGAAAGGAGTGGTGCAATATATTCAAAGCACTGAAAGAAAAACTTCCGACCCAAAACACTATACTTGGCAAAGTTATAATTCAGAATTGAAGGAGAGATAAAGAGTTTTCCAGACAAGCAAAAGCTAAAGCAGTTCATCACCACTGAACAGGCCTTACAAGAAATGTTAAAGGAATTTTTAAGCTAAAAAGAAAGGGTGCTCCATCATATGTCTCTTGGCCTTCCTTATGCCCTCTTTAGAAAATTATCTATTTAGATCCATTGCCAATTTTTTTGAAATATATTTTATTGATTTTTTTACAGAGAGGAGTGGAGAGGAATAGAGAATTAGAAACATCAATGAGAGAGAAACATTGATCAGCTGCCTTCTGCACACTCCTCACTGGGGATGTGCCCACAACCAAGGTACATGCCCTTGACCGGAATCGAACTTGGGACCCTCCAGTCTGCAGGCTAATGCTCTATCCACTGAGCCAAACCAGTTTGGGCCCATTGCCAATTTTTTGATTGGATTGTTTATCTTCCTTTTGTTAAGTTGTATGAGTTCCCTATAAATGTTGGCGATTAAACCCTTATCCAAGATAACATTGGCAAATATGTTCTTCCATGCAGTGGGCTTTCTTGTTGTTTTGCTGATGGTTTCTTTTGCTGTGCAGAGCTTTTTATTTTGATGTAGTCTCATTTGTTTATTTTCTCTTTAGTTTCCATTGCCCTAGGAGCTGTATCGGTGAAGATATTACTTTAGTATATGTCTGAGATTTTGCTGCCTGTGGATTCCTCTAAGATTTTAATGGTTTCCCATCTTACATTTAAGTCCTTTATCCATTTTTGAGTTTATTTTTGTGTATGGTGTAAGTTGGTGGTCTGGTTTCACTTTTTTTGCATGTATCTGTCCAATTTTCCCAACACCATTTATTGAAGAGAATGCCTTGACTCCATTGTATGTTCTTGCCTCCTTTGTCAAATATTAATTGAGCATAGTGGTTTGGGTCGATTTCTGGGTTCTCTATTCTAATCCATTGGTCTATATGTCTGTTCTTGTGCCAGTACCAGGCAGTTTTGAGAACAGTGGCTTTGTAATATAGCTTGATATCTGGTATTGAGATACCTCCCACTTTTTTTCTCAGGATTGCTGCAGCTATTCAGGGTCTTTTTTTATTCCAGATGAATTTTTGGAGAGTTTGTTCTAGGTCTGTTAAATATGCCATTGGTATTTCTAGGTCTGTTAAATATGCCATTTTCAGGCTGGCCACACCCCCCAGCGACCCAGGCTCCCAGCCCCTTCTTCTTTTTTTTTTTTTTTCAGTGCCTCCTTGAGCATAGGCCAGGGCGGGCGGGAAGCTTGGCTTCCTCCATCGCCGGGGGCACCCCAAGCCTCCTGCTCACTCCAGCTCCGTGGCCACCGCCATCTTTGTTGAGTTAATTTGCATACTTGCTTTTGATTGACTGGTGGGTGTAGTGGAGGGACAGTCATTTTGCATGTTTATCTTTTATTAGTGTAGATACTGTATTGCATATTTGAAAGTTGCTAAGAGAGTAACTCTCAAAAGTTCTCATAAAAAAAGTAACTATGTATGGTAATTGATCATTCTGAAATATATACAAATATTGAATCATTATGTTGTGCACCTGAAACTAATACGATGTTATATGTCCATTGTACCTGATTTTTAAAAATGTATAAATAAGAAATTCTGTATTATCTGACACAGGCTTGAACAAGATTAGAATAGATCATATTTTTATAACTCAGTGGGTTTAGGGATATGAAGTTGCAAAGAAGGCTGGAATAAGTGAAAGTTGATTTCAAATCTAGAACAACCACCGGATTTGAATTTCCTAAGAAAAAGATGTATCCCGGTTCCCTGTGACCTACAGAGCCTTCAACAAACCTTCCATCTGTAGTCCCAGTCTCTGGTATGTCAATATGCTTGTGGAACTACCACAAAATGGACCCACAGAAAATAAAAGTCAGGTATGCAGCCCAATCACTCATCTTGATGAAGGAGGAAAGAGAAGGAGAAAAAACTATGATATCTCTTCATTTCCTAAGATATGGGCTTGACCACGGAATAGTAATCGCTGAACATGAGCAGGCAATATCTGAAGAGCTTACATTTTTTCTTTTAGGGACAATGCATCTCTATATTGGCATTAGATATAGTTTAATCAACCTCCATTTTTGACTCTGTATGAACTTCCTCAAATATAATGCTGTCAGCCCTTTAAAGTGAATCTAAAGCTACTCCTAGAGACCTGTGCTAAAATATTCCTTCCCTCCCTTTCCAACTACAGGAAGGAATTTGGATCTAATTGGACCTTTAGTTATCAGTTTGGATTACCTCTTGGACTCCCAGAAACCCTGTTGTCTCTGGTGGAAGTTGCTCTTCCTTCCCTTGGCATCCAAGTTCCCAATTTCTGTACCTCTTGGTCTCCCTTCCTCTCCATACTGGGGGTAGGAGTGAAGTTAAATAGTGTCTAGTATGTTAAATAATTCCTAACTCCAAATCTTTCTAGTACTTTCCCAACTTACTTGAGTCTACAATCTATACATAAAATCACTTCCATCTTACCTGGGCCTTATAAATGGCTCCTGGTCCTTAAAATATTGGATGTCCTCCCATAAAAACCAATTTTGGAACTGTGCACCACCAGAAAGTCTAGGTAGTTGATTGTTGTCTTGAAATTTATTTATTTGTTTTGCAAGCATTTCCTATTTTTCAAAAAGTGTGTATCATATATTGCACATACAGTATATGTACGTGAATGTATATATATGTATATATATAATGTTTAAAAAATTTATAGAAATAAAACTGTCCTTTGATATGCCTTTTTTATTTACTGTTTAGTAAACTTCCTGTACTTTCTAAATAACTAAGTCTGTTTAACTTCATTTAAATCTATTTTGAAGCAATTATAGACCTGGTTAACTGAACCAAATTAAAAATTTGTCTGAAAATGAAAACTAAGTATCTCACCATATATTTCCATCCATTCTGAAAAACATTAAATGAAAACATAGAAGAAGGGTAGGAGAAGCTCTAGACACAGAGAAGAAATGGGGGAAAATATAGACACTTAAAGTTAAAGGTAACTTATTCTCATTTGTATACCACTCTCTCAACCATCTATACTAATAATAGAGGAATATTCAAATTTTCTGAGATGTCATCACAATAACAGTAACGACCGAACAGCAGGCTGGCAGGCTGCGTGGAGCAACCAGGCCAGCAGGGGGGTTAATGAGGGACAACCAAACAACTGAACAGCAGGCTGCGTGGGGCGACCAGGCCAGCAGGGGGGTTAGTGAGGGGATGACCAAACGCCTGAACAGCAGGCTGTGTGGGGGTGACTAGGCTGGCAGAGAGGGGAATTTAGGGGTGACCAGGCTGGCGGGGGAGGGGCAGTTAGGGGCGACCAGGCTGGCAGGGGGGGCAGTTAGGGGCAATCAGGCCGGCAGGCAGAGGCAGTTAAGAGTGATCAGGCTGGCGGGGGGGGGGGGGGGGGCAATTAGATGTGACCAGGCAGGCAGGGAGGTGAGCAGTTAGGAGCCAGCAGTCCCAGATTGTAAGAGGGATGTCTGACTGCCTGGGATCAGGCCTAAACTGGCAGTCGGATATCCCCCAAGGGGTCCCGGATTGGAGAGGGTGCAGGCTAGGCTGAGGGGATCCCCCTCCATGCATGAATTTCATGCACCGGGCCTCTAGTAGAACATAAATGTGTAAAAGTACACATACACATACCTTTCTTGAACCTAAAACCCAAATTCACTCATGGACATGTTGTGTGCATCACACACACACACACACACACACACACACACACACACTAACTTTGAGTCAAAAATTGAAAGGAGCCTGACCAGTGTGGCTCAGTTGCTTGGGCACTGTCCCATGCACCAAGAGGTTGCTGGTTGGATTCCAGTCAAAGCATTTCCAATCAGGGCATATGCCCAGGTTATGGGCTCAATCCCAAGAGGGAACACACAGAAGACAGCCAATCCATGGTGAGCTCTCACATCAATGTTTCTCTCTTCTCTCTCCCACTCAAAAATCAATAAAACTATTCTTTTTTTAAAAATAAAAATTTAAAAATGGAAAGGAAGTCACTACTTATACCCACTCTCTCTCATTCCACTTTACCTTTATAAGATAATTTTTTACTGGATGAACACAGCTGCACGTGCATGGGTACAAACACACAGTGTACATGTTCTTGAGTCACCCGTAGGACATTGTAACTATTCACACGGTTCCTCTCCTGTTACTCAAGCTGTTTTTGGTTACAGCTTCTGAATCTTGCTGCCACAATAGACTTTTCCTATTGGCTCCAACTCAGACAGAAGGAACACATTGGAGTAGCAATTTAGCTACTAAATTATGCAAACTACCACTGACATTAATAGAATGACCTGGTCCCTTTCTTGACCTAATGAAGTCACCTCAAATTATTCTTTATTCCTGCTCTAAATTTTAATTTGGAAAAAATACTTTTCATACAAGTAAATCTTTCTTCCAAACCTTATGTAAGAAAACAAATTTAAGTATTTAACATACTTGTTCTTTTAAGTAGTGCCTTTCGAAGTCTAATTTCAGACTTGTAAGATATTACCTGCACTTGTTAATCTCCTTCAAGTTACATATAACCTAAAAAAATAAAACAACAACAACAAATATAAATGTAAACATTTAAAAATCATAGCAATCACTTTATGGAGGAAAAATAGTAATAATATAAAATTTGATAACATTTTGGTAACAATAGTAATAAATTGCTAACCATTTTGTAAGTTGTATATCTCTACAATCATTAAACAACAGGACATTTCTATCCAAGTCTCATTACTTTAAAAAAAAAAACTATTTATGAATTTAGGACACACAATTGGAGTTATTAGAATAAAATACCAATGTAATAATAATGTTCAACACAAATTAGAATATAAGATTATTCTTATTCTATCAAGATTGTATCAGGCTAATATTGCTGTGTTCCTATTTTGTCTTTAATTTTTAAAAATTTCATAAGACGTAATCCTTGACAAGCATACAAAATTATTGGAGACAATGAGAACTATGATACAATAGGAAAATTATTTTTATATCCTTAAATTACTTGGTAATCATCTTTTGATATTATAAACAAAAAAGGTAGAAGAAATGGTATTATTTAGAAACATAATTGTCTGATTTCCCTTGACCCAAAATACTAAGTAATTTATAGAATTTCTAATTAAGTATCTCTCATGACCAAGTTAAAGGTGAACCTCACCCCCATCCCAGTGAGGTATAGAAGCCAACTTATATCAAGTCTTGGAAGTCTTCAATGATTAAAAGGAAGTAATCTTCAACCCACTTCATTATTGCAGGTGATGTAGCCTCCTCTCTTTAATCTCCTCCGGATATCTTCGTGTGAATGGTATGCTCTTAAATGTGGATCATGGAGACTATTATATTGGTTGTCCAAAAGTCGACAATAAGGATCAGTCAGATTAAAACCATAAGAAGGTTGAAAAAGCTGCAAACACAGATTTAAAAAGATGACAAATGTAAATTTTGAAAATGACTAGAATGTTCATTCAAAATATAGCATGCAAGAAGAATTTGACATGGGGAAAACCAGCAACAGAAAGATTTGGATTATGTAATGCTAATTGTTTATTCCTACCACTGCCCCCCACCCCCCGCACACACACACAACACACCTGACCTGAATTATTCTAAAAACCCACCCTCACTCAATTCCTCCACTGATCTCCACCAGTCTCTGCCCCTGAGCCAGAGATGAAAGGAAGAGAGGAAATGAAAGAGACTAGGATAAAATATGTTTTAATGGACAAATCTAATGCTAAGTTCTTCATTTCCTCCCTCCCTCTTTCAGGTCAAGGCACTGCATTCCAAGTATAAAGAGATAATGTTAATTATGACTATTTTATCACAATAATCTAAAAATGAAGTGGAAAATCTTTTTCCAAGATGCATGGAAACAAGTTTGTCTAAAACAGTGGTCGGCAAACTGCGGCTTGCGAGCCACATGTGGCTCTTTGCCCCCTTGAGTGTGGCTCTTCCACAAAATACCATGTGTAGGCGTGCACGTACAGTGCGATTGAAACTTTGTGGCCCACACGCAGAAGTTGGTTTTCGGCTCTCAAAAGAAATTTCAATCGTTGTACTGTTGATATTTGGCTCTGTTGACTAATGAGTTTGCCGACCACTGGTCTAAAAGATAGAAGTAAAACTCAGATGTTAAAGATGATGAATTAAAGAGTGATTGTGTCTTGGGGTCTTATCTAATACAAAAAAAAAAAAACCCAACAATCTCTGAGTCCTATAGTCAGGAAAAAATTCAAGATCTGACTTATAAAGTTCAATATATTGAAGAATCAGTTAAAAATTATCAGGAATTTTTCCATATGTGAAAGACCAAGTACAAACTTGTGCTATAGCCATTAGCATTTAAAAGAAGAAAAAATATCAGCTAATAGTCATGTTTCTATATGTATTATTTTGCAGGAGTAGGGAACCTTTTTTCTGCCAAGGGCCATTTGGATATTTATAGCATCATTTTCGGGCCATACAAAATTACCAACTTAAAAATTAGCCTGCAATATTTGGTCAAACATTTAATTAACTCACCCCTAATGCCTAGGCAGGGCCAGACCAAGTAATGTTTAGGCCTTATAGGGCCCACAGGCCAGATGTTCCCCACTCCTGATTTATTTATTTATTTATTTGTTTGTTTATTTATTTATTTATTTATATTAAAACAAATTTTATTGATTTTTTACAGAGAGGAAGGGAGAGGGATAGTCAGAAACATGGATGAGAGAGAAACATCTATCAGCTGCCTCTTGCACACTCCCTATTGGGGATGTGCCTGCAACCAAGGTACATGCCCTTGACCAGAATCGAACCGGGGACCCTTTAGTCTTCAGGCCGATGCGGCTGAGCCAAACCGGTTAGGGCCCCACTCCTGTTTTAGAGGAAACAGCTGTTACTTAATCTCATTTGTAAATTAAAACATTACCAAAGTGGGAAGTTTTTTTGTTTGCTTGTTTTTTTGTTTGTTTGTTTGTTTGTGGGGTTTTTTTGGTGTGAGTTCTTAGTCCACTTTCAATAACAGGATGGTGTTAATGTCTTAAGGGAGAACCTGTGAAAGGGAAAAAGTGGAGGACACAAGTAGGTGTGGACTTTGTCCTAATGTCTTCACATTATTTTTGTTTTCATTTACCTGTTTCTTTTCAGGAAAACAGAAGTTTTAGTTAAAGTAACATAGAAGCAGAGACTGGCCCAAGTGAAAGGCGACTGAAAGTGTGGGGATGTGGCAAACCTGAGAGCACCTGCCCTGTTTGCAGGCCCCCCATTCAATGTACAAGACTCCACAGTCCTGACCTGTCTGTGGAGACCTGTGTTGTTCTGTCTGGCAGCAGCATGTCAGTCATGTTCTGAACACTAAGCAGCCTGGCTGGGTGGGATCCTCAAGGAACTCCCTTAAGGTAGGTGGGCGGATGCTTCATATGCGGGCAAAGGGGATTGGTGGGAACTGGTAGGATGCTAGCTTTCCTTTCCATTTAAAGCTTCCTTGGAAAGTTTCTGTTCTCAGGCTTAACACCAGGCTTTAACCCCTTCCAAGGGGCCTAAATCATAAAGTGTAATCATTCCTTAACACGTTAAGCACCCAGTCAGTCACCAGTGACACTATACTTTTCGTCCGGAAGACGAAACAGTGCTTCCCTGAGAAGGAAGAGAAAGGAATTCTATGGGGCAATGTCTTGAATTCAGTGACGCCAGATATAAAGCAACCAACAATCATAAGTCCAGGATTGGTCTGACTGTTTCTTTTAGAGGTTGACATTTAGATAGTGACTTTTAGCTGTGATGTTTCTCAATATCAAACCTAGGCTATTGACCTATAAATGAAGCACACCTTTTAAACAAATCCATTCATGCCCTAGCTGGTTTGGCACAGAGCTTTGGCCACAAATTGAAGGGTCCCAGGTTCGATTCTGGTCATGGGCAAGTACCTTGGTTTGTCTCTCCCCCTCCCTTCCACTCTCTAAAAATCAGTGGAAAAATATCCTCAGGTGAGAATTGACAACAACAAAAATTCATTCATTGGACCGGGATGACCCTTTTGTTGTCAATTAAAATAATTGGTTTGTTTTCCTTTGGGAAAAAAAAAACCACACACTAAAAGTGTAAATATAAAGCATTACTTTACTGAGGAGCTTTTAGGGAAAAAAAAGGAAAGCTCTCACAGTCTTCAAGGTAATAGCTTGGTGCCTAATATAATTAAATGAAGACAATTTGAGGGAAATGAATGTAAAAATACTTTTTTAAAAAGTAGTTGACAAGTGAATTAATATGTGACAGAAAATGGTAACATAGCAAACAATATACTTGAGGAAGCAGGCAAAATAAAGACAGGACTAAGTTTAGATACAAAAGAAGAGAAGTATGGGTGGCAAGCATGCTGTAGGAAAGCTAGTTTATGTGAATGTGACCCAGTTAAATTGTACAAGGTAGGCATGGTTTTAGTCAGCTTGATCTATCTTAGTAGAACAGATTTGATTTTAAAACCAAATATTTCCCAGAAGCAAAACTTACTTTAAAAAATAATGTTACTTGGCAAGTATCAAATACCAAGGCACCCTACTCATTTCTGACATCACAGAGAGTAGAAGGAATTTTTCCTTGTAGAATTTTTGGCAATATTAACCAAAGAAACACTCAGAGAATATACTGTCCTGGCCAGGGTGTTTCAGTGGTTGAGTGTCAACCTATGAACCAGATGATCACGGTTCCATTCCTGGTCAGGTCACATGCCCAAGTTGTAGGCACGATCCTCTCTGTGGGGCATGCAGGAGGCAGCCAATCAATGATTCTCATCATTCGTGCTTCTATCTTTCTTTCCCTCTCCTTTCCTGTCTGAAATCAATAAAAATATATGTTTTGAAAAAGAATGTACTAAACCTGCTTCAGTGTTAGTGATTAAGTAAAGGGCTGAGGAGGTTTGAGGGTGGGTATAGCATTGAGGACTAAAAGCAAGAAAGGATTTGAGGGAATTACACACTATAACCCAGTATGATTTAAGTTATAAAACTGTAATTATAGAATTGCATTGTTGAGTAAAATTAAACAGACCAAGGGCAATGAAAATTCCAAGGAAAGATAAGCTCACTGGAGGCTATGAGACTTCAGAAAAAAAAAATCTTGAAAGATGTTTGTAATTCATAGACTGAGGAGAAGGGTATGCCAGGTTTGGGGGAAGGTGAATAAAGGCACAGAAGCATTACCATGGTATGTGTGAGTAGCTATAAAAGACCCCAACTTGAGGAAGCTGAGTTTCTGGGTGGGAGTAAAGACTGGATAGGAAGGTTGGGGGAAATCAAGGATTCACTTTGGGGAGGCAGAGCCTTCTTCTATTTTTAAATATATATATATTTATTGATTTCAAAGAGGAAGGGAGAGGGAGAGAGAGATAGAAACATCTCCTGCACTACCCCTACTAGGGATCGAGCCCACAACCTGGGCATGAGCCCTTGACCAGAATCAAACCTGGGACCTTTCAGTCCAAAAACCGACGCTCTATCCACTGAGCCAAACTGGCTAGGGCAGAGCCTTTGTCTATTAAAGTGAAGTTAAAGTACCTAAACATGTTAACTCATTTCAGTTCCATTTTATGCTAACTATTGTGTATGAAATAAAATTTATCTAGAGAACAAAAATCTAGAGAAGTTTCTGTAATGACAGTTTTGTACAAGTTATTGGTTAAAATAATAAAATAATTAAATGCCAGCCAGTACCATTCATTTTCCACCCTTCAAGCAAACATATTTATTTCTATGTAAATAAATTTCACTAAGTAATTACATATTGTGTTGTTACAAAGAAAAATTCATATGCTTCCAAAACTTAAGAGAGAACTAAGAATAAAAACTTTCCATCCCATTATTCTGTGCAAGACATGCTAGATGAAGTTGCTTGGAATGAATCCTTAACAATACCTTGGATTAGATGTGGGTTTGATTTTTTTTTTTTTTTTTTTGCTGTGAATGTTAATGCGAATTCCCTCAATGGACTTTGTATAATGTAGCACCCGACTTTAAGAGCAAGTAGAAATGGGCAAAGACAACCAATGTCAAGGCAAAAATTACCTTTCTATTTAACTTCGTCATATAGTATAAATTATTGCTTCCTGGGATCACAGGCAGTTTGACCTCAAGAGGTAGATCCAGTAGTGTAGCAGCTCCGACCCAGGGAAGTGGGCTTTGTGCACACCCCGTCAGGAACAATCGAAAAATTTATCTTTCCTTATAGGTTTTATTTCCTTGTTTTCAGGCCCTACCTACCCCTACTTTAATTAAAGGAAGCAAAGAGTCATACAGTCAGGGTTGAAGAGTGCCGGCCTGCCAGATAGCCCTGAAGACCTCCTGAACCACAGTTACACCCGTGGGACCTGTCTGTGGCTCTCCCTGTCCCACCCAATGGAATACAAGGACACCAGGCCTCCTGCCACTCACATCTCCGTACTGCTGGCTGTCTTCCTGTCCTTGGGAAGGCCGCTGGTGGCCTTCTTGGTGGGAACAACGCTGGCAGCCTTGGAGTGGGTGCTGAGGTAACTCTCCATAGAAGGCCTGGGCCCCCGCCCTCCTCATCCCTTTCCCAGACCACACCTGGAATGCCTAGTACCCCCTTGTTTCCAAGGTCCCACTGTTTTGGAGTTCCAGGTCAGAATGTGGGGGCCCCAAAGGGCAGAGCTCTTCTCGCTTGAGGCTTGAGCATCCAGAATTGGGCAAATCAGTCCATAGGGCCTAGTCAAAAAATCATTTCTCTCTGAAACCAACACAAAACCAACAGTCAAACCAAACCTCAAATCACAACATATAATGTGTTGCTGGTGAATAGCTGGCTAATTTCTTCTGGCCTCCAAGGAGCAATGGTTGCAGAAAAAGAAAACTCCAGCAGTGATTGTACCAACCATTCTAGAGCCAGAGGCCTGGTTTTCCACCTGTCCCCTCGTATACACTATGACCACACCTTGTCCCAGGGTCCTGTAACCACTTCCCACTCCAGGTCTCAATGACCTTTCTTTCTTGTTTCTCATCTAGTTAATCTGACTGCTACCTTTTATCCTTCCTGATCCTTTGGTGTCCACTGTCACCTCTCTTGCTTTAAGTTCTCAACATATAATCCAAAAGTTTTAAAATTAAAAATTAAAGTAATGTAACATTCAAAGGGCTCAACAACATATATTCATTCATGTTATCAAATAAGAACAGGCAACGCTTAAGAGTTAACAAATGGAAGTGGGGAGAAAATGGCTGCCAAATAGGCAGCAGTGTTGTGTACCTCCTCCTAGGGCCAGACCAGAAAATCATCTAAATTGGAGAATATCCACTCTGAATTAACAAATTAGACATATAGCTGAGGAGACAATTTTCAATAAGGAAGGGCAGAGGACAGAATGCCACTTGCCAGCCATAATCCATGTGGAACCCCACCATGCCCTGGCAGTGAGTGGCGCAATACCTCCTGGCAGGCTCCCAGATGTCTGCAGGGCACACTCACTGCCAGAGTGAGCTCCCACACCAGACCTCCTCACCAGCCCACTGGGAACCAGTATCCTAGTATCTAGCTCCAAGACCCCAAAGTGAGTGCAAGCCAGGGGGAACCCTGTGCTTCACCCCTGCCACAAACCCCAGAACCATGCTGCTAACCTGACCCAGAGCCACCTGGTGCCTGCTACACCCCAACCCCCGGGACTTATGGGACCTGCTGCTGGGGTGACTCAGAGAAACCCAGAGCATGCCCCACTCCAGGCCACAGGGGAGCACTGACTGCAACCCAGAGCAACTAGTGCCTGCTCCAACCCGGCCCCCTGGACAGCCCTGCTGGGGTGACCTGGATCAACCCATGCCTGCTTCACCCCAGCCTGGGAGGGGCGGCCCAGAGCAATCCAGTGTGCATCTCACTCCAGGCGACAGGAGCATGTGGACTGAGTGACCTAGGGCAATCCACCCCTGCTCCACACTAAGGAGGAGTGAACTGGAGCAACCCAGAGCACATCTCACTCGAGGCTACAAGAAAGCAAGGATTGTGTGACCCAGAGCAACCAATGCCCACTCCACCCCGAGCCCAGGGTCTTGCTGTGCACCCCACTCAGGCCACAGGGGAGCTCTGACTGTGCAACTCAGAGCAACCTGCACCTGCTTTTCCCCAGCCCAAGGACACAGCCAAACACTTCCAGGGTGACCCAGAGCAAACTGGTGTGCCCATCCAGGGACCACAGGAATGTGCTGCAAGTGCACTGCCAGAGGAATCTAGGGTGCCACCCTGCCACAGGTGCTGGGGCCACACAACGAAATGCATGCCAGAGAGCTCTGGGTCCTCACAGAGAGTCACACACCAGAGGAACTGTGCATGCACTCCCACCACCCTGAGCATCTAAAGCAGACAAATGAGGGACCAGATCTGTAGGAGAAGGGGATACAACTCAGAGCAGAGACAATAACGGCATGAAACTCAAGGCAGACCCAACCTCTGGGACAATGATTTCTGGACCATTGCCCTGATAGGGTCTTCAACCTCTCAAACCCCAAGCAGGATCCCCAGGGCCAGAAAGACACAGCAAAAATGGGGGGCAAATAACTCCCCAAGGAAAGAAAGAAGGAAATGCCAGAAAAGGAATTAAATGAACCAGAGGCATGACAAATGTCAGAAAAATAATTCAGAGTAAGGATAAGAAAATCAACAACCTAGTAAGAATCAAGAGGAAATCAAGAATGATATAGGTACAGTAAAAAACAAAATGGAAGGATTCAACAGTAGACTAGAAGAAGCGGAGGACCGAATTAGTGAGTTGGAAGATAGGGCAGAAAAACACACCCAATCTGAACAGCAATTGGAGAAAAAAATTAGAAAGCAGGAGAGCCTAAGGGAGCTTTGGAGCAACATGAAATGAAGTAGCATACATATAATAGGGGTGCCAGAAGGACAAGAAGAGGAACAAGGATTAGAAAACCTATCTGAAGAAATAATGACAGAAAATTTCCCTGATTTGGGGAAGAAAAAAGTCACACAAGCACAGAGTCCCAAACAAGACAAACCCAAAAAGACCCACACCAAGACACGTCGTAATTACAATGGCAAATGTTAACGACAAAAAAAAAAAAAAACTTAAAGGCTGCAAGAGAGACAGAGAGGTACCTACAAAGCTTCTCCCATTAGATTATCAAATGAATTCTCAACAGAAATGCATCAGGCCAGAAGGGTATGGAAAGCAGTATACAAAGTGATGCAAAGCAAGGGACTGAATCCAAGAATACACTATCCAGCAAGGCTATCCTTCAAATTTGAAGGGGAAAGCAGGAGCTTTGCAGAAAAAAAAAAAAGGCTCAGTGAGTTTATCACTACCAAACTGGCAATGCAAGAAATGCTAAACAGACTGTTATAAAAAGAAGAAATAGAAAGGGAAGAAGGGCCCTAGCCAGTTTGGCTCAGTGGATAGAGCGTCGGCCTGGGGACTGAAGGGTCCCGGGTTCGATCCCGGTCAAGGGCATGTACCTTGGTTGCGGGCACATCCCCAGTAGGGGGCGTGCAGGAGGCAGCTGATCGATGCTTCTCTCTCATCAATGTTTCCATCTCTCTATCCCTCTCCCTTCCTCTCTGTAAAAAATCAATAAAATATATTTTTTAAAAAAAGGGGAAGAAGGAATACAGGCATAAAGAATAAAAATGGCTACAAACAAGTAACTATCAATAATAACCTTAAACGTAAAAGGACTAAATGCTTCAAACAAAATACATAAAGTGGCAAAATGGATAAGAAAACATGACTCAGGAGGAGAAACCAAGATGGCGACATAGGTAAACACCTGAACTTGCTGCCCTGCACAACCACTTTAAAACTATAACTAAAAGACAAAACGGACATCATCCAGAACCACAGGAAGGCTGGCTAAGTGGAAATTCTACAACTAGAAGGGAAGAGAAAAGCACACTGAGACTCAGAGGAGCTGCAGAAGTAAAGTACAGAGGTATGGAGGCGTGCGCGCGGAAAGGGCTGGCAACTGAGTATGTGGCTGTCTTTTTCAATCGGGAGGCAGACACAAGCTCCCGACTGCTCTGAACTCCAGTTCTGAGTGAGACTCTGGGGACCCAGATTCATACAGGGAGAAACTGGACTGTCTGGCAGCGGGCGAAACTCGAGGGCGGCTTTCTCCCAAAGGTGCTTGCAGCGATTACCAAGGGACACTGAGACCCGGGGTCCTCTTAGGGCAGGGCTGATGGGAAGCCATTGCTGTTTGCTCCACCCTGAGACTCCACCCCATCCAAGCTGTGCTCAGAGGCTTTTGCATATGAACAGCCTGGTCCTTTGAAATCTAAACTTACCTAACAAACTACAGCTGAGTCAGAGAGACCCAGAGCTGCCAAAAGAAGGCCCAAGGCCCCACAGCAGCTTGCATTGCTTCACAGCTGGGCCTCAACTGGGCACCTCCAAAACCCAAACAAAGAAGAGGAATCTGCAGATCTCTCCGTAGCTCCTGCTGGGTGGCCTCAGGCAGAGGCTAAATTTGCACCTCCTTGGAGATCCAAGAACCAGTGTAACAAGGGGTCAGAGTAGGACCATCCAGATTACAACTCCTCAGATCCATAAGGGATGCACTCAGGGGCAGACCCAGTGAGCACCAAAGCCCCACTGAAGCAAGTCTTGCCTCATAAGGATGTCTCCAGAACAGAAGTTCTCCCATTGTAGACATAGCTGATCCTCACAGCCAACTGGCCTGGAGGTCAATTCCCCCCCAGTGATACCAACAACAATCAAGGCTTAACTACAACAAGACTGTGCACACAGCCCACAAAGGGGTGCACCAAGAGTGTCCACCTAAGGTAACTGGGAAGGCTGAGCCACTGGACCCTATAGGACACCTAGCATACAAGCCACTCTATCAACTCAGGGAAGCAACCAAAATGCGGAGACAAAGAAACAGGTCACAAATGAAAGAAATGGAGGAAAGCAAACGACTGGATATAGAGTTCAAAACCATGGTTATAAGGTTTTCAAGAATTTTTTATAAAAGGCCTATAAATTTAGTGAGACCCTCAAGGATATGAAAAAGGACCAACTGAAATCAAGCATACACTGACTGAAATAAAGAATAACATACAGAGATCCAACAGCAGACTAGAGGATCACAAGAATCAAGTCAAAGATTTAAAATATGAAGAAACAAAAAACACCCAACCAGAAAAGAAAAAAGAATCCAAAAATATGAAGATAAGTGTAAGGAGCCTCTGGGACAACTTCAAGCGTACTAACATCTGAATTATAGGGGTGCCAGCAGAAGAGAGAGAGCAAGATACTGAAAACCTATTTGAAGAAATAATGGCAGAAAATTCCCCTACCTGGTGAAAGAAATAGACTTACAAGTCCAGGAAGCGCAGAGAACCCCAAACAAAAGGAATCCAAAGAGGACCACACCAAGACACATCATAATTAAAATGCCAAGAGCAAAAGACAAAGAGAGAATATTAAAATCAGCAAGAGAAAAACAGTTAGTTACCTACAAGGGAGCACCCATACGACTGTCAGCTGATTTCTCAACAGAAACTATGCAGGCCAGAAGGGAGTGGCAAGAAATATTCAAAGTGTTGGATAGCAAGAACCTACAACCAAGATTACTCTACCCAACAAAGCTATCATTTAGAATTGAAGGTCAGATAAAGAGCTTCACAGATAAGAAAAAGCTAAAGGAGTTCATCACCACCAAACCAGTATTATATGAAATGCTGAAAGGTATTCTTTAAGAAGAGGAAGAAGGAGAAAAAGGTAAAGACAAAAATCTATGAACAACAAAGTGACAACAAATACATATCTATCAACAAGTGAATCTAAAAATCAAGTAAATAAAAAGTCTGATGAACAGAATAAACTGGTGAAAATAATAGAATCAGGGGCATAGAAAGGGAGTGGACTGACAATTTTCTGGGGGAAAGGGGTGTGGGGGGTGTGGGAAGAGACTGGACAAAAATCGTACACCTATGGATGAGGACAGTAGCGGAGGGGTAAGGGCAGAGGATGGGGTGGGAACCGGGTGGAGGGGAGCTATGGGGGGAAAAAGAGGTACAATTGTAATAATCTGAACAATAAAGATTTATTTAAAAAAACTGTGGTACATCTACACAATGGTATACTACGCTGCTGTAAAAAGGAAAGAACTCTTACCATTCGCAACAGCATGGATGGACATGGAGAGCATTATGCTAAGTGCAATAAGCCAGTCAGAGAAAGATAAATATCACATGATCTCATTCATTTTTGGAATATAATGAACAACATAAACTGATGAACAAAAATAGATCCAGAAACAGAGAAATATGGAATAGACCGTCAAACTTTAGAGGGAAGGCAGTGGGGGGAGGGGGGAGGGGGGTAAAAGATCAACCAAAGGACTTGTATGCATGCATATAAGCATTACCAATGGACAGTGACTAGGGAGGTGAGAGCATGTGCTGGGGAGTGGGGGTGGCCGGGTAGAGGTCAATGGGGGAAAAAGGAGACATATGTAATTCTATATGCAATACTTTGAACAATAAAGAATTATATATATATATATATATATATATATATATATATATATATATATAAATAAAATAAAACAATAAATACAACAAATGGGGGTTCGGGGGAAGAGTTAAGGAATATTTCTGCCCTGCTTGCTTTGCTCCATAACAATTACTGTTTTCAGCTCCAGAGCTCAGGCCCTCTCTGTCCGGCACAGCTACTCCCTCCAAAGGCTGATCTACCAAGGATGCACAATCCTTTCCTGGGATTCTCAAATAAGATCAATTGCTTAGTTGTTAATATTATAATGATGAGTTTAATTGTCTGATATACACACATACTTTCAATTTTTTTATGATACTTGTGTACCATAAAATCAATGAATGTTAACTTCTAATCAAAGCTGGATTTGAAATTATTTTCCAGGATAATGTCCTAAGAGGTAAATTCAATTTGAGTTTTCTAATTCATAGCAAGTGGGAAATATCTGTAATTATTTATTCAATAAACATATAAGTTTGCTTTCCTTTTCCTCAATTTTCAGCCTTCCCTGCTATTTCCACTTCCCCTAAAAATAGCCATAGAGGAAAAAACCTTAGTGAAATGAAGTCAAGCAGACATGTTTTTGTATCCTAACTCCACGCTTTTAGGTCATTTTTCTCTATCTAAAATTGTCTCCCCTATAAAATAGTACAAATAATGCCTTCCATTCAAGAAAATTTCTATGAAGATATGTGTAAAGAACATACCTCATTGCTTGATAGATAACCGGTCCTCAATGATGAGTATTCAGTTTAAAAGCCTAGAATATTTCCCCCAAATTTCTAACATCTAGCACCTCCATTTTTACCATTTACATTTTAGAAATTTTTATG
Organism: Plecotus auritus; assembly: GCF_963455305.1. Taxonomy (NCBI): domain Eukaryota; kingdom Metazoa; phylum Chordata; class Mammalia; order Chiroptera; family Vespertilionidae; genus Plecotus; species Plecotus auritus. The sequence goes on from NC_137770.1 coordinate 151,779,076, forward strand.
CATAAAATAATATGCACTTAATTATTTTATTTTAAATCACATTTTTACAATTATATGTAAAATAATATTAAATGATCTTAAAATCAAAATTTGATCATCTTTCTTTTCTGTCTAACCTTTCAACATCTCCTCACTACAGCTAATAGAAAATGTAATTCATCAATATGGCATTCAAAGGGTGACAGGATCTGGTTCCTGCCTGTCTACAACCTAATCTAACTCAGTAAGCTCTGGCCACATTGCTCAGTGTGTTGAACACGCATGTTCTTTCCCACATTAAAGACTTTACATTTGCTGTCCCCTCCACCTGAACATGTGTTCCACACCCACTCTTCCATCCCATGGCCAGCTTCTTCTCATCCTTCCTGTCTCAACCAGCTGTCATTTCCACATAAGGGGAATGCTGACAACCATCCCTGAAAAGGTCCTAGTCTCCTATTCTGCCCTGTATGTGCTCTTCTCAGCAATTCACTTTCTGCTTCTTTTTAAGACCTATCTTCCCCACTGGAAGGCTAAACTACAAGAGAGTATTAAAATGACCCAGGTTAGACATAAAAATTACAACTATACTAAAGAACAACCATCATTCAGAACCACCTGAAATTGAGCTGAATGGAAGACCTACAACTATGAAATTAAAGAAGAAGCTACAGACCTAGTTTAGCTCAGGAGATAGATCATCCACCTTCTGGGCTAACAGGTCTTGGGTTCAGTTCTTGTCAAAGGCACATACCTCGGTTGCAGGCTTGATCCCTGGCCTCCCTGGATGGGGCACAGCAGAAGGCAACAATGAATGTGTCTCTCTCACATTGATGTGTGTGTCTCTCTCTCTCTGTCTCTTCCCCTCCCTTCCACTCTTTCTAAAAGTCAATGGAAAAATATCCTTGGGTAAGGATTAACAACAACAAAAAAGAAGCCATATGGAGAATGGTAGGAGGGGTGAAGGCATGGATGGTCTTGTCCCACACCCCTGTGTAGTGGATAAAAATGAGGAGGTATACCTTGGCTGTGGGGGTCACACCTAAAGAGTGAGGGGTTCTAGTTCCAGGAAGAGAAGCCCCCTTAACTTGTGACTGTAAAAACCAGTGAGAATTGAGGATGAGGGAGGTTGAGGTTGCTGGAGTCCCAGGTAGTTCCTTTTAAAGGGCCCACACATGGGGTTACTCAGACTTACTCCCTCTGAGCTATAGCACAGGGACAGCAGCTTGAAAGGCACCAGAGATGTATGGGGAGGAACTGAAGTGTTTGGAATCAGGGCGAGAGCTAGTGGGCAGCTTTCTTGTAGACAGAGGTGCTGGCATAAGCCACTGATCCTTTGATCAGCCCTTCCCACAGAGCCAGAGACTCCATAAACTTGGCTCTCACTGTTTGCCCCAGCCTGGTGGTTCCCTGAGACTCTGCCCCACCTACTTTGGGGGCCTACCCAAGCAGTGTCCAGTGGCTTTATCAGAGGAAAGGCCTGTATTGGCTCATGCTTCAGATTTTCCTTAAATCTCTTAAATGAGCAGCATCTGGCCTCAGCAAGCCCCTAGCTAAGTGGCTTGCTGAGTGGCCCCAGGCCTGGCAAAAACAGCAGCCAGCCCTGGTTGCCAGCTTGGCATCGCCTGAGCATCTCCAAGTCCAGCACAAGAAGCAGCCATCTACTGCTTTGTACTTTATGCCTGGTGGCCCCGGGTAGAACAAAGGTAGTGGCTGACCTAGGCCTATACCTCCAGGGAGGCCCCAGAGGCAGCACATCCAGTGGACAGCTTCAGACCATGTTGAAACACCACCACCCAACCACATCCATAAGTGACACATTCTAAGGCAGACTCAGCAGGTACCTGAGCCCTGCTGAAGTAGGTCCTGCTCTATGCAGTGGGTCTCTGTATAGCTGACCCTCTGAGATGGTTGGAGGTCAGTGGTCACAGCCAATCCTTGCAGCCTTGGTAAATCCTTCCCATTGAAGTGCCATTTTCAATCAAGACTAAACTACAGCCTGGCTAGTGAGGCTCAGTGTTTGAGCTTTGACCTGTAAACCAGGAGGCCACAGTTGGATTCCCAGTTGGGGCACATGCCAGGATTGTGGGCTCCATCGCCGTGGGGGGTGTGCAGGAGGCAGCTGATCAATGATTATCTCTCATTATTAATGTTTCTATCTCTCTATTCCTCTATGAAATCAATAGTAATATATTTTTAAAAAATAAATAATATATTTTATCAGTTGATAAATTGGGTAAATTGAAAAGAAATTTGAACAAAAACCAAGGAGCTCTACAATAAATAAGTAGGTCACAAAAGTAGAAGAGGGGGTTATTTCTCCCAAATAATTAAAAGAAATAGCAACAACTGTTGGAGAAGAGTAGAGAAACCAAAAGAAAATGACATGTACAGTAATTGCAAAAAGTGTGAACATTTATGAAACCGTTAATCAAAATTTCTCCTTCTATAACAGTAGCAAGTCTGGGAGAGCAAAGGAAAGCTAAAATCCCCTGGGAGTACTTTATGATCAGTGTTTAACATGGTCTGGTGTAAACTCATTCATTCAATACCCATGTAATACCTGAGCCCTTTCCACATGCAGGTTTTTAGGTGCTGGTGATGTTGCTTTGACCAAGGTAGACAAGGTGTCTATTCTCATGAAATTTATTTCTAGTAGTAGGTCAACACACAGTATTGCCCATCACATTTCAAACTCATGGCTCAGGATGGCTATTGATTTCCAGCTCTTTTGACCTCATTCCACACAGCAGGCCAAAATAAGGAAGATTTTTAAAAGAATACCCTCATAACACAGTGCTTACATATTACTGGCTTAAAGACTAGTCACATGGCCATATGTAGCTATAAGAGAGGCTCAAAAAATGTATCTTATTGCTGAGTTAACTAACACAGAAGGGAGAACTGGGTATTGGAAAGTAACTAGCACTCTGTGCCACAATCTGTAAGGAAAGAGTAGAAAAGTTTCAACATCAGGAATAATCATGACTAAATTTCATAGTCCTTTGCAAGCGTATATGAAAAATTTATACAAGCAGGTCTGTAGTAATCTTTTCTAAAGCAAACAGGACAGAAACACTGGACAGAGGCTTAAGCTATAGAACGAAACTAGATCAAATAGAAGAAGCACTCTCTGGCAGTCAAGTGATCAGGATTACTCAGTGTATGGGCATTGTGACTCATAGGGTTCCAGCTTGAGTATTATAACTAGTGGTTCTTCAAGAACAGGATTTTGTGTGTAAGTAATATGTATACTTGTCCTGGGCTGAGTTTATCATTATAATCATATTCTCAAAGGCATATGTAAACAAAAATGCTAAGAATTACTATACCTGATTTGATGTGGAACAGCTCCCATTTCTAACTTCAGGACATTATAATCTGAATTTTTTAGGAAGTGGGCATTCAATGGTGTTGATATTCACATTTTAGTCAACTGTCTAGTGCCTCACCCATCTGTCTCTTTCCACACCTTCTGAATTCTCCAGTCATCTCACTTCTCACAGCATTAGGTTTCTTTCTGCCAAGGGAGTCAATTGAGATGAGACCATTAATTGGTTTGTATGATGCTCTGAAAAAATAGTAAGGGTGTTAGTTTGCCATACCATCAGGGCAGTACTGCTTACTGGACAGGTCAGTGTCAGACCAAAAGGTCCACTGTGATTACAGTCCCAAACCACAGGGCATTTTATGAGACAAGTTCTAAGAAGGGCCTGCAGTGTTGAGAGTAGGGGTTTCTTTTCTTTTCCCTTTTTTTTTAGGTTTTCAGTAAGTTTATTAAGTAAATGTCAGTAGGAAAAATGCCCTTCCTCTCTTTGGTGAGTTCTGTGAGGGGTGTGTGCATCAAATACGCAATGGCGTCTAGCTGGCTAATTGGCTTTAATATATCCCTTTAGAAAGAAATAGCCTGCCTCCACTCGACAATGGGGCTTCTAGGTTGAGTGTCTGTGTTGCTCCAGCTGCATTTCCTGAACCTATAACACAAACTGGCACACAGTGCTCAGTAAACGACCAATTAAGTTAAATATTTTTATGTTCAGAAGAAAATAGCTATAAGAGAGAAATTAACCACCTTTTGATTCTACAACAGAATATGGCAAAAAAAAAATCTACAGATAAACTGTCTTAAATACGGTTCTAACCTCCTCCTTCCCCAACACTCTTAAAAGAACAGGCCTGCCCACAGTTAGCCTGCCCACAAGCTGGCCCAGATGGCATCTGGGAACTTAGGTTTCCAGAGTGTTCCCATCATCTTTAGTGAAGTGGGGCTCCCCGTGCCTAAATGGTTGGTACAAACAATGTGCTTTGTATTAAACACGGTTGTCCTGCTGGGGTCTGGAACTTGGCTGTATGCCGGTGTGGGATGCCCACAGGATGGGCCGCCAACACAATCTCAGGGCGCTGAGTCTCTGCTGGCAGCATTGCAGGTGTCCCAGAACTGGGTGCTGGGCAGTTCAGTGCTGCCCTGTGTCCCCGCTGGGAGGGGACCTTGGGAGTCAATGCCTGATCCCCAGGGCTTCTCCCCTGGAGCCTTGGCAAATGTTGCCTTGTCCTTTCCCCGTGACACATCAAAGCCACCAGTCTTCCCAATGAATCAGCAAGGCTGGGGATCTGGGGGCCCTGATCCATCTAGCCAAACACAGTCAATGTTTACTCTTGCCAATTGTCCTCCCTTTGAACAGAGAAATGACCCAACTCTTGTTTTATACAATAAGTTGCCTATTATTGCTAATCGCTCAATAAACCTGAGTTATCTCCAGGTGAACCTGACAATCAGTGGCAGGCATTACCTTCTGTCTCCATGTGTTCATGCTTCTCCCTAAGCTGAGACCTTCCTCCAGTGGCGCTGTGGGCCCGCTCCCCAAGTTGGGACAGTGCGGACTCTGGACTGCCAGGCTCTCTGGGAGGAGGAGGGGCCATCGCCCACCTTCTGAATCTCTCCAGGGCTCTTCCCTCCACACTGGGTCCAACTGACTTTTACTCTGATTTAGTGCTTGTTTGCATAGGCTTCCTCTGCTTCCATCCAGCCCTGCTCTGGCAAAGCTCTGTTCTAGGAACTAAAGTCTGCTTAGTCACTGGTGGTCCGTGAGGTCCGAAAGGTTGGCGACTGCTGGTAGTGGAATCAATTTTTTGCTTTTGCTGTAACAGAGAGAAAAGGCTCTAGGCAATCCCTCATCCTGATGTTTGGTTGGCAGCCTTGGGTATAGAACAGGAGTTACTGGAACTCTGTGAGAGGTTGGCGCCCCCTCCACCCCCCAGCGGAGCTGGCATTGGCATTGATAGGTGACCTGCAGATCAGGGGCTGTCTTATTTTTCAAGAACTCTGCACATGTCTTTTGTTGCGGTTAACTTAAATGAACGTGGAATAAGAGCTACCAAATGTTTGAACCAGGCCTGGCTGGGCATGGGGGTTGGGGTGTGGGTCCAGGGGGAACTGGGCTTGGCAGGGATCTAAAGCAGGTCCTCCAGGCAAACCCACAAGCCAAATTGGTCCCCGCCAGGGACGCGCCCTGGAAGCAGCTCCTCCCCGCGGGCCCTGCAGGGCCTCTGGCAAGGCTGCAGGTGGCAGTGAGGACATGCCTCCCTCCCTCAGCTGCATCTTGTGCAACTTCTGCAAGTCAAAGTGGCCCCAGCTGGGCGCCTGGAAAGCCGCCCTGGGCTAGTGCACTCTGCGGGCAGGCCCAGGGAGGGGTCCAAGGCGCCAGGGGTGCCCCTTCTCGCCCCTTCGCCGCGAGGAAGGCCCAGAGGAGGCCCCTTGGCACCTGCCTTCCGCAGCCTCCACATAAGGCGGCGCGCACTCACCTTCAGTCAATCCCACAGGTCAGGTCAGTAGTTCTGTAGCTCAGTGCCCGCCACCGAGCACGTCTACACTCTGGGCAGCCCGCCTGCCTGAGCGACTCTTGTGCCCAGGGCCCCACCAGCCAGAGCCAACTGCCGCGGGGGGAAGGGCGGGCGGGGGGCGCGGTTAGGGGAGACACGAGTGCACTGGGCCCTCCTTACCTGCTCCTACGGCCCCCCGGTGGGGTTGGGGGGGTAGGGGGGCGACCAGCGGGACTCCCAGACGCGCTGGTGTGGAGGTGCAGGCTCCAACCTCGGGGGAGCAGGAGGGGCGGGGTCCTGCCAGGGGCTCAGGTGCCCGCACCTAAGGTTTGGAGGGGAGGCAGGGAGCAGTGGGAAGGGCTTGCTCAGGCTCACTCCAGCCGGGTCCAATGGTGTGGGGACAGGTGGACTAGCTCAGGCCCGGATTCCCTGCACCTGGGGGAGAAGTGCGGGCGTGGGGGCACAATCCAGAGGGTCGGGGTAGTAGTGAGGGAATAGCCCTTAAGGGGTCCAGAAAAGCCCGAAGATATTTCTGGGAATTCCCTAAGAAACCCCCCTGGGAAGCCCCTCCCTCCCTCATCTGGACCACAGCACCCCTGACTTATTTGTTAAACAGTGTATTTTGTCCATAAGAAGAACTTAATGGTGAGTCACATCTAGGAAGCAGGAATTTGATTTTCTACATACTTAGTTCTTTATAGTTATTAGAGATCCAACAGTGATATTTGACAATTATTCCACTTTGATAACTTGGCTACTCTTTAAAATAAGATGGTGTATGAGGTATGGTAGATGTGATAATTCATGTCAACCATACACTTACTACAAAATCTCAAATGTTTTCTGACATAAATCAGTAGAGACCTAAAAATCTAACTCATTAACATGTATTGAGGTTCCTGTAACCTTTTCCTCAGGTATAAAATGTGCAAAGCTTTAAGTCTAGTCTATAAAAGGAACCCTTTTTGTGGGTAGTTGAAAAGCCTGGCAGAGGGTAGGTGGAGGGGTCATGGAGGTTGGGAGTATGACAAAGTAGATTATGATAAATTAGAAACTTGTCCCAGAACGGTGATGGGAGGAGCTTCCAGGCTGAGTCAGGTTTCCCCAGTGCCTGGGCCATGATCTGTTTATAAATTAGGTTCCTCTGAAATTGCACTAACATTTCTGCCCACTAGGCCATTATAATTCACTTCTCCTAAATGTAGTAACAGTAATAGTGAGTCAGTCTGCATATGCTGCAGCTGGACTGTGCTATTTGTTGCTGGTGATAATTTCATAGTGTTCATGTCAGATGTTTGGAGAAATCACCCATCATCCTCTTGCTTAGTGATTATCAATGGCTCTACCTGGATTATGAAATAAAGCAAAACTTAAGTCAAGCTCCTTGAGGGCAGGGATCATGGTTAATGAATCTTTGTGTAAACAGCACCTGGAACATAGTTGGAGTGCCATAAATGTGTGGATTTTATAAATAGATGCTCAAGCCTTTTAAAACAGAGCATAACTACCAAGTAATTCACTGGACATCTGTGGTAGGCAGATTCTAAGAAACCCCAATGGTTCCCTCCTTTGTCAAATCCCCTCTCTTTCAAATGTGGTGAAACCTTTGAATGTGATGAGATACCACTCCCATCATTATATTATGGTAAAAGGTTGATCCTCTAATCTCACAAACCCTTTGAAAGCAGAGTTTTCACTGTCTAGTGGAAGAAAAGACAGTCAGTGATCCAAAGCTTGAGGGACATGCCATGTACTAATGATGCTTTTGAAGAAAGAGGGGACCACATGCCAGGACATCCAGGTAACCTCCTGGAGCTCAGAGTGGATCTCAGCTGACAGCCAGTAAGGAAATGGGGACCTCAGTCCTACAAGTGAAAGGGATTGAATCCTGTCAACAGCATGAATAAATTCTTCTAGATCCTTCAGAAAGCAGAGGAGCCAGCTAACACCTTCCTTTCAGCCCTAAGCAGAGAACCCAGTAATGTCATCCCAGACTTCTGGTCTTCCCAGCTATGAGATAACAAATAGGAATTGTTGAAAGCCACCAAGTGTGTAGTAATTTGCTTTGCAGCAATAGAAAATTACTACAACTGGTGTGTAGCCTCATTAGATAAAGCGGACACTTCGTACTTGTCTGTTTTGGTTCATTGGTTTAATTAATGGGTGCTTCCTCATCAAACTGATGCTTGTAAACTAGATAAAAGTGCTTAACTCAAGGCATTTTGGTCAGTTCAAAGCAAGTAGCAAATTGTAATTGGATATATTCCACATTTCATGACCTATGTGGGGCTCTGGCTGAAAATCGGTCCTGAATATAATAGACATCATCAGAACAGCTTGATGTTCTAACTCAGGACAGCGGAGACATAATTGCAGACAAAAATTTTATGTCAAAGAAGTGATTAAAAATGGGCAAAGGACTTAAATAGACACTTCGAAAGTGGACATACAGAAGGCCAAGAGACATATGAAAACATGCTCAAAGTCACTAATCATCCAAGAAATGCAAATCAAAATGACAATGAGGTACTATCAGAAAGTTTACATGCACCCCTATGTTCATAGCAGCACAATTTACAATAGCTAAGATTTGGAAACAGCCTAAGTGCCCATCAGCAGATGAGTGGCTTAAAAAGCAGTGGTACATCTACACAATGGAATACTACGCTGCTGTAGAAAAGAAGGAATTCTTACCATTTGCAATAGCATGGAAGGACCTGGAGAGCATAATGCTAAGCAAAATAAGCCAGTCAGAGAAAGGTAAATATCACATGATCTCACTCATTTGTGGAATATAATGAGCAACATAAACTAATGAACAAAAACAGATCCAGAGAAAGAGAAGCATGGAACAGGCTGTCAAACTTCAGAGGGAAGGTGGGGGACTAGGAGGAAGAGGAGAGAGAGATCAATCAAAGGACTTGTATGCATGCAGTGCATGCTATAAGCATAACCAATGGACACAGACAGTAGGGGAGTGCGGGCATGTGCTGGGAGGTGGAGGTGGCCAGGGAGAAGTCAATGGGGGGGAAAAAAGAGACATATGTAATACTTTAAACAATAAAGAATTTAAAAAAGAAGTGATCATAATAGCCTTAAAGTTTGAATATTCTGGGAGCTTCTGCTGTAGCAAATACATTTATTTTCTAATTACTGCAGTACTGTTTGGTTCTGTGTCAAATATGCCTAGCATTTGTAATTTGGATAATATCCTGTTTGTTTTATTTTTTAAAAGTATTGTCTTTGATGTTTTAAAAAGGTTATTAATTTTTATTTGACATTTTGAGTGCTTTAGTGATTCTGGTGAACTAATCAGATATATATTGTGCCAGGGAAGCCAACACATATGTTGGCCTATAAGTTGATCAGAAACCAGTAAATACTGCATGGCATTCAGGAGCAAGTCTGAAACATGGGGCACATGTAGCATTTGGAGAGTTAAGACCACAGTTTGGTTGTAGAAGTCAGTAGAGTAGATGTGGAGACTTAAGCCTCAGAAAAGAGCAGCTGTCACACTTTCCTGCAAGAGTAACGGTTCTGCAGGGAGAGGCCCGGCAGAGTGGGGCTGCATGAGAGAGAAGCCTCGCTGGATGGGACCTTGGATAGGGATGTGATTGGATGGGAAGACCCACTGGGAGAGCCAGAATTCCTGCCAGAGAGAGGTTTGGAGTTGATCTAGTATAGACAGTAGGGAGCTAGTCACTTTCATTAAACAGGTGGTGCTAATTAATTGAGGATAATCAGGAGTCACTGAAAAGTGTTAGTTTATTAGGAAGATGCACATGGGAGAAGCACTTCCCTGAATCACAAGTGCAAATTGGCAGCCCCTCTTATGTCATATGTGTTTTAGAGGGTTTGGGACAGAAACAGTATTTCAGAAGCTCACAGAGTGAGTCTTATTTATGCACCACTTTCTTCTAGGTAGTTAGAACATGTATTTAATAACAGGTTTACTGTTTGCTCTCATTTTAAGTCAGATTATGTAGAACGACAGCCGGGGTGAGGGTGAAAGAACTTTGGTGAGTTTTCTTTAAGCAATTTACTGTTTTTATTTAATGTCTTTAAGTGAATCCCCCAACTTTTTGAGTATTTTGTCCCTGATAAATTTATTAATTGTAGTATGTAGTAAAAGAGAAAAAACTATTTAGCTTAAGTAAAGACATTCCACAATATTGCCAATATTACCAGGTATTTTATAATAAAATGTCCACTCTCTGTCTAAACCATTACATTTATCTCTGATATCTTCTTAGAATTTTTCTGTGCTTTCAAACAGTTGAGGGAGCTATTAGTCTTGCTGTAGTCTTTTTTTCTTCCTGGCAGAATACCAATTTACAATGAATTATTGAACTACTACACCCTAGAATTTTTAATTATTATCCTAAAATTGTAATGCTGTATTGTCTTCATAATCTATTACTTGGAACTTCTACATAAGATGTTGATGGTACACCTTTTAAAAATATATATTTTTATTGATTTCAGAGAGGAAAGAGGAGGGAGAGAGAGAGAGATAATTATTGACCAGCTGTCTCCTATATACCCCCCTATTAGGGATCAAGCCCACAACCAGGGCATGGGCCCTGACTGGGAATTGAACCATGACCTCCTGGGTCATAGGTAGATGATCAACCACTGAACCACACTGTTGGGAGATGGCACTCCTCTTTACTTATCTCCCAATATAAACTTCTTTGCCAGTTAAAACAAACTTAATGTGGGTAAATTCTGTATATATATATATATATATATATATATATATATATATATTTAAAAATAAAGCTATATATATATATATAGCTTTATTTTTAAATATATTTTTATTGATTACAGAGAAGAAGGGAAAAGGAGACAGAAACATCAATGATGAAAGAGAATCATTGATTGGCTGCCTACTGCATGCCCTCTACCAGGGAGTGAGCCCGCAACCCGAACATGTGCCCTTGATCAAAATTGAACCCGGGACCCTTCAGTCTGCAGGCCAACACTCTATCCACTAAACCAAATGAGCTGGGGCTCAATAATTTTTAAGAGTATAAAGAGCATGAGACCAACAAATTTGAGTGTAACTGGATTATAGCATTCAAAGGAAAAAGTTGGAGTGGGGTGAGCAGCCCAAATAGGTAGAAATGGTACTATACAGCCTTGCAATTTCCCCTCCTTTTCTTATGAAATGGAAGCAGCACTAAATGTTTTCACGTTCAAAAACAGAACACCTTAGAAATATTTTCACATTTGAATTTCTAAAATCAGTTACCACCTGGTGTTATGATTAGATATTACATCTATTTTTTTCTTGAAATTTTAAACAAATGTCTAGAATAGTCTATTTATAATAATATCATGTTACTCAGGAAAATAAATTAACTTCATAATTTTTGAGTAATAAATTATTCATATTAGGTAATCACATGTTTATGTATATATTTAGTTTAGATAGTATTATTTTTACAATGTATTAATCCTGTTTCCTTAAACAGAATATATAATTAAAAATTTTATCTATTTTTAATGGCTAACATGCATCATTAAAAATAATTATTATTGTACAAACTTGTAATCAGAGTGAGGATACAATACTCTCATGGATTACAACTTACAAAATTGACTTATAAGTGTTTTCTCAATAAGTCTAAAAGTTTATTTACATAGCAGAAAATTCTAATAATTATGTCATTATATTTTAGAACTAGAGACCTGGTGCACGAATTCGTGGGCGGGGGGGTCTGGCTGGCCTGGCCTGATCAGGGCTGATCGGGCAGGGCTGGCTGGCGGGAAGGGCCGCAGGAGGTTGGCTGGCCAGCCCTACCCCCAATCAGGGTTGGAGGGGCCAATGGAGTAGGGGTGGGGCCTGCAGGGCGGGGAGGGGCCTGGAGAAGACCCACTGAACTGGAGCTGAGCATGGGCCCCAGGCTTCCCAGGGAGGATGGCCTCAGCAAGGAAAGAGAAACCACCAGAAGGCTCTGCAAATAGGCCCTGAGCTCCCTTTGGAGAGGCGGACTCAGAGCTGTGTCTCTGTGTGTACATTAGACTCAGCCCAGCACTCACCTTTGTCTGTTGGTCAAATCCACTGCATTGAAAAACCTGTTCCCCTTCTTCTCTTCAGGCCCTTACAACAAATACAGGCCAATTGGAAGACGCAGGCCCCAGTGGCAGAGCCAGGCCCCACAATCACCTGGAATTTAGGCCTAAGACAAGTGGGTAGCAATCTCCACAGAACAGAACACACTGTTTTAGAGTCTTAATTCTTCCCTAAAATATGCCCAGCTGCTCCACTTTAGCTGGGATAGACTGACTAAGGAACCAAAGACCAAGTTTCCTTTGAGGTGGGATCCACTGGAAGCCGGCTGGTGGCAAGGCCCCTCACAGGCGGCTGCCTTCCCGTAAGCTAGGTGTGCTCTGAGCTGGTCCCTTTCTGACAGTGCTGGGTTCTGGGATGCTGGTTAGGCGGCAGGTCCACAGGGTTTCTCTCCGCTGCCTTCCTGGCCTCTCGAGCAGTACCCTCTGGCCGGCGCTCCAGGCAGCTGTCGCTAGAGCCCAGGAGAGTGAAGGAACTGGCCCACGCTGAGAGGGACCCGCAGGTGACCAGACCACACCTCCCAACCCACTTCTCAGTCTTGCTCATGTGGATCTGGCCAAAGCCCGCTGCCTGAGAGGGGCATCCTGACCTGCCAGCCTTGGTGACGGATCATCTCGGTGCCCAGCTGATTGAATTAGTTCCACAGAGCCTTCATCTCAAGATGCATGCTCACACTGGCCACGTTCCTGTTCTTCTTTACCAGCGCCTTGGCAGCGGCTGCACAACTGGCCCCGGGCCCTCGGGCTTGGCAGTGGTGCTGGTGGCAGCCCCTGCGGCACCTGTGGCCTGCGAGTCATAGTGACCGGTTTGTCTGGTTGTTCTGCTGTAATGGTCGCTGGGCTTTTATTATATAGACTAGAGGCCTGGTGCACGAAATTTGTGCACAGGGCGTTTGTCCCTCAGCCCAGCCAGCACCCTCTCCAATCTGGGAGCCCTCGAGGGATGTCCGACTGCCCGTTTAGGCCCAATCCTAGTAGGATTGGGCCTAAACGGGCAGTCGGACATCCCTCTCACAACCCAGGACTGCTGGCTCCCAACTGCTCACCTGCCTGCCTTCCTGATTGCCCCTAACCGCTTCTGCCTGCCAGCCTGATCACCCCCTAACCACTCCCCTGCCAGCCTGATTGATGCCTAACTGCTCCCCTGCCAGCCTGTTTGCCCTAACTGCCCTCCCCTGCAGGCCTGGTCACCCCAAATTGCCCTCCCCTGCAGGCCTGGTCCCCCCCAACTGCCCTTCCCTGCAGGCCTGGTCACCCCCAACTTCCCTCCTCTGCTGGCCTGGTCACCCCTAACTGCCCTCCCCTGTGGCTTGATCACCCCCAACTGCCTTCCCTTGTAGGCCTGGTCCCTCCTAACTGCCCTTCCCTGCTGGCCATCTTATGGTGGCCATCTTGTGTCCACATGGAGGCAGCCATCTTTGACCACATGGGGGCAGCCATCTTGTGTGTTGGAGTGATGGTCAGTTTGCATATTACTCTTTCATTAGATAGGATGTTTTATCTAATTTTGTTTTCTTACCCACACATTCAAGACTGATCATTATTTGTCCCTATCTACCCTTATTTGTTTCAGTCCGTGAGACTGTATATATGCAGAACTTGGCTTTTCACAGTCTTGTCCTCCATTCTCAGCTATCACTTCTCACTGCTGTCATAGGGTCTCTACAGGAGTTCCTCGTGGGCCTTTCAAATCTGATGCATTAAATTTATTTAACAAACACACCCTGAGTGCCTAGTATTGAAAAGAACAATGCTAAGCATAGTGTAGGAATATGAAGACAAAGAAGTCAAGACTATTCACAGTAGGCAATATGTTGGAATAACCTACATGTCAAGTATCAAATGAATAAATCAAGAAGTTATGGCAAGAACAAAGTTGAGGGACCTCAATGCCAGATATCAATCTATATTACAAAGTCACTGTTCTCAAAACTGCCTGATACTGGCACAGAACAGACATATAGACCAATGGAACAAAACAGAGAACCCAGAAATCAACCCACACCATTATGCTCAATTAATATTTGACAAAGAAGGCAAGAGCATACAATGGCGTCAAGACAGTCTCTTCAACAAATGGTGTTGGGAAAATTGGACATATACATGCAAAAAAATGAAACTAGACCACCAACTTACACTATACACAAAAATAATCTCAAAATGGATATAGGACTTAGATGTAAGATAAGAAACCATAAAAACTTAGAAGAAGCCATAGGCAGCAAAATAACAGACATACGTATGTCGTAGCAATATCTTTACTAACACAGCTCCTAGGGCAATGGAAACTAAAGAGAAAATAAATGGGACTATATCAAAATAAAAAGCTTCTGCACAGCAAAAGAAACCATCAACAAGACAACAAGAAAGCCCACTGCGTAAGAGAACATATTTGCTAATGTTATCTCCCATAAGGGTTTAATTTCCAAAATTTACAAGGAACTCATACAACTTAACAAAAGAAAGAGAAACAATCCAACCAAAAAATGGTCAAAGGACGTACATAGACACTTTTCACAAGAGGACATACAGAAGGCCAAGAGACATATGAAAACATGCTCCAAGTCACTAAACATCTGAGAGATGCAAATAAAAACAACAATGAGGTACCATCTCACACCTGTCAAAATGGCTATCATCAACAAATCAACAAACGGCAAGTGCTGGAGAGGATGTGGAGGAAAAGGAACCCTCATGCACTGCTGGTGGGAATGCAGACTGGTGCAGCCACTGTGGAAAACGGTATGACGTTTCCTCAAAATATTAAAAATGGAACTCCCATTTGACTCAGTGATCCCACTTCTAGGAATATATCCCAAGAAACTAGAAATACCAATCAGAATGTTTACATGCACCCCTATGTTCATAGCAGCACAATTTACAATAGCTAAGATTTGGAAACAGCCTAAGTGCCCATCAGCAGATGAGTGGCTTAAAAAGCAGTGGTACATCTACACAATGGAATACTACGCTGCTGTAGAAAAGAAGGAATTCTTACCATTTGCAACAGCATGGATGGAACTGGAGAGCATTATGCTAAGTGAAATAAGCCAGTAGAGAAAGGTAAATATCACATTATCTCACTTATTTGTGGAATATAATGAACAACACAAACCAATGAACAAAAATAGAACCAGAGACGTAGAAGCATGGAACAGACTGTCCAACCTATGAGTGAAGGCGGGGGTTGGGGCGGGGTGGGATAAGAGATCAACCAAAGGACTTGTATGCTTGCATATGAGCATAACCAAGGGACACAAACAGTATGGGTGTGAGGGCATGTGCTGGGGGATGGGAGCGGCCAGGGGCAGGTCAATGGGGGAAAAGGAGACTTGTGTAATACTTTAAGCAATAAAAATTTTTTTAAATTAACAGTAAAATAGAATCACAATGCAAAAAAAAAAAAGGAAGAAGTTATGGCACACACATGACATGGAATGTTGTTCAGGCTCACAAAAGAAGGAAATCCTACCAATGCTGCAACATGGATGAACCTTGAGGACATTATGCTAAGGGCCTATGCCAGTCACAGAGGGAGAAATACTACATGATTCCATGGGTATGGGTATCTACAATAGTCAAATGCATAGAAGCACATAATGGTGGTTGGGGGCACCTGGGAGGAGGAGGAAATGGGGAGTTGCTATTCAACAGATGCAGAGTTCCAGTTGTGTAAGAGAAATACATTCTAGAGGTCAGCTGTACAAGTTCTTATCTATAATTGTCCTGTATCTTAACCTAAAATTTCATTAAGATGGTAGGTCTCATGTCAAATATTCTTACTACAATTTAAAAAATTCACCTCCCCAGATAAAAATAGTCAGAATATGCTGCTCAGAGGTAGGAGAGATCCCTTTCAGCTGAGTAGGGCCTGGCCGGGGAGGAACCTGCAACCAAGGAATGTGCCCTTGACTGGAATCGAACCTGGGACCCTTTGGTTCACAGGCTGACACTCTATTCACTGAGCCAACCAGCTAGGGCTTCAGTTTTAAATATATGACAGTAGCCCCTGTGAAGGACTGAGGGGGTGGGCAAGAAGGAAATTAGGTGGTTGGTTCCATTGCAGTTTTATTTCTAGTCTCCTGCAGAAGCAAAAGACAGTTCTAACAATTAAGATAGACTAAAGTATCTGGTTTCAGGAACTATATGATCAACAATATATAATTTCATTAGAAGTCATACAAATAATCTAGATCAAAAGACTTAATGGTATAAAGATGTGTCACTACTTTAAAATAATCTATAAATTTAATGTAAAATCCTTGAACATTTCTTAAAACTTGAAACTTAAAAAGCTGAAAAAAGTTCAATTGGAATAATGTACAAATGACTATGACAATTTTGAAAAAGTACAGTTTTAGGAAATGTATTAATAAGTATCAAAGTATATTATAAAACTATAAAACAGTGTTGGTTTGACATAAGAGCTCATAAATAGATTAGTGGAATAGAAGAGTCCAAGAAATAACTCATCCATATGGGAAAATTGATTTGATAGACTAGATGTTACCTGTCTGTGGAGAATTGACTGGAGTTAGGATATTAGGTAATTCTTTGGGAAAAAGTAATAAAGAGCCAAACATTAAAAGATACCACTAGCAAAGTTAATAGAGACAGACAGGATGAGGGAAAATATTTGCAACACAGATTTAACAAACAAAGAACTCCTATACTCCTAGAGACTGTCAATAAAAAATAACACCTGGCCCCAAAATGCCAAAATGACATAAAGATGTAATTCCCAAGTGAAGAAATACTAAATGCTGACAAACACAAAAAAGTGATCAAGCACAGGCTCACTAGGAATCAAAGAAATGTGAATTAACATAGGCTATCACTTCCCAATAAGCTGACTGGAATATATTAAAGATGGATAGTTCTAAGCCTCGGCCAGAATGCAGAAACATAGGAACTCTCTATACTGCAAGAAGCAGTGGTTTGTACTTTGCCAGTTGGTAAATGTTACAAGGTAATTTGGCATTCTCTATCAAAGTTTAACAGGAGTTTCTCAAAAGGTTACTTTTAGAGTTATGGCTCAGGACCAAGGAAAAATGAAAACATATATTCTCACAAAAATGTGTACATAAATGTTCCTGACCACATTATTCATGATGGCCAAGTGGAAAGAATCCAAATGATGAATGAATAAGTAAAATGTGGTATAAATCATACAATGGAATGTTAGTCATAAATACAAAGGAGTGAAGTGCTGATACATGCTAAAACCTGGGTGAACCTTGGAAACACTGCGCTAAGTGAATGAAGCCAGTTACAGAAGACCAGATGTTATATGATCCTCTTCTTAAGAAATGTCAAGAATTGGCAAATCTATAGAGACAGAAAGTAGACCAATAGTTGTTAGGAGCTGAAGGGGAGGAAATTTCGGAGAGTAACTACTAATGGGTACAAGGGTTCTTTTGGGGGTGATAACATGTTCTAAAATCGATGCACTGATGCCTGAGCAGCTCTCAGAACATGCTAAAAACCACTGACTTGTACATTTTACAGGGATGACTTTTATGATATGTAAGTTATTTCCCAATAAACCTATGTGTAAAAAGTTAACACAGGCCTAAGTTTTTAACTTTTAGGAACCTATTCTCTAGGACTACTTGAACATTTGCAGAAAGACATATACAAAAATCTTTTCTGTGACATTGTTTATAACAGCCCCAAATAGAAACAGTCTAAATGTTCACCATAAGTAAACTCAAAGCAAATGACAAACTGGGGAAAATGTGTTTATTATATGACAGATAAGCATTGGTGTCCTTCATAAAAGTGAGCACACTGCCTCATATACCTTTCATTTGAACGTTGTTGGCCTTTTCTCCAAGAAAACAAATAGCATCCATTTTCTCTCCCAGAGCCAGATCCATGATTAATGCTAGAAAAACACCTAACTATAAGCTTTCCTGGACGGTTCCACTCTAAATAATCATTCATAACCTCATTTCAAGTCTATTGTTGACTAAATATTTAACAATTTATCACATAATCCCTTTTTATATTCCTTTTTAAAACAGTTGATTAAAACCCTCTCATGCCTTTATTATATATGCTTCTAATG
This sequence comes from Plecotus auritus, assembly GCF_963455305.1. Taxonomy (NCBI): domain Eukaryota; kingdom Metazoa; phylum Chordata; class Mammalia; order Chiroptera; family Vespertilionidae; genus Plecotus; species Plecotus auritus. The sequence continues at coordinate 151,797,023 of NC_137770.1, forward strand.
TGTTTACTCTCTTAGCAGACTTTTAAATTGGTAGTTTTCCCAATTTAAATCTTCAACCCTCAGAATGCCCTTTTCTTTTATCACCACATTCTTTCTTCCAGTTTTAGAAGAACTGTGCATCTTTCAAACATTACTATTACTCTTGAGGCCATTTAGTATCTCTGCTATCAATGAAGCAAATTAGCTCTCAGGGCTACTGTTAAATTTAATCAATAAACATCTTCCAGATTAACCCATATTATATAACCTCACTCAAGACAAGTAAGTGTAGCATATGAGGAAGTATATTATAATAATTAGATATGCTGGTTATATGGAACCAGGCTATTGTGGTTCAAATTCAGCTTTGCTATTTATTAATCTTCATAAATGAAAAGAAATATTTAGCTATACTATGCAGTTTCCTCTATTCACAACATGTAAGAATGAAATGAGTAAACTGAAAAAAAAAATCACTAAGTTATTCACAATGCTGCTTGACATTGTTAAATAAATGTTTGCCACTGCTGCATACAAAGCATTCTTGATGAATAGTTGTAATTGCTATTTTTAAAAATAAAATACTTGAGGACAAAAATTTTTCCCATCACACATTTCCAATTCAACAAATGTCAACAATTCTTGTCATTTCTTAAGAAGAGAAACATACACAGTGACTTCAAGCAAACTTGCCATGAGAGCAATAAGAAAAGTCCAGAATAAGCAGAAGGAAGGAAATAATAAAGATCAGACCGGAAATAAATGACATAGAGACAAATATATATATATATATATATATATATATATATATGCACAAAAGATCAACAAAACCAAGAGCTGGTTCTTTGAAAGGATAAACAAGATTGATGAACCTCTAGCCAGGCTCACCAAATAAACAAAATAAAAAATGAAAGTGGTGAAGTAACAAACAATCCCATAGAAATACAAAGGATTATGAAATAATACTATAAACAACTCTATTCCAACAAAATGGACAACCGAGACGAAATGGACATATTCTTAGAAAAATACAAGCTCCCAAAACCCAACCAGGAAGAATCCAAAAACCTGAATAGGCCAATAACTACCAAAGAAATTGAAAATTGAAACAGGGATCAAAAATCTTCCAGCAAACAAAAGCCCTGGTCTGGATGGCTTTACAAGCGAGTTCTACCAAGCATTCAAAGAAGAACTAAAACCTATTCTTATAAGACTATTCAAAAAACTTCAAGAGGAAGGCACACTTCCAATCTCTTTCTATGAAGCTAGCATCACCCCAATTCCAAAAACAGATAAAGACACCACAAAAAAAAAAAAGAACTACAGGCCAATATCCTTGATGAACAAAGATGCTAAAATCCTCAACAAAATTCTAGCAAATCGGATCCAGCATTACATTGGAAATATCATACACCATGACCAAGTGGGATTTATTCCAGGGATGCAAGGATGGCACAATATCCACAAATCGATAAATGTGATGCATCAGATAAAAAAATAGACCAAAATCACATAATCACATCAATCGATGCAGAATAAGCATTTGACAAAATCCAACACCCTTTCTTGATACAAACTCTATGCAAAGTGGGAATGTAGGGATCATACCTCAACATAATAAAAGCCCTATATATTAAACCTACAGCCAGCATCATACTCCATGGGCAAAAACTAAATCCATTGCCCCTAAGAACAGGAACAAGACAGGGAAACCCACTTTCACCACTCCTGTTCGATATAGTAGTGGAAATGCTAGCCATAGTGATCAGATGAGAAGAAATAAAAGGCACCCAAATTGGAAAACAAGAAGTAAAACTGTCATTATCTGCAGATGACATGGTACTGTACATAGAAAACCCCAAAGACTCCATCAAAAAACTACTAGACCTAATAAATGAATTTGGCAATGTAGAAGGAGACAAAATTAACACCCAGAAATCTATGGCCTTTTTATACACCAATAATGAACTCACAGAAAGAGAAACGAAAAAACAATACCATTTACCATTGCACCAAAAAAAAATTAAGATACCTAGGAATAAACTTAACTAAGGCAGTAAAAGACCTGTACTCGGAAAACTACAGGACACTGAAAAAAAGAGATAGAGGAAGACATAAACAAATGGAAGAATATACCATGTTCATGGATTGGTAGAATCAACATCATTAAAATGTCCATACTGCCCAAAGCAATCTACAGATGCAATGCAATCCCCATTAAAATACCAATAGCATATTTCAAAGACCTAGAACAAATTCTCCAAAAATTCATCTGGAATAATAAAATAGACCTGGAAAAGCCATAGCAATCCTGAGAAAGAAGAAAAAAGTTGGAGGGATAACAATACCAGATATCAAGATATATTACCAAGCCACAGTTCTCAAAACTGCCTAGTACTGGCACAAGAACAGACATATAGACCAATGGAACAGAACAGAGAGCCCAGAAATTGACCCAATTCATTATGCTCAATTAATATTTGACAAAGGAGGCAAGAGCATACAATGGAGTCAAGACAGTTTCTTCAATACATGGTGCTGGAAAATTTGGTCAGATACACGCAAAATAATGAAACTAGATCACCAACTTACACCATACACAAAAACAAAGTCAAAATGGCTAAAGGACTTTAAGGTAAGACAGGAAACCATAAAAATCTTACAAGACTATCTAGGCAGCAAAATATCAGACATATGTCGTAGCAATATCTTTACTGACACAGCTCCTAGGGCAATGGAGACTATAAAGAAAATAAACAAATGGAACTATATCAAAATAAAAATCTTCTGCACTGTAAAAACAACTATCAACAAAACAACAAGAAAGCCCACTGCATGGGAGAACATATTTGCCATTGCTAATTCAGATAAGGGTTTAATCTCCAAAATTTACAGAGAACTCATATAACTTAACAAAAGGAAGATAAACGATCCAATCAAAAAATAGGCAAAGAACCTAAATAGACACTTTTCAAAAGAAGACATGCAGAAGGCTGAGAGAAATATGAAAGCATGCTCAAAGTCATTAATCATCCAAGAGATGCAAATCAAAACAACAATGAGATATTATCTCACACTTGTCACAATGGCTATCATCAACAAACCAACAAAAGACAAGTGCTGGCAAGGATGGGGAGAAAAAGAACCCTTGTGCACTGCTGGTGGGAATGCAGACTGGTGCAGCCACTGTGGAGAACAGTATGGAGTTTCCTGAAAAAACTAAAAATGGAACTCCCATTTGACCCAGTGATCCCACTTCTAGGAATATATCCCAAGAAACTAGAAACACCAATCAGAAAGGATATATGCACCCCTATGTTCATAACAGCACAATTTACAATAGCTAAGATTTGCAAGCAGCCTAAGTGCCCATCAGCAGATGAGGGGATTAGAAAACTGAGGCTAGTAGGAACCAGGGAGACTTCAATGGGGGGAAAATACGTCTATACAATGGAATACTATGCTGCGGTAAAAAAGAAGGAACTTTTACCATTGGCAACAGCATGGATGGAACTGGAGAGCATTATGCTAAGCGAAATAAGCCAGTAGGAGAAAGATAAATATCACACGATCTCACTCATATATGGGATATAATGATCAACATAAACTGATGAACAAAAATAGATCCAGAGACAAATGGCAGAGGAGGTAGGGGGTTGGGGTTAGAGAGCAACCAAAGGACTTGTATGCAGGCATATTAGCATAACCAATGGACACAGACACTGGGGTGGTGGGGGCTTGCCCTCAGGAGTGGGAATGGTGAGGGGGAGGTCAACTGGGGAAAATGAGACATATGTAAAACTTTAGACAATAAAAATAAAAGAAATTAAAAATGGAACTCCCATTTGACCCAGTAATCCAACTTCTAGGAATATATCCCAAGAAATCAGAAACGCCAATCAGAAAGGATATATGGACCCCTATGTTCATAGCACACTTTACAATAGCTCACTTTACAATAGCTCAGATTTGAAAATAGCCTAAGTGCCCATCAGCAGATGAGTAGATTAAAAAACTGTGGTACATCTACACAATGGTATACTATGCTGCTATAAAAAAGAAGGAACTCTTACCATTCACAACAGCATAATGGATATGGAGAGCATTATGCTAAGCAAAATAAGCCATCGGAGAAAGATAAATATCACATGATCTCACTCATTTGTGGAATATAATGAGCAACATAAACTGATGAACAAAAATAGAGCCAGAGACATAGAATCATCGAACAGACTGTCCAACCTATGAGGGAAGGTGGCGGGGAGGGAGGGAGGGTCAGAGATCAACCAAAGGACTTCTCTGCATGCATATGTTCATAACCAATGGGCACAGACAGTAGAGGGGTGAGTGCATGTCCTGGAGGCTAGTAGGGACCAGGGAGAGTTCAATGGGGGGAAAAAGGAGACTTATGTAATACTTTAAAAATTAAGAACTTAAATAAATAAAAAAGAATAATCAGAACCACCCCCCCCAAATAATACCCATGGTACATCTACACAATGGAATACTACACTGCTGTAAAAAAGAAAGAACTCTTATCATTGGCAACAGCATGGATGGACCTGGAGAGCATTATGATAAGTGAAATAATCCAGTCAAAGACAGATAAATATCACATGATCTCACTCATTTGTGGAATATAATGAATAACATAAACTGATGAACAAAAATAGATCCAGAGACATAGCAGCATGGAACAGCTAATCAAACCTCAGAGAAATTGCACGGGAGGGTGGGGGTGTAAGAGATCAACCAAAGGACTTGTTTGCATGCATAATCATAACCAATGGACCCAGACTGTAGGGGGGTGATAGCATGTGCTGGGGGGTGGGAGCGGCTGGTAAGAGGTCAATGGGGGAAAAAGGAGTCTTATGTAATGCTTTAAACAATAAGGAATTTAAATTAAAACACACACACACACAAAGAGGAGGACAGCTTAAGAGAGCTGTGGGACAACATGAAAGGTAATAATATTTGCATAATAGATTGCCTAGAAGGAGAATAAAATGAGCAATGGATTGAAAAAATGTTTGAAGAAATAATGGCAGAAAGCTTCCCTAAGCTGTTAAAGGAAAAGGTCACATAAGCACAAAAGGCACAGAGAATCCCAAGCAAAAAGAACCCAAACAGGCCCATGCCCAGATGCAACATAATTAAAATGCAAAAAATTAAGGACAGAGAGGGAATCTTAAAGAGAAAAGCAATGTATTACCTACAAAGGAGCTCCCCTAAGGATGTCAGATAATTTTTCATCAGAAACTCAGCAAGCCATAAGGGAATGGCATGAAGTACACAAGTTAATGAAAAGCAAGGATCTGAAACCAAGATTACTATATCCAGCAAAACTATCATTCAAAATAGATGGTGAAATAAAGAGTTTGACAGGCAAACAAAGGCTAAAGGAGTTTATTATCACCAAACCATCACTAAAGAAATACTAAAGGGATTGCTATAATGAGAAGACGAGAGAAAGAGAAACATAAGCATACAGAATTAAAATGGCAATAAGTAAGTACCTATCAATAATAACCTTAAATGTAAATGAATTAAATGCTCCAATCAAAAGACTTAGGGTAGCTGAATGGATACAAAAACATGATCCAACTATATGTTGTCTGCAAGAGACCCACCTCAGAACAGAAGACTCACTCAGGATGAGTGTGAAGGAATGAAAAAATTTTGCTATGCCAATGGAAATTGAAAGAAAAAAAAAAACGTGGGATAGCAACACTCATATCTGACAAAATAGACTTCAGAATGAAGGCCATAACAAAAGACAACAAAGTCACTATATAACACTAAAGGGATTGATCCAACAAGAGACTGTAAACCTGGTAAACACATATGCACCCAATAAGCATCTAAATATATATATATATATATATATATATATATATATATATATATATATATAAATATATATATAAACTTCTAGAGGACTCTGAGAGATCAACAACAATACAATCATAGTGAAGGATTTTAACACCCTCCTGACTTCACTGGGTAGATCATCCAGATAAAAAATTAACAAGGAAACAGTGACTCTAAATGACACACTGGATCAGATGGATTGAATTGATATTTATAGAACATTTCACCCCAAAGCTGCAGCATATACATTACTCTCAATTAAACATAGGTCATTCACAAAAATAGACCATATGTTAGATCACTAAACAAGTCTCTACAAGTTCAATAAGATTGACATCATACCAAGCATCTTCTCAGATTACAATGGAATGAAATTAGCAAAAAACAAAACAAAACAAAACAAAAACAGTAAAAACATTCAAACACATGGAGGCTAGTAAATAGCATGTTGTTAAAAAAATGAATGGGATACCAAAGAGATCACACAAAAAGCCAAAAATGTCCTGGAAACAAATAACAATTAACACACAACAATCCAAAATCTCTGGGACACAGGAAAAGCAGTCCTCAGAGGGAAGTTCATAGCACTACAGGCCTACCTCAAAAGCCAGGAAAAATTAAGCCTGGGGCCAGGCTTGCAGGAGGCAGGACAGAGGCTCTGGGCCGGAGAGACACCCAACCAGGCAGCTATGGGCACTTCTCCAGCCTCTCCGCCAGGGCACCCACCCAAAGGACCTCCAAGCAGCCAGGAAAAGCCATGAGTTGCAACCAAAATTAGGCTGAGTATGGAACTCAGAGTGAAACTGCAATCTGCCTGCCCCCAGACCTGACCCTGACCTTGACCCTGATCCTGATGCAAGGCTGGAGAAGGGCACAGTGCCAGGCCCTGCTGTACCCACCCACCATGGTCCAGCTCAGTCCTGCCCGGAGTGGCAGCCGGGGCTCACCCTCGCCAACCCTGCTGGAGTTTCTGTGGGCACAAGGCACTGGTGCCCTTCCAAAGCACATAGTCACTGAATGTTTACAGAATGGCTGTCCTGGCAGAGCCTTCAACTGCACATGTTTTATATATATATATATATATATATATATATATATATATATATATATATATATATATTATTTAATATATTTTTTACAAAAAAAAATTTATACAAGCAATATATAAAATGATTTCTATAATCACTTGATGTGATACGGCATAAATATGCTATGGTTTGTTTGTTATGAACAGATATTCAGCAGTTATGGCCATTGAATGTAAATTCTAAGTACTGTAATCTCTGGGTGTTGGGGGTGGCAGGGGCAGGGTGCGGTGCATTTCCATCCTGGTAAATCCTTCATAGTACTCAGTTCTGTATTGCTCAGTAAATATTACTCTTACTTAAAAAAAAAAAAAAAAAAGGAAGAAAGAGGCAGGCCCAGGCCAGCCAAGCCATCGCATCCCAAGCCTGTCGCCTACAGAGGGAGGCGACCGGTGGCAGGGGAGGGAGGGGCAGCACTGCACAGATAGCAAGCAGTGGCAGCAGCAGGGGCGGGACCAGCTGCCTGCAGCCAGGGGTAGGAAAGCCCTGATAGTTCCTGATCTCAGGCCAGGCCTAGGGACCCTACCAGAGGGTCCCGGATTGTGAGAGGGTGCAGGCCGGGCTGAGGGACCCCCCGAGTGCATGAATTTTCATGCACCAGGCCTCTAGTAAGTTTATAATTCTTTAGCACTTTTGGTCTTGTGTGTTCCTCCTTTGGCGACCCTAATACATACCAATAAGAAAATCTAAAACATTAATTGGATTTAATAACATGAAGGCTATTGATTACATTACTAAACGCAGTTTTAGTTAAGTAGGAGCAAAGAATAAAGTACAATTTCTATTAAAGCAGTTTGAGTAATAAATAAGTAGTAAGATAGCGGACTATGATAAACTGAAACTTTACCACAATAATACCAATAAAAACAAACCTTAAAAAATGAGTGTAATATACAATGTGATTGAAAAAAAAAGACATAAAGAGAATTACTACCTTTTGTGTATATTAGGCAAAGATAGCTTTTGTATATTTGCCCTGTGTTATTTATTTATAGGAGGCTGAGACCCACTAGCTCAGTGGTCGGCAAACTCATTAGTCAACAGAGCCAAATATCAACAGTACAACGATTTGAAATTTCTTTTGAGAGCCGAAAACCAACTTCTGCGCATGGGCCACTAAGTTTCAATCGCACTGTACTGCGCGCCCGCACGTGGTATTTTGTGGAAGAGCCATACTCAAGGAGCCAAAGAGCTGCATGTGGCTCGCAAGCCGCAGTTTGCCGACCACTGCACTAGCTCAAAAGTCCCCTGGCACGAAACCAAAACTTTACACATTAGTTGTTTTAAACATAGCCCAGACAAGCAGGTGTTTAGCCATTTAGAGCTTGCCTGCTTTACTTAACGTGAAACTGTGTCCAAAATCTGCTTGCCACAGACAAATGAGCCTTGGGCTATAAAGATGCTAAGTTGCTGCTACCCTTTGGAATTTTCTGACCCAGCTTCTCCCTGCCAGGCTGTATGCTGCAGCGTGACAACATACATAAGCCCCGTAGGCACAAAACCCCTCTCTCTCATTCTTCTCTATCCCAAGAGTTTCCCTTGCCCCCTCTCCTTCTGTATGGTGGCCCCCATGGCCTTAAGCCTCTGGATGGTCTCGCTCTATTAGGGCCTTCTGCAGACCTGGCAAAGCGTTGCCCAAATAAAGCTTGTGTGATAGTGCCACCTCGTGGCCATAGTTTTTTTTCTTGATCAGTTCTGAAATGTTCCAATTCACCTCCTTACACTACATCATAATAAAAGTAAAAAGTCTCTAAGAAGATACACTGATCCTAAAATTGTAGATACCTAATAACACATCCCCCAAATAAACAAAGTTAATTAAATTACAGTAATTTAATTATAAGGCAAAATTTTAGAGACAATTTTAAGAAAAGATCAATGGTTACAATTCAATTTCAATATAAAATGGAAGGAGAGAGGAATGTGTTTGGCACCCAAGGGATCCATTGGGGGTTCTCTAGGTAACCTCTTGTTTAATTTTATGGCTTGATTTAAGTAGACAAGTGCAGTTTGTGCATGGCATCCAACATTCAGTGGAGGAGGAATGGTGACCTGGGCTCAGACACCTCAGGGATGAGGATCTGGGTCCATCCACCAGATAAGTGACTGAGACCAGCAGAGGTGCTAGCTGAGGGTGAGAGGAATGTAGACCAGACAGCACATGAATAGCAGAGGAGGGAGATGATCAGTTGAGGGTGCAAGACCAGCTGCTGAGCTAAGGCTCTGTAGTTCATTCCACTAACGTTCTTTCATAAATTTCCCCAGCAAAAGAAACCAACCAGAATCCTGGAGGAGCTTTTCTTAGATGCAGTGAAATCATATGAAGCAATAGACACAAATGGCACAAGGGGTGGACAGCAGTGTATTCTGTGGTGTATATAAAACTGCCATCTTCAAGTGTTCTCTGTTGAGGGCTCACAACCAAGTCCCTCAGATAAAAGGAACTGTGTCGCCCAAATTACACTTCCTCCCGAGGACAGTACACATCCAATGGCTACTTGATGGGAGTAAATATTATATTAATTGTTGCCAACAGACTTTAATATGTTCTCAGTGAAAGAAAAAGAAAACTTGAGTTAGATGAGCTGTTGGGGAACTGTTGGTGAGCGGACAGGAAATAATGATCATGTGGTCCGTGGGAGCCACTGAAATTCAGAGAGTTATTCAAGCAAAAAGCAACTGAGATAGGTGCCTATTTTGTATTAGGAAGCAATTCAGCCTGATGGATTACTTTAAATGTTCCAGGGGTATTTACAGCTTTATTTTGTTCTTGAAATATGTAAATACTAAGAACACATTCTATTTTACATTTTTAAATTAAATTAACTTTGTAATAAAAATCATAGAAAAGCTCTGTAATCAAATCACGTTTATTCAGTCCTTGCTTCTGTGTAGTCTTCACATATTTGTATCTTTTAATTTTTGTCTCATGTAAGAAAATTCATTAGAAGAAGCAGGCAGGTGATGACAAATGAACTTTTAATGAAGTGCTCATTATGACAATTTCTGTTTTATTTAGTTTGGATCATGGTGTGTAAGTAATATGGGCCCCAGTATGTTAATAAGCAGAGCTCCATTTGGAGCTGTGATCAAGATGGCTAAAAATGCTATTGTCATCATCACTTCCTTTGCATATGGTTCCGATTCGGGTGAGCTGATTCTTGCAGTATCTAGAGCCAGAGGACCTAACACAGCCTGCATTTGGGTGGTGGGTAGGTGGAGGAAGATGAGGCATCATGAAAATTGTTAAGCAAAGTTAACATGTAATAAAAGCAAATGACTCTGTTAAAATAAGCAAAACCTGGTACTAGGCTAGCGATTTTCAACCATTATGCTGCAATAATTTTTAAAACATGCAATACTTGACTATTTAGTCAGGGGCACTGACCTCTTTTCCCTTAGATTGTCAAATTAAAAAACATGACAACAGCCAACACAACAATAGCTGTCCAATGTGAATGAATCAAAATTATACCTATTCTTTTTTTGTCAAATTGGCAAAAAATATAATACATTTTTTAGTGTGCTACGGAATTTTAGTAATTAGTTTATGTGTGCTATGAGATGAAAATGGTTGAAAATAGCTGTACTAGACTATTAGAAAAGAGGCAAGACTTAAAGCGCTGAGGGATTTTCATGAGTTACTCATTAATGCTATGTTCTTTTTAGCAAATATCTCTAGAGTAAGAGTGAAATAGTGACCAATCAGCATGCAGACATTTTAGGGTTGATTTTGTATTTTTGTCATCTCAGCTTTCCCCTATTTAAATATACTGTATATGTTTCTGAGTGCTTGTATGACTCTCAACCTCCAGTTTTAACTGAACCAGGGTTTTTGCTTATTTGCCGTTACCAAGTACCACTTGGTTCTTGGCTGCAACAAGACAATCCAAATACGAAGGTTTCTTATGGTTCACTAGAATTTTGTTGATCATATTCTCCTTGTTCTTCCTCCTTGGGAGGCAGTGTGATATAGTAAAACTGACAAGGAGTTTGGAATCTACAAACTGGGCACTGAGAGATTATGAACTAACTTGACTAAGGTTATAGGCAAGTAACATGGTATTCAAAACAGGCAGTCTGACCCCATAGTCTGCTCTCTAACCAACTATGACATAGAGAATTTTGTTGCATGGAGGCTCACAAGCTTTTGTTTTGGAATAACAATGGAGAAAAGAATCTCAGGGAATCAAGACATTATGCAGCCAGGTGAAAAAGTCTAATAGTAAGTAGTAATACCTTTTTAGTAGGAGGGAATATCATAAAATTAGAGGACAAACTACATCATTCATTCATTCATTCATTTACTCATTCTTGTAGGCATGTAAGGGTTATTTATTGTGTGCTTCTTGCTTCCCCGGCACTGTGCTAAGTGCTAGAGAAAAACAATGGGGGAAACCCTAGACATGGTAGCTATCCCTTCTGTGTGATCTAGTGGGAAGATTCAGTCAGTAATCAAGTAGTCATACAAAATAAATGTGTAATTAATAATAATATATGTACATTCATGTGTGGTGGAGTGGGTGGAAAGAGAAGATATATTTTAAAAAGAATCAGTGTATCTCTATTTTAAAATCATAACATTTAGCTCCACAATATTTAGCAATATTCAGCCTGCAATGTATCTCTATGATCGTTCAGTCCGAAGGCTGATGCTCTAACCACTGAGAAACTGGCTAGGGCAATTTTTTTTTTTTCCAGATATAGACTTATTTTATGTTTTGGAAAAATAGAAAACAATTTTTCATAAGTTAAGGAAGTAGTTCATTAAAATTACACTTTTCAATTTCAGAAGAATTGATTTTAAAACTGAGATTTTTAAAGATTACATTAATTTTAATGAGTAGCTATGATCAATCAAGCATTTTAAAAATAAGACTAATGGCCCACATATTGTGATTGGACAAACAGCTGTCATTTAGAATTTTTAAAAATCAATATTAAAATCATTAGAATGACTTAATATGTTCTTACCTGGACTGTAGCTCTGGGTATCCATGAAAGAGCAATAAATATTTTCTCCTTAAAATTAAAACCAGCAAAAGACACCAAGAAAAATGTAAAAGAAATTCGAACCAATAAAACCAAACTCATACAAGCAATAGAAATACCTACAACAGATAAAAAGCAAATATAAATAACAAAATACTTGGGAAGAAGTGGTCTTTTATGTCTAGAGATATGATCTGTGTAAGTATTGAAAACTTTTAAGACTATTGCCTCTTTCTGTCTTTATTTTTTAAGTAAACATAATAATCATAAAAAATACAAATATAATTGAGGCCTTTATGTAAAGCAGAAGAGGTTATCTGATGGTGGAGGTAGCATGAAAAATAAGGTAAGTTGCATTTATTTAATTCTGAGCTAATAGACTTTGAACTTTTACTACAAGTGAAAAGTATCAAACAGGTTCTGATAGTATCTAATAATTCTCCTTGGAAAAAAAATTCTAATCTTCATTTACTCAGGTCCCTTAGGGAAGATATGGGACTATCTTTGGTAACAAAGAGCACACAGGGTAAAGAAGAACAAATGTATGTTACTGTCTCAACACGAGTTTCTAAAAAAGGCATTCAAAGACATACTGTAAATAAAAATAAAAATTATTCATAATTTTCTTATTTTCAACTCATATTTTTTGTGCTTATAATCATTCTTACCAATAAGCATTAGATTTAAGAGCTGTAGCAGATACTTCCAATCCAAAACCAAAAAGAAGGGGTTGAAAAATATCCCATGCAAATGTAATCATTTTTTGGACTCCAATCTGTAGAAAAGAGCAAAACATTTTTAGTTATTGTGGCACATAAAAATAACTGCATTTCAGAAATTTAAAGTCTATTTTATTACATAAAATTAAGATATTTATTTGTAGGAGAAATGTTAAACAATAAAAATTGAGTTGGTTCATTCTTTTACTCAAACACTTGGGTAGAATTTGACTAACAGAAATACCAAAGCTATAAAATAAAAATATTTGGTAATTGTGTCATGAAACAGTTAAGGTCTTTGGAGCCCCAGACACATTCTGATTGTTCAGCAAGAGTTCTAGCTTTTGTTTGCAAGGTAACAGAATGGAGACAGAACTACATGATGCCCAATGAGAACATACTCAAGATCAGGCAAACATTTTAGCTCTCAACATGAAAGTGAATCCTGATAGTCTTAAACTATGAGGAAAAAAATTTTGGTAATATGTTAGGCTGTTTTGGAAGGACCCATTTAGAAAACTTCAGTAATTTTTTTTTCCATAAAGCAAAACCCAAAACATATAGATTCTTTTTTAAAATTAATTAATTTATTGATTGATTTTTAGAGAAAGAGAGGAAGGGAGGGAAAAAGAAGCTATCAAGACTACATTATAAAATTTCCAAAAGCCTACTAATATTTAAATCAAAAAAGGGGGGTAGTAGAAGAATATCATGTAAGGAAAAATATCCTGTAAGTAAATTACATCTAGAAAATTTTTACTTTAGAAAATTAACTTTCATTTGAAATGCTAACAGCAAGACACCCATGAAAAACACACATGGTGTCAAAACAAGCCAAAGGAAAATCGTTTGGGCAAAAAATGAAAAAGGATCCCAAGTCAAATTTATAGAAAGGACTCCTTTATTAACTTTTGGTCGAGAATATGTTTGTATATTTTCAGAAAACAACTCCAAGACCATGTGGATTCCTGCAACAGAGAGGAATTGACAGGTCTGCTCCAGCCATGAAGACAGAAGAGAAACAGTCCAGAGATGGAAGATGCTGACGTCGCCTTGCCATACTAGCAGTCAGCAGCTGTGCATCGCTGCAGGTTGCCCAGGACCAAACCAGAGAGGGTTGGACCTGCATTACCACCATTTGTCCACCATCCAGAACTGAAATATCATTGCTGACATGTACACATAAGGAACTATTTGACATTGAAATTGGGACTCAAAAGAACTGTTGGCCCAGAAAGAAACTCACTACAGACTGATTCATTTGCCTCTCGGCATAACCATTATTGCTTGTCTCATTTTCGGTTCTTAAAAGTGTATTTCTAGTATCACATGATCTCACTCATCTAGGGGAAATAATGAACAACATAAACTGATGAACAAAAACAGACCTGGAGACGGGGAAGCATCGATCAGACTGTCAAACCTCAGAGGGTAGGTAGGGGAGGGTGGGGGTAAGGGGGAGAGATCAACCAAAGGACTTGTATGCATGCATATAAGCCTAACCAGTGGTCATGGACAACAGGGGGGTGGGGGCATGCATGGGGAGGGGTTTGGGATGGGAATGGGGTGATGAAGACAAATATGTGATACCTTAATCAATAAAGAAATTAAAAAAAAATATCAACTTGTTGTTCTACTGCACTTATTGTTTCTCATATGTGCCCTGAACAGGGATCGACCCATAACCTTGGCGTATCAGGAGGATGCTCTAACTTACTGAGCTACTTGGCCAGGGCAAAACGTATAGATTTTTACTTGGTTGCTTGCCAGGCTTCCCTTTCTGGGAATGAATCTCTCCCAGTTCTATCTGCCAGTGATGTGGTTACAGCAAAGACCCTGTGGACATAACAGTGCTGGCTCTTCTCCAGGAACTTGGATGAAGCGTTTCAGCCTAATCTGGGTTCATCTTTTTAAATAGAAGATACATAAAACTTTGATCTCCTTTGTTTGGGGCAGAAACTATCTTTTTAACTATTCCTTTTATGTCTGGATTTTCTGATTGCCATTTATATATAGTAAGAGTGAAGTTTAAAAGAGGGAAAAACAAAAAAACAAAATCCACCCACAATATTACTCTACCTTGCTTATAGCACATTATTCTATTTGTTACCTTTGATTTTTACAGTTTATTTTCTTATTGTTGGATTTCCTTTATCACATAAAAAGAGAATTCTAGTAGTTTTCATTTTATTTATCTAACTAGAGGCCTGGTGCATGAAAATTCATGCATGGGAGGGGGGTCCTTCAGCCCAGCCTGCCCCCTCTCACAGTCCGGGAGCCCTCAGTGGGGGGAGGCGACCCGGCAATCAGAGGAAGGTGATGCCCCATCACACCTCTGCTGCTGCCACTGCAGGCAGCGCAAGCCTCAGACAGCCCTGGTTACCTGAGCCTCTGGTGGTCCTGGGTGGCTGGGCAGCCACCATCTGACACTTGCCTGCACCTTGGGCGTCAGCTGGCCAGCTGCCATCCAAGGCTTGCCTGCACCTCAGGCTGGTCCTGGGCAGCTGGGGGGCTGAGGGGAGAAGGGGATTCTAGAGGTAGGCATGCGGAGCGGCCGGGCCTGGCCCAGCCTTGCCACGTGCCTGCCACCCCAGTGAGGCTGGAGGGACTGGGCACTGCCATCTTGTGGCCGTGGATGCCGCCATCTTTGAGGATGGGATAGTCAATTAGCATATTCCCTCCTTATTGGCTATGGGCACTGCCATCTTTGAGGGTGGGGCAGTTAATTAGCATATTCCCTCTTTATTAGATAGGATTATAATTTACTATTAACTATTTTTTATAATTATGATTTTATTGGAATACTAAACAAAATGCCAGTATAACTTTTGGGTATGGAACTTCTCAAGCTGATTCTAAAATTTTTCTAAAATTCAGGAATGGCCAAGAAATACTTTAAAAATAAATTCAATGAGAGTAAATCTATATTAGATTTTGAGACATAAAACTATGACCTATGATTTAAAATAGACTTAGAGTATCTATAGGAAACAAAAATAGGATTAGGTTCCAGAAAAAAATTTCGATATATCTGAGGGTTTAAGTCACGTTAAAGAGGCATTTAAAGGTCACTGAATAATTAATGCTTAGTCGATAAATAATTTGGCAAAAATTGACTATCCAATTTATACCCATTTCTATCCATATACAACTATTATATGTGTATATATGTATATCTATGAATACATATATAAACATATACATCTGCATTCTTATCTCACAACATTCACAAAAATAAATTCCAGATGAATTAAAGATCCAAATGCAAAAACAGAAACAAATGCAAAAACAAAACAATAAAAACTACCAAAGTATTAGATGATAATATAGAAGATATTAAAATGTTTATAATCTTATAATCTTGAGTAAAGATATCCTTTTTAAATAAGATAATGAATACAAAATAAAAAAGGAAAAACTGACAGGATTGACTATAGGAAATTTTACTTCTATACAAAAGACATTATAAACAAAATTATTGCAATACTATTGACTATATTCCTTGTGCTGTATTACATCACTGTGACTTATCTATAAAGACACAGGGTCCATAACGACCGAAGGCTTGACCAACCAGAAGTCAGTGCTGGGTCGCCACTGACTGCCGCTGCTGCGGGCGCCCAGACCCAGCACTGACTGCCGAGGAGTCTGTGGATCAGGCCCAAAGAGAGGCCTGAAGAGAGAAGAAGAGTCTAATCCAGGGGTGGGCAAACTTTTTTACTAGAGGGCCACAATGGGTTCTTAAACTGGACTGGAGGGCCAGAACAAAAGCATGGATGAAGTATTTGTGTGAACTAATATAAATTCAAAGTAAAGGAGCAGAGGGGAGAGCAAGAGAACCCTCCACTCTTTTGGCTCCGAGGGCTGGATAGAACAGCCGAACGGGCCGGATCCGGCCCATGGGCCGTAGTTTGCCCACGGCTGGTGTAGCCTCGGTTGATCAGCACTTGCCTCTCTTTTTCGCTCTGGGCCTGGACAACAGCCGTGCCTCTCTTTCTCTCGGGCCTCTGCTGGGGCTGCTGATCAGCTCCGCCTCTCTGATCAGGCCTGTTGATAGGCCTGGAGACACTGATTGGCATAGAAACTGACCAATCAGAACTAAATCTGGGTGAAGTGTGAGGAGCCAATGGCTGCCTAGGAGGCAGAGCTTTTGCCACTGACTGGCATAGAAACCTACCAATCAGAACCTAATCTGGGTGAACTGTGAAGGCAGAACCTAAGGTGGGGGTTGAGGAGGGCTTTTCAGGGCAACAGCTGTTTGGTGTAAGGTATAAGAAAGCGCTTCAATTTTTTAATGACCGGTTTGGCAGTATAGTGCATATAGCTGGCTATCAGTCCAGATATAGGGATTATGTATTTTTGTCTGCCAAAAGCATCTCCTCCTGATGAAAAAAGCCCCCCCCCCATTTAAGCAATCCTATCCTATATAATCTATCTATATTAATAAAAGGGTAATATGCTGATTAGACCGGGTTGACTGGCCATCTTCCGGACGTCTGACTTCCTTCCAGACAAAGCCATGGTGGTAGGGGCCAAGGCAGAGGCCATTAGGGGCGATCAGACCAGCAGGGGAGGCCAGTTGGAGGCAAGATCAGGCCAGCAGGGGAGGGCAGTTAGGGGCAATCAGGCAGGCAGGCAGGCAGAGGCAGTTAGGGGCATGCCTTTCTTTCTCTCAGGCCTCAGGCAGTCAGGCAGAGAGGTTAGAGGTGATCAGGCAGGCAGGCAGAGGGGTTAGGGGCAATCAGGCAGACAGGCAGGTGAGTGGTTAGTAGCCAGCAGTCCCAGATTGCGAGAGGGATGTCCAACCGCTGGTTTAGGCCCGATCCTAAACTGGCGGTCGGACATCCCGCAAGGGGTCCCCAATTGGAGAGGGTGTAGGCTGGGCTGAGGGGGAACCCCCCCCCTACGTGTTTCGTGCACCGGGCCACTAGTTTACTTTGTAATTGAAAGCTTGTACCTCTTATTGTCCTTCACCATTTTCATTCATTCCACACACAAGTCGCTTCTGACAACAATCAGTTTGTTCTCTGTATCTATGGGTCTATTTTTGTTTTGTTTTTTAGATTACACATATAAGTGAAAGAATATAGTATTTGTCCTTCTCTGTCTGACTTATTTCACTTAGCACAGTGCTCTCCACATCCATCCATGTTGTAGCAAATGGTTAAGATGTTGTTCTTTTTTTTTATTTTGTTAATTTCTTTATTGATTAAGGAATCACATATTTGTCCTCATCCCCCTATCCCCATCCCAAACCTTTCCCCACACATGCCCCCACCTCCCTGTTGTCCGTGACCACTGGTTAGGCTTATATGCATGCATACAAGTCCTTTGGTTGATCTCTCCCCCTTATCCCCAGGTCTGTTTTTGTTCATCAGTTTATGTTGTTCATTATTTCCCCTAGATGAGTGAGATCATGTGATACTAGAAATACACTTATAAGAACCGAAAATTAGACAGCAATGTTCTTTTTTATAGCTGAATAATATTTCATAAATAATGTTATATAGTTTTTTCCCCCATCAGATTAAAAATAATAGAACTAGTGGTAATGTTAGTGTGTTGATGTATTGAGGTACTGGGGACTCTGTTAACCTGGTGGTAGTAAATAGTGTAAATATATAAAATCATTTGAAGGGAGAATTTGGCAGTCCCCATCAAAATAGAAATGTACCATTTCGAAATTCAACAATTCTATTTCTAGGAATATATTCGTACAGAAGTATTTGTACACTTGCAAAAGGGCACATGAACAGGACTGTTCATGGCAGCACTGTTTATAATATTTGTATTCATCAGGGATATTGGTCTGTAGTTTTCTTTTTTGTGTTATCTTTGCCAGGTTTTGGTATTAGGGTTATATTGTGCTGGTAGAATGTGTTAGGAAGTATTGCCTCTTCTTCAATTTTTTGGAAGCGTTTACAAAGAATAAGCTTGAATTCTTCCTTGAACATTTGGTAGAATTCACTGGTGAAGCCATCTTGTCCTGGATTTTTGTTTTTGGGGGAGGCTTTTGATGGTTGTTTCAATTTCCTCACTGCTGATCGGTCTATTTAGATTTTCCAGTTCTTCATGATTTAGTCTAGGAAGGTTATATATTTCTAGGAACTTATCCATTTCTTTTAGATTATTGAATTTGATGGCATAAAGGCTTTCATAATATTCTAGTATTTTCCTTTGTATATCTGTGGTGTCTATGGTGATTTCTCCTCTCTCATTTCTGATTTTGTTTATATGTGTCTTTTCCCTTTTTTCCTTAGTGAGTCTAGCTAGGGGTTTGTCAATTTAATTAATCTTTTCAAAGAACCAGTTCTTTGTTTTATTAATTTTTCTACAGTCTTTTGTTCTCTATTTCATTTAATTCTGCTGTAATTTTTATTATTTCCTTTCTTTTGCTTTCCTTTGGATTGCTTTTGATCTTCTTTCTGTAGTCTTCTTAGGTATGATGTTAGGTTGTTTACTTGGAATTTCTCTGGTTTCTTGAGATAGGCCTGTAGTGATAGAAACTTCCCTCTTATTACAGCTTTCGCTGCATCCCAGAGGGTTAGATTTGTTGTTATCATTCTCGTTTGTCTCTATATATCTTTGATCTCATCTTTTACTTCTTCTTTGACCCAGTCATTTTTTAGTAGTATGTTATTTAATCTCCATGTATTTGTAGGTTTTTTTTAACCTCTTTTCTGTGGGCGATTTCTAACTTCATGGCATTGTGGTCAGAAAATATACATGGAATAACTTCAATCTTTTTGAATTTGTTGATGCTTGTTCTGTGACCCAACATATGGTCTATCCTTGAGAATATTCCATGTGCACTGGAGAAGAATGTATAATCTTAGGTTCTGGGATGAAATGTTCTGTAAATGTCAATTATATCCATTAGGTCTAGTGTTTCATTTAAGTCTGATATTTCTTTATTGATTTTTTTGTTTGGTTGATATGTCTAGAGCTGTCAATGGAATATTAAGGTCTCCAACTATAACTGTGTTTTGATCTGTTTCTCCCTTTAGTTCTATGAGTAGCTGTTTAATATATTTCGGTGCTCCCTGGTTGGGCGCATATATATTAAGAAGTGTTATGTTTTCTTGATGTAGTGTTCCCTTTATCATTATAAAGTGTCCATCTTTGTCTCTTGTTATCTTTGTTATCTTGAGATTTATTTTATCAGATATAAGTATGGCTACATCTGCTTTATTGTGGATGTTATTTGCTTGGAGAATCATTTTCCACCCTTTTACTTTGAATCTACCTTTGTCTCTGCTGATTAGATGTGTCTCTTGTAGGCAGCATATGGTTTTGTTTAGTTTTTTTGATCCATTCTGCTATTCTGTGCCTCTTTATTGGTGAATTTAGCCCATTTACATTTAGGGTAATTATTGATGTATGAGGATTTCTATAGCCATTTTATCTTTTGTTTTCTGGTAACTCTGTGCCTCCATTGGTTCTTTTCCTTAATACTTTTATATGTTGTTTTTGTTTGGTGGTATTCCACACCTCTTTCCTCTTTTTTTTTTTTTTTTTTAATTATATGTCTTGTTTGGGGAATTTCTGTGTGTGGTTTCCATTAGTTTTATAAAAAGTGAAGTTGCATATATATACCATAGTTTTTTCCCTTTTCAGTACATCTGATCTTCATCTTCCTTTGCCTGTCCATACCTGTCCCTCTTCCCCTTGTATGTTTTTATTGTCACAAATTATCCCTGTCTATGCTGCGAGTTTTTGGGAATGCTACTGGTAGAGTTATGACCTTATGTTCTTTGTTTCAGGTAGAATAACTCCCTTGAGTATTTCCTGCAATGGAGGTTTTCTAGTGATAAAATCCCTCAGTTTCTGTATGTCTGGGAATGTTCTTATTTCTCCTTCATATTTAAAGGATAATTTTGCTGGATATAATATGTGTGGCTGGTAATTTCTGTCTTTTAGATGTTTGAATATTTGGTTCCACTCTCTTCTTGTTGTAGATTTTCTGCTGAGATGTCAAGTGAAATTCTGATGGGTTTTCCTTTGTAGGTCACTTCCTTCTTTTTCCTGGATGCTTTGAGGATTTTTTCTTTGTCACTAATTTTTGACAGCTTCATTACCAGGGGCCTTGGAGAGGGCCTCTTTGGAGGTGTTCTGTTTGCTTCTTGGATTCGAAGATCTAGTTATTTCCATAGAAATGGGAAGATCTCATCCACTATTTGTTTTAATAGACTCTGCATTCCATACTCTTTCTCTTCATCCTTTGTTATGCCCATGATTATGTTATTATTTTTATGGAATCAGAGAGGTCTCGTAGGGCTATTTCATATTTCTTAACTCTCAGGTCTTTCTCTTCTTCCCTCTGCATCATTTCTTGATTCCTAACTTCAATATCTAATTCTTGAAGCTAGGAATTCACTAATTCTTTCCTCTAACTGGTTGGTTCTGTTTTCTATGCTCATCAGTTCATTCTTAATTTCTTTAATTGCCTGCTTCATTTCCAGGATTTCTGCTATATTCTTAAAAATTCAATTTCTTTGGAGAAACACTCATTTTGTTCATTGATTTGTTTTCTGAGTGAGCTGAATTGCCTTTCAGCTCTCATTATTTTCAGAACTGTAATCTTGAAATTTCTGTCATTCAACTCGCAAAATTCCGTGTGTTCCAGCCTCTTTTCTGAGCATGTTTCATTTTCTTTCTGGCCATTCTTGTTCTCCTTGTTCATGGCTTTCATTGTTCTGCTTTGTTTTCCCATTTATCTCTGAGTAGGTCTTCTACTCTATTCCAGTAGATGGCGCTGAATTGCAAGATTTTTTTTTTTTTTTTCCTCTGTGGCCTCAGTTTTGAGCCTCTGTGGCTTCCATAGGGCTATACTGCTTCTGCTGTTTGGGGGTCAGGTTTGTTTTTCCCTCCCAGTAATGGCAGTCCCTGACCTCCAAGGTTCTAGCCCAAGCACCCCTCCTGGGGTTCAGTCACAGAGGGAAACTGTGTTTCTACTGCAACAGCTCTTGGCCTCCAGATAATACACTCCTGGAAATAACTCCAAGGGCAACGGGAGGGAGGTGAGATTTGGGAATCTAATCAGTGGCAGGGCTCTGTGATCTACTTTCTTTGCCTGAAAGCCAGCAGCCAGGCTCAGCCCTGGGGAGCAACTCTCTAGAGAGGATGTCTGCTGACTCGCAGCTCAGGCATGCAACTCAGATTTCATTCACAAGGCGCCCCTAAGGTTCAGACACTCTCTCACTGTTTGTGTGCTGGAGCACACAATGCCACCACTCCAGCCGCCATTCCAACAGCCAGCCACTTGCTGGGTTAGCTCGCTCTTGGTCCAGACCAGCTGAGGAAAATGCCTGTAACTGCTGCTGTCCTTTCCCAGCTGCGCTGTGGACAGGCTGCTGCACTATCCCTTGTTCAGCTTCCCTCCCTTCTCTCGTCTCCCCGCTTATTCCAAGGAGCCCACCTTGGTTGTCCCAGTGTGCGGGTCTCTCAGGAGTGCATCTGTGTTGAGCAGGGACTTCTTTGTTGAGTTACAGGTGGTTATTTTGTGGAAATGTTAGGGGGAGAGGATAGATGCGTCCTTATGCTGCCCTTCCTCTGACGTCACTCTGTTTATAGGTCATTAAATGCCAGACCTTAGTGCTGCTATCCTTTCTTCTCAAAAGAAATCTAATTGTTGCTTTTCCAAATATACAGCAGTTTCCTCCAAAAGCCTTGAATCTCTTAATTACAACTCTAGTACATATAAACATTACTATACAATCAGTGTACCAATGCCTAAAATCCTGGCATTTATTATGTACTCAAATGTACAATAAATACTTAAACTTTAAGTTACTTGCCAGTTAGGATTACAGGACTAATATAAAATATGTATATATTTTCCACACTAAAATATTAATTATGTTAATAAGGATTGTTGTATTTTGAGGTGAGAATTACTAAGATCATTCTATTGCCTATAAATGAATGCATGAGGTTCTATACAATTGATTTTGGTGCCATAGACTATAAAATGCAAACTTAATTTATTATATTTGTGGAATCACTAAAAGGTGTTAGGTATAAAAATAATTAAATAAGGTTGAAGAGTATTAGAAGTAAATGAAAATAATAATGCTTTTTGAAAGTAGGATGGTTAAAAAAATTCAAAGTGGCATATTAAACAGTCATTTATAGCAATGAATTTTATAAAAAGCTTACTGGAAGAATAATATGATCATATCTAGAAAATTTTACTTATAAGTGAAAAAAGGCAAAAAAAAGAGTGGGCAATCAGTATACATTCTTAGGATATAAAAATACAAAAAATGTAATGGATATTAATATCACTTAGTAAGTATTGTGTTTAAGATTTAAAGTAACTAAATCATAAAGTCATCCATATTACAAAGTTATATTTCTTGAGAAATAACAATTGAAGAATTTTGAAATCTAATATTGATCTACCAAAACTTGGTCACATCAACTCAGTTTTTCAACAGAGTGGAAATTTGCCATCTATAGGCCAGGAATTGACTGTATTCAGGAAAACAAAAGACCTTTAAAGTATTGATATTTCAGAATCTAACAAAATCTGTTATCTTTATTATTTTCTCCATTCTTTTTGGTTGGTGATCAGCAATTCTAACTTTATTGGCATTCCAGACAGGACAAATTCAAAGAATTATAGTAATTCCCTAATTGCTATTTTGATGAAAGACATAATGTAGTCCAATAATCTCACTTTGCTGGTAAATTATCTCAGGTCCAGAGAGGTTAAAGCAACTTATTCAAGGTCATCCTTGTTCTAGTTAAAGGCAGAGATGAACCCAAGTCTTCCAAATACCCAGAAAAGACACAAATATTGACAATATTGTAAAAATTATTACGTACTGATGGTCTGAAGATGATGTTAAATTTCTTTGACCTTTCACCACATGTTAAGCAGGCAGGAAATACCACTTGGAAAACATGACAGCTTTCTTAGCGGAACCTTGGTTAATTTTGCCAGCCAGCATTTCTGTTAGAACTGCCCATGTGTCATTCAGTATTTCAGCGAGGCCAGAGGAAAATTGCCACTGGGGGCTTATGCAAAGGGACAAAGGCTCTCTTTCTGAAATTTCCATTCAAAGGCCTAGACTTTAAAGTTAGAAGTAGCCTAGCACCCTGGACTTGTTTAAGCCACATTATACCACCAGGAACAATACGCTGGGGAGTATTAAACTCATGTGCCCTTTCCCTCTATGTTACTTACTTTCCTCTTTCTCTAACAGTCACATTAAATGTTCTTTTTGAACCACTTTGCTGTGAATGTCTAGGAAACAGCACAGTTAGCCTTCCACATGGTATGAATAATAAGAAACCCCTCCCCAGAGGAAAATGAGAGGTACACTGAGCCAAGTTTTCAGTGGGGCCCCTGCGCTGAGGCCCTCCAGGATATAAGGCATCTTACTAATTCCCTTCATGCTATAAAACCACACTCTGGACATTAATTTCCAAGCCACATTACAAACCTCTGCCTGGTGTCCATATTTTTCCTCTATCTTAGTTTAAGATGAAAAGGATAATAATTCGGAACAAAAGTACCGTGTTTCTCTGAAAATAAAACATCCTCCGAAAATAAGACCTACTTACAGGTTTCCTTCTGAGTGAAATATAAGACATCCCCCGAAAATAAGGCCCCCAGGCTCTGTCTCAGAATGAAAATTAATTTACTGTAAACTGGTCGCTAGGGCCGCCCCAACTGGTGTCCAGCAACCAGTGATGTTACGTGGAGTCCTGACGTCACTGCTGTGTGGAGGCGGAGCGGAGGTCGGAGTGAGCGGTGAGCTTGGGGCGGGAGTGAGGAGGAGACTTTCTCAGATGCGTGTAGAAGAACAGGAGGATTAGAGCGGACGGGACGTGGTGAAGGTGGTGAGTGCTGGTCTGTCTCTGGTGACACTACCTGATGCTCGCGGCCGCCTTCATGATGACTGAAGGTTCTCAGTCAGTGGCAGACCCTGCTCCAGCCCAGATTCAGGCCCAGCAAGCCCAGTGACAGTCCCCAGGCAGGCCCCAGGGGGTAAATGTCTGATAAAGGGGTAGGGGGGATGTCTGGTGAAGGTGTTCAGTGGCACAGGGGTGGGGGGAGGGGGATCACTTAAAATGACACAGAAGGATCAGAGGGGGCAATCAAAATGACACAGGAGGATCAAAAGGGGTTACTAAAATGGTAATCCCCCCTCTGATTCTCCTGTGCCATTTTGATTCCCCCCTCTGATCCCCCCTGTGTCATTTTGAGTGATTCCCCTCCCCCCCACCTTGATACCCCAATTCCTTTTTTTTTTTTTACCCCTAGAAATGAGCGCAAAAAGAAAAAGCTACTCCGTGGAGTACAAGAAAGGAATCGTGGGAGACTCTTGGGGCCAAAATCTTACTGCTTTTTACAAAGAGAAGATGTTGAGTATCCGATTGGTCCGAAAATGGCGAGCAGAGTATGGTAACCTCATTGAACAAGTGGACAAGGGAAATGCTAAAAAGCGCAAGTGTGGATCAGGTCGACAACCATTATTTTCCGAGCTGGAAGACCTGATCTGTGAATGGGTTGTTGACAGGAGAGCAAAGGCTTTGGTTGTGAATAGGGCTCAGATTCAAGAATTTGCCCTTGCAATGGCACCACAGTTTGACATAGCCCCCAAAGACTTCAAAGCATCACAACACTGGCTGGATAATTTCCTTCAGTGAAGTGAACTGCCTTTAAGAAGATCTACAACATTGTTTAGGTTGGAAGATACTCAAGTTATTAAGCGAGCACTTGCATTCAAGTCCTTTATTGATGATGCTGACTTCTCTAAATACACTCTTTCCAACATGATTGCTATGGATGAAACTGCAGTGTTTATGGGCCAATCATCTCAAACAACAATTGAACAGCGGGGTGCCTCCTTGGCGTACATTCCCTCCACTGCTTACGAAAGTGCATGTGTTTCCTGTATTTTGGCAATTCGTCTGGATGGCACTAAAATCCCACCTTTAATCATTTCTAAGGGCAAGAAGGAAAAGATTGAACGTGTTTTGGGCGTTTTTATTCTTGAAACTGAAAAAGCCTGGGCCGCACAAGCAGTTATAAGGAAGTGGGTCAATTTAATGCTGCCGCTTGTTATGCGAGGGAGCCAAAGAGGTCTGTTAGTCTGGGATGCAGCCAGCACTCACCGCGCTAAAGACATGAAGACATTTCTTCACGAAAGAAAAATAGATCAGATAATGATTCCCGCAGGAATGACGGCCTATCTCCAGACTCTTGATATTGCAATAAACAAGCCATTCAAAGACAATTTGCGCATGGTAATTAATGACTACATTGAAAATAGAATGGAGAGAAATCAGCGTGGAAACTTTGTGAAACCTAAACTGCAAGAAGTTGTGACTTGGGTGAAGAATTCATGGGAGAAAATCACTGACAGTTGCATTGCAAATGCACTGCAAGCAGGCTACCTTGACAAGAAGTACTCATTTAAAGACAGTGCTATTGCTAAACATGAGAGATTTGGTCCACTGATTTTGAAAGAAATGGAGTCACAAGAAATTCACCAGGAAATTCAGGAATTGGATTGTTATGATGATGTTCCAGAAGATGATGACATGATTGTCATTGAATAAATGAGTAAATTCTTGATACTGTAGGATTCAGTTTGTCTGGTTTGTGTTGACAACTACCGTACTACCGTACCATATACAGGTAATAAATTTCCTTTATTTTCATTTAACAATAAATGTGTACCGTATTCTTCTTCATGGAAAAATAAGACATCCCCTGAAAATAAGACCTAGCATGTCTTTGGGGGGAAAATTAATATACGACACTGTCTTATTTTCGGGGAAACACGGTATTTTTAGAAAAAAGAAACAGCTGTCTGAAAGTTTTCAAGGAAGTATCTCAAATTCTACAGGACTTGCATTTAATCTACAGCGCCCAGAAATGCCCCAGGAATCCCTTCCAGTCGGCTTCTGGACCTGGTGGACAGGCAGTGGTTCCTCCCAGTTCCTCGTGGGAACTTGTAGCAATTTTCTGGCCAGGAAATCAGTCAAATCTGATGAATCCGGGCGCGGGGAAGGCCAGCCTCAGCCCCAAACGCCCATGGAGCTAGGTCAAGTGAGGACATCAGTGGTGGGACCCTGGGGAGCCGGTCCAAGAGGGGTTCGGGGCTCCCCCTCAGGAACGGTGGGTTGGGCCTGGGACCCAGGGTCCTGAAGCAAGGTGAGGTGACTTCCCCAGGGTCCAGGCTGCAGCTCCCATTACTCCCAGGCTGGCTGGCACCACTTACCTCCAAAGCTGTTCGGGGACCTGGCGGGGTGCAGGCAGGGCAAGGGGTCGGCCTTAGGACACCATAGGGGAATGCGAGGAAGTGCACTAGGCTGCACCAGGCTCAGGTCTGCAGCCTCAGGAAGGAAGTGGTGTCATCCCTGCCCTTACCCCTCCGCGAGCAGACTTGGGGCGCTTGCAGCTGCTTTGCATGAGGTGCAAGGGGGGCGCCTGTTTGGAGACTCAGGATGGAGCACGACTGTGAAAAGTCGGGGCTGATCTGTCCTCCTCATTGCATTTGTACCTCATTTCCTCTTACTTGCACTGCACTGCAACCTTGATAAACCTGAGGAAAGAGGTGTTGTTATTATTGTTTGTTTGCTGTTTTTAAATTCTGGTAAAGCTGTGCCTTCCTGGCTAATCCCTCCCTTACTTGCACCAAGCGCCCCCTTTTCTAAGGAGTGTCCCTTGGAGAATTGACCTTCTTTGTTGCCTCAGTATATTAGTGGAAACTGGCAAAGGGATTTGGGGCCAGAAAACAGCTGGATAGAAGCCCAAGAACCGGTTATCTTTCAAAACTGTCTTTTTAAGTGTTTACTTCAGTGCTTTCTGTGCTTCCTCTTTCCGCACAGTTGTGCAATGGCCTCTTCCTGGCTGTGCGCATTCCGCCCCAGGGCATGCAGATCTGCAGTGCAGAGGGACCTGCGCATTCCACCAGACAGGCTGTTCCCTGAGTTCAGCTGACTTTGTGGGAACCCAGAGTGGGTGGAGGGATTGGAGTAGGGGTGGGGACAGGCACACTAGGCAAAGGCCATTACTTTAGGATCAGATTAACAACCTTCTCACCCCCAAAGCTTATCCACACTCGGATGGCAGGTGAGGCAGTAGCCTCTCCACACATTGCTGATGGAAATCCAAAATGGTAATGGCATGAGCACTGTGGGTGGGGGTGGAGGGATTGGGGGTTGGGGATGGAGTGGTGTTAGGCAATAGCTATTTAATTTACATATGGACTTACCCTTTGACTCAGAGATCACATTTCTAAGAATGTATTACAAAGATTAAGTAATGAAAAGAATAATGCACATGCACAGGGCTTTTCTGGGCCCTCCTATTTTTAACAGCCAAGGACTGACTGGAATAACCCCAGTGGCCTTGGGGAGGGGAGTCTCCTGAGAGAACGTGGGGAGATCTGAAAATATAGCAGTGAAAATCCATTACCATTTGTAAATAGGGTACAAATCCCCTATACAGCTGTCTTCAAGTATTTCTATGTGGAGAGGTGGTAGATACTGTTAACTTAAAAAACCATTGAAACCTGTAAAGAATTTTTGTGAGTTTATTTGAGCCAAACTGTCAACATATGCCTGGAAGCAGAACCTCAACGAATTGAGATAATGAGCCAGAGAATGGCTGCTTACATTTGTATTTATACATTGCCATCAAAGGAGGGACATAGGTGGGTTACATGAAATTCATTGGTGATAGATTAAGGAGGTGGGATAAAGCAAAGCTGGGAAAACCCCTGGGATTGGATAAAAAGTGAAATGATGGACACATACTTAGGTGGGTGCAGGAACAATTAACATGATAATGAAGGAATTTGTGGTATCTGTCCTGGTGCCCACCACATTTGGTTGTGCCCCAGGGGCTCCAGAAAAAGGGAAGTTACAAGTTACCCAGACATTTCAAGGGTATGTTATCATAGATGCAAAAAGACAGATAGGCTCAGTTAAGGTAAAGGTTGATCTTGTCAGTGAAGATACCGGCCTAGGAGGTAACTGCCCACCATAACTGCGTTAAGTTAAAGTTTAATTTCAGACTATCCTTTGTGGTTACTTTAGGTCTCTGAGTTTGCAAGACTGCCATGCAGGCCTCCCCTGAGCTTGTCAGGTCAGCATGTGGCCCCTTTCGTCCACAACACATAAAGATATAAATTAGACATGTAAGTTAGGCAATTCCATAGGTCAGTCATTTAGTTAATGAGAAACTATTAAGCATCTACTCTTCTAAAAGCAATGAAGATAAATAGTGAAGAAAATAATTACTTTTCTCACAGATGGCACATTCTAGTTGGGATAAAGTAGACAGTAAACAAATATTTAACAGGTCAAGTGTGAACAAAAAAGTGACCACATACTAAACCTGGCAAGCTCACAGGAGGTGCACAGCAGCCCTTACAAACTCTGAGACCTAAAGTAACCACACACTGTTATCAGTGGAAGTGGGTATCCCCTCTGCCACGGGGTGCTTGGAGTTGGGTCCTTACAATATCTGGAGAAAAATAAATTTCTGAGACTCACACAGGAGGAGGAGTGATTTACATCCCAGGGTTTGCAAAGTCCCATTTCCCTTCATCCAGGCCTGCAAAATGTGCAGCTGGGGACTCAGCAGAGCTTGAAGCAGAGCTAGTGTCCAGAATTTGCTTTCCATGGTGGAGCTGGGTCCTGCATTAACATCAGGCTACTTGCCGTCCATTAGCCCACTGTGTGTGGGGTCCACATGGCCTTGGCCTATGTGGGCAAATGCAGGAGCATGAGAATCCACAGGCCAGGAGCGTGGGCCTGGCAAGATAGAAAACTCCTTTATTTAGGAGGTCAGTGTCTCAAATCTCACACTTGCTGTGGCCACACCTATTGTAACCACTGACCTGTTCCCAGGTGTTACTGACAGTCAAGCACCTTCCCTGTTTCACTGAGACATGCATCTATTCCTCCCCTGTGCAGTGCCCCCGCTGCCATCTGGGGGGAATAGCCCTGGGAGAGTTAAATTACAGTTTCCTGGCACAGCTGCACAAATGACATGCCTATAAAATTTGGCCTCCCCAGTTATTTATACTGGGTTTATTACAGCGGTATCACTGATGCAAAAAGAAGCCGACCACTTATGGATGGGAACAGAAAACTTCAAAACCAAAAACATAACCTGAGAATTTAATGCACAGGAAAGTGACATTTTAAATTAGGCGAGAAAAGGTGGTTTGTGACAGGTGAATAGCCCTTTTTTAAGAAAAAGTTCTTAAACGTTAACACCATGCTCAAAAATAAATCTTCGATTGATTAAACATTTATTTTGGTGAAACAAAACATAAGTGTAAGAGGTGAGCCAAAGAGGAGATTAAGAGGAATGTAGAAAGGGGTTTCATTTCATCAGGAGAACAGGCACTGGTTTCTCATAAATTTACACTTGCAGACATATATTGCCATAATCTCTGAAGCCATGAAAACATCCGTCTGTTCTTGCATCAGGTACATTCCCTGGAGTTTGGCTAGGGCACAGAGGGATGAGGAAGAGAAATAAACTGAGTCACAAGGAGATTTAGAGATGTTTTTAAGGGGTGTTTTCTGGGGGACTAGACCTTGAGCATCCTGAAGTTCCACACCACCCTAGCCCTGGTCTTAGGTAAAGACTGCTTTTTCACTGGGGTGAGTAACCTTTGTAAGCGTCTGGAAACACTTAGCCAACTCCCAGGGATGTTTGAACAGAACCCACACCTGCCCACAGGCAGTTCCTGAGATTTGAGAGGCTTGGTCCTTGGGCATGGGCTCTGGCTGCCCTTGACCACAAGGCTCTGTGCACATGCGCAGTTATGTCAGAGGCTGTTGCTTGGTTACTATGGCTCTGAACTGGGAGTTCTAAACTTCCAAACTGCCGAACTGCCGAACTGCCCAACTGCCGAACTGCCGAACTGCCCTGCTTGAATGCTGTGGCGTGAGGTGGTGGTTGGCTAGAGAGCTAGTTTTGGGCTCAGGCGGCGCGACAAGCGGAGGGAAGGTAAAGCTTCTCTAAAGCCTGGACTCTTCACCAGGAAGAAGATGTTTTTTTTCCGGAGGAGAGCCAGCGGGGAGACCATAGTCACCCCTACCAGTGGGGCCAAGGTCTCCCCTACCAGCGGGGCCAAGGTCTCCTCTACCAGCGGGACCAAGGTCTCCTCTACCAGCGGGACCAAGGTCTCCCCTACCGGCGGGACCAAGGTCTCCCCTACCAGCGGGGCCAAGGTTTCCCATACCAGCGGGGCCAAGGTCTCCCCTACCAGCGGGGCCAAGGTCTCCTCTACCAGCGGGGCCAAGGTCTCCCCTGCCAGCGGGACCAAGGTCTGCCCTGCCAGCGGGACCAAGGTCTCCCCTGCCAGCGGGACCAAGGTCTCCCATACCAGCGGGACCAAGGTCTCCTCTACCAGCGGGACCAAGGTCTCCCATACCAGCGGGACCAAGGTCTCCTCTACCAGCGGGACCAAGGTCTCCTCTACCAGCGGGACCAAGGTCTCCTCTACCAGTGGGACCAAGGTCTCCCATACCAGCGGGGCCAAGGTCTCCCCTACCAGCCAGACCAAGGTCTCCCATACCAGCGGGGCCAAGGTCTCCCCTACCAGCGGGACCAAGGTCTCCCCTACCAGCGGGACCAAGGTCTCCCATACCAGCGGGACCAAGGTCTCCTCTACCAGCGGGGCCAAGGTCTCCCATACCAGCGGGACCAAGGTCTCCTCTACCAGCGGGACCAAGGTCTCCTCTACCAGTGGGACCAAGGTCTCCCATACCAGCGGGGCCAAGGTCTCCCCTACCAGCCAGACCAAGGTCTCCCATACCAGCGGGGCCAAGGTCTCCCCTACCAGCCAGACCAAGGTCTCCCATACCAGTGGGGCCAAGGTCTGCCCTACCAGTGGGACCATGGTCTCCCCTACCAGCCAGGGGAGCAGTGGCATGGAAGCCAGAAGGCCCAACTTTCGAGACAAAGATATGAATGCAATCCACAAAGCTGCCAAAGAGGGCAACCGGTGGAGAATGAAGCAAATCCTCTTTTTCGGGATAAGTGACCTGAATGCAAGAGATAAGATGAGCAGGTAATAGGGACTGTGAGGCTATGGGCCCGTGGCCCACTGGGACAGAGCAAGTGGGTCTGGGAGAGGCGGGCCTTTCCCTGGCTCAGCAGCTGGAGAGCAGCCCTTCTGACAGCCAGGGCTCTGGGCTGACTTTTCTCCTGGGGTCCCGCAGCACCTCCCTGGTGGACACCTGACCTGGGGTCTAGCTCTCAGACCAACTTTATGAGCAGCAAAAACAAAAACATAAGGACACACTCACAATTCCTCCTACAGAACACTTTACTGACAACTTTTTAAAAAAAATATATATTTTATTGATTTTTTACAGAGAGGAAGGGAGAGGGAGAGAGAGTTGGAAACATCGATGAGAAAAACATCGATCAGCTGCCTCCTGCACACCACCTACTGGGGATGTGCCTGCAACCAAGGCACATGCTCTTGACCAGAATCAAACCCGGGACCCTTCAGTCCACAGGCTGATGCTCTCTATCCACTGAGCCAAACCGGTTAGGGCTTTACTGACAACTTTTAAGAGATTTAACTACATATCAATAATTGAAATGAAATTGGGTAGCAGGATTTTGCTTTATTGAAATATCTTTATAAAATGGTAGTAATAGTAATAATGATACTAATATTATTTAATAATTATTGAACTGATTTTTTGTGTGTGCTAGGAACTATAGTAAACACTTTGCATAGATTCTCATTGAAGCAAACAGTGATGTCCTGGGAGATAATTATTATTTTTGTCTCCATTTTGTTGATGAGGAAATTGAGGTCAAGTGACAGCTAATAAGTGACAGTTAAAATAGGATTAGACCCAAGTAGAGCTGAATTCCCAGGTCACCCTCTCTCTATTCAAATAGGCTGCTCCTTTATTAATGTGGTGAGTAACAAGGACTAATAAATATTGTACCGTTTCCAGAAGAAAATGAAATGTTTGTTTTGAAGTCATAGGGATAAATGTTTACAATTACATGGATAATGTATGTTTTGAGATAGTGCCCTCTATGTTCCTAAAGAGTCCTCTGACTTCCATAGGACTGCTCTCCATGTGGCCTGTGCCTATGGCCGTCCAAGGATGGTGAGACTTCTATTAAAGAGACACTGCCTATTGGACCTCTCTGACATTGAGAAAAAGACAGCTCTGATTCAGGTATGTACTCGCCAACTATGTCAACATGAGATGGGGTTGATTTAATTACTTAGAATAAAAATGGATTTATCTCATTGACTATAAGTCATTGGTGAAAAACATGAAATGGGGTTGATTTAATTACTTAGAATAAAAATTAATTCATCTCATTTAACTAAAAGTCATTGGTGAAACTTGTGGAATGTTTACTTTGATTCCTAGAACTTATAATCTATTTCTTGGCATAATACTGACAGGCCCTACAATACCAGAATACGAAATGTGCAACTCTTCTGCTAGACTCTGGTGCCGAT
Organism: Plecotus auritus; assembly: GCF_963455305.1. Taxonomy (NCBI): domain Eukaryota; kingdom Metazoa; phylum Chordata; class Mammalia; order Chiroptera; family Vespertilionidae; genus Plecotus; species Plecotus auritus. The sequence goes on from NC_137770.1 coordinate 151,830,158, forward strand.
CCAAATATAATGGACAACGATGGCAATACTGCTCTGCACTATGCTGTCCTTAGTCACAATAAAGCTATAGTGGAAAAGGTGCTTTCGTGCAAGGCAAATATTGAAGTGAGAAACAAGGTACAGCTCAAGTAACCTTATTTATTAAATATTTGAAATACATGTTTTTAGTTTAGTTACAAGCATTTTTTAAAAAAATATGTTTGTATTGAGAGAAGAAGGAAGAGGGAGAGAGAAACATCAATGATGAGAGAGAATCACCCATTGGCTGCCTCCTGCACATCCCCTACTGAAGACTGAGCCCCCAAATCCGGCATGTGCCCTGACCTGTCATCAACCCTGACCTCTAGGTTCATGGGTCTACACTCAAACACTGAGCCACACCAACTGGACACAAGCATTTTCTTTCTCACATACATATACTAAATACAATAGATCAGGCCCTGTCACCATGGAAACAACTCCAAAGCCCGGTCAGGGGGCTGGGGAAATGTAGTGTCCATGGAAGGGGCAAAGCTCTGCCTCCCTTCCACCCCAGAAGGAAGAACTTCCTGTTAGTGCCTGGGAGTGGGAGATAGGCTCAGAGCCCACTAAGGACTGAAGGCCTGGGGGAGTGAAGTGATGCTGGGGACTGGCTGCTATGCAGGCAGGGGCTTAGGAAATGGCGCTGCTGGGGATGGGTGGGAGGAGGAGGCCTAGTACCCAGCAAGGGGAGCTGGGTGAGTGCAAGTGGGAAGAGGAAGCCCCAGTCCACAGGCAACAAAATAGCAACAGGAAACCAAGATAGGAACAAAGATTCTTGGAACCCGTACTGTAAATGTTGGAAGTGAGACTTGGAGAAGGATGTTGCAGTTAATCTGTTGAAGAGGCAGTGGAGGGCATTTTAAAGGGAAGAATAGCCAGTGACTACACAGGGGTGAGAAGAAAGGGGCTCTTTTTTTTTTTTTTTTTTAATCCTCACCAGAGGATAGTTTTCCCCATTGATTTTAGAGAGAGTGGAGGGAGGGAACAGATGAGAGAGAGAAAGAGAGAGAGAAAGATCTATGTGAGAGAGAGACATTGATTGGGTGCCCCCCATGGACCCCCTCTGGGGCTGGGGATCCAATCTGTAACCCAGGGACTTGCCTTTGAATGGGAATCTAATTCTCCACCCTTCCATGTGCAGTCTGACACTCCAGCCATTGCATAACACTAGCCAGGGCAAAAGGGGCTACTTTTTATTTATTTTCTATATTATACGTGTAAGTTCAGAGTATCTTTCATAATTTTTAATATTCAATTTGGCTATATGTAATTTCTTAAATTAGAAATTGTTTTTGCTGCTTTACAGAGTGACCTCACACCACTTGCACTTGCTAAACTTGCAAACAATGAGAAAATGGTGGAATTATTAGTAAGCAGAGGTGCCAAAGATGATCAGAGGTACAACATTTTGTTCTTTTTAAAATTTATTTGGAGAGTACATTTATTAAAGCTGGGGACAGTGAAACAGGAAGAGCTTCGGATAGAAGAAGCGGGTGTTAGTTGGAACCATCCTTAGCTGCCAGAGATTCAAAGAATGCCTCAGGAGAAGACCAGATGTTTCTTGCTCTTTGGTACCAGGTCTGTACTCCAATGTCACTCTATATCCCGTGGAGCATCTTTGTTTAGGTAGTGGAAGGTCCCATAATGCCTTTTCAGACTAGTAAGCACCAGCTTGCCTGAGGCTCCATAATTGAGGTTGGCCCCTCAAGTGATCTCTTTGCCATAATAATGAAACTTTACCTCAGGTTTCAAAATTTAAATTATGCCTCACATGGAAGCCAGTCAACAGAAAGCTCTGAATCAAAAGTAAGTTATTGGTCCTTAAAATTGGTCCTTAAAATGAGTCCCAACCATGACTCATCAGTATCCATGGCTGACCAGTAGGCTTGCATCTTCCAAGCCAGTTGGGGTGGACAGGGAGAGTAAGCGTCATTGTCATAAAGATCTGCTGGCTCACAGTGCGAGCAGGTAGAGAAGGAACAGTCGTCCTGGCTTCTGTTAGTTTCCTTTCTGCTGCTGGTGATTTGCTGCAGAAATACAGGGAGCACAGTGCTGTCTGACTGCAGCAGGTGACGTGTTTGTACAGACACTCAGCTGCCAGTTATATAGCTTCTGAGATGCCCTGAGATACAGACCACCACATGAGGACAGGTGACAACCAGAATTCATAACATCTTCTGAAAACCGCAACATTTGAATGTTAGAAACCATGAATAGCCCACATTGGGGTTGATTTGGGATTCCAAAATAGTTTCAACAAATAAAGTTCATAACTAGATTTTTTTCTTTGTTTCACTATTTTTTCTGAGCATATCATTTTGCTGTATTATGCCATTTCATCCTCCTAACAACCTTTTTAAATAAGGTAGTAAGATTCTTATTTTGTAGCAGAGGACCTTGAGCCAAAGAAAAATGACTCGTTTGAGAACAAATGGCTGTGGGTTATAGAATTAGGATGTGTGAGTTCAAGACATTTGTGATATGTCTAACTCCAATTGACTCACTGAACTATACTGTCCTCAAATCATGACTGTTACACCTTATTTTTTTAATTACCTGCTTCATAAAACAGTTGTAGAACTTACAAATTTAAAGTGTATGGTATAATTAAAGTTTTAATATTAGTCCTGATATTATGTGAAATATTCTATGAATTTAGTATATTTGGAAAATATTTTTGTGTTAGTATTAAGAGAGTAATATTATTTATCACCAATTTTTGTACATAGGAAGCAACAACTAACTTCTGAATATAAAGGAAAAAGAAGACCCCGAACATCTCAAAGTAGCAATTTTGGTAAGACTTCAGATAGTGAATTAATCTTGGCGCCCCTACCATATTTGAAGTAAGAGTAGGGAAGTTTTGATAATGAAAGAACACTGAAAAAAAAAACACCAAACAATGTGTAGGTTGCATATATAGTTTTTCTCAATCTCTTTCTTACAGCATAGTGTTCAGTATTATTAACTAAGTTAATTGTAGGTAATTTAAAATCTGGGGCAATATTATTTGAAAAGAAATTCATTTATTTAGACCTGACCCTTAAAATCCTGTATGATACCTTTATGTAAAAAAGAAAAAAGTGATAATTTAGGATGTTGTATGTTTCTACTATATTCACATGATAACAAATTGGACTTGGTCTAAAAATGGATCTTAGCTTTAGTATTTATAGTGAATGGATTACATTTAGTAAATGAATATTTGGTATTACATAGTGATTTATCTCACTAAAAAAATAACTAAAACTAGGAACGCAGGAATACTTTTCCAGTACCACAAAAGAACGGCAAACCATAAGAGTTACAGCAGTCAGCCAGGGTGCAACATCCCAATGAGATTGTTTCTTAAAGATTTCTGCCCATAGTACTGAAGTCAGAAAGGCAAGGCCTGTTGAGAAGCATGGCGGATTTGACATATAAACCAACAAGGTCTCACTATTATCAGCTTCATTGCTCAGAAGTCAAAACAGAATGAGATATGTTGACTTCATTAGTTGGATAATTGTCAGGACACTGTAATTTCTTTAGAACACGATGCTCTGTTGCCGTTGGCCAGAAGGTAATCATAATAAATATTCCAAGAGCCCAACTTGGGACTCAGAAATGATAATAAAAGTACAAAGGTGTTTCACAATAACAAAAGTGCCAGTGTGCTACCCAGATGTGGCACCTAGTTTGTTGTGTAATCGGAACTGTTTGAGGACACCTTGGACTTAGTGGACCTTTATTAGAGACTTGTGTATATTGGTTTTGAAAGTTATAGCAAATACAAGGATGGAATAGCACTTTGACCTTAGAGTCTCTCATAAAATGAGAGAGTTGTCCCCTAGTTTATTACTGTATTTTTTTTTAACAAAAATTGCAGAGAAAATGTAAAAAATAAGTCCACTTAATAATGGTCTGCTACTTAACTCTCAGGTGTCTTTTAGGTGCTAAGTGTTATTCTGATGTTGCAGAATGGAAACAGTTTAACAACACAATCCTTCCCCTCTAAGAGCTTGTTAGTACCATTGTCATTTTTATTATTTACATTACTTTATTCAGTGCCACTAGGTGCCAGAGCACACTAGAAGCTTATAATTATCCTTGTTTATTCTTTTGTATTGGTGTGTAGTGTGTGCCAGCCTCTTTAAGTCCATGATGAGAATTAGAGTTTTAAAAATGTGGGTGAGGCCTTGGCCAGATAGTTCAGTTGCTTAAAGCATTGACCCTGATAAGCCAAGGTTGTGGTGTTGCTGCCTGGTCAGGGCAAATACTAGAATCTCCCAAAGAATGCACAAATAAGTGGAATCAATATTCCACTTCTCTCATGAATTTCTTAAAAACTGAAAAGAAATAAAAAATGTGGGTGTGTTTTAAAGTAAGCATGCAGAGTGAAATAAGTTTGCCAAGCAATTCAATCCTGCTTAGTTGGAGGAATTGTCAGTGTGATGTTTCCATTTTCTTTATTGGAACGTTCATGCTATAGAACCTGTTGTCACTCATCAGGATTCTGCATTTTCTATTCTGGGTCAATAGGATTGTTGCTAGTTTCATATTTCTTCTTCTTCTTCTTCTTTTAGGATTTGTCTTTTCCACCCTCATTTTGCATTTTCTTTTTCTTTTCTTTTTATTAAGGTATTATATGTGTACATATCTTACCATTGCCCCCCACCCCACTCCCATACATGCCCTCACCCCCCAATGTTTTGCATCCGTTGGTTACTCTTATATGCATGCATAAAAGTCCTTCGGTTAATCTCTTATTTCCCCCACCTCTCCCTAACCTTCCCACTATAATTTGACAGTCTGTTTGATGCTTTACTGCCTCTGTATCTATCTTTTTGTTCATCAGTTTATAATGTTTTTTATTATCCACAAATGAGTGAGATCATGTGGTATTTTTCTTTCATTGACTGGCTTATTTCACTTAGCATAATGTTATCCAATTCCATCCAGGTTGCTACAAATGGTAAGAAATCCTTCTTTTTTATGTCAGCATGGTATTCCATTGTGTAGATGTACCATAGTTTTCTGATCCAGTCATCTGATCACGGGCACCTAGGCTGTTTCCAAATCTTAGCTATTGTAAATTGTGCTGCTATGAACATAGGGGTGCATATATCCTTTCTGATTGGTGTTTCTAGTTTCTTAGGATATATTCCTAGGAGTGGGATTACTGGGTCAAATGGGAGTTCCATTTTTAGTTTTTTGAGGAAACTCCATACTGTTCTCCACAGTGGCTGCACCAGTCTGCATTCCCACAGGCTGTGCACAAGGGTTCTTTTTCTCGGCATCCTCCCCAGCACTTGTTGTTTGTTGATTTGTTGATGATAGCCATTCTGACAGGTGTGAGATGGTATCCCATTGTTGTTTTGATTTGCATCTCTCGGATAATTAGTGACTTGGAGCATGTTTTCATGTGTCTCTTGTCCTTACTTCTGTCTTCTTTCGAAAAGATTCTATTTAGGTCTGTTGCCCATTTTTTTTTATTGGATCATTTATCTTCCTTTTATTAAGTTGTATAAGCTGCCTGTAGATGTTGGAGATTAAACCTTTATCAGTAATAATATTCGCAAATACGTTCTCCCATACAGTGGGGTTTCTTGTTTTTTTGTTGATCGTTTCTTTTGCTGTGCAAAAGCTTTCTATTTTGATGTAGTCCCATTTGTTTATTTTCTCTTTGGCTTCCATTGCCCTAGGGCCAGTATCAGTGAAGAAGTTCTTTCGGCATATGTCTGAGATTTTGCTGCCTGTGGATTCCTCTAGTATTTTTATGGTTTCCTGTCTTATGTTTAAGTCCTGTATCCATTTTGAGTTTATTTTTGTGTATGGTGTAAGTTGGTGGTCTAGTTTCATTTTTTTGCATGTATCTGTCCAATTTTCCCAACACCATTTATTTAAGAGACTGTCTTGACTCCATTGTATGTTCATGCCTCCTTTGTCAAATATTAATTGAGCATAGTGGTTTGGGTAGATATCTGGATTCTCTATTCTATTCCATAGGTCTATATGTCTGTTCTTGTTCCAGTACCAGGCAGTTTTGAGAACAGTGGCTTTGTAATACAGCTTGAAATCTGGTATTGAGATCCCTCCTACTTTATTCTTCTTTCTCAGGATTGCTGTGGCTATTCGGGGTCTTTTTTTATTCCAGATGAATTTTTGGAGAGTTCTTTCTAGGTCTGTGAAATATGTCATTGGTATTTTAATGGGGAGTGCATTGAATCTATAGATTGCTTTGGGTAGTATGGATATTTTAATGATGTTGATTCTACCAATCCATGAACATGGTATGTTCTTCCCTCTGTTTACGTCTTCCTCTATCGCTTTTTTCAGTTTCCTATAGTTTTCCGTGTATAGGTCTTTTACCTCCCTGGTTAAGTTTATTCCTAGGTATCTTAATTTTTTTGGTGCATTGGTAAATGGGATTGCTTTTTAGTCTCTCTTTCTGTAAGTTAACTATTGGTGTATAGAAATGCCATAGATTTCTTGGCATTGACTTTGTATCCTGCTACATTGCCGAATTCATTTATTAAGTCTAATAGTTTTTTGATGGAGTCTTTAGGGTTTTTTTATATACAATATCATGTCATCTGCATATAAGGACAGCTTTACTTCTTCTTTTCCAATTTGGATGGCTTTTATTTCTTCTTCTTGTCTAATTGCAGTGGCTTATACTTCCAGTACTATGTCAAACAGGAGTGGTGAGAGTGGGCATCCCTGTATTGTTCCTGTTCTTAGGGGAAATGGTTTTAGTTTTTGCCCATTGAGTATGATGTTAGCTGTGGGTTTATCATATATAGCTTTTATTATGTTGAGTTATAATCCTTCTATTCCCACCTTGTTGAGAGTTTTTATCAAGAAAGGGTGTTGGATTTTGTCAAATGCTTTTTCTGCATCAATTGATATGACTATGTGATTTTTATCTCTCAATTTGTTTATGTGATGTATCATGTTAATTGATTTGCGTATATTGTACCATCCTTGCATTCCTAGGATAAATCCTACTTGATCTTGGTGTATGATCTTTCTGATGTACTGCTGGATCCGATTTGCTAGAATTTTGTTGAGGATTTTAGCATCTATGTTCATGAGGGATATTGGCCTGTAATTCTCTTTCATTGTTTTGTCTTTATCTGGTTTTGGTATTAGGGTGATGCTGGCTTCATAGAAGGAGCTTGGAAGTGTTCCTTCCTCTGGAATGTTGTGGAATAGTCAGAGGAGGATAGGTTTTAGTTCTTCCTTGAATGTTTGGTAAAACTCTCCTGTGAAACCGTCTGGCCCCAGGCTTTTGTTTGCCGGACGCTTTTTGATGACTGCTTCAATTTCTTCATAGTTACTGGGATATTGAGCGTTTAGATTCTTCCTGATTGAGTTTTGGAAGGTTGTATTTTTCTAGGAATATGTCCATTTCCTCCAGGTTGTCCAGTTTGTTGGAATAGAGTTGTTCATAGTATTTTTTAATAATCCTTTGTATTTCGGCGGGATCTGTTGTTATTTCACCTCTTTCATTTCTGATTTTGTGTATTTGGGTCCTCTCTCTTTGCTTTTTGGTGAGCTTGGGTAGAGGTTCATCAATCTTGTTTATCCTTTCAAAGAACGAGCTCTTGGTTTTGTTGATCTTTTGTATTGTTTCTTTTGTCTCTATGTCGTTTATCTCCACTCTGATCTTTATTATTTCCTTCCTTCTGCTTACACTAGGCTTTTCTTGTTGCTCTGTTTCTAACTCTTTCAGTTGTAGGGTTAGGTAATTTATTACCATTGTTTCTTGCTTTTTGCAGTATGCTTGTAGAGCTATGAACTTCTCTCTCAAGATTGCTTTCGTTGTGTCCCATAGATTTTGGATTGTTGTGTTTTCATTGTCATTTGTTGCCATGATGTTCTTTATTTCTTCTTTGATCTCTCTGGTAATCCAGTCATTGTTTAAGAGCATGCTGTTTAGTCTCTATGTGTTTGATTTCTTTGGATTGTTTTTGTTGTAGTTTATTTCCAGTTTTATGCCACTGTGGTCTGAGAAGATGCTTGATGTGATTTCTATCTTCATGAATTTGAAGAGACTTTGCCTATGTTCCAACATATGGTCTATATTTGAAAATGACCCATGTGCACTTGATAAGAATGTATATTTTGTGGCTTGGGGTGAAATGTTCTGAAGATGTCAATTAATTCCATCTGGTGTAGTAAGTCATTTAGGATTGATGTTTCTTTGCTGATTTTTTGTTTACAGGATTTGTCCAATGGTGATTGTAGGGTATTAAAGTCTCCTACTATGATTGTATTCTTGTCAATCTCTCCCTTGATATCCTCCAGGAGATTTTTTATGTATTTGAGTGCTCCTGTATTGGATGCATATATGTTTACCACAGTTATTTCTTCTTGTTGGATTGCTCCCCTTAGTATTATGAAGTGACCTTCCTTATCTCTTGTTATGTCCTTCACTTTGAGATCTAATTTGTCAGATATAAGTATTGCTACCCCAGCTTCTTTTTTCATTTCCATTTGCGTGGAATATGTTTTTCCATCCCATCACCCTCAGGCTGTGTGCATCTTTTTTTTTCTGATGTTGGTTTCTTGTTGACAGCAGATATATGGGTCTTGTTTTCCTATCCAATCAGTTACCCTATGTCTTTTGATTGGGGCATTTAATCCATTTACATTTAAAGTTATTATTGATAGGTACTTATTTGTCACCATTTTTATTCCTTACCCATGTGTTCCTTCTTCGCTTTCTATTTCTTTTTTTTACAGCAGACTCTTTAGCATTTCCTGCATTGCTTGTTTGGTGGTAATAAATTCCCTTAGTCCTTTTTTGTCTGTGAAGCTCCTGATTTCACCTTCAATTTTGATGGATAGCCTTGCTGGGTACAGTATTCTTGGATTCAGACCCTTCCTTTGCATGACTTTGTATATCTCATTCCATTCCCTTCTGGACTGATGAGTTTCTGTTGAGAAATCAGTTGCTAGTCTGATGGGGGTTCCTTTGTGTGTAACTTTCTGTCTCTCTCTTGCTGCTTTTAAGATTCTTACTTTGTCGTTGGTGTTTGCCAATTTAATTATAATGTGCCTTGGTGTCGGTCTTTTGGGGTTCATTTTGCTTGGGCTCTGTGAGCTTCTTGGATTTGTGTGGGGTTTTTCTTCCCTACATCAGGGAAGTTTTCTCTCATTATTTCTTCAAACAGGTTTTCTATTCCTTGCTCAGTTTCCTCTCCTTCTGGAACCCCTATTATGTGGATGTTTTTTTGTTTCATGTTGTCCCAAAGTTCCCTTAGTTTCTCCTCCTGCTTTTTAATTTTTTTTTCTAGATGCTGCTCTACTTGGGTATTTTTTCCCATCTTGTCTTCTAGCTCACTGATGTGGTCCTCTGCTTCTTCTAGTCTACTCTTGATGTTTTCTATTGAGTTCTTTACAGCAGCAATGTCATTTTTCATTTCTTCTTGGTTCTTCTTCATTTCCTCTTGTTTCTTACTCATATTGTCCAATTTGTCTTCCATTCTTTTCAGCCACTTTATGACCATTTTTCTGAATTTTTTTCTCTGGAAGTTGCTTGCCTCCATTTCGTTTACTTCCTTTTCTGGTGATGCCTGCTTTTCTTTCATATGTGGGCTGTTTCTTTGTCTCCCCATGGTCTCTCTTCTCTGGATGTCTGATTATGTAGTTCTCTCTCTCCTTATCTCAGGCGAAATCTGACCTTTCTGTGGTGGAGTGTAGAGCTCCTCTGAATCTGCGTGTTTGCGCCTATTGGGGACCGGTGTTCTGGGGCTCGCAGCTGTTTGGTGGGTGCCACAGTTGTGGATTTTCAGGCTTCCGATAAGCTCCACTTTCCCTTTCAAGCTGGCGCAGTCTCCACTTCCGAGCCCGTAGCTCCAGGAGGGGACCCAGCCGCAGTGGGGACTGCCCGGTCAGGGGAGCCTCGTCTAGCAGTCCCCCGCATTCTCCTGGAGTTTAGCTGTCCCTTAACTTGCCAACAAACACTCCTTGTGTGACCCTCAGCTATTCTTTCTTTCTGCTCTGGGACAAGGCTCGGAACATGTCTGTCTATTCTGCTGCCATATTTTCCCTTCTCATATTATTTTCTGACATCATTATTTCATTTATCCCTTTCCTGCCTTTATGCCGATATCTACAGATCTACAGGAATCTCCAAAGTCAGCACAAATGAAAAAATCAAAGACAGGTATTCTGTGAAATCAGCTTCTGACTGTAATCATGTATAACATATCAACCCAAATAATAACAATTTCACATAATGCAATTTTGTTAGAGGTTCCTTAACCCATACCTAGGTTTGCTTATTCACTAGAAAAATTTACAGGACTCAGCATATAGCTGTGTTCATACCTGAGATTTATTACAGTAAAAGGCCAAAGTAAAATCCCCAAAGAGAAAAGGTGTGTGTGACAAAGGGTGGAGGACACCAGGCACAAGCTTCTAAGAGTCCTCTCCTTGTGGAGTTAGCAGGAGGTACTTAGTTACTCCAGTGTCAAATTCTGACAACACATGTGAAACAACGTCATCTACTAGTCTTTTAGACTCAGTGCCAATGTTTTTATGGCATGCTAGTCACATGGGCATCTTCCCCATAGCCTGGACCTCAATTCTAGATTCCCAAAAGGAAAGCAAGTGTTTAGCACAAGCCCCATTGGTTGTACAAAGTGTGTAGGCACAGGGGGCCACTCTTCTCAGTTAGGAAAAGGTGGATACCCTCCCCAGATTCAGGTTTTCAGACACCAACTAAAGGGTAGCCATTTAAGCAGGACTTTCTAAGGATAGCAGTCTTGGGCCTGCTGCATGCAAATTTTCTGCACAGCAGTTATAGCCATGACTGAATTTAGGCGTTGACTTAAAAATCTATTTTTAAAGCAAGCAATAAGACAATATAATATGGTATTGGTTTCAGTTACATCATCCATAATTGCTTACAATGCTGGTTACTTTTGTGGACTCCTGGTGAGTATTTAATAGGTATTTGTACATAAATTACTAGGGCAATATTAGGCAATGATAAGCTTTCCTTTTTATCGGATTAATGTTTCAAGATAATTTTTAGATAAAATCAGCATAATAATTTCTGATTTAAAATTAGAATAAAAAGTGTCTTTTAATTACATTGATGATTCCATTTTTATTTATATTGCCCTAAATCCATATTTATAATTATAAAGCAAGATACTCAATCATATTTATCAGTTATTTTCTTATCTTAGTATACAATTAAAATTCTTGACTTTATTTATGTCTTTCCATATGTTTTACTGAATTTTGGGGATGACACCCATATTCTGATACTTGGATCTTTATGTTAATTTCTAATGCAACTGTATCTTAAAATAGCATTAACATATTTTTATACAGTATGTTAATAGCAGATACATTTTATAAATAAAAGTTAATAAACCTTATTTTTGAAGCAGTTTTAGGTTCACAATGATATTGAGTGGAAAGTATAGAGTGCCCATAACCCCTCATCCCCTACACCCACAGCTCATTTTTGAAATCCTGCACCTGAGAGGTTCATTTATTACAATGAATGGACATGCAATGACTCATCATTACCTACCAAAGCCCATAGTTTACATGAAGGTTCACTCTTGCTGTTGTATATTCTATGGGTTTTGACAAATGTATGATGACACGTATCTTATAGAATCTTTTTGCTGCCCTAAAAGACCTCTGTGCTCTGTTTGTTCATCCCTCCCTCCTCCCTCAGCCATGGAAACCACTGGTTGTTTTTACTGTCCCCATAGTTTTGCCTTTCCTGAATGTTGTGTAGTTGGCATCATACCGTAGGTATCTTTTTGTGTGTTAAAAAAATTAAAATTCTAAGATAATTGGATGTATTTATGCAAGATGTTCTTTGTCCTTTGTGGTTTTTTGTTGTTCATCAGCATAGGATCTGATGACATGTGCTATTACACTAAAAAAAAAGCATGATTTCTCCTGGCCACCTTATGGGGAAGGTTGAGAAAAATGACCTCACACACTACTGCAGAGCACTCACTGGTTGGACCATCCTGCTCTATGAGGTGGGCCCAGAGAGACTTTCACAATGAAAGGAGACACTCTCAAGTAGTTCTACTTTATACAGTTGGAATCCCAAGGTCTCTCCTACTTATCTTGCAATTGGAAATGGGGCCAGAAGAATCTGTTTCTTATGTTTGCTGTGCTCCAAAGTGTAGTGGCTAGCAACCAAGCTTCCTTGTGATGTTCATCCTAAACTGGCTTATCTTCACTGAAGAGCTGGAGAAGGTGTGTTAGGCCAAAATAAGTGTACTCTCTTCCAACTGCGCTAAATGGAGGGAGTCTAGAAAACCCATACTATTTACTCTATGATCCTTTTTTGCACTAATAATACCATTTTCTGTCTGATGGGGTTTGGTTAGGATTATGTTCATTGTACGTAGCAGTCAAAGGTAGTATCATATTTTGATAGATCCCATTCCATTTAATTCCTTGCATTTGGTATATTTAAAATGAGAAAGTAAATGTTCTTAATCTGTTAATGGCCTACCAATAATATGATTAATATTCACTCAAGTGTAGTCTTCAGGTGTGGTCCCAAAGGGATACTTTATAATAAAGTATTAGTCCAGTATTTTTAAAGTCATGAATTTTTCTATTATTGTTTAAAATTTATTTTACTTTTTTCTTTAATAGTGGATGAGATCTCTGCAGAAGCCTCTTTAAACAGGTAGATTTTATGGATTTTAAATGTTATATGTTAAGGGAGTGCAGAGAAAAGAAACTATCATTTCTAGAGTGTTCTGCTGTGGACTAGACCCTATATTATGTAATTAACCATGACATATAGTCATCTCAACAGCTCTCCAAAGTAGCTGTGCTCTTGTAACCTAGTTTTTATTAAAGAGGAAACTGGGTTCAGGGAAGTGGATGCATTGACCTATGATTCCATAGTTAGCAAGTGGCTGACCCATAATTTGACTATCAAGCAGCTTGACTCCCAAATCTAATCTGTTGTCCCTCAACATCTATATTAATAAAAGGGTAATGGGTAATATGCTAATTAGGGCAGACGTCTTCCAGACATCCATCTGGACAAAGCCACAGTGGCTGTGAGGGCCTAGGGCCAATGCCACATGGGAGGGGCTGGAGGGGCAGGCGGGTCTGGCGCTGCTGGTCCAGCGCTGTAGCCCCTTTTGCAGAGGTGGCAAGAAGGCGTCGCTGCATCCCCTTCCGCAAAGGTGGCGTGGCACAGGCCATGGTGCGGCCTGGTCCTAGTGCTGCCCCTTCCACAGAGGCAGCCACAGAGGCAGCAGCGCAGGCCCAGTCTAGGAGCCACGGCTCCACAGAGGCTGGATGGGGTGCAACCTGCAGTGCCTCAACTTCCCACAGCCCCTACCCCAGCCAGCCTGGCCCCAGATCTCCCCCTACCCACCAGTGGGCAGGGGTTGGGGCCAGCGCTAAGAACCAAGGGCTGAGGGCCTTCAGTTGCAGTGGCCGGCAGTGGCAGCAGCAGCAGGGTGATGGGGGCAGTGCCTTCCCCTTATCAGCATGGTCGCCTCTCGCAGAGGAGGACATCCCCTGAGGGCTCCTAAGACTGTGAGAGGAGCAGGCCAGGTTGAGAGACCCCCTCTCGCCCCCGCCCCCAATGCACGAATTTCATGCACCGGGCCTCAAGTACACTGATAAGTTCCTGTGTACAAATGGCAGGAAGATACAAAAGAGAATCAGATCAACTCAGAAAGTGAAATCGCGTTGTCTGGTAACTCTGATTTAGTGTTTTTCTAAGAGGCCCAGTTAGTCCAAGCATTTATCTTAGTGGTAAATAAGACCTTGTTCTTCCTCACAAACCTTTTAGGGCCCATCTCAGTTAGCCAGGGCCACAGAACCAAAGGTTGTACCTAAGCAAGGCGTAATCAAGCAAGCGTTGTTAGGTAAAAGGATATCTATTCTTCCTGAGAGGAATTATTTATCTGTAAGTAAAAAGTATCTATGTATAAACCATGTTATGCTAATTAAATTCGGGGTATATTTAGAGGATATTTCTAATTGATTTCTCTATTTCCTCACTTCCCAGTCTGGTTTCCTTTCAGGCTGGTGCCTTTGCCTATTTGTGTGAAGTTTTATCTTTTTCTTCCTAGAGTCATTTTACCCTCAATGTCTGTTCTCAAGTTAAATGCGGGTGGACGGCCGAAGAATATGCTTTTGTGAGTGGTTTTAATTTGTGTTTGATTTAAAATGCTAGTTATCACTAAACTGAGGTTTAAAATGGTTTCACTGTTCCTTCTTCTGTACCAGGTGAGATTTCATAGTTTGGTTCAGGCAGTTTGGGAATGGCAGTGAATTACTGTGTGTCTTCAGCCAGAAACAAAGCAAAGGCTTGACTAGTTAGAAGGAGCAAATGGCCAGATGCTTTATCTCAGAACTTTTAAGATCTTTATCCTTTGTATTCCAAGTAGAACCTCTATGCATGGGGTTACAAATAGAGTCTCTGTTCTGATTTTTCTAACTAGTTATTTGGGGTCTTGAAGGGTTCACTTCAGCAGAAAAACCTGTATTTCCTGGAGGCTATTCTCTCCCCCTTGAATTCTTCAGGAACATAAAGAATCCCATAAATCCAAGGGAGGCAATCTTCTCTCACAAGTCAGATGGAGAGGTAAAAAAAAAAAAAAGGACATTTTAACCTTTCTTTTTCCCCCATTGATCCTATTGCTGCAGAATTGCCATTGAAACTGGTCCTATAGTCATGATGGATCTTTGCTCCCTGGTGAGCCTTGCTGATTCAGATTCCTGGGTCTTCATGTTGATTCTCTCTTGGACTTGAAAGTCACAACTTTTTATTAGTTTACATACATATGCTGTTCTGCTCAGCATATGCGCCCCCCCCCCCCCACACACACACACACGCCCTGGAAAGTCTATATGGAGCTCACTCCTTAACCCATACCTTTGTGGACTAGTTACCCTTGGAACTTTTTGTTTGTATTTTTCTGCTGGCAGGTATTACTTGGAACTATTCTAAGCTCTCAGAGAGGTTCAAATAAAGCTTCAGGAAAAGACCAGACTTTTCTTTCTCCTTTGTTACCAGATCTGTTCACTTTAAAAACCTGTAGAGCATCTTTATTTGGGTAGTGGAAGATCCCATGTCACTTTCCCCACAGTGGTGGGCACCAACTTGCCTGAGATTCCATAATTGACATTGGCCCCTCAAGGGATCTCTTTGCCATAACAATGAAACTTTCCTAAGTGAGTTGAATTTACCTCAGGTTTCAAAATATTTTAAATTATGCCTCACATGGAAGGCAGAAAGATCTGATTCAAAAATAGGTTATTGATCCTTACAATTGCTAAGCCCCCATCCATGACTCATCAGTATCCATGTGTGACCAGTAGGATTCTATCTCCCAAGCCAAAAGGGGTGGACAGGGAGATGAAGCATCATTCACATAAAGATCTGCTTGTTGACAGTGTGAGAAGGTAGAGAAGGGGTAGTACTAGTCCAGGCCAGGTCCTGGCTTCTATTAGTTTTCTTTCTGCTATTGGTAGGTTTTGCTGAAAAAATAAGGGAGCATTGTGTTATCAGACTTCATGAGGAAATATTTTTGTACATACATTTAGTTGCAAGTTATATATTAACTGAGATACCCTGAATTACAAATCACAAATAATGAAGAGGTATAACCCAATGTAATAACGTTTTCTGAGAACTGCAACATTTGAATGTTAGGAACTATGAAAATCCCATATTGGGATTTATTTGGGATTCCAAAATGGTTTCAATAAATAAAATTCATGAACAGATTTTTTTTCTTTGCTTACTGCCCCTCTCAGCATTTCTTTTTTGCTGTATTATCTCATTTAATCCTTCTAATAACCTTCTAAAACAAGGCAGTAAATTTCTTATTTTGTAGAGGAGTACCTTAAGCCAAAGAAAATGACTTGTTTGAGAACAAATAGCTGTTGGTTAGAGAACTAGGATGTCTGAGATCAAGACATTTGCCATTATGTCAAGCTAACTCTAGTTAATTCACTGAACTATACTGCCCTCAAACATGACTATTTCACATTCTTTTTTTAAAAAACAATTTTCATGCTTTATAAAGTTTATAGAACTTACAAATTTGAAGTGTTTGGTATAATTAAAGTTTTAATATTAGCTCTGATATTATCTGAAGTATTCTTAGAATTTACTATACTTGGAGAATATTTTTATATTCATATTATTTATCATCATTTTTTTTTTGTACACAGCAAGCAACTAACTTCCAAATATAAAGAAGGAAAGAAACCTCCCAAATCTGAAAGTAGCAATCTTGGTAAGACTTCTGATAGTGAATTACGCTTGATGCACTTACCGTAAATGACGTAAGAGCAAGGAAGTTTTGGTAATGCAAGAGTAGTGAAAAAATACGAACAATGTGTAAATTGCATGTATGTTTTCTTAATCTCTTTCTTAATAGAATAGTATTCAGTATGATTAAAAATGTTAATCATAGGTAATTTAAAATCTGGGGCAATATTATTCGAAAAGACGTTCATTTATTTAGTCCGGATACCTCATATGATATCCTTATGTAAATAAGAAAAAAAGATGCTAATTTAGGATGTTGTATGTTTCAACTATATTCACATGATAACAAATTGGACTTGTTCTAAAAATGGATCTTAGTTTTAGTTGTTATGTCTAATGGATTACATTTAGTAAATGAATACTTGGTATTACATAGTGATTTGTCTCACTACAAAAGTAACTAAAACTAGGAACTCAACAATACCTTCCTGGTACCACAAACAAACGGCAAACCATACAACACTTTGCCAGTGTGCAACAGTCTCAATGAAATCGTCTCTTAAAGATTTCTACCCATAGTACTGAAGTCAGGAAGGCAATGCCTGCTGAGAAGCATAACAGGTTTGACATAGTATACCAACAAGGTCTCACTATTATCAACTTCATTGCTCAGAAGTCAAAACAGAATGAAATATGTTTACTTCATTAGTTGGATAATTGTCCTGGACACTGTAATTTCTTTAGAATACAATGCTCTGTTGCCATTGGCCAGAAGGTAATCATAATATTCAAAGAGCCCAAATTGGGACTCAGAAATGATAATAAAAGTACAAAGGTGTTTCACAATAACAAAAGTGCCAGTGTGCTACCCAGATGTGGCACCTAGTTCTTTGTGCAATTGGAACTGTGTGAGGACACCTTGAACTTAGTTGAGGTTTATCAGAGGACTTGTGTAGGTTGGTTTGCAAGTTATAGGAAATACAAGGATGGAATAGCACTCTGACCTTGAAGGTGTGCATAATATGAGAGAGCTGTGTTTTTTTTAAACAGAATTTTCAAAGAAAATGTCAAAAATAAGTCATTCATTTATCCACTTCATGGTCTGCTACTTAACTCTCAGGTGTCTTTTAGGTGCTAAGTGTTATTCTGATGTTGCAGAATGGGAACATTTTGACAACACAATCCTTTCCCTCTAAGAGCTTGTTAGTACCATTGTCATTTCTATTATTTGCTAACTTTATTCAGTGCCACTAGGTGCCAGAGCGTACCAGGAGCTTATAATTATCCTTGTTTATTCCTTTGTATTGGTGTGTAGGATGTGCCAGCCCTCTTTAAGTCCATGATGAGAATTAGAGTTTTAAAAATGTGGGTGAGGCCTTGGCCAGGTGGTTCAGTTGCTTAAAGCGTTGTCCCTGATATGCCAAGGTTGTGGTTTCAATGCCTGGTCAGGGCACATATGAGAATCATATCACAATGAATTCATTACCCAATGAATGCATAAATAAGTGGACCCAATATTCCCTCTCTCTCCCTGTCTCTCTTCCTCTTTCTAATGAATTCTTTTAAAACTTTCAAAAAATAAATAAAAAGGTAGGTTTTTTTTTCTTTATTGATTAAGATATTACATATGAGTCCATATCCCCAAATGCCCCCCCCCCCCCACCAGCCCCCTACTCATGCCCTCACCCTCTGGAGTCTGTGTCCATTGCCTAGGTTTATATGCACACATACAAGTCCTTTGGTTGATCTCTCCCCTTTACCCCCACCCTCCCCTACCTTCCCTCTGAGGTTTGATGGTCTTATCAATGCTTCTCTGTCTCTGGATCTGTTTTTGTTTATCAGTTTATGTTGTTCATTATATTCCACAAATGAGTGAGATCATGTGAAATTTATCTTTCTCTGATTGGCTTATTTCGCTTAGCATAATGGTCTCTAGTTCTACGCATGCTGTTGCAAATGGTAAGAATTCCTACTTTTTTACAGCAGCGTAGTATTCCATTGTGTAGATGTACCACAGGTTTTTAATCCACTCATCTGCTGTTGGGCACTTAGGCTGTTTCCAAATCTTAGCTATAGTAAATTGTGCTGCTATGAACATAGGGGTGCATATATCCTTTCTGATTGGTGTTTCTAGTTTCTTGGAATATATTTCTAGAAGTGGGATCACTGGATCAAATGGGAGTTCCATTTTTAGTTTTTGAGGAAACTCTATACTGTTCTCCACAGTGGCTGCACCAGTCTGCATTGCTGGGTGTGTTTTAAAGTAAGCATGCAGACCACAAATAAGTTTGCCAGGTAAAGAGGCAGATGGTGATGTTTGGCAGGAGGAATATTTATAGAGATTATGGGTTTGGCAGCAGGAGCAGCAGAGCCAGGGCTAAGGTGTACACGTGAGCTTTGCGGGATTTATGAGCAGTACTCTTTTGATGGGGTCCAGTGTGGGTTGTGGGAATGGTTGGGAATGAGGTGAATATGTAGCTAAGGCAGACTTATGAAAGTCTTTAGTACCACAGAAAGCACTAGATCTTTCTTCTTTTATACTTTTTTTGTTAAAATATAGTTAGCACACAATATATTACATTCAGGTATACGACAGAGTAATTTGACATGTACATTTCTGACGATGTGTTCACAATGATAAGCCTAGTAACCGTCTTACTGTGCACAGTTATTGCAACTTTGACACGTTCCCTGTGCTGTGCACTAGATCCCTGTGGCTTATACATTTTATAACTGGAAGGTTGCACTTCTTATTCATATTCTTCCATTTCATCCAAATCCTCAACCCACTGCCCTCTGGCAACCATCAGTTTATTCTCTCTAGCCATGGGGTCTGTTTCTGGTGTTTTAGATTGCACATGTGAGTGAGATAATATGGTATTTGACTGTCTCAATCTGATTTAACTTAGCATAACACCTTCTTGGTCTCTCAGTGTTGCCATAAATGGCAAGACTCCATTCTTACTTATGTCTGATTAATATTTCTTTCTCCATATATACACATACATGCCACATCTTCTTTATTTATGAGCAGTACTCTTTTGATGGGGCCCAGTGTGGGTTATGGTAATGGTTGGGAATGAGGTGAATATGTGGCTAAGGCAGGCTTATGAGACTCTTTAGTACCACAGAAAGCACTAGATCTTTTTTCTTTTATACTTTTTTTGTTAAAATATACAAGATTTTTTTGTTAAAACATATTGGCACACAATATATTATTCTTTATTATGTTGTTTCCTTCCACGTATCCTCTACATGAGGGGTCAGCAAAATAGGGCTCACAGGCCTATTTTTATTCATTATCTATGGCAGGACACCTAGGTTGCTTCCATATCCTGTCTATTGTAAATAATGCTGCAGTTAACATTAGGGGTGCAGATATCTTTTCAAATTCATGTTTATGTTTCTGTACAACAAACACCCAGACGTGGAATGGCAGTTCTATTTCCAATTTTTTTGAGATAGCTCCATGCTAATTTCCACCGTGACTGTACCAATTTACAATCACATGAACAGTGCACGAGGCTTTCTCTTTTCTCCATATCCTCGCCAACACTAGTTTTCCATTTATATTTTGGTGACAGCCGTTCTGAGAGGAGTGAGCTGGTACTTCATTATGGCTTTCATTTGTATATCCCTGATTAGTGATGTTGAGCTATGTGTTTCCTGTAATTTTTAAAAAATGTATGTTTTTATTTATTTTTAGAGAGAGATGAAGGGAACGGGAGAGTAAGATAGAAACATCAATGAGAGAGAAATATCATATCGATAGGCTGCTTCCTGCTGCCCCTGCTGGGGATCCAGCCTGCAACCTGGGCCTGTGCCCGGACTGGGAATTGAACCAGTGACCTCGTGGTGCAGGGGACAACTCTCAACCCACGGAGCCACACTGGCCTGGCCTATGTGTTTCTTTTAAATAGGGAGAAAATGGACAGACTTTCAGTTGGCTTCCGCTAAAGTTTTATAGGCCTGAGTTACATCACATGCTCATTCTTAAGCCAGTTATTGGTAAACTAGGTACTGTGATGAGATTAGTATAATCATTTCCCATTTGGGAGCTGGGGAGATACCACCTTCTTTGTGGATCAGGACAGTAAATGTCCAAATAGATATGTGGTTCTCCAGCAAGAGTGAAGACTGAGGTAGGGAGCAAGCAATACTTATTGCAGGGATGCATTGGAGTTTTGAGCAGAAGAGTAACAAGATTATATTTGATTAGGGCCCTCTGGTTGTGGTATGAAGCAGGTATAGCAAACTTTTCCTTGTAAAGGGCCTGATTTTAGTCCATGTGGTCTGCCATATTTACTCAAGTCTGCCATTGTAGAGTGAGGGCAGTCCTAGAGAATCTGAAAGTGAATAGGCACAGCTGTGTTCTAGTGAGACTTTATTTGCAAAACCAGATGGTAGCTTGTATTTGGCCTGTGAGCCCTATTTTGCTGACCCCTCATGTAGAGGATATGTGTAAGGAAACAATATAAAGAGACTGGGAGATGAAAAAAGCTCTTGTCTCCTTGGACTAGTATCAGTCCATTATGAAGTTTCCACCCATCCATGCTGAAATGAGTCAGGAAGCTCAATGATACCATTTAAAATGTTGGAGTTTTTCTAGGTCTATGACTTTTTCATTTGTTTTGCTTTCAAAACCTTAGTAATTTAAGAAGGAACAATAATAGTTGTTGGTATCTTCTCCCATGTGAGAGCCACCTGGTAAGAGCCCATGTTTGACTAGGGCAGTTGACAGTAGCAAAATAAAAGCAGAGGGAGTAGAGGTCTAGTTCATATGGTTGTGTAGATGACTGCAAGTAGGGAGTTACCAGGGAGAGAGAAATCTAAGGTGATTCATAGGTTTCCAGGCAGTGCGCTGGCATTTAGATTGCACATGAAGAACAGGACTTTGTCAGATGAGCAGGAAAGAGCAACAGTTCATGAGGAAAGACCAGTACTTTTTCAAACATGTTGAGTTTTTAAAAAAATATATTTTTATTGATTTCAGAGGAATGGAGAGATAGAGAGAGATAGAAACATCAATGATGAGAGGGAATCATAGGTCGGCTGCCTACTGTATGCCTTGTACTGGTGATTGAACCTGCACCCCAGGCATGTGCCCTGACAGGGAATCCAACCTTGACCTTCTGGTTCACAGGTCAGCACTCAATCTCTAAGCCAAGCTGGCTGGGCCATACATGTTGAGTTTGATACAATATTCATGGATATCTACATTTTGGGTACAATTTTTTTGACTTTTTGACTTGTCCTGTCAAGAACTGCCTTTAATAGGTGAGCGATGATTTCAGTTTAATAAAAATTAAAAAAATATATACTAGGAACTAATAAAAATAACTTTGTAATCACTAGAACACTATTTTAGTACATGTGATCATTTTTGTTGTTCTACAGTTATTGTAAAAAGGAATTCAACCCTGTTTAGTTGGAGAGGATTGTCAGTGCGATGTTTTCATTTTCTTTATTGGAACATTCATGCTATAGAACCTGTTGTCACTCATTAGAATTCTGTATTTTCTATTCTGAGTCAATAGGATTGTCTCTTGTTTCATATTATTTTCTGACATCATTGTTTCATTTATCCCTTTTCTGCCTTAATTCCAATAGCTACAGATCTACAGGAATCTCCAAAACCAGCACAAACCAAAACAAAATCAAAGACAGGTATTTTGTGAAATCAGCTTCTGATTGTAATCATGTATAACATATCAACCCAAATAATAACAATTTCACATAATGCAATTTTGTTAGAGGTTCCTTAACCCACACCTAGGTTTGCTTATTCACTAGAAAAATTTACAGGACTCAGCATATAGTTGTGTTCATACCTGAGATTTATTACAGTAAATGGCCAAAGTAAAATTCCCAAAGAGAAAGGGTGGAGGACTCCAGGCACAAGCTTCCAAGAGTCCTCTCCCTGTGGAGTTAGCAGGAGGTGCTCAGTTACTCCAGTGTCAAATTCTGACAACACACGTGATACATGTCATCTACCAGTCTGGTTAGACTCAGTGCCAAGGTTTTTATGGCATGGTAGTCACATGGGCATCTTCCCCATAGCCTGGACCTCAATTCTAGATTCCCAGAAGGAAAGCAAGTGTTTAGCACAAACCCCATCGGTTGTACAAAGTGTTTAGGCACAGATGGCCACTCCTCTCGGTTAGGGAAAGGTGGAAACCCTCCCCAGATTCAGGTTTTCAGACACCAACTGAAGGGTAGCTATTTAAGCAGGACTTTCTAAGGATAGCAGTCTTGGGCCTGCTGCATGAAAATGTTCTGCACAGCAGTTATAGCAGTGACTGCATTTTTGGCATTGACTTAAAATTTTATTTTCAAAGTAAGTAACATTGTAATATAACATGGCACTGGTTTCAGTTGTATCATCCATAATTGCTTGCAATGCTGGTTATTGTAATTACTCTTGGTGAGTATTTAATAGGTATTTGTACATAAATTACTAGTGCAATATCAGGCAATTATAAACTTTCCTTTTTATCCAATTGATGTTTCAAGATAATTTTTCGATAAAATCTGCATGATAATTTCTGACTTAACATTAGAATAAAAAGTATCTTTTAATTACATGGATGATTCATTTTATATTGCACTAAATCCCCACTTATTATTATAAAACAAGATATTCAACCATATTTATCAGTTATTTTCTTGCCCTAGTATACAATTAAAATTATTGGCTTTATTTATGTCTTTCCATATGCTTCACTTTATTGTGGGGATAATTCCCATATTCTTTTTTTTTCAAATCTTTATTGTTTAAAGTGTTACATATGCCTCCTTTTCTCCCAATGACCTCTCCCTGTCCGCTCCTGCCCCCATCATGTGCCCTCACCCCCCTATTGTCTGTGTTCATTGGTTATGTTTATATGCATGCACACAAGTCCTCTGGTTCATCTCTTAGGCCTTCCCTTCACCCTCCCTAGTTTCCTCTGTTGTTTGAAGGTCTGTTTTATGTTTCTATGTCTCTTCATACCCATATTCTGATACTTGGATCTTTATATTAATTTCTAAGGTGACTATGTCTTAAAAATAACCTTTATACATATGTTAATAGCAGTTTTAGCAAATACTATTTTTAAAGAATAATTCGTAATTCTTAGTTTTTAGATGAGTTTTAGGTTCACAGAAATAGAGTACAGAGAGTTCCCATAAACTCCACATCCCCTACAACAGTGGTCGGCAAACTGCGGCTCGCGAGCCACATGCGGCTCTTTGGCCCCTTGAGTGTGGCTCTTCCACAAAATACCACGGGCGGGCGCACACATACAGTACGATTGAAACTTCATGGCCCATGCGCAGAAGTCGGTTTTTGGCTCTCAAAATAAATTTCAATCATTGTAATGCTGATATTTGGCTCTGTTGACTAATGAGTTTGCCGACCACTGCCCTACACAAACAGCCTCACTCATTTTTACATCCTGCAATAGAGAGGTATATCAACAAAAGTCCATAGTTTACATTAAGAATCACTCTTGTTGTATATTCCATGGGTTTTGACAAATGTCTGATGACACGTATCCCCCATTACGGTATCATATACAATCTTTTCACCCCCTTAAAAATCCTCTGTGCTCTGCTTATTCATCCATCCCTTCTCCCTAACCACTGGTACCCGTGATGGTTTTGCCTTTTCCTGAATGTTGTATAGTTGGCATCATGCCGTAGGTATCTTTTGAGTGTTTAAAAAATTAAAATTCCAAGGTAATGGGATGTATTTATCCAATATGTTCTTTGTCCTTTGTGGTTTGCTGTTGTTGTTTATCAGCTTAGGCTCTGATGACATGTGCCATATACACTCCAGAAGAATGATTTCTCTAGGCATTTGCCACCTAATGGGGAGGGTGAGAAAAATGACCTCACACACTACTGCAGAGCACTCACTGGTTGGACCATCCTGCTCTATGAGGTGGGCCCAGAGAGACTTTCACAATGCAAGGAGACACTCTCAAGTAGTTCTACTTTATACAGTTGGAATACAAAGGTCTCTCCTACTTACTTTGCAATTGGAAATGGGGCAGAAAGAGTTTGGTTCCTATGTTTTGCTGTGCTGCAAAATGTAGGGCCTATCAGTCAAGCTTCGTTGTGATGGATTGTTTCATCCGAAACTGGCTTGGCTTCACTGAAGAGCTGGAGAAGCTGTACGCGTTAGGACAAAATAAGTGTACTCTCTTCCAACCGCTCTAAATGGAGGGAGTCCAGAAAACTCATGCTATTTACGTTTGACATTGTTACTCTATGATTCCTTTTGCACTAACAATACCATTTTCTGCCTGTCTGATGGGGTTTGGTTAGGATTATATTCATGGTACATAGCAGTTTAAAGGTAGGTATCAAATTTTGATAGATCCCATTCTTTTTTCCTTGCATTTGGTATATTTAAAAAGAGAAAGTAAATGTTCTTAATGTATTAATCATCTACCAATACTATGATTAATATTCATTGTAGTATAGTCTTCAGGTGTGGTCCCAAAGGAATACTTTCCACAAAATATTAGTCGGGTACTTTTAAATTCCTGCATTTTTTATTATTGTTTCAAAATGTATTTTTTGTTTTTCTTTAATAGTGGATGAGATCTCTGCAGAAGGCTCTTTAAACAGGTAAAATTTTATGGATTTTTAAAAATTTATGTTAACTGAGGCAATGCTGAGAAAAGAAACTATCGTTTATAGAGTGTTCTACTGTGGACTAGACCGTATTTTATGTAATGAACCTGTGTAATATAGTCATCATAATAGCCCTGCAAAGTAGGTGTGCTATTTAGCCTATTTTTTATTAATGAGGCAACTGTAGTTCAGGGAGGTGGATGCATTGACCCATGATTCCACAGTTAGCAAGTTGCTGGCCCATGATTTGACTGTCAACTAGTTTGGCTCCCAAATCTACTCTCTTGTCCCTCAACATACACTGATAAGTTCCTGTGTACCACTGGCATGGAGATATGTATGAGAATCAGATCAACTCAGTGAAATCTGATTGTGTCTTAACTCTGATATAGAGTTTTTCTAAGAGGCCAGATTAGTCCAAGCATTTATCTTACAATCCTTGACAATTGCAGTGGTAAATAGGACCTTGTTCTTCTCAACAAACCTTTGAGGGCTCATTTCATTTAGCCATGGCCACAGAAGCAAAGGTTTTACCTATGCAGGCTTAATCAGGCAAGCGTTTTTATGTAAAATTATATCTATTCTTCTTGAGATGAATTATTTATCTATAGGTAAAGAATATCTATGTGTAGACCATGTTATGTTAATTTAATTCAGCATGTATTTAGAGGATATTTCTAACTGATTTCTCTTATTTACAGACTTCCCAGTCTGGTTTATTTTCAGGCTGGTACCTTTGCCTAGTTTTGTGAAGTTTTCTCTTTTTTTCTAGTCCTTTTTTCCCCTCTTCCATGACTTTTATTGATTTTACTTCTTCTCTGTTTTTTTTTGTTGTTGTTGTTTCTTTCATTGTGTTATTTTTATCTACTTCTGCAAGCTACAGGGTTCTCCATTTATCTATATTCAGAATCAAAGGCATGTAGAATTTCAAGAGTTGAAGGAAGCCCAGCAATCTATAATAATAAAAGCATAATATGTTAATTAGATGGACAGCCAAACAACTTCCCATTCTGGATGGCCTTCTGGACGAAGCCATGGGGGCTGGGGCTGAGGCAGTGGCAGTTAGGGACAATCAGGCAGGCAGGAGGAGTGTTTAGGGGCAATCAGGCAGGCAGATAGCTGAGCAATTAGGGGTGATCAGGCAGGCAGGCAAGTGGTTAGGGCAGATGAGGCAGGCAGGCAGAGGGTTAGAGAAGATCTGGCAGGCAGGCGAGTGGTTAGGGGCAATCAGGCAGACAGGCAGAGTAGGTAGGGGTGATCAGGCAGGCAGGCAGAATGGTTAGGGGTGATCAGGCAGGCAGGGGAGCAGTTTGGGGCATCAGGCAGGCAGGCAGGCAGAGTAGTTAGGAGCCAGCAGTCCTGGAATGCAAGAGGGTGCAGGGGCAACACTCCAACATGTACGAATTTCGTGCACTGGGCCTCTAATTAATTAATAAAAACACCCTCTAGTACGTCATCCTTTGTTTAACATCGTGGCCCATTAAATCTTTCCCTATTTCTGACTAGTGACCTCAGCATAGTTTATTATCTGTTAGACTTTCCATTAGCAATACGCAAGTGGGATAAGAGGCATCCAAATTGTCCCTTCACTTTAGCCTTTGAGTAGCCCACAGAGATTAACACTTCAGTATGTAAATGGGCAACTCTAGGTAGACAAATAGGGCATTAACTTGGGGAGTATACCAAATTAGCTGTTGAAATAATTAGCTGTATTGAAGATGCTGAGGGGGAAGTGATCTCTGTGTTATATGCACAGCCCTCATGCTTGCTAGAAATGATGAGTCCACAAATACAATCAGGTTTCTTCTTCAGTAAGGTACTGATGTCTTTTTTCCAGATAACTGTGGGTGGACTCTCAAAGAATATGCTTTTGTGAGTGGTGCTAATTTATGTTTGTTTTAAAGTGGTGGTCATGACTACACTGAGGTTTAAAATAGTTTCACTGTTGCTTTTTATGTACCAGGTGAGATTTCATAGTTCAGTTCAGGCAGTTTGGGAATAACAGTGGGTTAGTTTCATCTTCATCCAGAAACCAAGCAAAGGCTCGACTAGTCAGGATGAACAATGGGCCAGATGCTTTATCTCAGAACTTTTAAGATCTTTATCCATTTCATTCCAGGTAGAACCTCTATGCATGTGATTACAAATAAAGTCTCATCTCTGATTTTTCTAATTCGTTATGTGGGATCTTGAAGTGTCCCCTTTAGTAGAAAAATCTGTGTTTTCTGGAGGTTACCACCTATCCTCTTCCCCTAGAATTCTTCAGGAATATAAAGGATTCCCTAAGTCCAAGGGAGACAATTTCTTTCACACGTCAGATGCAGAGGTAAAAAGAGGACATTCTAATATTTCTGTTATTTCCTTTGATCTTATTGCTGCAGACTTGCCACTGAAACTGGTCCTGTAGTCATGATTGATCTTTGCTCCTGGGTTGGCCTTGCTGATCCAGATTCCTGAGTCTTCATGTTGATTCTCTCTTGGATTTGAGGGTCACAGCTTTTTATTAGTTTATATACATATGCTGTTATGCTCAGCCACTATTCCAATTACCACCATCTTATATTGGTAGCTGAGCCTCCTAGCTTTAGCACTCAAAGTCTCCCCAAAACACACACACACACACACACACACACACAAAAAAAAAATTGGAAAGCCTACATGGTGCTTACTTCTTTGCCGAGACCTTTGTGGACTACTTACCTTTGAGCTTTTTGTTTGTATCTTTTTACTTGAACGTGTTAGTTGGACCCGTTCTAAGCTGTCAGGGAGGTTCACATAAAGCTTCAGGAAAAGACCAGACTTTCTTTTCTCCTTTGTTACCAGTTCTGTACCCCAGGTTCACTTTAAATCCTACAGAGCATCTTTGTTCTGATAGTGGAAGGTCCCATGTCGCGATTCCCATAGTAGTGGGCACCAACCTGCCTGAGATTCCATAACTGAAGTTGGCCCCTCAAGTGATCTCTTTGCCATAACAGGAAACTTTCCCAAGTGACTTGAATTTACCTCAGGTTTCAAAATATTTTAAATCATGCCTCACATGGAAGGCAGAAAGCTCTAATTCAAAAGTAGGTTATTGGTCATTACAATTGCAAAGGCCCCATCCATTACTTATCAGTATCCAAGTGTGACCAGTAGGATTCTATCTCCCAAGCCAATGAGGGAAGACTGGGAGATTAAGCCTGATTCTCATAAACATCTGCTGGTTGACAGTGTGAGTAGGTAGAGAAGGGGTAGTGTTAGTACAGGCCAGGTCCTGACTCTGATTAGGTTTCTTTCTGCCCTTGGTATGATTCACTGAAAAATTAAGGGAGCATTGTGTTATTGTACTTCATGAGGAAATACATTTTTACATAAATTTAGTTGCAAGTTATATAATACATGAGATACCCTGAATTACAAAATGCAAGGAAAAAAACAGGTAATAACCCAACGTAATAACATTTTCAGGAAACTTCAACATTTGAATGTTAGGGACTATGAAAAAAACCACATTGGGATTTATTTGGGATTCCAAAATAGTTTCAGCAAATAAAGTTCATGTTTCTCTGAGCATTTTTTTTTCTGTGTTATCTCATTTAATCCTTCTAACAACCTTCTAAAATAAGGCACTAAGTTTCTTATTTTGTAGCGGAGGACCTTGAGCCAAAGAAAGTCACTCCTTTGAGAATAAATAGCTGTTGGTTATAGAACTAGGATGTCTGAGTTCAAGACACTTGCCATTATGTGAAGCTGACTCTATTTAATTAACTGAACTGTACTGCACTCAAGTCAGGACTATTTACATTCTTTTTAAAAAATTTAAAAAGTTTGTAGAACGTATAAATTTGAAGTGTATGGTCTAATTAAAGTTTTAATATTAGCTCTGATATTATCTGAAATATCCTAAGAATTTACTGTATTTGAAAAATATTTTTACATACATATTAATACAGTAATATTATTTATCCCCATTTATTGTACACAGCAAGCAACAGCTAACTTCTGACTATGAAGAAGGAAGAATCCAAACATTGGAAAGTAGCCTTTTTGGTAAGAATTTTGATAGAGAATTACTCTTGGTGCTCCTACCATAGATGAAGTAAGAGTAAGGGAGTTTTGATAATGAAAGAGCAGTGAAAAACTACCAAGCAATGTATAAGTTGTATGTGTAGCTTTGCTTAATCTCTTTCTTAATAGAATAGTAGCCAATATGATTAAAAATGTTAATTCTAAGTAATATAAAATCTGGTGCAATATTATTTGAAATGAAGTTCATTTATGTAGTCCTAACCCCTAAAATCCCATATGATATTTTTATGTAAACAAAAAAGATGTTAAGTTAGGATATTGTATGTTTCTATTATAGTCACATTATACCAAATTGGACTTTTTCTAAAAATGGATCTTTGCTTAGTTTTTACAGCAAATGGATTATATTTATTAAATGAATACTTGTAACACATAGTGTTTTTTCTTACTAAAAAGTAATTAATATTAGGAACTCTACAATACTTTCCTGGGACCACAAACAAATGGCAAACATTAAGAGCTATATCACTTAGCCAGTGTGCAACACTCCTAATGAGATTGTGTTTTAAGGATATCTACTCATAGTACAGACGTCAGAAAGGCAATGCCTGTTGAGAAGCACAGGGTATTTTACATATTTTTTTCCTTTTTATTTTTTTTAATTATTATTTTTTAATTGTTGGAAGTATTACAAATAGTAGTACATATATCTCCTTTTTTTCCCCCCATTGACCTCCCCCCGGCCTCCCCTACCCCCCAGTACATGCCTTTACTTGCCCCCCCACCCCCTTCCCGCAGTGTCTTGTATCCATTGGTTATGCTTATATGCATGCATACGAGTCCTTTGGTTGATCTCTTACAGCACCCCCCCCAACCTCTCCTGCCTTCCCGCTGTAGTTTGACAGTCTGTTCAATGCTTCTTTGCCTCTGTATCTATTTTTTTCCTATTTCTTTCCTTTAAAATATCTTGCCTCTGCAGACTAGAAATAAACATATAACAAAAAAATGTTTGAGTCCCAATTTCAATGTCCAACCGTTCTGAATCCCCGTTTCAATGTCAAACAGTTCCTTATGTATACATGTCAGCAATGATATCTGGATGGTGGGCACATGGTGGCAATGCAGGTCCGACCCTCTCTGGTTTGGTCCTAGGCAACCTGCTGCGACGCACAGCTGCTGACTGCTAGCGTGGCAAGGCATCATCAGCATTTCCATCTCTGGACTGTTTCTCCTCTTGTTTTCGTGGTTGGAACAGACCTGTCAATTCCCTCTGTTGCAGGAATCCACATGGTCTTGGAGTTGTTTTCTGAAAATATACAAACATATTCTCAACCAAAAGTTAATAAAGGAATCTTTTCTATATAATTGATTTGGGATCCTTTTTATTTTGCCCAAACAATATTCCTTTGTCTTATTTAGACACCATGTGTGTTTTTCATGGGTGTCTTGCTGTTAGCATTACAAATGAAAATTAATTTTGATAAGTAAATTACATCTAGAAAATTTTTACTTTACAATATTTTACATATTATACCAACTAGGGCTCAGTGTTATTAACCTCCTTCCTCAGAAGTCAAAAGAGAATAAGATACGTTGACTTTATTAGAATAAGATGTTAGCTTCTGTTTCTTGGAAAATTGTAAGGACACTAATTTCATTAGAACAAGATGCTCTGTTGCCATTGGTCAAAAGATAATCATAATAAATATTCAAACAGCCCAACTCAGGACTCAACAAATTATAATAAAAGTATAAAATATTTCATAATAACAAAAATGCCAGCATGCTACCCAGATGTGGCACCTAGTTCACTGCACAATCTGACTTGTATGAGGATACCTAAAACTTATTAGACTTTTTTCAAAGGACTTGTGTAAGTTGGTGTTGCAAGTTATAGAAAATACAAAGATTAAATATCATTTTGACCTGGAAGGTGCTCATAATATGTGAGAGTTGTCCCTGGTTTATTTCTGCATCCTTTTAAACAGAATTTAAAAGTAAATGTCAAAATTGAGTTATTCATTTTTCGGCTTAATAGTCTGCTATTTAACTCTCAGGTGTCTTTTAGTTCCTGAATGCTGTTCTGCTGTTGCAGAATTTTAAAAACACAGTTTCTCCCCTTCAAGAGCCTGTTAGTGTCATTGTCATTTCTATTATTTACTAACTTTATTCCATGCTCACTAGGTGCCAGAGCACACTAGGGGTTATAGTTATCCTTGTTTATTCTTTTGTATTGGTGTGTAGCATGTGTCAGCCTCTTTAAGTCCATGGTGAGGATTAGAGTTTTACAAATCTGGGTGAGGCCTTGGCCAGGTAGCTCAGTTGCTTAACTTGTGCCTAATATGCCAAGGATGTGGTTTTGATCCTGGTCAAGGCACATAACAATATCACCCAATGAATGCATAAGTAAATGGAACCACAAACCAGTGTTTCTCTCTCTGTGTCTCTGTCTCATCAAAATTTAAAAACCTTTTTTTAATAAGTAAACATAAATATATGGATGGGTATAATCATGCAGACCACAAAGAAGTTGTCCAGGTAACGGGGCATAATTGTGATGTTTGACAGGAGGAACAGATATTGAGATTACACATTTGGCAGCAGGAACAGCAGTGCAAGGGCTGAGATGTACAAGTGAACTTTTCGGGGTTTATGAGCAGTACCACTTTGATGGTGCAAAATGTGTGCAATAGGAATGGTTGGCAATGAGGTGAGTGACTAGCTAAGGCAGGCTTATGAAAGTCTTTAGTACCACAGACTCTAGAAAGGACAAGATTGTATACTCTAGGACTTGGCAAATTTATCAAGTAGAATGCTTTTTTTATTCCTTTATTGATTAAGGTATTATATATGTGTCCTTATCCCCTACATTGCTCCCTCCAAACCCCCACTCATGCCCTCACACCCCTGTTGTCTGTGTCCATTGGTTAGGCTCCCCTCCCCTACCTTCCCTCTGAGTTTTGACAGTCTGATCATTGCTTCTCTGTCTCTGGATCTGTTTTTGTTCATCAGTTTATGTTGTTCATTATATTCCATAAATGAGTGAGATGATGTGATATTTATCTTTCTCTGACTGGCTTATTTCGCTTAGCATAATGGTCTCCAGTTCCATCCATGCTGTTGCAAATGGTAAGAATTCCTTCTTTTTTACCACAGCATAGTATTCCATTGTGTAGATGTACCACAGTTTTTTAATCCACTCATTTGCTGATTGGCACTTAGGCTGTTTCCAAATCTTAGCTATGGTGAATTGTGCCACTACGAACACAGGGGTGCATATATCCTTTCTGATTGGTGTTTTTTGGGATATATTCCTAAAGTGGGATCACTGAATCAAATGGGAGTTCCATTTTTAATTTTTTGAGGAAACTCCATACTGTTCTCCACAGTGGCTGCACCAGTCTGCATTCCCACCAGCAGTGCATGAGAGTTCCCCTTTCTCCGAATCCTCACCAGCACTTGTCTTCTGTTGATGTGTTGCGATAGCCATTCTGACAGGTGTGCGATGGTACTGCATTGTCATTTTGATTTGCATCTCTTGGATAATTAGTGACTTTGAGCATATTTTCATATGTCTCTTGCCCTTCCTTCTCTCTTCTTTTGAAAAGTTTCTATTTAGGTCTGTTGCCCATTTTTTGATTGGTTTATCTTCCTTTTGTTAAGTTGTATGAGTTCCCTGAAAATGTTGGAGATTAAACCCTTATCAGTGATAACATTGGCAAATATGTTCTCCCATGCAGTGGGCTTTCTTACTGTTTTGTTGATGGTTCCTTTTGCTGTGCAAAAGCTTTTTATTTTGAGGTAGTCCCATTTGTTTATTGTCTCTTTAATTTCCATTGCCCTAGGAGCGGTATTAGTGAAGAAATTGCTTTGGCATATGTCTGAGATTTTGCTGCCTGTGGATTCCTCTAGTATTTTTATGGTTTTTGTGTATGGTGTAAGTTGGTGGTCTAGTTTCATTTTTTTTGCATGAATCTGTCCAATTTTCCCAACCCCTTTTATTGAAGAGACTGTCTTGACTCCATTGTATGTTCATGCCTTCTTTGTCAAATATTAATTGCACATAGTGGTTTGGGTCAATTTCTGGGTTCTATTCCATTGATCTATATGTCTGTTCTTGTGCCAGTACCAGGCTGTTTTGAGAACAGTGGCTTTGTAATACAGATTGATATCTGGTATTGAGATCCCACCTACTTTGTTCTTCTTTCTCAGTATTGCTGCAGCTATTCGGGGTCTTTTTTTATTCCAGATGAATTTTTGGAAAGTTCATTCTAGGTCTGTGAAATATGCCATTTGGTATTTTAATGGGGAGTGCATTGAATCTATAGATTGCTTTGGGTAGTATGGACATTTTAATGATGTTGATTCTACCTGTCCATGAACACAGTATGTTCTTCCATCTGTTTATGTTGTCCTCTATCGCTTTTTTCAGTGTCCTGTAGTTTTTCGCATCTAGGTCTTTTACCTCTTAAGTTTATTCCTAGGTATCTTAATTTTTTTTGGTGCAATGTTAAATGGGATTGCTCTTTTAGTCTCTCTTTCTGTAAGTTCACTATTGGTGTATAGAAATGCCATAGAATTCCTGGCATTAATTTTGTATCCTGCTACTTTGCCAAATTTATTTATTAAGTCTAATAATTTTTTAATGGATTCTTTAGGATTTTCTATGTACAGTATCATGTCATTTGTGAATAAGGACAGTTTTACTTCTTCTTTTCCAATTTGGATGCCTTTTTTTTCTTCTTCTTGTCTAATCGCAATGGTCATATTTCCAGTAAAATGTCAAACAGGAGTGGTGTGAGTGAGCATCCCTGTTTTGTTCCTGTTCTTAGGGGAAATGGGTTTAGTTTTTCCCATTGAATATGATGTTGGCTGTGAGTTTGTCATCTATGGCTTTTATTATGTTGAGGTATGATCTTTCTATTCCCACCTTGTTTAGAGTTTTTATCAAGCAAGGGTGTTGGAATTTGTCAAATGCTTTTTCTGCATCAATTGATATGACTATGTGATTTTTATCTCTCAGTTTGTTTATGTGATCTATCATGTTTATTGATTTGCAGATATTGTACCATCCTTCCATCCCCGAGATAAATCCTACTTGGTCCTGGTGTATGATCTTTCTGGTGTACTGCTGGATCCGATTTGCTAGAATTTTGTGTAGGATTTTGGCATCTATGTTCATGAGGGATCTTGGCCTGTAGTTCTCTTTTATTTTGTTGTCTTTATCTGGATTAGGTTTTAGGGTGATGCTTGCCTCATAGAAGGAGCTTGGAAGTGTTCCTTCCTGTTGAAATTTTTGAATAGTCTGAGGAGGATAGGTTTTAGTTCTTCCTTGAATGTTTGGTAAAACTCCCCTGTGAAGCCGTCTGGCCCCAGGCTTTTGTTTGCTGGAAGCTTTTTGATGACTGCTTCAATTTCTTCCGTAGTTATCAGCCTATTGTGATTTTTAGATTCTTCCTGATTGAGTTTTGCAAGGTTGTATTTTTCTAGGAATATGTCCTTTTCCTCCAGGTTGTACAGTTTGTTGTAATAGAGTTGTTCATACTATTTGTTAACAACCTTTGTATTTCTGTGGGGTCTGTTGTTACTTTGCCTCTTTCATTTGTTTATTTCGGTCCTCTCTCTTTGCTTCTTGGTGAACCTGGCTAGAGGTTCATCAATCTTATTTATCCTTTCAGAGAACCAGCTCTTGGTTTCATTGATCTTTTGTGTTATTATTATTATTAATTTTTTTTATCTCTATGTCATTTATTTCTGCTCTGATCGTTATTATCTCCTCCTTCTGTCCACTCTGGGCTTTTCTTGTTGCTCTCTTTCTAAATCTTTAAGTTGTAGAGTTAGATGATTTACTGCCATTTTTTCTTGTTTTAATTTTGAGATAGGCCTGTAAGTTATAGACTTCCCTCTCAGGACTGGTTTAATTGTGTCCCATAGATTTTGAATTGTTGTATTTTTGTTGTCATTAGTTTCCTGGATGTTTTTAATTTCTTCTTTGATCTCTTTGGTAATCCAATGATTGTTTAATAGCATGCTATACAGCTTCCAAGTGTTTGAATTTTTTGGATTGTGTTTATAGGTAAAATGCTTTTAGCTTCAGATAATAGGTGGCCTAATTAACAGAGACCGAAACATTAGGAACCAGGATTGTTTTGGTGGTTCAATGATGTCTTCAGAACCCCAGTTGTCGACCTTTTTCAGCTGTGAGGTTGTCAGTGTTTATGTCCGCTTTCCTGATCAGCTAATTTAGCAATGGCTACAAAGCATGTATTCTCACATGTAAAGGCCAGAAGAACTGCTTTTCCTTAGGCGTTTCTTTTTCCTCTCTTAAACTTTTTGTTACAGTTGGACAGCTAGGGCATTAGCCTGCAGTCCAAAGGGTCCTGAGTTCGATTGTGGTCAAGGGCATTTACCTTGGTTGTAGACTCCTCTGGGGCTCTGCCCCTGGTCAGGGCTTGTGCAGGAGGCAACCAATTGATATGTTTCTCTCACATCAATATTTCTCTCTGTCTTTCCCTCTCTCTTCTACTCTCTCTAAATATTAAAAGAAAAATGTTCTCAGGTGAAGATTGAAAGAAAAAGTAGAGTTGGCACACATTATATTACTTTCAGGTGTACAACCATAGTGATTGGACATTTACATACCTTAGATGTGTTCACAGGTATTTACAATAATATGTCTAGTAACCATCAGACAACGTGCAAACTTATTACAATACTAGAGGCTCGGTGCACAAAATTTGTGCACTAGGGGGTGGTTCCTCAGCCCACCTTGTGCCCTCTTGCAGTTCGGGACCCCTCAGGGAATGTCCAACAGATGGACATCCTTAGTGCTGCCACAGAGGCAGGAGAGGCTCCTGCAAGTGCCGCTGTGCTCACCAGACGTGTACTCAGATCAGGGCTTCTGGCTGAGTGGCACTCCCTTTGTGGGAGTGCACTGACCACCAGGAGGCATCTCCTGCATTGAGCATCTGCCTTCTGGTGGTCAGTGTGTGTCATAGCAACTGGTCGCTCCAACGTTCAGTCAATTTACACATTAGCCTTTTATTATATAGGATTTGACACATTCCCTATGCTGTACACTAGATCCCTGTGGCTTATATATTTTATAACTGGAGGTTTGCACTTCTCATTCATATTCTTCTATTTATTCTATCTCCTCAACTTAATACCCTCTGGCCACTATCAGGTTGTTCTCAGTATCTGGTTCTGTTTTGTTTGTTTTGTTGTTTTAGATTGCACATGTAAGTGAGATTGTATGATATTTGTCTTTCTCTGTCTTATTTCATTTAGCATAACACCTTCTCAGTCCATCATTGTTGTCTTAAACAGCAAGAGTTCATTGTTCTTTATGTCTGAGTAATATTTCATTTTATATATATACACATGCTACATCTTCTTTATTCATTTATCTATTGAAGGACACCTACATTGCTTCCATATCCTCTCTGCTGTATATAATGGTGAAGTGAACATAGGGGTGCAGATACCTTTTCAAATTCATTTTTATGTTTGTGTTGCATAAATACCCAGAAGTGGAATGGCAGTTTTATTTCTAATTTTTTGAGGAATCTCCATGATGCTTTCCACAGTGACTGCACAAATTTACAATCACATGAACATTCCACGAGGCCTTGTCTTTTCTCCATATCCTTGAGAACACTTGTGAAAAATATATGTTTAATCTTTATTGTTGAGAGTATTACAGATGTACC
Organism: Plecotus auritus; assembly: GCF_963455305.1. Lineage (NCBI taxonomy): Eukaryota > Metazoa > Chordata > Mammalia > Chiroptera > Vespertilionidae > Plecotus > Plecotus auritus. The sequence continues at coordinate 151,866,752 of NC_137770.1, forward strand.
CCCTTTCCCCCCCATTGCTCCCCTCTACCCAATTCCTACCCTGCCCCAGGCCTTCACCTCCCCATTGTCTGTGTCCACAAGTAATGCATATCTCTATATATATAAAACCCTAATATGCAAATAGACTGAATGGTGGAACAAACGAACACCTGAAAAACTGGTCACTAGTACATGTGCTGACCACGAGGGGTGTGCGTGGAACATGGCGGGCATCAGCAGTAGGCGGCAGAGCTTGGAACATGGTGAGCATCACCACGTTGGGATGATGGATCAGGTGAGCGGGGGCGCTCCGCGTTGGTCACTGTCATTGGTGTGAGCCTCTGGTGGTTACTGAAAATTCTTGGTGCCTGAGCACCGGCCCCAATCGCCCCACAGGGCTTCTCCACCTCCCCCTGCTCTGAGGGGCGATTGGGGCCAGCAGCTGCCTCTCACACCTGTTGCCAATGATGGCCCCATTCGCACCTGCAGCCAGCACCAGAGCCACTACTCGCACCCACTGCCAGAGCCCAGCGCCAGTCCTGATAGCTCGGCACCATCAGTGGATGCGAGAGGCAGCTGCCTCCCCAATCGCCCCTGAGGGCTTCCCCACCTCCCTCTACTCCTGAGGGGTGATTGGGACAGCAGCTGTAGCTCACATCTGCAGCTGGCACCAGCCCCAGTAGCTCCAAGCCATCAGCAGGTGTAAGTTATGGCGACAAGAGTGGGGCTGCCAACAGATAGGGGACCAGGGGTGCGGTGGTAGGAGGGGCTATGCAGGGGTGTGGAGGATGGGCCAAAATATGCCCCTGTGCACACTGCAGCCTCTCAGCCCACAATTACTTCAATGGTGCACAAATTCTTGCACTGAGCCCCTAGTATGCATATAAAACCTTTGGTTAATTCCTTTGCATCCTCCCTCCCCCCATTCCTCTGAAAATCATCAGTCTATTCCATTAAACATGCCTCTGATTCTCTTTTATCCATCAGTTTATTTTGTTTATTAGATTTCTTGTTTGTTTATTTTGATTTTCAGATTTAATTGTTGACAGATATGTACTTATTGCCTGTTTATTGTTCATTCTTCTTCTTCATTTTCTCCTCCTCCTCCTCTTCCTCCTCCTCCTCCTTCTCCTACTCCTTCTTCTTCTTCTCCTTCTTCTTATCCTTCTTCTTCTTCAAGTGTACCCCCAAATTTCATGTAATACTGCTTTGGTGGTGGTAATCTCCTTTACCTATTTCTTGTCTGTGAAGCCCTCTATCTGACCCTCAAATCTAAATAAGATCTTTCCTAAGTAGATTATTCTTGGTTGTAGGTACTTGCTATTTATCACTTTGAATATTTCTTGCCACTCCCTTCTGGCCTGCATAATTTTTTATGAGAAATCAATTTAAGTAAATTTAAAACAGGAGAGAATTTGGGAACAAGACATATGCTGTATATTGGTGCTCTCTTGAAGGTAACCAACTGTTTTTCTCTTGCTGCTTTTAAGATTCTCTGTGTCTTGGATTTTAATTATAATGTGTCTTGGTGTGGGCCACTTTGGGTTCCACTTGTTTGATAATCTCTTTGCTTCCCGGACTTGTCTCTTCCTTTCACCAGGTAGGGGAAGCTTGCGGTAATTATTTCTTGAAATAATGAAGTTGTCCCAGAGGCTCCTTAAACTGTCTTTATATTTTTGGACTACTTTTCTTTTTATTCTTCTGATTAGGTGTTTTTTGCTTCCTCATATTGGAAATCCTTGATTTGATTCTCAGAATTTTCTATTCTAATGTTGGATCCCTGTAAAATTTTCTTTATTTCAACTTGTGTATGCTTAATTTCTGACTGGTCCTTTTTCATGTCTTTGAAATTCTCATTAAGATCCTTGAAAGTCTCATGAAGTCGCTTGAAGCTCTCATTAAGTCATTGAAGCTCTCATGAAGATTCTTGAGTAACCTTATAACCATTGTTTTGAACTCTGTATCCAGTAGTTTGCTTGCTTCCATTTTATTCATTTGTGTCATGTTTCTTTCTCTCCTCATTTTGGCTGCTTCCCTGTGTTTGTTTCTATGTATTATGTAGAGCTTCTGTGTCTCCTGGAATTGCTGGAGTGGCCTTGTGTAGTAGGTGTCCTGCAGGACCCAGTGGCTCAGCCTCTCCAGTCACCTGAGCTGGGAACTCTAGGTGCATCCCTGTGTGGGCGTGTGCATAGTCTTATTGAAGGGAAAGGTGGAAACCCGCCCCAGATTCAGGTTTTCAGGCACCCACTGAAGGGCAGCAATTTAAGCAGGACTTTCTAAGGGTAGCAGTCTCAGGCTTGCTGTATGAAATGTTTCTGCACATCAGGTATAACCCTGACTGAATTTTTAATGTTGAGTTGAAAACTTATTTTTAAAGCAAGTAATATGATAATATAATATGGTAGTGGTTTCATTTGCATCATCCATAATTGCTTGCAATGTGGGTTATTTCTGTAACTCTTGATGCACATTTCACAGGATCCTATATAATAAAACCCTAATATGGAAATTGGCTGAACAGTGGAACAACCAGTCGCTATGACATGCACTGACCACCAGGGGGCAGACACTGAATGAAGGAGCTGCCCTGGTGGTCAGTGCACTCCCACAGGGGGAGCACCACTCAACCAGAAGCCGAGATCAAGGCTGGCAAGCGCAGTGAGGGTAGCAGCAGAAGCCTCTCCAGCCTCCACGGCAGTGCTAAGGACTTTTTGGGGGTCCCGGACTGTGAGTGGGTGCAGGCCGGGTTGAGGGAACCCTCACTCCCAATGCAAAATGTCGTGCACCAGGCCTCTAGTTTGTACATAAATTACTAGGGCAATATTAGGCAACTGTAAACTTTCCTTTTTATCAAATTAATTTTTTGAGATAATTTTTAGATAAAATCAGCACAATAATTTCTGACTTAAAATTTGAACACAAAGTGTCTTTTTATTAAATGGATGATTCAGTTTTGATTTATATTGCACTAAATCCCCATATGTAATTATAAAGCAAGATATTCAATCATTTTTATCAGTCATTTTCTTGCTCAAGTGTACAATTCAAATCATTGGCTTTATTTATAGCTTTCCACATGCTCCACTCAGTTGTGGGGATAATACTCATATTCTGCCTGGTCAGCATGGCTCAGTGGTTGAGTGTTGACCCATGAACCAAAAGGTTGTGGTTGGATTCCAGGTCAGGGCCTGTGCAAGGGGTACATGCTCAATCCCCAGTGTGGGGCATGTAGGAGGCAGCCATAGATGATTTTCTCTCATAATGGATGTTTCTATCTCTCTCTTCCTCTCCTTTCCTTTATGAAGTCAATTAAAATATATATTTTTGAGAACACACATTCTGATACTTGGATCTTTGTCATAATTTCCAAGCTGACTGTGTTTTGAAATAGCAATAATATGTTGATATATGTTAATAGCAGATACATTTTTTCAAAGAAAAATTGATAAGCCTTTTTTTTTAGAGCTCTTTTAGGATCATAGGAAAATCGAATGGAGAGTACAGAGAGTTTCCCTAAACCCCATAACCCCAAACACACACAGCCTTGCTCATTTTGACATCCTGCAGCAGAGAGGTACATTTATTACAATGGATGGACTGCATTGACTCATCATTATCAACCAAAGTCCATAGTTATCCTTAAGGTTCACTCTTGGTGGTGTACATTCTATGGGTTTTGACAAATGTCTGATGAAATGTACCCACCATTACAGTATCATGTACAATCTTTTCACTGCCCTAAAAATCTGCTGTACTCTGCTTATTCCACCGTCCCTTCTCTCTAACTACTGAAAACCACTGATCTTTTTTACTGTCTCCATAATTTTGCCTTTTCTTGATTTTTGTATAGTTGGAAAGAGACATTGAGTACCTTTTTAAAAGTTTAAAAAATTAAAATTCTGAGGTAATTGGATGTAGTTATCCAAGACTTGCTTTGTCCTTAGTTGTTTGTTGTTGTTGTTCTTCAGCATAGGATCTGATGACATATGCCACACATGCTGAAAAAGCATACTTTCTCGAGGCATTTGCCACCTAATGGGGCGGGTTGAGAAAAAAGACCTCACGCACTACTGCAGAGCACTAAAGGTCTCTTCACCTGCTCTATGAGGTGGGAACAGATACTCTCTAGCAATGGAAAGAGACAGTCTCAAGTAGTTCTACTTTATACAACTGGATTCCCAAGGTCTTTCCTATTTAAGTTGCAATTGGGCATGGGGCCAGGAAGACACTGTTTCCTGGTTTGCTGTGCGTAAAGTGTAGTGCCTGGCAATCAAGCTTCCTTGTGATGGAGTGTTTCATCCTAACGGGCTAGTCTTCACTGAAGAGCTGGAGAAGCTGTATTGTGTTACTGCATGAGAGGTGTTCTCTTTACTAACTGCTCCTAATGGAAGAAGTTCAGAAAACTCATGCTCTTTTACGTTTGCCATTGTTATTCTATGACTAGAGGCCTGATGCATGAAATTCATGCAAGGAGCTTGGCCCTCGCAGGGGCAGCAGCTTGCCTCAGCCCTGCCAGCCCGGGCTTTGTCCAGAAGGTCGTCCAGTCTAATTAGCATATTACGCTTTTATTATTATAGATTCTGCTTCTACTAACAATACCATTTTCTGTCAATATGATGGGGTTGGTTAGGGTTATGTTCATTGTAAATAACAGTTCACAGATAAGTATCAAATTTTGATAGATACCATTCTTTTTTTCTGTTGCATTTGGTATATTTAAAAAGAGAATATATTAATATATTAGTGGACTACCAATAATATGATTACTATTCACTATAGTATAGTCTTAAGGTGTGGTCCCAAAGGATACTTTCTAATAAAGCACTACTCCAGTACTTTTAAAGTCCTACATTTTATTATTGTTTTAAAATGTATTTCACTTTTTTTTTCTTTAATAGTGGAAGATATCTCTGAAGAAGAAGACTTTTTAAGCAGGTTGGATTTCATGGATTTTTTAAAAATTTGTTACCTATGGGAATACAGAGAAAAGAAACTACCATTTCTAGAGTGTTCTATTGTGGGCTAGACTCTATATTATGTAATTCACCTGTGTTATATAGTCATCACAATAACTCTGCAAAGTAGGTGTGCTTTCATAGCTTACTTTTTATTAATGAGTCAACTGTGGTTTAGGGAAGTGAGTGAATTGACCATGATTCCATAGTTAGCAAGAGGTTGACCCATGGTTTGACTGTCAAACAGCTTGGATCTCAAATTTTTCTGTTGTCTCTCAACTTACTCTGATAAGTTCCCCTGTAGCTCTGCCAGGGAGATACAGATGCAAATCAGAGCAACCCAGAAAGCCAAATCTGATTGTGTGTTAACTCTGAGTTAGAGTTTTTCTAAGAGGCCCTGTTAGTCCAAACATTTATCTTACTCTCCTTGACAATTGTAGTGATACATAGGACCTTGTTTTTCCCACCAAAGCTTTTAGGGCCCATCTTGGTTAGCTATGGCCACAGAACCAAAGGTTTTACCTCAGCAAGGCCTAATCAGGCACATGTCTTTAGGTAAAATGATACTCATTTTTCTTGAGATGAATTATTTATCTGTAAGGTAATAATATCTATGTATAGGCCATGTTTTGCTAATTAAATTCATCATATATTTAGAGGATATTTCTAATTGATTTCTCTGTTTACTGACTTCACAGTGGTTTTCTGTTCAGGCTGGTACCTTTGCCTAGTTGTATGAAATTTTTTCTTTTTCTCTTAGAGTCCTTTTTTCCTCCTCCATGACTTTTCTTGATTTTTTTACTGGCTTCTCTGCTTTTTTTGCTATTTTTCACTGTATTATTTTTTTCCAACTCTGCCAGCGATGGTGTTTTCCATTTTTATGTACCATAGACAGGATCAAAAGCGTGTAGAATTTCAGGAGTTTATGGAAGCCCAGCAACTAATTAAAGCACCCTCCAGTCCTTCAACCTGTGTATAACATCCTGGTCAAGTGGTGGATCTTCATTTAAATCTTCCCCCACTTCAGATTAGTGACCTCAGCATCATTTCTTATCTCTTAGAGGACTTTAAATTAGCAATATGCAAGTGGACAAGAGGCGTCCTTTTTGTCCCTTTATTTTATCCTCGGAGGTAAATTACAAAGATGAACACTTTAGCATCTAAGTGACCTTTCTAGACAGACAAAAGGGTATTAACTTGGGGAGTACATCAAGTTAGCTGTTGAAATAATATATTTGAAGATGCTGAGGGGGAGGTGATCTCTGTGTTACATGCACAGCCCTCATGCTTGCTGGAAATGATGAGTCTGCAAATACAGTCAGGCTTCTTCTTCAGCAAGGTACTGATGTCTTTCTCAAGATAACTGTTGAGGGGGAGGCTGCCAAAGAATATGCTTTTGTTACTGATTTTAATTTCTTACTGTTTGCTTTAAAATGCAGGTTATCCTTAAACTGAGGTTTAAAATAGTTTCACTTTTTCTTTTTATGTACCAGGAGAGCTTTCACAGTTCAGTTCAGGCAGTTTGGGAAAGGCAGTGAGTTAGTATGTGTCTTCAGTCAGAAACCAAGAAAAGCTCAACCAGTTAGAAGGAGCAATGGGCCAGATTCTTTACCTCAGAGCTTTAAGATGTTTATCCATTTCATTCCAAGTAGAACCTCCATGCATGGGGTTACAAGTAAAGTCTCATCTCTGATTTTCTCTAACTGGCTAATTGGGGTCTTGAAATGTTCACTTTATCAGAAAAAAATCTGTATTTTCTGTGGCTATCTCCTACTCCCAACATTGAATTCTTCAGGAAAATAAAGGACCCCCTAATTCCAAAGGAGACAGTCTTCTTTGACAAGTGAGATGGAGAGCTATAAAAGGACATTCTAACCTTTCTGTTGTTTCCATTGATTCTATTGCTGCAGAGTTGCCATTGAAACCGGTGCAATATTCATAATTGATCTTTGCTGCAGGGTTGGCCTGGCTGACCCAGATTCCTGAGTCTTCATGTTGATTGACACTTGGACTTGAAAGTCACAATTTTTTTTAGTTTGCATACATATGCTTGTATGTATAGCCACTATTCCAATTATCAGCACCCTATTCTGGTAGCTGAGCCTCCTAGAATTACTCACTTACTGCCTCCCCCCGCCCACACTCAACACACCCTGGAAAGTCTATGTGCGGCTTCCTTCTTAGCCCAGACCTTGTGGAGTAGTTACCCTTTGAGCCTGTTGTTTGTATTTTCTACTAGCAGGTGTTAGTGGAGAGCATTCTAAGCTGTCAGAGAGGTTGAAATAATGTTGCAGGAAAAGAACAGACTTTCCTTTCACCTTTGTCACCTGATCTTTCCCCTTAGGTCACTTTATATCCTGTAGAGTATCTTAGTTTATTGTCTTATGTTGCCTTTACCTGAGTAGTAGGTGCCAACTTGCATGAGATTCATTCCATAACTGAGGTTGGCCCTTCCAGTGATCTCTTTGCCATAACAAGGAAACATTCCCAAGTGATTAAAATTTGCCTCAGGTTTCCAAATATTTTAAATTATGCCTCACATGGAAGCCAGTCAATGGAAAGATCTGAATCAAAAGTAGGTTATTCGAAGATCTTGTATGCATATGTGCATAACCCATGGACTCATACAGTGGGGTGGAGAGTGCCTGGGACCGGGGTTGGGGGTGGTCTGCAGGGGGTTAATAAAGAGAAAAGGGGGACATACGTAATACTTCCTATAGTAAAGAATTATTTTTTAAAAACCCGATAAACAAAAGTAGGTTATTGGTCAGTATAATAGCTACGCCTCCGTCCAAGACTCATCAGTATCAATGTGTGACCAGTAGGATTCTATCATCAAAGCCAATGAGGGTGAACAGGGAGATTAAGGATCATTCTCATAAAGATCTGCTGGTTCATAGTGTGAGTAGGTAGAGAAAGGATAGTAGTAATCCAGGCCAGGTGCTGACTTCTATGAGTTTTCTTTCTCCCATTGGTATAATTCACTGCAAAAATAAGGGAGCATTGTGTTATCTGACTTCAGTAGGCAATATATTTGTAGATAAATTTAGTTGCAAGTTATATAATAGCTGAGATATCCTGATTTACAAAACACAAAGAAAAAATAGGTAATAATCAAAAGTAATAACATTTTCCCGAAAACTGCAACATTTTATGTTAGAAATGTTGAAAACCCCACAATGGGGCTTATTTCAGATTCCAAAAGAATTTCAACAAATAAAGTTCATGAACTGATTTTTGCTTTGGTTTACTGTTTATCTGAGCATTCTTTTTTGCTGTATTAGCTCATTTAGTCCTCCTAAGGACCTTCTAAAATAAGGCAGTAAGATTGTTATTTTGTAGAGGAGGACCTTGAGTCAAAGAAAAGTGTCTTGAGAACAAATAGCTGTTGATTATAGAACTAGGATGTCTGAGTTCAAGACACGTGCCCTTATGATAAGCTAACTGTAATTAATTCATTAAACTATGCTGCCCTCAAATCATGACTGTTTCAGTTTACTTTTTAAAAAAATTACATGCTTCCTAAAAAACGTTTTAGACCTTACATATTTGAAGAGTTTCATATAATTAAAGTTTTAATATTAGCTCTGATATTATCTAAAATATTCTAAGAATTTACTACATTTGGGAAATATATTTATACTAGTGACTCGGTGCACGTATTTGTGCACATTGAAAGGAAATTAATTAGAAGGTGGGTGGCAGGGTGGGACTGTGTGAAAGGGGCCAGACACACCCTGGAGCAAACCTCCTGAGGACCCTCCCTGGGGGGCCGCACCAGGGGCGGGGTCCTTCCAGCAGGTGGGTTCCCTCCGCCTGACCTGTAGGAATCATGTCCAAACCAGCTCTCCAATATCCCTGGAGGGGTCCTGGGTTATGAGAGGGCAGTTCTCAGGTGACACACCCAGCAATCGGGCTCCCTCCTCACTTGTTCCGGGTGCATCACCCTAGAACCACAGCTGCCAGCCAAGTAACTGCAGCTCAGCAGCTCCTGCATTGAATGTCTGCCCCCTGGTGGTCAGAGAACATCATAGCTACAGGTCAGACAGTCAAAAGGTCAGATGGTTTTATAGATAGATTTAGGCTTTTATAGATAGATTTGTATTAAGGCACTAATATTACTTATCACCATTTTTTTTTGTGTGTGTGTGCACAGCAAGCAACAACTAACTTCTGAATATCATGAAAGAAGGAGACTGCACACATCTGAAAGTACCCACCGTGGTAAGACTTCTGATAGTGAATTACTCTTGGTGTTGTTACCATAGATGAAGTAAGAGTAAGGAAGTTTTGATAATGAAAGAACAGTGAAAAAATGCCAAACAATGTGTAAGTTGCATGTATAGTTTTTCTTAATCTCTTTCTTGATAGAATAGTATTCAGTATGATTAAAAATGTTAATTGTGGGTATTTTAAAATATGGGGCTATTTTGTTTTAAAAGAAATCCATTTATTTATTCTGACCCCTAAAAGCCCATATGATATCTTTATGTAAAAAGGAAAAAAAGATGTTAAGTTAGAATGGTGTATGTTTCTACTATATTCACATGATAACAAATTGGACCTGTTCTAAAAATGCATCTTTTGTTTAGTTTTCATATTGAATGGATTACATTTAGTAAATGAATATTTATTATACGTAGTGATTTATGTTACTAAAGATCTGCTGGTTCATAGTGTGAGTAGGTAGAGAAAGGATAGTAGTAGTCCAGGCCAGGTGCTGACTTCTATGAGTTTTATTTCTGCCGTTGTTATAATTCACTGCAAAAATAAGGGACTAAAACTAAGAACTCATCAATACTTCTTAGTAGCACAAACAAATGGCAAACCATAAGAGTTACTCAATTAGCCAGTGTGCAGTGATTCCAATAAAATTGTTTTTTAAAGATTATATACTCATAGTACAGAAGTCAGAAAGGCAATACCTGTTGAGAATCATAGGGTATTTTACATATTATACCAACTAGGTTTCACCGTTATTAACCTCATTCCTCTGAAGTCAAAAGAGAATGAGATATGTTGATTTATTAGAACAACGTGTTATCTTTGTTTGTTAAATAAATGTCAAGAGACTAATTTCTTTAGAACAAGATGCTCTGCTGCCATTGGTCAAAAGATAACCATAAATATTCAGATAGTCCCACTTGGGACTCAGCAAATTATAATAAAAGTACAAAAGGGTTTCACAATAACAAAAATGTCAGTGTGCTACCCAGATGTGGCACATAGCTCACTGTGTAATCTGAACTATATGAGGACACCTTGGACTTAGTAGACCTTTATCAAAGGACTTCTGTTTGTTTGTTGTGCAAGTTACAGGAAGTGCAAAGATGAAGTAGTGTTTTGACCTTGAAGCTGCTCATAATATGAGAGAACTGTTCCTAGTCCATTTCTGTAGTTTTTAAACAGAATTTTCCAAGAAAATATCAAAATTCAGTTAATTCATTTTTCTGCTTAATGGTCACTCTATTTACATCTCAGGTGTCTTTTAGATATTAAGTATTATTTTGATGATGCAGAAATGAAATATTTTAAAAACACAGTCCTTACCCTCTAAGAGTTTATTATTATCATTTGTCATTTCTATTACTTACTATTTTTTATTCATTGCTTACCAGGTGCCAGAGTGCACTAGGAGCTTATAGTTATCATTGTTTATGCTTTTGGTTTGTGTGTAGTGTGTGCCAGCCACTTTAAGTCCATGATGAGAATTAGAGTTTTAAAACTGTGGGTGAGGCCTGGGCCAGATATCTCAATTGCTTAAAGCATTGTCCCTGATATGCCAAGGTTCTGGTCTTGATGCCTGGTCTGGGCACAGTCCAGAATCACCCAATGAATGTGTAAATAAGTGGAACTACAAACTAGTGTTTCTCTCTCTCTGTTTCTGTCTCTTTCTAACCAGTTTTTAAAAAATGTTTTAAAAAGTAAATAGAAATAAAAATGTGGGTGAGATTTAAAGTAAGCATGCAGACCACAAAGAAGTTTTCCAGGTAAAGTGGCAGAAGGATGATATTTGGCGGGTAGAACAGCTGTTGACATTACAGTTTTGGCTGCAGGAACAGCAGTGGCAGGGCTGAGATGCACAAGTGAACTTTGCGGGGTTTATGAGCAGTACCGTTTCAATGTGCAAAATGTGTGTAATGGGAATATTGGGAATGAGGTGAGTGCCTAGCTAAGGCAGGCTTAGGAAAGTCCTTTAGTGCTACAGAAAGGACTAGGTCTTATCCTCTAGGCCTTGGGAAATTTATCAGATAGAGGCTTTTAGCTTTAGATAATAGGTGGTCTAATTAACAGACACTGAAATAATAGGAACCATGACTGTTTAGGTGGTTCAGTAATGTCATCAGGATCCTAGTTGTCCTTTTTTTCAGCTGTGAGGTTGTCAGTATTTATGTCTGCTTGTCTGGCTCTAAAAGCATCCTATTCTCACATGTCCATATGTGAAGCCGGAAGGCCTGCTTTTCCTTAGGCGTTCTTTTTGCTTTCTTAAACTTTTTGTTACAGTAGAGTTGGCACATATTATATTACTTTCAGGTGTGCATCCATAGTGGTTTGACATTTACATACTTCACGATGTGTTCACAATGATATGTCTAGTACCCATCTGTCATTGTGCAAAGTTATTACAATACTAGAGGCCCAGTGCACGAATTCGTCCCTCGGCCTGGCTGGTGATCAGGGCTGATCGGGGTCTGTCTCACCCAGTCCTGATCGGGCCAATCAGAGCTAGGAGATTGGCTGGCTGGAGTAGGTTGGTTGTGGGAGTGCACTGACCACCAGAGGGCAGCTCCTCATTGAATGGCATCCCTTTGGTGGTCAATGCACATTATAGCTACCAGTCGGTTGTCCGGTCGTCCAATCGTCTGGTCATAACGGTCATTTAGGCTTTTATATATATAGATTTGACACATCCCCTGTGCTGCACACTAGATCCTCATGGCTTATACATTTTATAACTGGAAGCTTGCACTTGTTACACATATTCTTTATTTCATCCCTCTCCTCAACTTACTATCCTCTGGCAAGTAAGGGATTAGTTTGTTTTGTGAAGCTATGGGGTCTGTTTCTATTATATTCTTTTAAATTGTACATATAAGTGAGACCTTATAGTCTGTCTTTCTCTGTCTTATTTCACATAGCATAATACCCTCTCAGTCCATCCATGTTGCCATAAGTAGCAAGAATTCATTATTTTTTATGTCTGACTAATATTTCATTCTGTATATATGTTCAAAGATGTGTATGTGCATACATATATACTACTCTCATATTCATTATTCATTTATCTATGGAAGGACATCTACATTTCTTCCATATCTTGGCTATTGTAAATAATGCTGTAGTGAACATAGGGGTGCAGATATCTTTTCAAATTCGTGTTCATGTTTCTGTTGGATAAATACCCCGAAGTGGAATAGCAGTTTTATTTCCAATATTTTGAGGAATGTCCATACTGCTTTCCACAGTGACTGTACCAATTTATAATCACCTGTCCAGTGCACAAGGCTTTTGCTTTTCTCCATATCCTCACCAATACTTGTTATTTATTTATATTTTGAGGACAGCCATTCTAAGAGAATGAGCTGGTACTTCTTATGGTTTTCATTTGCATTTTCCTGATTAGTGATGTTGAGCTATGTGTATACTTTAACTTTCTTTGAAATAAGTTTTTATTGTCTTTAGAGGGAGACAAGGGAAGGGAGAACGCCATAGAAACATCAGTGTAACAGACAACCATCACATCCATATGCTGCCTCCTGTACATCCCCTAATGGTGGATGAAGCCTAATAGTGCCCTGACTAAGAATATGACCAGTGACCTATTGGTGCATGGGAAATTGCTCAATCCTTTGAACCACACAGGCTGAGCCTATGTGTTTCTTTTAAAATAGAAAAAACAAAAAACAAAAAAAAAAACACAAGTGGCCTGCAGCTCACTTCCTCTAACATTTTATAGGATTGGGTTACATCCCATGCTCATTCCTAAACCAGACAGTGGTAAACTTGTTACTGTGATGAGCTTAGTCTAATCATTTCACTTTTTGGAGCTGGAGAGATACCACCTTCTGTGTGTATCAGGACAGTGAATGGCCAAATACAGTTGTGGTTCTCCAGCAAAAATGAAGACCAAGGTAGGGAGCCAGCAATATTTGCTGCAAGGATTCATTGCAGTTCTCAGCAGAAGAGTTAAAAGATTATATTTGATTAGGGCCCTGTGTTTGTGGTATGAAGCAGGGATCAGCAAGCTTTTTCTGTAAAGGGCCTGATTTTAGGCCATGTGGTCTTCCATATCTACTCAAGTCTGCCATTGTAGAGTGAGGGCAGTCCTAGAGAATATGCAAGTGAATAGGCAAGTCCACTGAAACTATTTGCAAAACCAGATGGCAGCTTGTATTTGGCCTGTGAGCCCTCTGTTGCTGACCCCTCATGTAGAGCACAAATGGAAGGAAACCACCTAGAGACTGGGAGACAAATGAAGATTTTCCTTCATTGGACTAGCATGTGTCCATTATGAAGTTTTTACCCATTTATGTGGAAATGAGTCAGGAAGCTCAATTTATTCCATTTAAAATGTTAATGTTTTTCTAATTCTATGCCTTTTTCATTTGTTTTGCTTAAAAAAATCTTATTAATTTACAAAGGAACAATATCAGTTAGTGGTATCATCCCCCTGTGAGAGCCACCTGTAAAGAGCTCATGTTTGACTAGGGCAGTTGACAGTAACAAAACAAAGCAGAGTCAGTAGGAGGCCTAGTTCACATGATTTCCTGATGATCACATGTAAGAAGTGGCGAGGAGAAAGAAATCTAAGGTGACTCACAAGTTTCCAGGCAGTGCACTGGCATTTAGATCAGACATGAAGAATAGGATTTATTAGATGAGCAGGAAAGAGCCACCGTTCAAGAGGTCAGAGCAGTATTTTTCCATACATGGTGAGTTTGGTAGGATATCCCTGGATATCTCTACATTTTGGATACAATTTCTTTGACTTTTTGACTTGTCCTGTGAAGAACTGCTTTTGATAGGTGAGCCATGATTTTAGTTTAATAAGAAATTTTAAAAACATTAGAAACAAATAAAAAGAACTTTGAAATAATTAGAACACTATTCTGGTATATATGATATTTTTTGTTTTTCTACAGTTATCCCAATATTGATTGATTTATGACTATTGTAGAAAGGAATTAAACCCTGTTTAGTTGTATAAAATTGTCAGTGTGATGTCTTCCTTTTCTTTATGGGAACTTTGATAATAGAACATGTAGTCAACAATTAGGATTCTGTATTTCTTATTCTGAGTAAATATTGATGTTGCTTGTTTCACATTATTTTCTGACATCACTATTTTCTTTATCCCTTTCATGTCTTTATTCCAGTAGTTATAGATCTCCGACACACTCGAAAACAAGCATGGACTGAAAAAAAATCAAAGAGAGGTATTCTGTGAAATCAACTTCTGACTATCATCATGTATAGAACACCAAATAATACCAATTTCACATAATGCAATTTTGTTAGAGGTTCCTAAACCCACACCTGGGTTTGCTGATTCCCCCCTCTCCCCTCCCCCCCCCAAAAAAACATTTAAAGGACACAGCATATAGTTTTACTGATAAAAAAGATTTATTACATGGAAAGGCCAAAGCGAAATCAGAATAAGAAAATGTGTGTGTGAGAAAGGGTGGAGGACACCAGTCAGAAGCTTCCAAGAGTCCTCTGCCTGTGGCGTTACCATGATGTGCTTTGTTACTACACTGTCAAATTCTGACAACACACCTGAAACAATGTCATCTACCAATCTGGTTGGACTCAGTGCCAAGGTTTTTATGGCATGCTAGTCACATGGGCATCTTCCCCATAGCCTGTACATAAATTCTAGATTCCCAGAAGGAAAGGAAGTGTTCAGCATGAATCCCATCGGTTGTACCAAGTGTTTAGGCACCAGGGCCACTCCTCTCAGTTAGGGAAAAGTGGAAACCCTCCCCAGATTCAGGTTTTCAGACTCCAACTGAAGGGCAGCCATTTAAGCAGGACTTTCTAAGGATGGCAGTCTTAGGCCTGCTGCATGAAATGTTTCTGCACAGCAGTATAGCCCTGACTGAATTTTGGCATTGATTTTATTTTTAAAACAAGTAATATGATAATGAAATATGGTACTGGTTTCAGTAGCATCATCCATAATTGCTTGCAATGCTGGTTACTTCTGTGATGCTTGGTGAGTATTTAACAGGTATTTATACATAAATTACTAGGCAATTTTAAGGTTTCCTTTTAATGCAACCAATTTTTGAAGACAATTTTTTTGTAAAATCATTGTAATGATTTTTGATTTAAAATTAGAAAAATGTGTCTTTTAATTATATGGATGATTTAATTTTAATTTATATTATGCTAAATCCCCATTTATAATAATAAAGCAAGATATTCAATCATATTTATCAGTTATTTTCCTGCCCTAGTACACAGTTAAAATTATTTGCCTTATTTATATTTTTCCATATGTTTCACTCAATTGTCGGAATGATACCCATTTTCTAGTACTTGGGTTTTTCTTAATTTCCAAGGTGACTGTGTCTTGAAAATAGTGCTAATATGGTCATGTGTGTTAATAACACATTCAGCGGATACATTTTTTCACAGAAGTTCTTAAGCCTTATTTTTTAAAACAATATTAGGTTCACAGCAAAATTGAGCAGAAAGTTCCCTTAATCCCTACATCCCCTACACACACAACCTTGCTCATTTTTGACATCCTGCAGCAGAGAGGTAGATTTATTACAACGGATGGACCTACATTGACTCATCATTATCAACCAAAGTCCATAGTTATCCTTAAGGTTCACTCTTGGTGGTGTATATTCTATGGGTTTTGACAAATGTCTGATGACATGTACCCACCATTACAGTATCATGTACAATCATTTCACTGCCCTAAAAATCTGCTGTACTCTGCTTATTCCACCGTCCCTTCTCTCTAACCACTGAAAACCACTGATCTTTTTTACTGTCTTCATAATTTTGCCTTTTCTTGATTTTTGTATAGTTGGAAAGAGACATTGAGTACCTTTTTAAAAGTTTAAAAAATTAAAATTCCGAGGTAATTGGATGTAGTTATCCAAGACTTGCTTTGTCCTTAGTTGTTTGTTGTTGTTGTTCTTCAGCATAGGATCTGATGACATATGCCACACATGCTGAAAAAACATGCTTTCTCGAGGCATTTGCCACCTAATGGGGCGGGTTGAGAAAAAAGACCTCACGCACTACTGCAGAGCACTAAAGGTCTCTTCCACCTGCTCTATGAGGTGGGAACAGATACTCTCTAGCAATGGAAAGAGACAGTCTCAAGTAGTTCTACTTTATACAACTGGATTCCCAAGGTCTTTCCTATTTAAGTTGCAATTGGGCATGGGGCCAGGAAGACACTGTTTCCTGGTTTTCTGTGCGTAAAGTGTAGTGCCTGGCGATCAAGCTTCCTTGTGATGGAGTGTTTCATCCTAACGGGCTAGTCTTCACTGAAGAGCTGGAGAAGCTGTATTGTGTTACTGCATGAGAGGTGTTCTCTTTACTAACTGCTCCTAATGGAAGAAGTTCAGAAAACTCATGCTCTTTTACATATGCCATTGTTATTCTATGACTAGAGGCCTGATGCATGAAATTCATGCAGGGGGCTTGGCCCTCGCAGGGGCAGCAGCTTGCCTCAGCCCTCCCAGCCCGGGCTTTGTCCGGAAGGTCATCCAGTCTAATTAGCATATTACACTTCTATTATTATAGATTCTGCTTCTACTAACAATACTATTTTCTGTCAATATGATGGAGTTGGTTAGAGTTATGTTCATTGTAAATAACAGTTCACAGGTAAGTATCAAATTTTGATAGATCCCATTCTTTTTCTCTCTTGCATTTGGTATATTTAAAAAGAGAATATATTAATATATTAGTGGACTACCAATAATATGATTACTATTCACTATAGTATAGTCTGTAGGTGTGGTCCCAAAGGATACTTTGTAATAAAGCACTACTCCAGTACTTTTAAAGTCCTATATTTTATTATTGTTTTAAAATGTATTTCACTTTTTTTCTTTAATAGTGGAAGATATCTCTGAAGAAAAAGACTCTTTAAGCAGGTTGGATTTCATGGATTTTTTAAAAATTTGTGTGTTAGCTATGGGAATGTAGAGAAAAGAAACTACCATTTCTAGAGTGTTCTATTGTGGGCTAGACTCTATATTATGTAATTCACCTGTGTTATATAGTCATCACAATAACTCTGCAAATAGGTGTGCTATCATAGCCTACTTTTTATTAATGAGTCAACTGTGGTTTAGGGAAGTGAATGAATTGACCCATGATTCCATAGGTAGGAAGGGGCTGACCCACGGTTTGACTGTCAAACAGCTTGGATCTCAAATTTTTCTGTTGTCTCTCAACATACACTGATAAATTCCCCTGTAGCTCTGCCAGGGAGATACAGATGCAAATCAGAGCAACCCAGAAAGCCAAATCTGATTGTGTGTTAACTCTGAGTTAGAGTTTTTCTAAGAGACCCTGTTAGTCCAAGCATTTATCTTACTCTCCTTGACAATTGTAGTGATACATAGGACCTTGTTTTTCCCACCAAAGCTTTTAGGGCCCATCTTGGTTAGCTATGGCCACAGAACCAAAGGTTTTACCTCAGTAAGGCCTAATCAGGCACATGTCTTTAGGTAAAATGATACTCATTTTTCTTGAGATGAATTATTTATCTGTAAGGTAATAATATCTATGTATAGACCATGTTTTGCTAATTAAATTTTGTATGCATTTAGAGGATATTTCTAATTGATTTCTCTGTTTACTGATTTCACAATCTGGTTTTCCCTTTTGGCTGTTAACTTTGCCTAGTTGTATGAAGTTTTTTCTTTTTCTCCTAGAGTCTTTTTTTCCTCCTTCATAAGTTTTCTAGATTTTTTACTGTCTTCTCTGTTTTTTTGTTTTTTTATTTGTATTTTTCATTGTATTATTTTTTTCCAACTCTGTCAGTGATGGTGTTCTCCATTTATATGTACGGTAGACAGAATAAAAGGTGTGTAGAATTTCAGGAGTTTATGGAAACCCAGAAATTAATTAAAGCCCTCTCTAGTCTCTCAACTTGTGTTTAACATCCTGGCCAAGAGGTGGATCTTCATTTAAATCTTCCCCCACTTCAGATTGGTGACCTCAGCATAGTTTCTTATCTCTTAGAGGACTTTAAATTAACAATATGCAAGTGGACAAGAGGCATCCTTTTTTTTTTCAAAATATATTTTATTGATTTTTCAAAGAATGGAAGGGAGAGGAATAGAGAGTTAGAAACATCGATGAGAGAGAAACATCGATCAGCTGCCTCCTGCACACCCTCTACTGAGGATGTGCCCGCAACCAAAGTACACGCCCTTGACCGGAATCGAACCTGGGACCCTTTAGTTTGCAGGCCAACACTCTATCCATTGAGCCAAACTGGTCAGGGCAATAGGCATCCTTTTTGTCCCTTCATTATATCCTCAGAGGTAATTTACAAAGATGAACACTTCAGCATGTAAGTGATCCTTTCTAGACAGACAATAGGGTATTAACTTGGGGAGTACATCAAGTTAGGTGTGAATAACATATTTGAAAATACTGAAGGTGAAGTGATCTCTGTGTTACACGCACAGCCCTCATGCTTGCTGGAAATGATGAGTCGGCAAATACAGTCAGGCTTCTTCTTCAGCAAGGTACTGATGTCTTTTCTCAAGATAACTCTTGGGGCGGGGGCTTCTACGGAATATGATTTTGTTAGTGATTTTAAATTCTAAGTGTTTGCTTTAAAATTTAGGTTATCATTAAACTGAAGTTTAAAATAGTTTCACTCTTTCTTTTTATGTACCAGGAGAGCTTTCACAGTTCGGTTCAGGCAGTTTGGGAAAGGCAGTGAGTTAGTATGTGTCTTTAGTCAGAAACCAAGAAAAGCTCAACCAGTTAGAAGGAGCAATGGGCCAGATTCTTTACCTCAGAGCTTTAAGATGTTTATCCATTTCATTCCAAGTAGAACCTCCATGCATGGGGTTACAAGTAAAGTCTCATCTCTGATTTTCTCTAACTGGCTAATTGGGGTCTTGAAGTGTTCACTTTATCAGAAAAAAATCTGTATTTTCTGTGGCTATCTCCTATGCCCAACAATGAATTCTTCAGGAAAATAAAGGACCCCCTAATTCCAAGGGAGACAGTCTTCTTTCACAAGTGAGATGGAGAGCTATAAAAGGACATTCTAACCTTTCTGTTGTTTCCATTGGTTCTATTGCTACAGAATTGCCATTGAAACTGGTCCAATATTCATGATTGATCTTTGCTCCAGGGTTGGCCTGACTGATTCAGATTCCTGAGTCTTCATATTGATTGACATAAAGTCTCAATTTATTTTTTAGTTGATGTACATATGCTTGTATGTATAGCCGCTATTCCAATTACTAGCACCCTATTCTGGTAGCTGAGCCTCCTAGAATTACTCACTCACTGCCTTTCCCTGCCCACCCTCAACACACACTGGAAAGACTATGTGGAGCTTCCTTCTTAGCCCAGACCTTGTGGACTAGTTACCTTTTGAGCCTGTTGTTTGTATTTTCTACTAGCAGGTGTTAGTGGAGACCATTCTAAGCTGGTTCATATAATGCGGCAGGAAAAGACCAGACTTTCCTTTCTCCTTTGTCATCTGATCTGTCCCCTGAGGTCACTTTATATCCTGTAGAGCATCTTAGTTTACATAGTATAAGGTTCCATATTGCCTTTACCTGAGTAGTAGGTGCCAACTTGCACGAGATTCATTTCATAACTGAGGTTGGCCCCTCCAGTGATCTCTTTGCCATAACAAGGAAACATTCCCAAGTGATTTGATTTTGCCTCAGGTTTCCAAATATTTTAAATTATGCCTCACATGGAAGCTAGTCAACAGAAAGATCTGAATCAAAATTAGGTTATTCGAAGATCTTGTATGCATATGTGCATAACTCATGGACTCAGACAGTGGGGTGGAGAGCGCCTGGTACTGGGGTTGGGGTGGTCTGCAGGGGTAATAGAGGAAAAAAAGGGGACATACCTAATACTTCCTATAGTAAAGAATTATTTTTTAAAAACCCGATAAACAAGTAGGTTATTGGTCCGTGTAATAGCTAAGCCCCATTCATGACTCATCAGTACCCATGTGTGGCCAGTAAGATTCTAACTTCAAAGCCAATGGGGGTGAACAGGGAGATTAAGGATCATTCTCATAAAGATCTGCTGGTTCAAAGTGTCAGTAGGTAGAGAAAGGATAGTAGTAGTCCAGGCCAGGTGCTGACTTCTATGAGTTTTCTTTCTGCCGTTGGTATAATTCACTGCAAAAATAAGGGAGCATTGTGTTATCTGACTTCAGGAGGTACTATATTTGTAGATAAATTTAGTTGCAAGTTATATAATAGCTGAGATACCCTGATTTACAGAACACAATGAAAGAATAGGTAATGATAAAAAGTAATAACATTTTCCCGAAAACTGCAACATTTTATGTTAGAAATGTTGAAAACCCCACAATGGGGCTTATTTCAGATTCCAAAAGAATTTCAACAAATAAAGTTCATGAACTGATTTTTGCTTTGGTTTACTGTTTATCTGAGCATTCTTTTTTGCTGTATTAGCTCATTTAGCCCTCCTAAGGACCTTCTAAAATAAGGCAGTAAGATTGCTATTTTGTAGAGGAGGACCTTGAGTCAAAGAAAAGTGTCTTGAGAACAAATGGCTGTTGATTATAGAACTAGGATGTCTGAGTTCAAGACACGTGCCCTTATGATAAGCTAACTGTAATTAATTCACTAAACTATGCTGCCCTCAAATCATGACTGTTTTAGTTTACTTTTTAAAAAAATTACATGCTTCCTAAAAAACGTTTTAGACCTTATATATTTGAAGAGTTTCATATAATTAAAGTTTTAATATTAGCTCTGATATTATCTAAAATATTCTAAGAATTTACTACATTTGGGAAATATATTTATACTAGTGACTCGGTGCACGTATTTGTGCACATTGAAAGGAAATTAATTAGAAGGTGGGTGGCAGGGTGGGACTGTGTGAAAGGGGCCAGACACACCCTGGAGCAAACCTCCTGAGGACCCTCCCTGGGGGGCCGCACCAGGGGCGGGGTCCTTCCAGCAGGTGGGTTCCCTCCACCTGACCTGTAGGAATCATGTCCAAACCAGCTCTCCAATATCCCTGGAGGGGTCCTGGGTTATGAGAGGGCAATTCTCAGGTGACACACCCAGCAATCGGGCTCCCTCCACACTTGTTCCGGGTGCATCACCCTAGAACCACAGCTGCCAGCCAAGTCACTGCAGCTCAGCAGCTCCTGCATTGAATGTCTGCCCCCTGGTGGTCAGAGAACATCATAGCTACAGGTCAGACAGTCAAAAGGTCAGATGGTTGCTTAGGCTTTTATAGATAGATTTGTATTAAGGCACTAATATTACTTATCACCATTTTTTTTGTGCACAGCAAGCAACAACTATCTTCTGAATATCATGAAAGAAGGAGACCGAACACATCTGAAAGTACCCACAGTGGTAAGATTTCTGATAGTGAATTACTTTTGGTGCTCCTAACATAGATGCAGTAAGAGTAAGGAAGTTTTGATAATGAAAGAACAGTGAAAATATACCAAACAATGTGTAAGTTGCATGTATAGTTTTTCTTAATCTCTTTCTTGATAGAATAGTATTCAGTATGATTAAAAATGTTAATTGTGGGCAATTTAAAATCTGGGGCTGTTTGAAAAGAAGTTCCTTTATTTATTCTGACCCCTAAAAGCCCATATGATATCTTTATGTAAAAAGGAAAAAAAGATGTTAAGTTAGAATGGTGTATGTTTCTACTATATTCACATGATAACAAATTGGACCTGTTCTAAAAATGCATCTTTTGTTTAGTTTTCATATTGAATGGATTACATTTAGTAAATGAATACTTATTATACATAGTGATTTATGTTACTAAAGAAGTAAGTATAACTAGGAACTCATCAATACTTCTTAGTAGCACAAACAAATGGCAAACCATAAGAGTTACTCACTTAGCCAATGTGCTGCGATTCCAATTAAATTGTTTTTTAAAGATTATATACTCATAGTACAGAAGTCAGAAAGGCAATACCTGTTGAGAATCATAGGGTATTTTGCATATTATACCAACTAGGTTTCACCATTATTAACCTCATTCCTAAGAAGTCAAAGCAGAATGAGATAAGTAGATTTATTAGAACAACGTGTTATCTTTGTTAAATAAATGTCAAGAGACTAATTTCTTTAGAACAAGATGCTCTGCTGCCATTGGTCAAAAGATAACCATAAATATTCAGATAGTCCCAATGGGGACTCAGCAAATTATAATAAAAGTACAAAAAGGTTTCACAATAAAAAATGTCAATGTGCTACCCAGATGTGGCACATAGCTCATTGTGTAATCTGAACTCTATGAGGACACCTTGGACTTAGTAGACATTTATCAAAGGACTTCTGTTGGTTTGTTGTGCAAGTTACAGGAAGTGCAAAGATGAAGTAGTGTTTTGACCTTGAAGCTGCTCATGATATGAGAGAACTGTTCCTAGTCCATTTCTGTAATTTTTAAACAGAATTTTCCAAGAAAATATCAAAATTTTTGATGGTCACTCTATTTATATCTCAGGTATCTCTTAGGTACTAAGTATTATTTTGATGATGCAGAAATGAAATATTTTAAAAACACAGTCCTTACCCTCTAAGAGTTTATTATTATCATTTGTCATTTCTATTACTTACTATTTTTTATTCATTGCTTACTAGGTGCCAGAGTGCACTAGGAGCTTATAGTTATCATTGTTTATGCTTTTGGTTTGTGTGTGGTGTGTGCCAGCCACTTTAAGTCCACGATGAGAATTAGAGTTTTAAAACTGTGGGTGAGGCCTGGGCCAGATATCTCAATTGCTTAAAGCATTGTCCCTGATATGCCAAGGTTCTGGTCTTGATGCCTGGTCTGGGCACATTCCAGAATCACCCAATGAATGTGTAAATAAGTGGAACTACAAACTAGTGTTTCTCTCTCTCTGTTTCTGTCTCTTTCTAACCAGTCTTTAAAAATGTTTTAAAAAATAAATAGAAATAAAAATGTGGGTGAGATTTAAAGTAAGCATGCAGACCACAAAGAAGTTTTCCAGGTAAAGTGGCAGAAGGATGATATTTGGCGGGTAGAACAGCTGTTGACATTACAGTTTTGGCTGCAGGAACAGCAGTGGCAGGGCTGAGATGCACAAGTGAACTTTGCGGGGTTTATGAGCAGTACCGTTTCAATGTGCAAAATGTGTGTAATGGGAATATTGGGAATGAGGTGAGTGCCTAGCTAAGGCAGGCTTAGGAAAGTCCTTTAGTGCTACAGAAAGGACTAGGTCTTATCCTCTAGGCCTTGGGAAATTTATCAGATAGAGGCTTTTAGCTTTAGATAATAGGTGGTCTAATTAACAGACACTGAAATAATAGGAACCATGACTGTTTAGGTGGTTCAGTAATGTCATCAGGATCCTAGTTGTCCTTTTTTTCAGCTGTGAGGTTGTCAGTATTTATGTCTGCTTGTCTGGTCAGTACTTAGCAATGGCTCCAAAAGCATCCTATTCTCACATGTCCATATGTGAAGCCGGAAGGCCTGCTTTTCCTTAGGCGTTCTTTTTGCTTTCTTAAACTTTTTGTTACAGTAGAGTTGGCACATATTATATTACTTTCAGGTGTGCATCCATAGTGGTTTGACATTTACATACTTCACGATGTGTTCACAATGATATGTCTAGTACACATCTGTCATTGTGCAAAGTTATTACAATACTAGAGGCCCAGTGCACGAATTCGTCCCTCGGCCTGGCTGGTGATCAGGGCTGATCGGGGTCTGTCTCACCCAGTCCTGATCAGGCCAATCAGGGCTAGGAGGTAGGCTGGCTGGGGTAGGTTGGTTGTGGGAGTGCACTGACCACCAGGGGGCAGTTCCTCGTTGAGTGGCTGCCCTTCGGTGGTCAATGCGCATTATAGCTACCAGTCGGTTGTCCGGTCGTCCGGTCATAACAGTCATTTAGGCTTTTATATATATAGATTTGACACATTCCCTGTGCTGTACACTAGATCCCCGTTGCTTATACATTTTATAACTGGAAGCTTGCACTTGTTACACATATTCTTTATTTCATCCCTCTCCTCAACTTACTACCCTCTGGCAAGTAAGGGATTAGTTTGTTTTGTGAAGCTATGGGGTCTGTTTCTATTTTATTTTTTATTTATTTTTATTTTTTTTATAGTTTTTCTTAATCTCTTTCTTTTTTAATTTTTTATATATTTATTAAGGTATTATATGTGTACATATCTTACCATTGCCCCCCCCACCCCACTTCCATACATGCCCTCACCCCCAATGTTTTGCATCCGTTGATTACTCTTATATGCATGTATATAAGTCCTTCAGTTGATCTCTTATTTCCCCCACCTCTCCCTAACCTTACCGCCGTAATTTGACAGTCTGTTTGATGCTTTACTGCCTCTGTATCTATCTTTTTGTTCAACAGTTTATAATGTTTTTCATTATCCCCAAATGAGTGAGATCATGTGGTATTTTTCTTTCATTGACTGGCTTATTTCTCTTAGCATAATGTTCTCTAATTCCATCCAGGTGCCTACAAGTGGTAGTAATTCCTTCTTTTTATGGCAGCATAGTATTCCATTGTGTAGATGTACCATAGTTTTCTGATCCAGTCATCTGCTGACGGGCACTTAGGCTGTTTCCAAATCTTAGCTATTGTAAATCGTGCTGCTATGAACATAGGGGTGCATATATCCTTTCTGATTGGTGTTTCTAGTTTCTTAGGATATATTCCTAGGAGTGGGATTACTGGGTCAAATAGGAGTTCCATTTTCAGTTTTTTGAGGAAACTCCATACTGTTCTCCGCAGTGGCTGCACCAGTCAGCATTCCCACCAGCAGTGCACGAGGGTTCCTTTTTCTCCGCATCCTCGCCAACACTTGTCGTTTGTTGATTTGTTGATGGTAGCCATTCTGACAGGTGTGAGATGGTATCGCATTGTCGTTTTGATTTGCATCTCTCGCATAATTAGTGACTTTGAGCATGTTTTCATGTGTCTCTTGGCCTTCCTTCTGTCTTCTTTCGAAAATATTCTATTTAGGTCCATTGCCCATTTTTTTTTATTGGATCATTTATTTTCCTTTTATTAAGTTGTATAAGCTGCCTGTAGATGTTGGAGAATAAACCTTTAAAAGTGATAACATTTGCAAATACGTTCTCCCATACAGTGGGGTTTCTTGTTGTTTTGTTGATGGTTTCTTTTGCTTTGCAAAAGCTTTTTATTTTGATGTAGTCCCATTTGTTTATTTTCTCTTTGGCTTCCATTGCCCTAGGGGCAGTATCAGTGAAAAAGTTCTTTTGGCATATGTCTGAGATTTTGCTGCCTGTGGATTCCTCCAGTATTTTTACGGTTTCCCGTCTTATGTTAAAGTCCTTGATCCAATTTGAATTTATTTTTGTGTATGGTGTAAGTTGGTGGTCTAGTTTCATTTTTTTGCATGTATCTGTCCCATTTTACCAACACCATTTATTGAAGAGACTGTCTTGACTCCATTGTATGTTCATGCCTCCTATGTCAAATATTAATTGAGCATAGTGGTTTGGGTCAATTTCTGGGTTCTCTATTCTATTCCATTGGTCTATATGTCTGTTCTTGTGCCAGTACCAGGCTGTTTTGAGAACAGTGGCTTTGTAATACAGCTTGAAATCTGGTATTGAGATCCCTCCTACTTTATTCTTCTTTCTCAGGATTGCTGTGGCTATTCGGGGTGTTTTTTTATTCCAGATGAATTTTTGGAGAGTTCTTTCTAGGTTTGTGAAATAGGACATTGGTATTTTAATGGGGAGTGCATTGAATCTATAGATTGCTTTGGGTAGTATGGACATTTTAATGATGTTGATTCTCCCAATCCATGAACATGGTATGTTCTTCCATCTGTTTACATCTTCCTCTATCTCTTTTTTCAGTGTCCTGTAGTTTTCCGTGTATAGGTCTTTTACCTCTTTGGTTAGGTTTATTCCTAAGTATCTTAATTTTTTTGGTGTGATGAAAAATGGGATTGCTTTTTTAGTCTCTCTTTCTGTAAGTTCACTGTTGGTGTATAGAAATGCCATAGATTTCTTGGCGTTAATTTTGTATCCTGCTACATTGCCGAATTCATTTATTAACTCTGTTAGTTTTTTGATGGAGTCTTTTGGTTTTTTTATGTACAATATCATGTCATCTGCATATAAGGACAGCTTTACTTCTTCTTTTCCAATTTGGATGCCTTTTATTTCTTATTCTTGTCTAATTGCAGTGGCTAATACTTCCAGTACTATGTCAAACAGGAGTGGTGAGAGTGGGCATCCCTGTCTTGTTCCTGTTCTTAGGGGAAATGGTTTTAGTTTTTGCCCATTGAGTATGATGTTAGCTGTGGGTTTATCATATATAGCTTTTATTATGTTGAGTTATAATCCTTCTATTCCCACCTTGTTGAGAGTTTTTATCAAGAAAGGGTGTTGGATTTTGTCAAATGCTTTTTCTGCATCAATTGATATGACTATGTGATTTTTATCTCTCAATTTGTTTATGTGATGTATCACATTTATTGATTTGCGTATATTGTACCATCCTTGCATTCCTGAGATAAACCCTACTTGGTCATGGTGTGTGATCTTTCTGATGTACTGTTGGATCCGATTTGCTAGAATTTTGTGGAGGATTTTGGCATCTATGTTCATGAGGGATATTGGCTTGTAATTCTCCTTCATTGTGTTGTCTTTATCTGGTTTTGGTATTAGGGTGATGCTGGCTTCATAGAAGGAGCTTGGGAGTGTTCCTTCCTCTTGAATTTTTTGGAATAGTCTGAGGAGGATAGGTTTTAGTTCTTCCTTGAATGTTTGGTAAAACTCCTGTGAAGCCGTCTGGCCCTGGGCTTTTGTTTGCCAGAAGCTCTTTGATGACTCCTTCAATTTCTTCCATAGTTACTGGCATGTTGAGCTGTTTAGATTCTTCCTGATTGAGTTTTGGAAGATTATATTTTTCTAGGAATATGTCCATTTCCTCCAGGTTCTCCAGTTTGTTGGAATAGAGTTGTTCATAGTATTTTTTAACAATGCTTTGTATTTCGGCGCGATCTGTTGTTATTTCACCTCTTTCATTTCTGATTTTGTTTATTTGATTCCTCTCTCTTTGCTTCTTGGTGAGCCTGGCTAGAGGTTCATCATTCTTGTTTATCCTTTCAAAGAACCAGCTTTTGGTTTTGTTGATCGTTTGTATTGTTTCTTTGGTCTCTATGTCATTTATCTCCGCTCTCATCTTTATTATTTCCTTCCTTCTGCTTACACTGGGCTTTTCTTGTTGCTCTTTGAGTTGTTGGGTTAAGTAATTTATTACCATTGTTTTTTGTTTTTTGCAGTAGGCTTGTATAGCTATGAACTTCCCTCTCAAGACTGCTTTCACTCTGTCCCATAGATTTTGGATTGTAGTGTTTTCCTTGTCATTTGTTGCCATGATGTTTTTTATTTCTTCTTTGATCTCTTTGGTAACCCAGTCATGGTTTAATAGCATGCTGTTTAGTCTCCATGTGTTTGATTTCTTTGGGTTGTTTTTATTGTAGTTGATTTCCAGTTTTATGCCACTGTGGTCTGAGAAGATGCTTGATATTATTTCTATCTTCTTGAATTTGAAGAGCTTTGCCTATGTCCCAACATATGGTCTATCTTTGAAAATGACCCATGTGCACTTGAGAAGAATGTATATTCTGTGGCTTTTTGGTGAAATGTTCTGAAAATGTCAATTAATTCGATCTGGTCTAGTGAGTCATTTAGGATTGATGTTTCTTTGCTGATTTTTTGTTTTGAGGATTTGCCCAATGGTAATAGTGGGGTATTAAAGTCTCCTACTATGATTGTATTGCTGTCAATCTCTCCCTTGATATCCTCCAGGAGTTTTTTTTATGTATTTGGGTGCTCCTGTATTGGGTGCATATATGTTTACCAGAGTTATTTCTTCTTGTTGGATTGCTCCCTTTAATATTATGAAGTGGCCTTCCTTATCTTTTGTTATGTCCTTCACTTTGAGATCTAATTTGTCAGATATAAGTATTGCTACCCCAGCTTTTTTTTTCAGTTCCGTTTGCCTGGAAAACCTTTTTCCATCCCTTCACCCTCAGTCTGTGTGCGTCTTTTTTTCTGAGGTGGGTTTCTTGTAGACAGCAGATATATGGGTCGTGTTTTCTTATCCAATCCGTTACCCTATGTCTTTTGATTGGGGCATTTAATCCATTTACATTTAAAGTTATTATTGATAGGTACTTATTTGTTGCCATTCCTATTCTTTACCCCTGTGTTCCTTCTTCGCTTCCTATTACTTTTTTTTTTTTTTTTACAGCAGACCCTTTAGCATTCCTTGCATTGCTGGTTTGGTGGCAATAAATTCCCTAAGTCCTTTTTTGTCTGTGAAGCTCCTGATTTCACCTTCAATTTTGATTGACAGCCTTGCTGGGTACAGTATTCTTGGATTCAGACCCTTCCTTTGCATGACTTTGTATATTTCATTCCATTCCCTTCTGGCCTGATGAGTTTCTGTTTAGAAATCAGTTGCTAGTCTGATGGGGGTTCCTTTGTATGTAACTTTCTGTCTCTCTCTTGCCGCTTTTAAGATTCTTACTTTGTCATTGGTGTTTGCCAATTTAATTTTAATGGCCTTGGTGTCGGTCTTTTGGGGTTCATTTTGCTTGGGACTCTGTGAGCTTCTTGGATTTGTGTGGGTTTTTTCTTCCCTATACCAGGGAAATTTTCTGTCATTATTTCTTCAAATAGGTTTTCTATTCCTTGCTCAGCTTCCTTTCTTTCTGGAACCCTATTATGCGGATGTTGTTTTGTTTCGTGTTGTCCCAAAGTTCCCTTAGGCTCTCCTCCTGTTTTTTAAGTTTTTTTTTTTTTTTTTTTTTCTAGAAGTTGCTCTACTTGGGCATTTTTTCCCATCTTGTCTTCTAGCTCACTGATGCGGTCCTCTGCTTCTTCTAGTCTACTCTTGATGGTTTCTATTGAGTTCTTTACAGCAGCGATGTCACCTTTCATTTCTTCTTGGTTCTTGCTCATATTGTCGAATTTGTCTTCCATTCTTTTCATCCACCTTATGACCATTTCTCTGAATTCTTTCTCTGCCAGGTTGCTTGCCTCCATTTTGTTTACTTCCTTTTCTGGTGATGCCTGCTTTTCTTTCTTTCTTTTTTTTTTAAATAAATCTTTATTCAGATTATTACAATTATTTCTCCTTTTCCCCCCCATAGCTCCCCTCCACCCATTTCCCACCCCACCTTCTGCCCTTACCTCCCCCCCACTGTCCTCATCCATAGGTGTATGATTTTTGTCCAGTCTCTTCATGAACCCCCCATACCCCTTTCCCCCTGAGAATTATCAGTCCACTCCCTTTCTGTGCCCCTGATTCTATTATATTCACCAGATTATTCTGTTCCTCAGGTTTTTAATGCACTTGATTTTTAGGTTCGCTTGTTGATAGATATGTATTTGTTGTTCATAATTTTTCTCTTTACTTTTTTCTTCTTCCTCTTCTTAAAGAATACCTTTCAGCATTTCATATAATACTGGTTTGGTGGTGATGAACTCCTTCAGCTTTTTCTTATCTGTGAAGCTCTTTATCTGCCCTTCAATTCTGAATGATAGCTTTGCTGGGTAGAGTAATCTTGGTTGTAGGTTCTTGCTATTCATTACATTGAAAATTTCTTGCCACTCCCGTCTGGCCTGCATAGTTTCTGTTGAGAAGTCAGCTGACAGTCGTATGGGTGCTCCCTTGTAGGTAATTAACTGTTTTTCTCTTGCTGCTTTTAATATTCTCTCTTTGTCTTTTGCTCTTGGCATTTTAATTATGATGTGTCTTGGTGTGGTCCTCTTTGGATTCCTTTTGTTTGGGGTTCTGTGGGCTTCCTGGACTTGTAAGTCTATTTCTTTCACCAGGTGGGGGAAGTTTTCGGTCATTATTTCTTCAAATAGGTTTTCAGTATCTTGCTCTCTCTCTTCTTCTGGCACCCCCATAATTCTGATGTTGGTACACTTGAAGTTGTCCCAGAGTCTTCGTACATTATCTTCAACTTTTTGGATTTTTTTTTTTTGCTTTTTGCTTTTTCGGTTGAGTGTTTTTTGCTTTTTTGTATTTCAATTCTTTGACTTGATTTTTGTGTTCCTCTTGTCTGTTTTTGGGTCTCTGTATAATATTTTTTATTTCAGTCAGTGTATGTTTAATTTCTAGTTGGTCCTTTTTCATATCTTCAAGGGTCTCATTATATTTATCTGCCTTTTCTAGGATATTCTTAAAAAGCCTTATAACCGTGGTTTTGAATTCTATATCCAGTCGTTTGTTTTCATCCATTTCTTTCGTTTGTGATCTGATTCTTTGACACCGCATTTTCACTGCTTCCCTGAGTTGGTAAGGTAGATTTGTGTGCTAGGTTTCCAATATGGCCCAGTGGGTCTGCCTCCCCAGTTAACCTGAGGTGGACACTCTTGGTGCACCCCTTTGTGGACTGTGTGTACAGCCTTGTTGTAATTAAGTCTTTATTGTTGTTGGTATCACTGGGAAGAATTGACCTCCGGGCCAGTTGGCTGTCAGGATCAGCTGTGTCTATGTTGGGATAAGTTCGGTGCTGGAGACAGCCTTCTAGGATTAGACTTGCCAAATTGCAATAGCCTCTGTGCTCAGCTTGGATGGGGTGGAGTCTCAGTCTTGGCTTCCTGTCAGCCTTGCCCTTGCGCGCACGTGCACGCCTTCAGACCTCTGCCTTTCCCAGCTCGAGTCTCCGCCCGAGAGTCCAGACTCCCCCCACAAGAGCGTGGGTCCCCAGGGGCTCGCCTGGAACTGGGGTTCACTGCAGTCAGAACTGGGGCTCAGTGCCGTCAGGAGCCTCTGACTCCCTTCCACTAAGGAAAGCCTGTGGCAACCTCCGCAGCCTTTGTGCGCACTGGCCCGCGCGCCTTCAGACTTCTGCCTTTCCCAGCTCGAGTCTCCGCCCGAGAGTCCAGACTCCCCCCGTAAGAGCGTGGGTCCCCAGGGGTTCGCCCGGAACTGGGGTTCAGTGCAGTCAGAACTGGGGTTCAGTGCGGTCGGGGGCTTCCTTCCCCCTTCCGCCAGAGAAAGTCAGCCAGGCTCTCAGCCGCCCTTCCTCTCTGCGCACACAAAGACCCTTTGCCGTACCTCCAATTCTCTGTGAGCTTTTCTCTTTTCTTCTAGTTGTAGAATTTTCACTCAGCCAGCTTTCCTGTGGTTCTGGATGGTGTCCGTTCTGTCTTTTAGTTGTAGTTTTGAAATTGTTGTGCGAGGCAGCAGTTTAGGTGTTTACCTATGCCGCCACCTTGGTTTCTCTCTGCCTGCTTTTCTTTCATATGCGGGCTGTTTCTTTGTCTCCCCATGGTCTCTCTTCTCTGGGTGTCTGGTTATGTAGTTCTCTCTCTCCTTTCCGTGGTGGAGTGTAGAGCTCCTCTGAACCTGTGTGTTTGCGCCAATTGGGGATCGTTGTTCTGGGGCTCGCAGCTGTTCCGTGGGTGCCGCAGTTGTCTCTATTTTATTTTTTAGATTGAACATGTAAGTAAGACCTTATAGTCTGTCTTTCTCTGTCTTATTTCACTTAACATGATACCCTCTCAATCCATCCATGTTGCCATAAGTAGCAAGAATTCATTATTTTTTGTCTGACTAATATTTCCTTCTGTATATATGTTCAAAGATGTGTATGTCTATACATATATACTATTCTCATATTCATTATTCATTTATCTATGGAAGGAAACCTACAATTCTTCCATGTCTTGGCTATTGTAAATAATGTAGTGAACATAGTGGTGCAGATATCTTTTCAAATTCATGTTCATTTTTCTGTTTGATAAATACCCCGAAGTGGAATATGAGTTCTATTTCCAATTTTTTGAGGAATGTCCATGCTGCTTTCCACAGTGACTGTACCAATTTATAATCACCTGTCCAGTGCACAGGGCTTTTGTTTTTCTCCATGTCCTCACCAATACTTGTTATTTATTTATATTTTGAGGACAGCCATTCTAAGAGAATGAGCTGGTACTTCTTATGGTTTTCATTTGCATTTCCCTGATTAGTGATGTTGAGCTATGTGTATACTTTAACATTCTTTGAAATAAGTTTTTATTGTCTTTAGAGGGAGACAATGGAAGGGAGAAAGCCATAGAAACATCAATGAGACAGACAACCATCACATCCATATGCTGCCTCCTGCACATCCCCTAATGGGGGATCAAGCCTAACTGTGCCCTGACCATGAATATGACCAGTGACCTCATGGTGCATGGGAAAATGCTCAATCCTTTGAACCACACAGGCTGGGCCTATGTGGTTCTTTTAAAACAGAAAAAAACCACAAGTTGCCTGCAGCTCACTTTCTCTAACATTTTATAGTCTTGGGTTACATCCCATGCTCATTCCTAAACCAGACAGTGGTAAACTTGTTACTGTGATGAGCTTAGTCTAATCATTTCACTTTTTGGAGCTGGAGAGATACCACCTTCTGTGTGTATCAGGACAGTGAATGGCCAAATACAGTTGTGGTTCTCCAGCAAAAATGAAGACCAAGGTAGGGAGCCAGCAATATTTGCTGCAAGGATTCATTGCAGTTCTCAGCAGAAGAGTTAAAAGATTATATTTGATTAGGGCCCTGTGTTTGTGGTATGAAGCAGGGATCAGCAAGCTTTTTCTGTAAAGGGCCTGATTTTAGGCCATGTGGTCTTCCATATCTACTCAAGTCTGCCATTGTAGAGTGAGGGCAGTCCTAGAGAATATGCAAGTGAATAGGCAAGTCCACTGAGACTATTTGCAAAACCAGATGGCAGCTTGTATTTGGCCTGTGAGCCCTCTGTTGCTGACCCCTCATGTAGAGCACAAATGGAAGGAAACCACCTAGAGACTGGGAGACAAATGAAGATTTTCCTTCATTGGACTAGCATGTGTCCATTATGAAGTTTTTACCCATTTATGTGGAAATGAGTCAGGAAGCTCAATTTATTCCATTTAAAATGTTAATGTTTTTCTAATTCTATGCCTTTTTCATTTGTTTTGCTTAAAAAAATCTTATTAATTTACAAAGGAACAATATCAGTTAGTGGTATCATCCCCCTGTGAGAGCCACCTGTAAAGAGCTCATGTTTGACTAGGGCAGTTGACAGTAACAAAACAAAGCAGAGTCAGTAGGAGGCCTAGTTCACATGATTTCCTGATGATTGCATGTAAGAAGTGGCGAGGAGAAAGAAATCTAAGGTGACTCACAAGTTTCCAGGCAGTGCACTGGCATTTAGATCAGACATGAAGAATAGGATTTATTAGATGAGCAGGAAAGAGCCACCGTTCAAGAGGTAAGAGCAGTATTTTTCCATACATGGTGAGTTTGGTAGGATATCCCTGGATATCTCTACATTTTGGATACAATTTCTTTGACTTTTTGACTTGTCCTGTGAAGAACTGCTTTTGATAGGTGAGCCATGATTTTAGTTTAATAAGAAATTTTAAAAACATTAGAAACAAATAAAAAGAACTTTGAAATAATTAGAACACTATTCTGGTATATATGATATTTTTTGTTTTTCTACAGTTATCCCAATATTGATTGATTTATGACTATTGTAGAAAGGAATTAAACCCTGTTTAGTTGTATAAAATTGTCAGTGTGATGTCTTCCTTTACTTTATGGGAACTTTGATAATAGAACATGTAGTCAACAATTAGGATTCTGTATTTCTTATTCTGAGTAAATATTGATGTTGCTTGTTTCACATTATTTTCTGACATCACTATTTTCTTTATCCCTTTCATGTCTTTATTCCAGTAGTTATAGATCTCCGACACACTCGAAAACAAGCATGGACTGAAAAAAAATCAAAGAGAGGTATTCTGTGAAATCAACGTCTGACTATCATCATGTATAGAACAACAAATAATACCAATTTCACATAATGCAATTTTGTTAGAGGTTCCTAAACCCACACCTGGGTTTGCTGATCCCCCTGCCCCCCCCCCAAAAAAAAAAACATTTAAAGGACACAGCATATAGTTTTACTGATAAAAAAGATTTATTACATGGAAAGGCCAAAGCGAAATCAGAATAAGAAAATGTGTGTGTGAGAAAGGGTGGAGGACACCAGTCAGAAGCTTCCAAGAGTCCTCTGCCTGTGGCGTTACCATGATGTGCTTTGTTACTATACTGTCAAATTCTGACAACACACATGAAATATGTCATCTACCAATCTGGTTAGACTCAGTGCCAAGGTTTTTATGGCACTATAGTCACATGGGCACCTTCCCATGTCATGTACCAAACACCTAGATTCCCAGAAGGAAAGGAAGTGTTCAGCATGAGCCCCATCGGTTGTACCAAGTGTTTAGGCACCAGGGCCACTCTTCTCAGTTAGGGAAAGGTGGAAACCCTCCCCAGATTCAGGTTTTCAGACTCCAACTGAAGGGCAGCCATTTAAGCAGGACTTGAGCAGTCTTGGGCCTGCTGCATGAAATGTTTCTGCACAGCAGTATAGCCCTGACTGAATTTTTGGCATTGAATCAAAATTTATTTTTAAAACAAGTAATATGATAATGTAATATGGTACTGGTTTCAGTAGCATCATCCATAATTGCTTGCAATGCTGGTTACTTCTGTGATGCTTGGTGAGTATTTAACAGGTATTTATACAAAAATTACTTGGCATTTTAAGGTTTCCTTTTTATACAAGCAATTTTTCAAGACAATTTTTTTGTAAAATCATTGTAATGATTTTTGATTTAAAATTAGAAAAATGTGTCTTTTAATTATATGGATGATTTAATTTTAATTTATATTATGCTAAATCCCCATTTATAATAATAAAGCAAGATATTCAATCATATTTATCAGTTATTTTCCTGCCCTAGTACACAGTTAAAATTATTGGCTTTATTTATATTTTTCCATATGTTTCACTCAATTGTTGGAATGATACCCATTTTCTGGTACTTGGGTTTTTCTTAATTTCCAAGGCGACTGTGTCTTGAAAATAGTACTAATATGGTCATGTGTGTTAATAATACATTCAGCGGATACATTTTTTCACAGAAGTTCTTAGCCTTATTGTTTAAAACAACATTAGTTTCACAGCAAAATTGAGCAGAAAGTTCTCTTAAACCCTACATCCCCTACACACACAACCTTGCTCATTTTTGACATCCTGCACCAGAGAGGTATATTTATTACAACAAATGGATGTGCATTGATGCATCATTATCAACCAAAGTCCATAGTAGACATTACAGTTCACTCTTGGTGGTGTACATTCTATGGGTTTGGACAAATGTCTGATGACATGTACCCACCATTACACTATCATATACAATCTTTTCTCTGCCCTAAAATCCTCTGTGCTTTCTTATTCATCCCTCCCTTTTCCCTAATCCCTGGAAGTCCCTGATCCTTTTTACTGTCTCCATAGTTCTGCCTTTTCCTGAATTTTGTATAATTGGAATCATAGAGTGGGTATCTTTTTATATGTCTAAAAATCACATCCAAGGTATTTGGATGTAGTTACCCAAGATGCTCTTTGTCCTTTATGCTTTGTTATTGTTGTATATCAGCATAAGCTCTGCTGACATATACTGTCCAAGCTGAAAAAGCATGATTTCTCTAGGCATTTGCCACCTAATGGGCAGGGTTGAGAAAAATGACCTCATACCCTCCTGCAGAGCACTAACTGATTGGACCATCTTGAGCTATGATGTGGGCCCAGGTAGACTCGAGCACTGGAAGGAGACAATTACAAGTGTTATATTTTACACAACTAGAATCACAAAACCTTTCCTACTTATCTTGCAGATGGTAATGAGGCCAGAAAGAGTCGGTTTTCTATGTTTTGCCTTGCTGTGAAGTGTAGTGCCTAGCGACCACGCTTCCTTGTGATAGGGTGTTTCATCCTAAACTGGCTAGTCGTCACTGAAGAGCTGGAGAAGTTGTATTGTGTTAGGGCAAAATAAGTGTACTCTCTTCTAATTGCTCTTAATGGAAGATGTCCAGAAAACTCATGCTATTTACAATTTTCATTGTTAGTCTATGACTTTGCTTCTACTAGCGAAACAATTTTCTATCAGTCTGGTGGGGTTTGGTTAGGAATATGTTCATTGTACATAGCAGTTCAAAGGTAAGTATCATATTTTGATAGATCCCATTCTTCCTTTTCTTGCATTTGGTATATTTTAAAAGAGAAAGTAAATGTTCTTAATGTGTTAATGGCCTACCAATAATATGATTAATATTCACTCTACTATAGTCTTCAGGTGAGGTCCCAAAGGAATACTTTCTAACAAAGCATTAGTCCAGTACTTTTAAAGTCCAGTTTTTTTTATTGTTGTTTAAAATGTATTTTATGCTTTTCTTTAATAGTGGATGAGATCTCTGAAAAAGACTCTTTAAGCAGGTAGGGTTTTATGGATTTTTTAAATTATATGTTAACTAAGAGAGTGCAGAGAAAAAAAAACTAACATTTCTAAAGTGTTCTGTCATGAGCCAGTCACTATTTCATCTAATTAACCTGTGTTATATACAGTAGTCTTCACAATAGCTCTGCAAAGTAACTGTGCTATTTACCCTCCTTTTTGTAGTGAGGCTGCTGTGGTTCAGGGAGGTGGATGACTTGACCCATGATTCCATAGTTAGCAAGGGGCTGACCCATGGTTTGATTGTTAACCAGGTTGGCTCCCAAATTATTCTGTTGTTTCTCAACATACACTGATAAGTTCCTGTGTAGCACTGTCATTGAAATATGGATACAAATCAGATAACTCAGAAAGTCAAATCTGATTGTGTATTAACTCTAATTTAGAGTTTTATTAAGTGGCCCAGTTAGTCCAAGTGTTTATCTTACTGTACTTGAACATTGTAGTGGTAAATAGGACCTTGTTCTTCCCACTAAAGCTTTTAGGGCCCATCTCAGTTAGCTGTGGCCACAGAACCAAAGGTTTTACCTCAGCAAGGCCAACTTAGGCAAGTGTTTTTACATAAAATGATATCTATTCTTCTTGAGATGAATTAGTTATCTGTAAGTGAATAATCTCTATGTATAGACGGTGTTATGTTCATTAAATTCAGCGTGTATTTAGAGGATTTTCCTAATTGATTTCTCTATTTACTGACTTCCCAGTGTGGATTTTCCTTCAGGTAGTAACCTTTCCTAGTTGTATGATGTTTGTTTGTTTTTTTTCCCTAGCGCCCTTCTTTCCTCTTCCATGGCATGTATTTATTTATTTATTTATTTAACTTTCTTTTCTGCTTTTTTTTTGGTGTGTCTTTTATTGTGTTTTGTTTTTTTCTACTTCTGCCAGCTCCAGTGTTCTTCATTTTTTCATAGGCAGAAAGAAAGGCACGTAGAATTTCAGGAGTTTGAGGGAGGCTATCAATTAATTAATCAAAACTTCCTGTAGTTCTTTAACTTGTTTAACATCCTGGCCCAGTGGTTGTTCACATGAAGTATTGGAAACTGGTTTAAATTGACTCATTGGGATGTAAAAAGTGGTGGAACTCATATGTAAATTCAGGTTACTAAGTGTAATACTCCTCTTTATCATTCTGTTGGTGAGTTTTAATAATAGACATATGGGGATTGGGTAGTGAACACAGTCAATAGAGGATAATAATGGAATTAGCAGGACTTTCTAAATTTCAAGAGGAACAACACTCGGTGAAGGTTGGAATAAGAGTTTTGGAAACGAGATGAGTATATTGGAGTTTGTGACAAGTTAAATATAAGTTTTAAGAAAGAAGGCCATTGGGTGTTGGGAGTTCTCTAGAAAGGCAGATTAAAATATGGGGCTCAAAGAAGTCTTGAAAACTTTGCTGCTCTTTTGTTAGTGTGTTCAATTGGAGGAACTAGCAACAGTCAAGTTTTCTTTAGAAAGATATTTTAAAAATGTGAGCTACTAGAAAGATCTTTTGATCACATAAAGGATTGTAATGCCATCTACCTGAACTCTGACTCACAGAGTGGGGCTTAGGTCTCCTTGAGTCCTAGGGGATGAGCATTGCTAAACTACATAGATCTATGGCCCAAGGCAGGTGTCTTCTCACTGCTACCCGTTTTCCCAATTAGCTGCTGTGCTTCTCATCTACATGGAGGGTTGGGCAGGGGTAGGAATAGATGTCAGATCAGTAATGGAGTTGGTAACATGCCTGTGTTATGTGTGGATTACTGAGACTCCATTTAGACTGATTTCAAGGAGCAAGGGAAATAGAGAGCTCCTATTCTTTGTCATTTTAGCCCGTCCTTGTTTCAGGAGTCTGTGCCCTCATCGGCTGAAGATTTAATGTTGGTGACTAGCATGGAGCCTGAAGAGGGTGATCTGGGAGTGGGAAGGCAGGCTGACAACATATACATTTGTTCTTTGACATTTGGACATTTAACTTTCAACCATTTCAGGGAACTTCCTGTACAGTTTTAGGGTAAAAGGAAGGAATGGGTTCTCCTTAATAAGTGGTTTCCAGGTTAAAGAAGCAAAATTGCCATTTTTGACTGACATTGATTAGTCTTTGAATCAGGGACA